>NC_053039.3:322340780-322965780 GCF_002575655.3 Aegilops tauschii subsp. strangulata
CGCGACTTCTACCAGCGCAATGTCCATACCATACCCGGAGACAGGCAAAAGCTTGAGCTCACGGAGCACGCAAAAGGCCTCGGCCATACGGCCACGCGGCACATCGACGGCGACGGCGCACCGCGGGACCCAGTTGTCCGGGCGGAACCCGTCGGGCACCTCGAGCCCCGTGTCCTTGCGCAGCAGCTCGCAGAGCTGCGCGTGGAGGCCGAGCAGCGCCGCCGATGGCGTGGGCGAGAGGAAGAGGACCCCCGCATCAAGGGATGACGGGGGCGACGCGAGCGAGGAGAGCGCGAGGGGGAGCGGGTCGATGCGGGAGGCGAGCGCGCGGAGGGCGGGCGCGAGGCGGAGCGGGTCGGGGAGCGCGGCGGCCGGGAGATGCAGCAGCGGGAGGTGCGGGCGGGACGCGGTGTCGATGAGGCGGCTGCTGAGCTGCCGCCGCGCGAGAGCGTTCCACGCCTTGAGCACCTGGTTCTCCAGCGCGGGATCGAAGTAGAGCTCTACCGCGTAGTGCCCGGAGGGGGCCGGCGGCGCCGCCGCCGCCGCTGCGCGGGGTGTGCCCGGGGGAGTCGTCGCGACCGCCGCCGGGGTGGTGAAAACACCCCCGCCGCCTCCGCCGGCCGCGGAGGGCGCGGTACCTTGCGCCATGGCGAGGGCGGCGAGCTCCGGATGCGCGATTCCGACAGGGATGCGAGGGGGTCGGAGGAGTGGGATGTTGGGTTTTCCGCTGGGAGGTGAGAAATTTGGGAGATCTCGTACGACTGAGCTACTGTGGTGTGCACGCTTGGAATAGCTACAGTCAGAGGTTGGTGGGCCCCATCGGGTGAATTGCTGACTACTGGGACCGCCTTGGTTGCGACTTACAGTTACAGTGGCAAAGGCCTTGAGAGCTTTGATGTTCACCTGAGTTCATTTTTTCTGCGGGGTAAAAAAGTTTTATTCCATAATGATAGAGTTACCTGAGTTATTAACCCAAAAAAAGAACATAGCATGTCAAACTTTACAAATCCCAAACCATGTGATAATATTTCGGTGTAAGATTGCCTTCTGTTTTAAGACACACATAATACATTGCTATTTTATATCATAGTTTTGGGTTTTGCTTTTTTGAAACGCATTGATACATTTTTCTTTTTTTTACTTAAACTTAGAAAACGACTCGTTCAGAGAATTGTACGAAAGCAGCGACAATTAATATGGGTCGGAAGGAGTGCCGTTCTATTTGGTAAGACCATCAGACATAGGTCATAATGTTTAGCCGACTAAATGAGCATAAATACAAGACGGAAAAATAACTCTCATTAAGGTGAGAAGAGTAATACAAATTGCCAAGATGATGGATGTGAGATGGAACAACACAAGCTCCAATGGCATCGCAGAAAGACTTTATAAAAGCTGAAGATATAAAAGGTGGTTGTAAGGCGCACCATAGATCCTCTTTAGTCCTACCCAACACGTCGACGGTTCTAAATTCTACATGCAAAACCAGGTTGTTGCATTATTTCAAAATTCATTGGATTTTTTTATTAAATATACAAACCATTGAGTCAACTAATGCATAAATTGACTTCCTCGAGCTTGTTCTGGGATGCTTATGTAGCCTATAACGTTTGTTGACTTTGTTCTAGACTTGAGTGCTTTAATTTTGCCTGGCTGTTTGGGAGATTTGTTCATAATATTGGTTAGTCCTAATATAACCTAGAAATATAACACTTGTGGATCTGTGATCTGAGTTGAATCAATTGCTAAGATGCCTCCTTTAAAGAGGAGAGAGAGTAAGTAAACCCTAATCTCTCATGGTCCAAGTGTAGAGCTTTGGTTGTTGTTCGGCACATGATTTGGGAGTGGTTTAGGCATTTTTGTTTGTTGAGGAATCAAAGGTGCACAATCTTGGGGCATTGTCCATTAGAGATCGAATGTTGGATTGAGATGCATTTTTATAGCATGTCGAGGACTCACCATACTACAAGTATGCCAAGTTTCACAATATTCAATTCGTTTGCTTAAAAACATTTATCTAACAGCCAAACATAATAGAAATTGTAGTTTCTCTGTTTAACTTTTTTTAGTTATCACTGTTTGCTGTGGTTAGGAGTGATTGTTGGTATTGAAAAGTTGTAACCTATGTTGTTTTTTGGTGTGATCCTCTATATGTTCAAGAAGACTATTGTTCCATTTTGCTAATACTAGAAGTTGGGGTGGACTGGTTGGTATTGTAGTTTTTAGTCCTCACATTGAGAAGGTTTTCATGTAAGCATGTCTCTTCTGCATCTTCTTATGTTATTATGTTGCTTGTTGGTTGAAGCTATCCTCAAATTTCACCACAAGTTGAGGGGGATTGCAATGTCATATATTCAGTTATGATGGCAGGGGATGCGCACAAAGCAAGAATCAAAATATACCTTCGACATGATAACACACTTGAGAGGTTACCAAATTTTGGGTTGTTGATTCGTCACTCTCAACAAACCGAGTTTTACATGGATATAATCTCTATTTTGTGAATCAATATTTCAATTCATGAATTCAATCATTACGATTCACTAACATCGGTTTGCTGACCAATATATGCTCCACAATTAATTATAAATCATTCAATTCCAAAATAATAGTTGTTCGGGTCATGCGACGTTGTTGCTACTCTCGTTGAGATGAGGGGTGCGATTGTGTGGCCTGACATTGTGTGGCAACTAACACTGTGGTCATTGCTATTTTTTATCAATGGTGCTATTTTTTAAATTCCCCTTGCACTTTTGATAAACTTTGACCTTATAGTCGACTAGCAAGATATAATTTATATGTCACAAAAATATATTGTTGGATTCAATGGTTCTATTGTTTTTACATATAAATCATTTTTTTACTAACCATGATCAAAGTTTGACCCGAAGTATGAGAGGGGCTAATAAACTCGGATGGAGGAAGTAGAAGTGAACAGGGCCTGGTTCTTTTGGGAACAATCATCGTTTCGTGTGGCAGTCTACTTCTTCATGAAGCAATTAGTGTTCAAGTTTGTGGATCATGTTGTACCTATACCCATGGCTTATCCTTGATACAAGACAATAAGCCTCCACGAGAAAAACCCTTGTATTTTCCCTTGTCGTTTTGCTCACCGGACACCTGGAGTTTGGCCTCAAACTCTAGGTCTAACCTCCGGGCTCTGTGGTTTGCTGTTTGGACATCCTGGAGATTAACCCTAGACCTTTAGGCTTTGGTAATCCCCTACTTTTTTTCTCCACCAAACCTATTACTCTTGCAGTTGTGGGGATTCCTAGTCGGTAATAGTCCATTATGGAAGCTTCCAAGTTGTGGAAAGGCCCTGGGAAGTGTTGGTGAAGGTTTTGTGGCCACCTCAAGGCTAGTTGCTTGCTTCTACCTACATCCTGGAATTTAGGCTGTTGGCCCCACAAGTGAAAGGGTTTGCAACCCCCTCCCCAACTAAGTACCAAGGTATCAATCCATATAGATAACACCCTAGGCTCAGCCAAGCAACATTACAGAACAAATTAAGAAAACCCACTTGTGCACTCAATGGTTCTAGTGAGTCTATCAATCTCTATGCTTGTTGTAACAAGTTACGAGCGTATAATGTGCATGGCTTTTTTATATATTCTTTGATCAATGATAACTGAAAATAAAAGTGAGTATAAAAGCGTTTGGAGAAGTTTCTTATGGAGGAAATTGGATCGGGGTTCATAGGTTCACTAGTAGTATCTCTCAAAACGGCGGTGATACATAAATATAAGCATGGGTATATATGTGTGATGAGTAATAAAAAATTCATAATAAATCATAGAATGTTGAGATCATGCTAAATAAGCAGGAAATACATATTCTTATATATTGTCACACATCCAATATAATAGCTAATACTCCACCTGAGAGTTGAAACTCTTGTGAGTTCACCTCAATCATACAATTTTTTCATCCTTAGTGAGGTAAATTCGTCTAAGCTTTTCCTCTCTTACTGTCACAGGACACCACTCCATCTATTGATCTTTCATCTAAATTGGTTAAATATTAGACTAGTGAATCGAAGAGCAGTATACATCTATAGACAATTCATATTATCATAAAAGTAATTAATCATCACATAGAAAACAATTTTCGTCGCAAGAATTATGTGAGGCAGCTCATGTGATCATTGTATTGAGGAATATGTGTCGTGGGAAACCACGGCCACCTATGGGGCCATGAGCCCCTTTGTGGTTCGGTGGGGGGATGGCACATTGCACAAAGAGCGGAGGAGCGTGAGACAGCACGGCAGAGATCACACGGGCAGTTTTACCCAGGTTCGGGCCGCCGTGAGGCGTAAAACCCTACTCCTGCTTTGGTGGATTAATGGTGGACTGTGGTGGAAATCGCAGTGCTCTTGCCCGGCAGGGTTGCCTTGGGATGAGAACGGCTACGCGTTTATGAGTGTACAACGGTCCGAATCAGCCAACCCCTTCTATGGTCGCCATGGGCCTCCTTTTATAGATCAAAGGGGCTACCACAGTGGCAAATCAGTCATTATGCACTGATTAGATAGCAAATAGTGCTATCATACATAACTCTGCAGGCTGACAAAGCGCATTAAACGCGCCGCTCAATGTCACATCGTAACTTGCCCGGCAGGCCCTGCCGGGCCGTTTCGCCTGCTCGCTCGACACGTCACAGGACGGATGTCGCTTGCAGGTATTTTCTGTAGGAAGTGGCCGCCATGTGGCATATAGCAGCCACTTAGTCACGTTGGAGCTTGACACCGCACTGATCGACGACGTGCGTCATGGTGAGGTGGTGCGGTCTAGTCTTGGCGGGGTGTTGTGCTTCCGCAGGCCCCGACAGGCCTGCCGGGGCGGTCTTGGGGATCGCTACCGGGATGATCCTCGTCCTTGCTAGGCTCGCCTGCCCGGCAAGAGAGTCTTTTCCCTTTGTGGAATCTTGTCTCTCTGGCTTCGACTTGGCCTTCATGATCTACGCTTTGGTGTTGATCATGGTGTTGTAATCTTATCTTCAGGCCTGTGCACAGCTCAGGCAATGGACCCAGGGTTTGTTGCACTGACAGGAGCCCCCGGGCCTGGCACGAACGCGCCGCTGGGCGTCGTCCGGGTAGGCCCTAACCAGTGCACAGGCAAGAGTGCAGAGGTGGATCCATCTCTTGAGATCTTCTTTGCTTCTCCATTAACCCGAGCTCGGGTCAGTTTCCAGTTTTACCGAGCGTCGCACAATGACAATCATGGTGGGGCCATTCTTGTAATGGCCCGTGAATGACTTTAACGCACGGGCGGGTAACTGCCAATTCACTCTTCCCACCACGCCCTTATCCTAAGGCACGTATGCTGCATGCATTGAGTGGGGGAGGTAAAGGGGGCGCGTGGTGTGGGAGAGCATCAAGGCAGGGCCCCAGTCTTCTTGGGTTGGTGGAGGAGGACGGCGGTTATACACCGGGGAATCAGCCCCCAGCTCCCAGCTTGCCTATAAAAGGAGGGGGAGTGGTGGAGGCACTCATCCTCATTCCTTTCTTCCTCCATCCTCTGCTTTCTCTTGGATATGCTGAAGGGGAGAGCCCGGGGCCGGGCCCCGGGTCCTAGCTTAGATCTGATGATGTCGAATGCTTGTGCTGATGTTCGGGTAGTGAGTCTGGTCCAGGCCCGGAGGAGGCGCGGCGGGCGAGCCGTTCGTGACGCAGGAGATGTCAAGCTTCCCCATTGTGGCGGAGTGCTTGCTTCTTCTGCCTTGGCCGTCCGCCTGGTGGAGAGTGTGGCACCCTGCTCGTTGCTTGTCGTCCTGATGACCAGGTTCTTGGAATCCTTGGCGCCCGCCAGGGGCGCGGGGCTCGGGATCATTGGTAATCCTAGCACTGCACCTCCCTTCGGAACAGGAGGCGGCATCGAAGAGGAGGGCGCCTTCCTGCCCGCCAAGGTCGGGCGCGGTGCGCTCTGAGTGCCCTGACCATCTTGGTAGCATGATGTCTCTTTGAGAGGAGCGTCGGACCGCGAGGTCGGCGTTCCCCTGAAGAGGTGTTGATGAAGATGAAGTCAGGGAAGACGGAGAAGGCGGGAGGCAGGCCGTCAGGTCGGAGTACGATTGCACCGACGCGTTCGACTCATACTGGCGACCTGCTACCTCGTATTTCCGTTCTTCCCCTCCCCTCCCCGGCCTCTCGGCTACCGGGGAGGGGTCCGCTCTCTTGGTGCCTTCGCCTCCTCCGGCAGTCTTCCAACTGAGCTTTGGTGGATGACTCCACTGTCGCTCGAGCTGGGGCTTCTTGCTGGTCCTGGAGGTGGTGACTAGGGCACCGCCGAGCTGCTCCTTCCGCCCTCCTCCTTCACAGCCTCGCCACTCCCGATCTTGTCAGGCTGCGTTTGGCAGGCTGTGACGGGACTGGGATGGACTCCCGCTTGGGCGCTGCTCCTGCCCCCTTCTCTTCCCACCGCACTACCTAGGATAAGAGGGACAAGGAGAGGAGTTTACAAGGCACTTATCTTTTTTCAATCTTAAATCTGTAGGCACTTGCCAAATTTTAGTTCAAATAATGTAATCCCTTGAATCCATGTTTGTGTCCTGTAAGGTTTGTACTTGTTTGAAGCATATCAATGAAAAAGATAAACCTTGTCGGGGACTCGTGTATGTATACGGCCATGCAGAGGTGAAATGCCACTATATTTTAAAATAAACGAGTTTCCCCGATAGACTATCCTGCCGGTACCCTCTATCTGGCTGCCGAGGAGCTAAGCTTGCTAGGCACAAATTGTAACGAGGGACCAGCCCCCGCCAATCTTTCTTCACCAAAGGCCACTGCGACCATCCTAACTGAAGCAGCATTCGAGTCAAAGGATGGGAGCACTTAAGTTTCCAAAAGCGGCAAGGCTTTATTATGCACAAGTTTTTACCTACAGAACATGTATGGATAAGAGATAGAACTTATCTGTTTGGCTTGCCGGAGACTACAATGCTGGCTTGTTTTCTCATCTCCTCTTGGGGACTGAATCCACGGCAGGAGCATGTAGATTATGCAGATGAAAATGATGCCAGATGCAATCTTATCTACATGAGGATGCAATGCTCATGATATGCTTATGCATGCATGCAACTTGTCGGGGGCCCTCCAGTGCTTCGTTTATTTCTCTGTTGCTCAGGGCCTGCGCCTGGCTTTGTACAAGGGGTTACATGCAACTAAGGCAAGGCCTGTACAAAAGGGTGGCTGCCGGGCAGGGCCCGACAGCCGCGCCTTATGGGTAGAAATTGCGGAGATGCTCAATATTCCATGAGTTTTGCAGTTGAATGCCATCTCCGGTCTCCAGACGGACTGCGCCAGGTCTGGGACTCGTACTACCAGGTAAGGGCCTTCCCACTTCACCGTCAACTTGTTTGCACCCTTGGCGGACTGAATGCGCCTAAGGACAAGGTCGCCTTCCTCAAAACACCGGGCATGAACCCTGCGGCTATGATAGGGATGCAGGGCTTGCTGATAGCGTGCAGCACGCGTAGCAGCCCGGAGACGGTTCTCCTCGAGTAGCACAGCATCGTCACACCGGTGCTGATCTTGCGCTACTTCATCGTAGGCAAGCACTCGAGGGGACCCATAAATGAGTTCCGTGGGGATAACTGCTTCTGCCCCATAGACTAGGGAGAAGGGAGTCTGCCCGGTAGCTCGATTTGGTGTCGTTCTGAGGGACCAGAGAACTACCGGCAGCTCATCGATCCATCGCCTGCCACACTTCTGCAGCTTATCAAATGTTCTTGTCTTCAGTCCGCGTAGAACTTCAGCGTTCGCCCTCTTAGCTTGTCCATTGCTTCTGGGATGTGCAACAGAGGCAAATGACATCTTGCTTCCGAGGGCATGAACATATTGCATGAAGGCACAGCTCGTGAACTCGGTGCCGTTGTCGGTGATGATTCGGGCAGGGACCCCGAAACGGCACACCAATCCTTTCAAGAACTTGATAGCTGACTGAGCAGTCACCTTTCTCATGGCATCTACTTCCGTCCACTTTGTAAACTTGTCGATGGCAACGAACAAGAATTCAAAGCCCCCGGCAGCTCGGGGGAAAGGGCCGAGGATATCGAGCCCGCAGACCGAAAATGGCCATGACAAAGGGATTGTCTAAAGAGCTTGTGCAGGCAGATGGATGTTCTTGGAATGGAACTGGCAGGCTTCACACTTGGTGACTAGCTCGACCGCATCTCGGAGGGCTGTGGGCCAATAGAATCCTTGCCGGAATGCTTTCCCAACTAATGCCCTCGATCCAATGTGGGAGCCGCACATGCCTTTGTGTATTTCCGCCAGTAGTTCCTTTCCTTCTTCTCGGCAGATGCAATTAAATTTCACACCATTGGGCCTTCTTCTGTATATAGTGTCATCGACAAACTGATACATACTGCCCCTCCGGTCTACTCTTTCAGCTTCATCATGCTCATCGGGAAGTTCTCGGGTTTGGAGGAAGTGGACTATGCGCCCTGCCGAAGTTGGAGCCTGGGGTCGGCAACAAGGACTAACGGCACCTCCCCGCTCGCGGGGGTGCGTTCGTCGACCGCGGGGACCAGTGGCCCGATAGGAGGTCCAGCCCGGCAAGTGATGGGGAGTTGTTTCCGGCAGGGTCCCTGCCAGGAGCCCCGGGGGGATCTACCGGGAGAGGCTTACCGGAGTCCAATTTCCTCCTCTTTCGGGCCATTGTTGTCAGGGATACGGAGGGCTGAGTAAGATGGAGAACAAAAGTTCCTAGTTCCACAGGAAGTTTTTGCACAACACACTTTGACAGATGATCAGCTATGCTGTTTTCCGCACGGGGTACGTGCTCTGTTTGCAATCCGTCAAAGCGTTCCTCCAATCTTCTCACTTCCTCAACGTATGCCTCCATCAATGGACTTTGGTAATCCTTGTTGACTTGTCTCACCACAAGTTGCGAATCTCCTTGAATGATCAGCTTCTTGATTCCCAATTCGGTGGCAATCCTGAGCCCGACAAGGAGCCCTTCATACTCTGCTGTATTGTTGGTTGCTTCCTCCCGAGGAAAATGCATTTGGACGACGTACTTCAAGTGCTCACCAGTGGGAGCAACGAGAAGCACGCCGGCCCCTGCACCTTGCAGGGAGAAAGCACCATCAAAATACATGATCCATTCTTGGGGCGCTTCCTTGCCGAGAATAACTGTTTCCATCACTTCTTCGTCAGGGGTTGGCGTCCATTCTGCAATAAATTCAGCCAATGCCCTGCTCTGAATTGTTGATGTTCTCTCAAACCTCAGGACAAAGCTGGATAACTCCAAAGCCCACTCCACTATTTTGCCGGTAGCCTCAGGGTTCCGGAGTATCCGTTGCAACGGAAAGCGGGTGACAACATTAATCTCATGGGCTTGGAAGTAGTGGTGCAGTTTCCTTGAGGCCATGATGAGACCAAAAATCAACTTTTGCACACCAGAGTACCTCGAGCTAGCCCCCTGTAACAAGGAGCTAATGAAGTACACTGGGCGCCGCACCACTTTCTTCCTTGCCGCATCCTTGGGGTTGCCCCTGCTGCCGTGCTCTTCTCTGTCTTGATCCTTATCCGGCCCTGCCGGGCTTAGCTCAATCTCTATTTCTTCTACTTCTCGCTATGCTACAAGGGCTGCGCTAACCACTTGATTAGTTGCCGCCAAGTATATCAGCAATGGTTCTTGTGGTTTAGGAGCAACCAAAGTGGGCACAGAGGACAAGTAGGCCTTCAGATCCTGCAGCACTACATCTGCCCCTGGGGTCCACTTCATGGGTCATGCCTTCTTCAAGATTTTGAAGAATGGCAAGGCACGCTCGGCAGACTTGGAGATGAACCTGCTAAGCGCGGCAACGCACCCTGTCAGACGCCTCACATCTTTGACTGTTCTGGGTGCCTGGATCTGCTCGATGGCCTTGATCTTATCTGGGTTGGCCTCGACCCCACGGTAAGACACAAAGAAGCCAAGTAGCTTGCCGGAGGGAACGCCAAACACACACTTCTCTGGGTTCAGCTTCAAGTTGATCTTGCGCGGATTAGCAAACGTCTCTTCCAAATCCTGGATGAGGGTTGATCTATCCTTGGTCTAGGGATGGCAATGGGCAGGGTATGGGTGGGTACAACCCTTTTCTGCCCAAACCCATACCCACAAAAACGTTCTATACCCACCCATTTCAATACCCATGGGCACAAGTTGACACCCATGCCCATACCTATTGGGTATCCCATACCCAATGGGTATCCGATGGGTACAATATATAGCATTTACTTGTTGAAAAAGTATAGAAATGAGTCTAAAATTCAAGTGATGATTGTCGATCAATTTAGCATCGACGATGCCCCTCCGGTGGGCCTTTTAGAGATGGAAAGGGAGTACAATAAGGGGTGGGTAGAAGCCCGACACAAAGAGAGGCAGCCATGGGAACTAGGGTATACTGGTCCGAGTGTCGGGCAAGAGTCTGTTGCCGAATAGTCAAGATTTCACTATTTCGATGAGCCACATAGGTTGAAGGAAGAGTGGTGATCTGTAATTTGCGATCCTACGACTATGGACGGTTTAGGGAATAAGGGATTGAGGGTTTGGCCATAGAAGTTGGATGTCGAGCCCACATGTCATAGGGGTTATTTTTATTTATTAATTTTTTCTGGGTATCCACTGGGTTACCCATGGGCACAATTTCATACCCATGCCCTACCCATATATTTTGCGGGTATGGATACCCATACCCATGGGTACCAAATCTTGCCAAGTCTTACCCATGCCCACTATTTTCGGGTAGCGTACCCGCGGGTACCCATACCCATGGGCAAAACTGCCATCCCTACCTTGGTCTTGACCACAATATCATCCATATAAGCCTCAATATTTCAGTGCAACTGTGGTTGAAAAACAATTTGGACTGCCCTTGCAAAAGTGGACCCGACACTCTTTAACCCAAAAGGCATGCGTACAAAGCAGTATGTACCACATGGGGTGATGAATGAGGTCTTCTCTTCATCTTCCTTGGACATGAAGATCTGGTGATATCCAGAGTATGCATCCAGAAAAGAGAGCAAATCACAACCTGAAGTGGAATCCACAATCTGGTCGATGCGCGAAAAGGGAAATGGATCCTTTGGGCAAGCCTTGTTGAGATCTATGAAATCTATGCAAAGCCTCCATTTTCTGTTGGCCTTGTGCACAACCACTAGGTTTGCTAACCATGTTGGGTGCAGTACTCCTCTGACCAGACCAGCTGCCTCTAGCTTCTTGATATCCTCGGCAATGAATTGCTGCCATTTCAAGGCCTGCTTCCGGACTTTCTACTTGACGGGTCGGGCATGTGAGCAGACAACAAGGTGGTGCTCGATTACCTTCCTGGGAATACCGGGGATATCAGATGGTTGCCAGGCAAACACATCGATATTTGCCCGCGGGAAGGCCAAACGCGCTTTCCTATTTGTCATCAAGGGTGGCGCTGATAGTGAAGGTACCATCAGTGCCAGCCATCCCTGCCGAGAACTTCTTAACTTGGGGCGCATCAACCTTGGATCTTTTACTGTTGGAACTCTCTGGCAAATCATCAACAGGTGTAGCGCACTCCGAAGAGGTACGCTTCCTGGATTCCTTGCTAGTGTCCCTCCTATCCTTCTTCTTCCCTTTGTTCTCCTTGGCGGGAACTGCTGCCGCCGTGGCCTCTGCCGTGACTATGTCCCTGTACATCTTATCCACGCAAATGATTGCGTCTTTCTTATCTGACGGAATGGAAATGACTCCCACCGGCCCTGGCATCTTCAAGGTGTTGTAGGCATAGTGGGATGCCGCCATGAACTTTGCCAGAGCTGGGCGTCCAAGGATCCCATTATACGGCAGGGGGAGGTCGACCACATCAAACACAACCTTCTCAGTCCGATAGTTCAATTCTCCCCCAAATGTCACTGGCAGCGTGATCTTTCCCTTAGGATGACTCCTGCCGGGATTAACTCCTTGAAACGTGCCAGTGGCCTTAAGCTCTTCCTCTGCTATCTGAAGCCTGCTGATAACCTTTGGGGAAATCAGATTCAACCCGACCCCGCCGTTAACTAGCATCTTTTTGACCTTGAGGTTGCGAATCATTGGAGAAACCAACAACGGCAAACACCCTACCGCAGTGGTGCGGTCAGGATGGTCCTATTCGTCAAAGATGATGGGCGTGCGTGACCATTTGAGCGGCTTCCGAGACTCTACCGCTGGCTCCACGACATTGACTTCAAGCACCCACCGTTTAAGTTGGCGGTGAGAGGAGTGTAAATATGCACCCCCATCAATGCACAGGGCGTCGGTGGCCTTCTAGAATTCATGCTCACTGGTTTCCTCTTCATCCCCTCCATCACTCTCATCATTGCAAACTTCTTTCTAGGCCCTTGGCGGGCTTTCCTTGGTTCCGAAAAGCCTTGTCGGGGCGATTTGCTTCACCGCCTCGGCCCTTCCCGCCAGTGCCATTCTGACCTTTTTCCTTATCACGCTTCTCATACTCAGCCCTCTGCCTCTTGACGAGCTGCTCAACCTGATGACACACCTAGAGATCGTGGCCTTTGGTCTGATGGATCTTGCAGTACGGCCCATCGCCTTTCCCAGCCCTCTCGGCAGCCGCAGCCTTCCGGCAATCAATGCACGCGACAGCTTCCTTTCCGGGGGCCTCGGCCTTTGCCTACTTGCCGGTACTGAGCGTGCCCGATCCTTCGATAGTCATCACTGCCTTATCCTTGCGCCTCTTGTTCCGCTTCTTATTCTTCTTTTTCTGACTGGTGGACTCATCATCATCCTCTGAGTCGATGCCGACGCAATCTTCCTCCCCAGGGAGTTTTCTTCCCTCCTCCACCCGAGCGCACTTGTCCACCAAGGTGTAAAGCTCCTTCACAGTCTTGGGCAACCGCACATTCATCTTGGAACGTACCCTGCGGTTGCACACATTGGACTGGCAGGCATCTATCACAGCTGTCGGGTGGATATTTGGGATATTTCTGTGGACTCTGCTGAATCTCTGCAAATACTTGCGGAGGGTCTCTCCTTCTTTCTACTAGAGAAGTTGCAAGTCGCTGGGCCGCCCTAGTTCTTGATGGCCGCCCATGAAGGCGCCAATGAACTCATGGCATAGGTCAGCCCATGACGAAATAGAGTTCTCCAGCAGGTGCATCAGCCAAGACCTCACGTTGGACTTGAGTGCCAAAGGGAAGTAGTTGGAGAATACCTTCTCATCTCTTTCCCCGGCAGCTTGAACAGCGATGGTGTAGATGCTCAAGAACTCTGTCGGGTTTAGCCTTCCATCGTACTTCTCGGGTATATCTGTCTTGAACATGCGAGTGGATAGCCAACGGACTTGCCGTAGCTCACGAGTAAAGGCAGGACACCCAGCCTCGAAAGGCACGCACCCGACATCCTCGAGCGCAGGCTCGTCGACGTCGGGACAGTCGCACCCATTGGTCCGGCAGTGGTCGTCGCGGCGCTGCTCGATGACGACGCCCGTGCCTCCCCTCCGCCTGTCCTCCAGGCTCGCTGTTGGCTTGGACGGGCTCGAGGGTCAGAAGAGGCCATCGAGACGTTGTCGGGCTCTTGATTTTGCAGCCCCGCGCTGGCTGCCATGGTGGGGACTGCACAGTGGGGGTAGCCCCTTCCGTACGGCCAGCAGCACGAGCCGCTGTCGTCGCTTGGGGAGGCCGTGGTGGGCCAGCTCGCTGTGAGCCCCCAGCCTCGGCGAAGCCAATCAGACTCTGAATGGTGGCTCTCCATTCATCCATCTGATCGGCCACCGGCGGGAACCTCAACAGTAGCTGGGCCCGTGTCATGGCTTCCGTAGCGATGCTTGGTATCGGAGATGATGACATAGATCATACCGTTGCCCGGCTTCTGACGATGCCGATGGCGACGGCGTCGCGCCCTCACTGTTGAGAGCCAGCCACTTGGATGGCACGGTGACGCGGTGAAGGCGCTTGAGGGCCAGTGGCTCCGTCGGGCATAGTGGTCGGGTCAGCCCGCTCTGGGGGAGGTGCGCGTGCTGCGGTCGCGCCCGTGGCGGGGGCGGCCGGAGGGCGGCGATTCGCCCCACATCGGGCACCACCACTGCGGCTGTGCCCTTCGGCGAGGGGGAGAGGTACAGATGGAATAACCCATTCGTTCATATCTCGCGGAGCATGACCACTGGGATGCTGCTCTCCTCAGGTGCCTCCCGCTCCTGCTTCGGCTACGGGGGAGGTGGTGACAACGCCTCCTGCGCCAGCTGCGTCCCCCGCGGCGCCCGCATCCTCGTGTGCCTCCGCATTCCCTGCGGCGTCGGCAGCCGCGGGTGGCGGAGCCTTCGAGGTGGATGGGTGAGCTACAACACCGGGTTTCTTCTTGGGCGCCATAATCGATGGAGCCGCCGACGATGAAAATGGTGATGAAGATGACGCGCTGCTCATGCTTTCGGGTTCACGCAAGTGATCCCCCTACCTGGCGCGCCAAAGATGTCGTGGGAAACCACGGCTACCTATGGGGCCATAAGCCCCTTTCTGGTTCGGTGGGGGATGGCACGTTGCACAAAGAGCGGAGGAGCGTGAGACAGCACGACAGAGATCACATGGGTACCCAGGTTCGGGCCACCGTGAGGCGTAAAACCCTACTCCTACTTTGGTGGATTAATGATGGACTATGGTGGAAAGCACAACGCTCTTGCCCGGCAGGGTTGCCTTGGGACGAGAACGGCTACGCGCGTATGAGTGTACAAGGGTCCGAATCAGCCAACCCCTTCTACGGTCGCCATGGGCCTCCTTTTATAGATCAAAGGGGCTAGCACAGTGGCAAATCAGTCATTATGCATTGATTAGATAGCAAACAGTGCTATCATACCTAACTCTACAGGCTGACAGAGCGCATTAAATGCGCCCCTCAATGTCTACCTTGCCCGGCAGGCCCTGCAGGGCCGTTTCGCCAGCTTTTCGCCTGCTCGCTCGACACGTCGCAGGACGGGTGTCGCTTGCAGGTATTTTCTGTAGGAAGTGGCCCCCATGTGGCCTATAGCAGCCACTTAGTCACGTTGGAGCTTGACACCACACTGATCGACGACGTGCGTCGTGGTGAGGTGGTGCGGCGAAGTCTTGGCGGGGTGTTGTGCTTCCGCAGGCCCCGGCAGGCCTGCCGGGGCGGTCTTGGGGATCGCTACCGGGACGATCCTCGTCCTTGCTAGGCTCGCCTGCCCGGCAAGAGAGTCTTTTCCCTTTGTGGCATCTTGTCTCTCTGGCTTCGACTTGGCCTTCCTGATCTGCGTTTTGGTGTTGATCAGGGTGTTGTAATCTTATCTTCAGGCATGTGCACACCTCGGGCAACGGACCCAGAGTTTGTTGCACCGACAATATGAGTGAAGATGCTACATATAGCTATTGCTATGAATATGTAGTTCAGGTGACATGTTAGAAATATGCGTTAGAGGCAATCCGAATGATGATTAAATTTTGTTGTACCCATGAATTCTTAAATGACCCTTGGATAATATCAACTGTATTGAGTGGCAACTATAGGACCTATCTGTGTACCTATATGCTAAAATGATTATTCTAAAGTAGCCCATGGTCGGAATCCATGTGAGGACACATATGAATGTTAGATTAGCATATGTGTATTGGTTGATGACCATATGTTTCACATGTTGTGGACACAGAAATGTCGAAGCAATAATGTGAACACATGTTAGGAACATGGGCTGGATAGAACCAACTTGATACACATCGGAATGCTTTAGCCATCTCATACAATGTGTACTACTTCAAATGTGTAGTGACTTACTTAGGGGTTATCAAACACTACTCCGTAATTAGGTAGTCATAAATGTTGCTTTCTTCTTTGTCATAAAGCATGCTATGCGGCGCAGTCAATAAATATATGATTTTCCCCTCTTTATAATGAGAGAGATATCTCTCAGAGCCTCGAGTCATCGGTTCCATAAATGCATGGACATGCTACTTAATTAAGGCTAAACAATTAACCTAGTAAACAATTTGGGTCATGTAATTGAGCAAGAGTGCTTGAGCTTGAGCTTAACCAATATCATGCGGCAAAGGGAATACCTAACATGTATGCAACGTTGTGAATGTTTGTTTGATGTGATCTTTATGTATGTTTGGAAGCTGTCACATCTGACTAGGGGCCACTAACTAGTGACCGAGTAGGAGTGATCGTGTCATGTCCAACATGCATGAACAGAGTCACACACTTAAATGATTAATGTCAAAACAGATGCAATCCGAAGGATGTAAAAGGAGCGGGCTAATTTGGCCTTGATCCCACTAGGGGAAATAGTGGAGGGGGTGCACCGAACCCTAAAGGGGTCGTCTCTTATAAAAGGATGGGCAGGGTGCAGGTTTTAGGAGCCCTAGGGTGCCTCCACCTGCTGACCTGTTGTTCGGAGTTGCTAGCGCATGGCCGCCCAACTCACTTCAATTTTGTACATGTGGAGGTGTTGTGGCCACTACGCTTTGAAGAACTGTTCACGAGATCTCGCAAAGGAGGAGATAGTAGACACGCTTCGCCAACTCTACTTCGATAGACAAAACTGCGCGTCTAGTGTATACTTGAAGTTGTGATCTCTAACTACATCATCTTCCTGGGTATTCACGGTAAAAAATATGGTTTTGCACTTATTTAGCCTACATGGTTCCCTACATCTACTTGATGTTCATATAGTCCATGTGATGGACTGCTCATAGAGCAAATGTAGATGAAAAGGTGATCATTCCCCTCTTTCGCAAAGTACCAAAAGAAGGTTGTAGATTGAAATTTGCGCTGGATAGCGAAATGATGGCAGCTGAAAAAATTGCACAATAATTTGTGAAGTACTACCTCCATAACTAAACATAAGATGTTTTTGTAAAAAAAAAAATTCGACCTTAGGTGAGGTGATGCCCGTGGGCCTCATGCACCCAGGTCCCAAAACCAAAGACCACATATGGATTAATCAAGCATTACCCATGTGCTTTTACCAAACATGTGCTAACTTTTCATTTGCCCGGGAGAGGCAAGGCCCTAGAATTGGCGGTCGATAACAAACACACCACCACCCAAACACAATGCTACGCTATGCTGTGGAGGGGCCGAAGCTCTCATGAAAAGAAAACGAAACATGACTACATGGGTAGGGTGGTAGGTATACATCACAAGGTTGTGGCAATATATGGTGAAACTGATCTCTCTATGATTCTATATCACCGATTAGTTAATTAATGATCGATCTAAGCTTAATTCCTCGATGAATTGATGATAACACAAACTTGAACTATTTGATGCGTTCAACAGATCTCGCCGCAAAAACCAAATTCGTGGGATAAAGTGACATGCTATATAGCAACAGGATCAACCAGAGAACCGATTTGACGATCCAAGCTACTACAGCCGATCCCCTCTCCACCAACCTCACCAACGAGTAATCAAGCCAAAAAAAAAAACTACATTGGAGTTCATCAACCCGATCTTCGACTTCGATGCTGGATATGAACAAGGACGCGTACGGATAATCACCCACCCACCGATCGGAAAGGAGCGCGTCGAGGTGGTCGACGCCTAGTCGAAGCCAACGCCCCTCGCCGCCGTGGTCCACGCGCCCTGCGCGGCCTCAGGCCTCGTCGAGCTCCCAACGCGCGCCGCCGCGGCCGCCCTCGCGCAGTTCTCCATGGAGGTGGACGCGGTGACCGTGGTGGTGGCGCCGCCGCCGCATTGGCCGTTGCCGTTGGCGCGGGACTGCGCGGCGGCCGTGGCGGCGGCGAGCGCGTCGTAGGCGTCGTCCTTGACGATGACGATCTCCTCCAGCTGGATCCGCAGGTACTCCTCGCCCCCCTCCTCGGCGGCGGAAGCGGGCTTCGGAGCGGCAGCGGCACGGCGGCCGGCGACCATAGCGGCGAACCTCTCCATGCTAAAACTAAATTCAACTTGCCAAAATCCGTATGCCAATGGAATTGGAGGATGCAGGGATCTTTCTTGAGGGGATAGATCTTCCTTGTTGCTTGGCGAAGAGGTGGTTGCTCCGCGGCCGCCCCCAATGCGAGGCTAGGATATATAGAGGAGGAGAACGTGGGCTCGTGTCGGCGCCGGACGAGTAATCGGACGGCACGCACGCAGTAATACGACGTCTTGTAGGGCTTTTCGGCCTACGGCAATAATACGACCCGCCAACTCTAGCGCTGCTTGGCCGGCCCAATAAGTGCGTAGAGAGTTTTCGTTTTGTTTTGTGTTTTCCCGTTTTGTTCTTTCTTCGGGTGGAATAATACCTCTGTTCGGATAACAAAAAGTACCTCTGTTGTCTTGATCCCCAAGGTCAAATAACCCTGTGTTAAAAAAAGGGGGTCAACTAACCCAAGAGAATAAAGGATATTAGCCCAATTAGCATATGCAATGTGTTGTACAATGTAAGTTAGTGTCAAAGGTGCTTCGAACATAGTGAAGCTGGTACTTCCGAAGGTTATTTCAAAGAGTGCTTTCATGTCGAGACGTTTCATCACAAGCAATGTGTTGATGGCCTATGAGACGTCAAATTTCGTGTTGAATACAAGAAGAGGAGAGGCACAATTTGCCATGATCAAAGCAAACATTGGCAAGGCTTACGATTGTGTCGAGTGTGATTTTTTAAAGGAGATAGTGAGTAAAATGGGGTTTTGTCTGGTCCGAGTTGAAGTGGTCTCTTAGTGCTTATTCACGAAGCGGAGAGAAGATGAAGCGCTGAAGTGGCCCTAAAATTTGCGAGGAGGTACCAAGCATTAGCCACCAATTTTTAGCGGGCGGTCCACTATTGCTTAGGAGGAATTGGAGTTGAGGAGGATATTGGTGTTGTACTACGAGTCCTTGGACAATGTATCAATGGGAAGAAGTTCGCGGTCATGCTCTGTGCTAATGCAACTTTGATAGTTAGAAAGAAGATGAAGGTTGAACTAGCCAGTGTATGTTGGGAGGTCGAAGAAGAGGAATTTTGGATATCTTAAGGATGAAATTTGGCAATAGATAAATGGGTGGAAACAGATGATGTTATCTAAGGCGGGGAAAGAAGGTTCTTCTGAATGTGGTGGCGCATGACATACCTACCTATGTGGTGTCTTGCTTTTATCTCACAAAAAGCTTTGCGATGAGTTGAGCTCGGTGACTGGTTTTGGGTGGAGCCTGCAAGAAAAAGACAATAAAATTCACTAGATTGATTGGTGTAAGTTTTTTTAAACGAAATGAGATGGGAGCTTGGGCTTTCACAACTTGCACAACTTCAACATCGCAATGCTCTCAAAGAACTGTAGCGATAGTGCAATAACCTAACAACATAAGCACGTGCGTGAAGTACTTCCCAAGCCTCAGCCAAGGACTAACATGTCTATACTTGGAGGAGCTTACTTCATGGGATTGATTGATGGCTAAGCATGCATATATTTGGCGCACTGGAGATTGAATTCGGGTGAAGATATGGGATGACCCATGGATACCATGGACCCGGTAGAGGAAAGTGACCACACCTAGAGCGGGTAGTATACTGGCTAAAGTCTCCTAGCTTATGCGCCCGGTTACGGGGCCGTGGGACGAGGTCACAGTAATAGGCATATTCGTCGAAGAGGACGTGAATGCCTATTTGGGATGGAGTTGTGGATTTTATAGCCTCGCACTTTGATTCAAATGGCATATGCTCAGTCAAACAAGCTTACAAGCTTCACATGGAGCTGACAAAAAGAGAGGTGGGAGTGGTTCATCAAGCTCATATGTCGTGCAGGCTCTGAAGTGAGGAAGGGATAAAGTTTGCCTACATATATAGTGTTTGCAATGTGCACTAAAGGTGACAATGAATTTGTGCAGATTGGATCATAACTCTTTCACCTTAAGTTGTAACCCGGCATATAGACTGAGCTGGAGAGTACAAGATACTTAATGTGTGGCCGAGTAGATGAATGTGGTAGTCACATTTTATTCGGTGTGAGGAAGTGAAAGAAGTCTGGAAGGAAATGAAACTGATGCATATGCATGATCCACTACTTAACTTCCATGGCATTCGTAATGTAATGAACATGTTGTGGAACTCTAGATGTCAAGACTAGACTAGAAATCTCGTGTGTGTGGTGGAACTTGTTGCACCAAAGGCACAAGGTTAAAGATAGCGAGACAAGAGCAGTGACAATGGGGATTAAAAACCAAGCTAGATGATATTGTTGATGCACTGGAGCACTTTGTTCTTCCCAAGCAAATTGTAGGTGCTACTTCTTGAGCTTGCGTTGGTTTTTCCCTTGAAGAGGAAAGGGTGATGCAGAAAAGTAGAGATAAGTATTTCCCTCAGTTTGAGAACCAAGGTATCAATCCAGTAGGAGGTACACGCAAGTCTCCAATCTATGCACCCGCACAAACAATCAAACACTTGCACCCAAAGCGATAAAGGGGTTGTCAATCCATTCACAGTCACTTGCAAAGATGAGATCTGATAGAGATAGATATAAAAGATTACTAAACCGTAAAACAAAGTAAAAACAAATAAATTGCAGCAAGGTATTTTTGGGTTTTTGGTTTTATAGATCTGAAAATATATGATGGAAAATAGACCCGGGGGCCATAGGTTTCACTAGAGCCTTCTCTCTTGAAAGAAAACATACGATGGGTGAACAAATTACTTTGGAGCAATTGATAGAAAAGCACAAAGTTATGATGATATCCAAGGCAATGATTATGAATATAGGTATCATGTATGTGTCAAGTAGACCGAAACGATTCTGCATCTACTATTGTTACTCCACACATCGATCGACTCCTGCCTGCATCTAGAGTATTAAGTTCAAGAGAACAGAGTAACGCTTTATGTAAGATGACATGATGTAGAGGGATAAACTTAAGCAATATGATGATAACCCCGTATTTTTACCCTTGATGGCAACAATACAATGCGTGCCTCGCTACCCCTACTTTTTCACTGGGTGAGGACACCGCAAGCTTGAACCCAAAACTAAGCACCTCTCCCATTGCAAGAAGAACCAATCTAGTTGGCCAAACCAAACCAATAATTCGAAGAGAAACGCAAATATATTTAATCATGCATATAAGAATTCAGAAAATACTCAAATAATATTCATAGATAATCTGATCATAAATCCACAATTCATCGGATCTCGACAAACACACCGCAAAAGAATATTACATCTGATAGAACTCCCAGAACATTGTACATCGAGGAGAACATTGTATTGAAGATCATAGAGAGAAAAGAAGCCATCTAGCTACTAGCTATGGACCCATAGGTCTATGGTAAACTACTCACGCCTCATCGGAAGGGCAATAGGGTTGATGTAGAAGCCCTCCGTGATCGAATCCCCCTCCAGCAGGGTGTCAGAAAAGGCCCAAAGATGGGATCTCATGGGTATAAAAGGTTACGACGGCAGAAAAGTATTTTGGTGGACGCTTCTGATGTTGGGGGAATATTTGGGTATTTATGGAGCGAAGATTAGGGTTAGGAGGTCTTAGGGGGGGGCACAAGCCTAGGGGTGCGCCCCCTTGGGGGGCGCCCCTAGGGCTTGTGGCCTCCCCGTAGGTCTTGTGGCCTCCTCCCCAAGTCTCCTGGGTGTCTTCTGGTCCAAGAAAAATCATCGCGGAAGTTTTATTCCGTTTGGACTCCATTTGATATTCCTTTTCTGTAAAACTCAAAAACAAGGAAAAAACAGAAACTGACACTAGGCTCTGAGTTAATAAGTTAGTCCCAAAAATAATATAAAATAGCATATTAATGCATATAAAACATCCAAAATAGATAATATAATAGCATGGAACAATCAAAAATTATAGATACGTTGGAGACGTATCAAGCATCCCCAAGCTTAATTCCTGCTTGTCCTCGAGTAGGTAAATGATAAAAATAGAATTTTTGATGTGGAATGCTACCTAACATAATTATCCATGTAATTTTCTTTATTGTGGCATGAATATTCAGATCCATAAGATTCAAAACAAAAGTTTAATATTGACATAAAAACAATAATATTTCAAGCATACTAATAAAGCAATCATGTCTTCTCAAAATAACATGGCAAAAGAAAGTTATCGCTACAAAATCATATAGTCCGGCTATGCTCCATCTTCATCACACAAGGTATTAAATCATGCACAACCCCGATGACAAGCCAAGCAATTGTTTCATACTTTTGATGTTCTCAAACTTTTCAACTTTCACGCAATACATGAGCGTGAGCCATGGATATAACACTATAGGTGGAATTGAATACGGTGGTTGTGGAGAAGACAAAAAGAAGAAGAAAGTCTCACATCAACTAGGCATATTAACGGGCTATGGAGATGCCCATCAATAGATATCAATGTGAGTGAGTAGGGATTGCCATGCAACGGATGCACTAGAGCTATAAGTGTATGAAAGCTCAAAAAGAAACAAAGTGGGTGTGCATCCAACTTGCTTGCTCACGAATACCTAGGACAATTTTGAGGAAGCCCATCATTGGAATGTACAAGCCAAGTTCTATAATGAAAAATTGCCACTAGTATATGAAACAACATAGGAGAATCTCTATCATGAAGATCATGGTGCTACTTTGAAGCACAAGTGTGGTAAAAGGATAGTAGCATTGCCCCCTCTCTCTTTTCTCTCTTTTTTTTGTTTGGGCTTCGTTTTGCCTCTTTTATTTTTTGTAAGTCAGGAGACTCACCCCAACTTGTAAGGGAATCATAGCTTCCATCATCCTTTCCTCACATGGGACAATGATCTAATAATGATGATCATCACACTTTTATTTACTTACAACTCAAGAATTACAACTCGATTCTAAAATAAAATATGACTCTATAAGAATGCCTCCGGCGGTGTATCGGGATGTGCAATGATCAAGAATGACATGTATAAAAAAATATGAACGGTGGCCTTGCCACAAATACTATGCCATCTACACGATCATGCAAAGCAGTATGACAATGATAAAGCGTCTCATAATAAACAGAACGGTGGAAGTTGCATGGCAATATATCTCGGAATGGCTATGGAAGTGCCATAATAGGTAGGTATGGTGGCTGTTTTGAGGAAGGTATATGGTGGGTTTAACGCACCGGCGAGAATTGCGCGGTACAAGAGAGGCTAGCAATGGTGGAAGGGTGAGAGTGCGTATAATCCATGGACTCAACATTAGTCATAAAGAACTCACATACTTATTGCAAAAATTTATTAGCCATCGAAACAAAGTACTACACGCATGCTCCTAGGGGGATAGATTGGTAGGAAAAGACACCATCGCTCATCCCCGACCGCCACTCATAAGGAAGACAATAAATAAATAAATCATGCTCCGACTTCATCACATAACGGTTCACCATACATGCATGCTACGGGAATCACAAACTTTAACACAAGTATTTCTACCAATCCACAATTACTCACTAGCATGGCTCTAATATCACCATCTTTATATCTCAAAACAAATGCAAGGAATCAAACTTCTCATTGTATTCAATGCTCTTTATATGAAAGTTTTTATTATATCCCTCTTGGATGCCTATCATATTAGGACTAAATTCATAACCTAAGCAAATTACCATGCTGTTTAGAGACTCTCACAATAATATAAGTGAAGCATGAGAGCTCAACAATTTCTATAAAATAAAGCCACCGCCGTGCTCTAAAAAGATATAAGTGAAGCACTAGAGCAAATTGCCTAGCTCAAAAGATATAAGTGAAAGACATAGAGTATTCTAATAAATTCATGATTCATGTGTGTCCCTCTCAAAAGGTGTGTACAACAAGGATGATTGTGGTAAAATAAAAAGCAAAGACTCATATTATACAAGACGCTCCAAGCAAAACACATATCATGTGGCCAATAAAAATATAGCCTCAAGTAAATTTATCGATGGATTGAAGACGAAAGAGGGGATGCCATCCGGGGCATCCCCAAGCTTAGATGCTTTGTTGTCCTTTAATATTACCTTGGGGTGCCTTGGGAATCCCCAAGCTCAGGCTCTTGCCACTCCTTATTTCATAGTTTATCAAATCTCTACTCAAAACTTGAAAACTTCACAACACAAAACTCAACAGAAAACTCACGAGATCCGTTAGTATAAGAAAATAAATCACTACTTTTTGGCAGTGTTGTCAACTCATTGTTTATTTATATTGGTGTAATATCTATTATATTCCAACTTCTCCATGGTTCATACCCCCCGATACTACCCATAGATTCATGAAAATAAGCAAACAACACATAGAAAACAGAATCTGTCAAAAACAGAACAATCTGTAGCAATCTGTAAACTTCGTATACTTATGTAACTCCAAAAATTCTGAAACATTAGGAAAACCTGGGAAATTTGTATATAAATATTGTGTAAAAAATAAGGATTGTATCATGCTTCTGTGAATTATGAAAATTATTTTACTGGGCGCAAAAGTTTCTGTTTTTCAGCAAGATCAAATCAACTATCACCGTAAGCCATCCCAAAGGTCTTACTTGGCTCAAACACTAACTAAAACACCAAAGCACAATTACTACAGAGGTAATAATGTGTAATTTCATAAAAAAAAGAAAATAAAAATATTGGTTGTCTCCCAACAAGCATTTTTCTTTAAAGCCTTTTAGCTAGGCATTGAACATAGATCTAGGTATTGTCATCTTTGGTATGCAATCCATATGTAGCCCTCATAATAGATTCATATGGCAACTTAATTTTATTTCTTGGAAATTGTTCCATGCCCTTTCTTAATGGAAATTGAAATCTAATGTCTCCTTCTTTCATATCAATAATTACACCAATCGTTCTAAGGAAAGGTCTACCAAGAATAATAGGATGTGTAGGATTGCAATCTATATCAAGCACAGTGAAATCTACGGGCACATAATTCCTATTTGCAACAATAAGAACATCATTAATCCTTCCCACAGGTTTCTTAATAGTGGAATCCGCTAGATGCAAATTTAAAGAACAATCATCAAATTCACGGAAACCTAGCACATCACATATAGTTTTTGGAATCGTGGAAATGCTAGCACCCAAATCACACAAAGCATAGAAATCACAATCTTTAATTTTAATCTTAATAGTAGGTTCCCACTCATTATAAAGCTTTCTAGGGATCGAAGCTTCCAACTCAAGCTTTTCTTCAAAAGATTTCATCATAGCATCAACGATATGTTTAGTAAAAGCTTTATTTTGATTATAAGCATGAGGAGAATTCAACATGGATTGCAACAAGGAAATACAATCTATCAAAGAAAAATTATCATAATTAAAGTCCTTGAAATCGAAAAGAGTGGGTTCATCGCTACTTAAAGTTTTGACCTCTCCAATCCCACTTTTATCAATTTTTGCATTAAGATCTATAAACTCTGAATCATTGGGACGCCTTCTAGATAAAGTTGACTCATCTCCAGTCCATCTTCATCAAGATTTATATTATAAAACAAAGATTCAATAGGAGTCACACCAATCAATTTAAGATCTTCAACATTATTCTCGCAAAAACTAGACGAACACGCTTTTACAAAGCAATCTCGCTTAGCACGCATCCAAGGGTTCTTTATTTACACTCATCAATAGAAATTTTAATAGCTTTCAGAGATTAATTAATATCATGCTTGGGTGGCATAGATCTAATTTTCAAAGAATCAATCTCAAGAGAAATTCTATCAATGTTCCTAGCCAAATCATCATTCTTGAGAAATTTTTCTTCAACCATAACATTGAAAACTTTTTGGGAATTAATAAAATCTTTAATATTGTTCTCAAGATCAGAGGGCATTCTATTATAATTTCCATAAGAATTGTTGTAGGAACTACCATAATTACTAGAGGAATTACTAGGAAACGGCATAGGGTTGAAATTACCTCTATAAGCGTTATTACCAAAATTGTTCCTACCAACAAAATTCACATCCATAGATTCATTATTGTTATCAATAAAAGTAGACAAAGGCATATCATTAGGATCAATAGGAGCACTATTGCTAGCAAACAATTTCATAAGTTCATCCATCTTTCCACTGAAAGTATTAATTTCTTCAATCGCAAGCACTTTTTTACTAGTAGAAGATCTTTCGGTATGCCATTGAGAGTAATTAGCCATAATATTATCTAGGAGTTTAGTAGCTTCTCCAAATGTAATTTCCATAAAAGTACCTCCGGCGGTGGAATCTAAAAGATTTCTAGATGCAAAATTCAATCCGGCATAAAAATTTTGTATGATCATCCATAAACTTAAACCATGAGTAAGGCAATTTCTTATCATCAATTTCATCCTCTCCCAAGATTGTGCAACATGTTCATGATCAAGTTGCTTAAAATTCATAATATCATTCCTAAGGGAGATGATCATAGCGGGAGGAAAATACTTGGAAATAAAAGCATCTTTACACTTATTCCATGACTCAATACTATTTTTAGGCAAAGATCAAAACCAAGTCTTAGCACGATCTCATAGAGAGAATGGAAATAGATTCAATTTAAAAATATCATTATCCACATATTTTTTCGTTTGCATGTCACATAACTCAACGAAAGTTTTCAGATGGGATGCGACACCTTCACTAGGAAGGCCAGAAAATTGATGTTTCATAACAAGATTCAGCAAAGCGACATTAACTTCATAAGATTCCACACTAGTGGCGGGAGCAATCGGAGTACTAATAAAATCATTATTATTAGTATTGGAAAAGTCACAATTTGGTATTTTCTTGAGATATCGTGAAAGCAAGCAATCTAGCACACAAGCAACCAAAAAGCAAATGAAAAGACGAACGGAAGAAGGGCAAATAAAGGCAAATACTTTGTGTTTTTCTGAAAACATTTTAGAAGTGGAGGAGAGGAAAATGAGAGGAAAATGGCAAATAATGTAATGCAAGAGATGAAAGTTTATGGTGGGTACTTGGTAGGCTTGATGTAGAACCTCCCCGGCAACGGCGCCAGAAATTCTTCCTGCTACTTCTTGAGCTTGCGTTGGGATTCCCTTGAAGAGAAAGGGTGATGCAGTAAAGTAGAGACAAGTATTTCCCCAGTTTGAGAACCAAGGTATCAATCCAGTAGGAGGTACACGCATGTCTCCAATCTATGCACCTACACAAACAATCAAACACTTGCACCCAACGCGATAAAGGGGTTGTCAATCCCTTCACGGTCACTTGCAAAGATGAGATCTGATAGAGATAGATATAAAAGATTACTAAAACGTAAAACAAAGTAAAAAACAAATAAATTGCAGCACGGTACACTACTGCAGGATGCCGCTAACGCGACACTACGATTAGAGACCCTTCGATGAAACTGTGTGCGATGCAATAATCGCAAACGGTGGTGTAAAAAAATCGTCAAAAAGGTGGAAAACGTTTGCGATGGAGGATGCATCAAACACGGTTCAGATTTTAGTTGCGTGTGCGATGAAGGGCATACGATGCAGTTCAATGAACTGTTTGCGATAAGGAGGAACAAAAGAAACATGCAGCCAGATGAAGGTGTGTGCGATATACAGCATATGGTTCACTCGGATGAACTGTTTGTGATTAGGCAACACAAAAGAAACGGTCAGCCAGTTCAAGGTGTGTGCGATATACGGCATGCGGTTCACTCGGATGAACTGTTTGTGTTGAGACAAGAGAACAGAAACCGTTCAATATAAGAAGATGTGTGTGATACGCGGCAAGCAGGCCTGTAATCAGAAATGTGTGCGAAGACCGATAATAACACAGACGGTTGCTGCTAATAAGACGTGTGTGTTGTGCGATGGGATTGCATACAAAACAATAACATATATATACACACTTATAAGGACATGGTTGCATAACCAAATTAAACATCCACTTACATAGGTGGCTACTACAACCATGGCATTTGCACACACCAAAGTAAACTATTACATGCATAATTACATAGGTGGCTACTACACACATGCCATTTCCACACACCAATAAAGTAAACTATATATTACATGCATGATTAACTAGCATAAATGATCATTTGATCATCATCTACTTCTTGTGACGCTTGCTCTGCTTGTGGCTCGATCTGGACTCGTCGATTTGGGTAACGAGGCACTTCCTCATGTCAACGATCCGCCTGTGCATCTCGTAGCATGTGTACATGCTCTTGGCCGCGAACCTGAGGTGAGGTTCATCCAGTTGCCGCATCCAGGCCCTGTGCCAGGATACGGGACTTGTTCTCTGGGCATCCTGCTTCATCTTTTCGTAGTAGGGGTTGATGATGGCCGAGGCGAGTTCAACCAGGGAGTCCTTCTTCATGCTGCCCCAGACCGTGTAGTGCTCACAGATTTCGACAAGGTTCTTGCAGGCCAAGCCCGTAACCCTGAGCGCTTTTACATCGTCGGTGGTTTCCATCATGGAGAACTTGTAGTCGGTGCTGTTGACAAACCTGTTGAAACGGTCGCAAGGCTCTGTGGCCATGCAGTAGTGGTAGATGAGGACATGATGGTGCACGCACAACTAGGCGATGACAACCTTCTGATCTATGTCGAGACGACCAACGGTGTACTGGAGGTAGATGCCGACCACCTTGTACTTGTCTCGAGCAAGCAACTGCTCAACGTTGTTGATGTAGTTGTCCACCACGGCCGGGTCGATGGTGTACACCACAGAGAGATCCGTCTTCCTCGTGTGGGTCTCCATTTTATGCTCGCCGAACTCCATTGGAGCGTCGCTAGACATCCCCTCTCTATGTGTCGTCGTGGGTGTGCTTGTTGTGTTGTGGGGCGCGATCGAAAGGTTGAAGAGACTAAGGTTATAATGCCCGCGGGAATTAAAGGGGAAGCCGGACGGCCAAGAATATCGGCAGGCCCTGATGGCAGTTCTAATTTGCAGCGCGTAACTCCATCATGCTGCACGTAACTGCATCGTGTGGCAACGCGCGCGGTGTAACCGCATGCATATGGGGCCCCTGATGTCTACTACTCAACCTTCTTCTTGTAGACGTTGTTGGGCCTCCAAGTGCAGAGGTTTGTAGGACAGTAGCAAATTTCCCTCAAGTGGATGACCTAAGGTTTATCAATCCGTGGGAGGCGTAGGATGAAGATGGTCTCTCTCAAACAACCCTGCAACCAAATAACAAAGAGTCTCTTGTGTCCCCAACACACCCAATACAATGGTAAATTGTATAGGTGCACTAGTTCGGCGAAGAGATGGTGATACAAGTGCAATATGGATGATACATATAGGTTTTTGTAATCTGAAAATATAAAAACAGCAAGGTAACTAATGATAAAAGTGAGCGTAAACGGTATTGCAATGCTAGGAAAAAGGCCTAGGGTTCATACTTTCACTAGTGCAAGTTCTCTCAACAATAATAACATACTTGGATCATATAACTATCCCTCAACATGCAACAAAGAGTCACCCCAAAGTCACTAATAGCGGAGAACAAACGAAGAGATTATGGTAGGGTACGAAACCACCTCAAAGTTATTCTTTCCGATCAATCCATTGGGCTATTCCTATAAGTGTCACAAACAACCCTAGAGTTTGTAGTAAAATAACACCTTAAGACACACATCAACAAAAACCCTAATGTCTCCTAGATACTCCAATGTCACCTCAAGTATCCGTGGGAATGATTATATGATATGCATCACACAATCTCAGATTCATCTATTCAACCAACACGTAGAACCTCAAAGAGTTCCCCAAAGTTTCTACCGGAGAATCAAGACGAAAACGTGTGCCAACCCCTATGCATAGGTTCATGGGCGGAACCCGCAAGTTGGTCACCAAAACATACATCAAGTGGACCAATAGAATACCCCATTGTCACCACGGGTAACCCACGCAAGACATACATCAAGTGTTCTCAAATCATTAAAAGACTCAATCCGATAAGATAACTTCAAAGGGGAAACTCAATCCATTACAAGAGAGTAGATGTGGAGAAACATCATAAGATCCAACTATAGTAGCAAAGCTCGCGATACATCAAGATCGTATCACCTCAAGAACACGAGAGAGAGAGAGAGAGATCAAACACATAGCTACTGGTATATACCCTCAGCCCCGAGGGTGAACTACTCCCTCCTCGTCATGGAGATCGCCGGGATGATGAAGATGGCCACCGGTGAGGGTTCCCCCCTCCGGCAGGGTGCCGGAACAGGGTCCCGATTGGGTTTTGGTGGCTACAGAGGCTTGCGGCAGCGGAACTCCCGATCTATTCTATTCCTGGAAGGTTTTAGGGTATATTGATATATATAGGCGAAAGAAGTCGGTAAGGGGAGCCACGAGGGGCCCACTGTCGGTGTCAAAACCGGCGGATCTCGGGTAGGGGGTCCCGAACTGTGCGTCTAAGGCGGATAGTAACAGGAGGCGGGGGACACGATGTTTACCCAGGTTCGGGCCCTCTCGATGGAGGTAATACCCTACTTCCTGCTTGATTGATCTTGATGATATGAGTATTACAAGAGTTGATCTACCACGAGATCGTAGAGGCTAAACCCTATAAGCTAGCCTATGGTATGATTGTTGTTGTCCTACGGACTAAACCCTCTGGTTTATATAGACACCGGAGGGGGCTAGGGTTACACAGAGTCGGTTACAAGGGAGGAGATCTACATATCCGTATTGCGAAGCTTGCCTTCCACGCCAAGGAGAGTCCCATCCGGACACGGGTCGAAGTCTTCAATCTTGTATCTTCATAGTCCAACAGTCCGGCCAAAGGATATAGTCCTGCTGTCCGAGGACCCCCTAATCCAGGACTCCCGCAGTAGCCCCTGAACCAGGCTTCAATGACGATGAGTCCGGCACGCAGATTTGTTTTCGGCATTGCAAGGCGGGTTCTTCCTCCGAATACTCCATAGAAGATCTTGAACACAAGGATAGTGTCCGGCTCTGCAAAACAAGTTCCACATACCACCGTAGAGAGAATAACATTTCCACAAATCTAATCTGCTGACGACTTTTCATAACGTGACATCACACCACAACCTGATCATTATTCGAACCGTTTTTCTTAATCAGCCTGCCACTGCATGTTTTGCGAGGCGATTTTATTGGCACGTCTTGTCGAAGCAGAGATCGTGTCCCCCTTATTACAGGATTCTCATCAATATGGATGTGGGTAACCCAATTGTGCCCGTTGGTATGACTCCTCGATTTTAGGCAAGTCCCAAATGGCCACGAGGAGGACGCTTGATATTCACCCTCTTTATAAAGAGGCCAAGGCCTGTCCTTTTTCCTCTCGTACTCGATCGAATCCTTCCCCCGCCTCGAGTTTCAACACCCAAGGCTCAGGTCAGGCGCTTCGGACCTTCAACCATGTCCGGATCCAACCTTCAAGGTTGGTGGATGCCCTCCTCTGTCACAGAGGAAGACATCAAGAAGCTAAGAGAGGCTAGGTATTTAATCGCCGAAATCTCGCACAGGCTACCTGCTCGAGGGCAGGTCATTCCCACTCCCGAACCCGGCGAGAGCGTTGTATTCATCTCTCACTTCCTCCGAGGGCTAGGCCTTGTTCTAAAACCCTTTGTTAGGGGGCTCATGTTCTATTACGGGCTGGATTTCCATGACCTGGCCCCGGATTCCATCCTTCACATCTCGTCGTTCATCGTCGTGTGTGAAGCCTTCCTCCGCATTACCCCACACTTCGGCTTATGGCTCAAGACCTTCAATGTGAAGCCAAAGATGATTGAGGGGCGACATGCAGAGTGCGGAGGTGCCGTAATAAGCAAAGGCGCCGATGTTCCATGGCCAAAGGGTTCCTTCCCGGAGGTGTCCATTTTATGGCAACGGGAGTGGTTTTATATCACAGCTCCCCGGGGTACCAAGTGGGTAGCCGCCATGCCTTTCGCTCGGGCCCCCCGCCACAACTGACGTAATGGATCAACAAGGGGCCGGACTGGGGGCCAGTAAATGATGTGCCGATATTGCAGAGTCGCATCCGAGATCTCCTCGAGAGAGATGTCAGCCTGGTCACGGTAATGCAAGTCATGCTAGTTCGTCAAGTCCCACCTTGCAAACGTCGATCGTATGTGGGAGTTCAACCCAGAAGGACCGCGAGCTATTCAGCACTTCCTCGGCATGACGCTCGAAGAGATGTACAAATTGTTCTTCGGACCAGAAATAAGGTGTCTGGACACCACCAAGGATGCGGGTCTGAGCTGCAATCGTCTAGATACCCAAGTAAGTAGTCCCGTGGCCGAACACATTGTCTTTTAATTTATCACAACATCATCCTGAAAAGTCGCCTTTTGACCAGGACTGGATAAAAAAGGCGAAGATGATCAGGTGTCTGGCCCCCCTTCCCGAGGGCTCACCGGATCCTGTACTAGCCAGGATGCTTGAGCTTGCGCCTTATCAAGCGCCATCAGGGGAAGGTAAAGGGAGGAAAAAGAGGCCGAGAGCGAGCCTCACTTACAATTCATCCAGATCGGGGGAATCAGTGCCTCCTCGAAGGAGGATAACCGGGGGGAAGAATCTAAAATTCCCTCTCCCCAGGGAAGGAAGAGGACCGCCTCTGAAGACTTGGAAGTAATGGTCTCCAAGCGAGGGAAGAATCCTTTGTCGGAGGGTCCTACCCCGGAGGGTACCCTTGCCGCACAGTGCCCGCAAGGGGATCAGCCCTCCACCGAGCTGTAAGTAAACAAAGAGTACTTAATAGTAAAAATATCCTGCTTTACTTCTGAGGACAATAACCGAAGCATATATCTTGTAGTTCGGATCGTAGCCCTTCTCGACAGAGTTCGTCTTCGGGGGATCTTCTTCCGGAGATGATGGAGAGCGAAACACCTCCCCATGCCTCCCCGCCTCATGAGGCGGGCGACCCTGAGGTGTCGTCACGGAGGATTTCTCCTGATCCGCCAAGGCCAGAGGGTAATCCTTCGGCCACCCGAAGTCCGGAGTATTCGGCTCCTAAGGAGAGCAACAGAAAGAGGTCGGGACCGTCCGGTGCGTGACCCGACGCACTGAAGGATCTTCTGGAGCAAGCGGCTATCTCAGAAGCGCATCGTACGCTAATGGGTACGGTGGTTGAGAGGATTTCATCCACCGAAAGCGGGCTGCATGAAGCTGTTATGAGCCTGCTGAGAGGCTTTGAGGTACGCAAAGTAGTATATGTTTTTGATGGTACCGCACATGCTAGGTGTGCCATATGCATATAGTAGCCCCTGAGACTTTGGTTGCTGTCGAAATCGGCGGAAAACAGAGGATCATAGTCCCAGGTAATAATCATGCCGCCTTCATGTGCAGGTGGCGGAAGGTCCGGTGGCTAGCCGGACTGGTGAGTTTGCCGAGCTGAAGCGGCAACTTGATGCGGCAGATGCCAACATCGTGCTTGTAAACAAGCGGCTCGATGAGGCACAGGGTAGGTGATTTCTCCGGTGATCAACACATAGTAAGAGGAGCATGATGCTAGTATCTTTAATATGTTGCGACCGTAGATGGAGCTGCCGCCGTGGAGACCCTTCGGGCGGAACTTACCCGAGCCAAGGAACAAGCCAGGAAGAGTGATGCGGCCACCCTGAAGGCGGTCGAAGAGCTAAGGGCCGAACAGGCTGCGCATTGCCAGAGCAAAGAGAAAATAGCCAAGATGGTTGTTGAGCTGAGAGATGCCGCCGGCCGGTATGAGCTTCTTGAAAAGGAAAGCCAAGCGAAGGCGGCAGACCTGAAGGAGGCCATGGAAGCGGCCAAGGAAACCCGCTCGCAAGTCAGAGCGGCGAAGGAGGAACTCTGTCAAGCTGGAGATATCGCGGCTGGGAAGCCCTTTTTGTCGCGGACGAGGTTTGGAGACCCGAAGTATGCCCCTCTGGATAAATTATGGAGTTCTGCAGACGCGTACTTGGATTTAGCAGCGAGTGCCGCTGATGCGACCAAGTTTTTCAAAGATCAGTAAGATCATGTAGTGGAAAGGTTATTCTGGTCACAGTTCAGCACTCCAACGCGTCCGCTGCTATTAAATGAATAAATGGCCGAGTGGGCCGAGCTCCATAGGTTGTCCGGACTTGCTATGAGGTCAGTCGCAGATCACCTTTGGCCGGAAGGGCCAAGGCCGAATAGTTATTTTAGTTTAGTGCAATAGTTCCTTGGTGTTGTGCCGTGCATTGACGCTATGAAGAGGTCGGCGTGCATAGAGGGTGCGCGGATGGCTCTTGCCCGTGTCAAGACATACTGGGCAGAGATGGAGGCCACCGCTATTGCAATCTAGAGTTCGGCCGTGGGCCGAGTATCGGCCGAGCACTACTTTGAAGAAGTCCTTGAAGGCGCTCGTTTAATAGAGGCTCAGTGCTCGAAGAATATTTTGTTCTAGTGACATGTATTCCCATTGTAAGAACAATGTTTATTAAATTATAAAGGCTGCATTTATACTTTTGCCTGAAAGTATTATGATGCCTCCTGTGCGGCCGTTTATGTATATATGTATATGACCTGAAAGTTTGCAGTCGTCGGCTTCAGCCCCCACGCATAGAATGCGGGGGTGTTTGCAAAAAACGCATATTCACACTTGATCCAACGTCTTGGTCCATTAAGGAGGTGATAGCGCAGCGAACGAGGCAATCGGACTATATTGCTTTAACACTTTCACTTAGCCATAGGAGTTTGACGGTGGGACTACTATATAGCCCCTGGTACCTCCGCGCTCGTTCGAATACGGGGTGCGTACATACATGACCGGGAAACGACCCTTCGTTAATGCGGAGGAATCCCGAAGATTCCGCTAAGTCATTGAGTGGTTGACCAGTCTCGCGCTTTATCATGACAGTCCGTTTTCGGCTTTCTCTACTGAGGTGCTCATCTGGATGAACCAGGGCACAATCGCAGTAGTTCTCCCGGTGCCACCTTAGCCGATAGAGCGGAACGTAAGGTAGCAAAACACGGGAGCCGGGCAAACCCAACATTTGACCAAAGACATGATTCGGAGCTGATGCATATAAGGCCAAACTCGCGACGCCGAACACTCCCTAAGGTATTCGGTCTTTATAACATATGCCGGGCTGAGCAATGCCCTTGATAATGAACCCCGAGTGTCCAGGTACGTGCAATGTTCTGACGTGGCGAAATGCCAATAACGTCAGCATCCTTCTCGGTTGTACTGAGTATCCGGAGGATGTGAACAACAAGAGACAGTAAAAAAGGTTTACACAGGGTCTTAATCTAAAAAGAAACCTTTGAGCGGGTCCCTGCTGCACGTCTGCGCCTGTGTCTCCGTTGTGCCGTATCCTGGAAGGGTGTAGCACGATTATCATCTGTAAAAGAGAAGAACTTAGGTGAAAGTTGTCGTGCGAAAAATTGGTTATTCTCAATAAACCATTAAAATTCAAGATAAGTAAAGTTGAGCCGAACTAGCCCTATTTACACGCAGGAAGCCCCTGGTACCGTCTATGGGGGCATAACCATCAAACCAATCTCGGGTTTATCAAAGCTGTTATAGCTAGTAATGCGCCGGACTCGTCTAGCCGTGTCCGCGATCTTGACGACCGATCATTTATTCTGGTTGGAGGGGCCGTTTAGTGTTCGGTTGTTAAAGCCGTCGCACATTCTTCCGCGTGTAAGGAACGTTCAATATTTCCGCTAATTGTGATGATGCCACATGGACCGGGCATCTTAAGCTTGAGAGAAGCGTAATACGGTATTGCATTAAAACAAGCAAAAGCTGCTCTTCCGAGTAGTGCTTGATAGCCACTTCGGAATGGAGCGATGTCGAAGGTTAACTTTTCGCTTCGGAAGTTGTCGGGAGAACCGAATACAACCTCTAGTATTAGAGAGCCCGTGCAGCAGGCCTCTGGGCCCGGTATTACTCCCTTGAAGGTAGTATTACTGTGGCTGATTTTTGTCGGGTCTATCCCCATTTTGCGGGCTGTGTCCTGATATATCAGATTAAGACTAGTGCCGCCGTCCATAAGGACTCGTGTGAGATGGTATCCGTTTATTATTGGGTCTAACATCAAGGCGGCCAATCCTTCATGCCGGATGCTTGTCAGTTGATCCCTGCGATCAAAAGTGACTGGGCAGGCCAACCAGGGGTTGAACTTAGGGGTGACGGGCTCTACGGCGCGTGTGTCTCAGAGTGCATGTTTGCTTCTCTTCTTCGTCACGTGGATCATGTTCACTGTCTTGACCTCTGGTGGGAATTTTTTCTGTCCCCCAGTGCTTTGCTGGCGAGGCTCGTCCTCGTCTTCGCTTGGTGTCTCCCTTCCCTTGTGTTCGGCGTTTAGCTTTCCGGCCTGCTTGAAGACCCATCATTCTCTGTGGGTGTGATTTGCAGGTTTATCGGGGGTGCCATGAATCTGACATAGTTTGTCTAGAATCTTGTTTAGGCTGTATGGTCCATCTCTGCTGCCTTTGAAAGGCTTTTTCTGCTGACCCGGTTGAGAGCCCCTGAATCCGGCGTTTACCGCCGTGTTATCTGGGCTGTCTTCTTTATTTCGACGCTTGCTTTTACTGCGTCGTGGTTTTCCATTGCCATCCCTGACTTCGGATGTGCCTTGGTCGCTGGTGCTACTACGGGCTAGCCAGCTATCTTCGCCCGCGCAAAAGCGGGTCATGAGGCTTGTCAGGGCTGCCATTGTTCTCGGTTTTTCTTGGCCGAGGTGTCTGGTGAGCCATACGTCTCGGACGCTATGTTTGAAAGCTGCTAAGGCTTCGGCGTCCGGGCAGTCGACGATTTGGTTCTTCTTAGTGAGAAATCTGTTCCAAAGCTTTCGGGCTGACTCTCCGGGCTGTTGAATTATATGACTTAAATCGTCTGCATCCGGAGGTCGGATATAGGTCCCTTGAAAATTAGCCCGAAAAGCATCCTCAAGCTCCTCCCAACTTCCAATTGAGTTTTCGGGGAGGCTTTTCAGCCAGTGCCGAGCTGGTCCTTTCAGCTTGAGGGGCAAGTACTTGATGGCGTGGAGATCGTCTCCGCGAGCCATATGGATATGGAGGATAAAGTCCTCAATCCAGACCCCAGGGTCTGTGGTTCCGTCGTATGCCTCTATGTTCACTGGTTTGAATCCTTCTGGAAATTCGTCTCACGTGAAGCGTGTGCTGACTTATGTGCGGCCTTGTTAGCCGCTCTATCACGGCCACAAGGTGGTTGATCCGACCGGTCGGCCGTTTTATTTTTCGGCTGTGTGGGCTCTAAGGCCTCATCATCAAATTCAGGCAACAGTTTGCGCTTTGGATAGCTCTTTGTGTGGTAACTACCACCATACTTTTCTTCATTGTCGAGCACTTTGTTCCATCTACTGTTGAGCGTATTCTGCGCGGCCTTAAGCCTTTGCTTCTGCTTCTTCAGACTCCTCGCGGTGGCAATAAGCCTTCTGCGGAGGTTCTCTTGTTCCAAGTGCCTTTCCGGGATGATGTGTGCATCTTCGTCTGGACTGTTTTCCTCTCCGAAGGGAGGTTGATGAGCTTTATCCTCGGCGTCGCCGTGTTCGGACAGCAGATCCGTACTATGTTTGCCATTTGCTGGTTCATCCTGCTCTGCCGCTGGGTCAATGTGGTCATCGTTTCCTCTGGAGTCGACTGGGGTGTTATTTTCTCTTGCGCTGTTATCGCTGTTTTTGCCAAGGCGGGATTTGGAGCGGCGCCTACGCCGACGCTTTGTTTGCTTCTCGAGGGAGCTATCCTTCGCTGCATCCTTCCGTTCCTCGTCATTGTTTTCTTTGGGTGTATCCACCATGTATATATCATGTGATGAAGTGGCTGTCCAGCGCCCTGTGGGCGATGGTTCCTGTTCCTCTCCTGAATCGTCGTTCATGCCGTCGATGTCTTCGGAGTCGAAATCAAGCATGTCGGTTAAATCGTCGACAGTGGCTACTAAGTGGGTGGTGGATGGGGAGCGAATTTCTTCGTCGTCCGCATCCCATTCTAGCCGGACATAGTTCGGCCAAGGTTCTCCTGACAAGGAGAGGGACCTTAATGAATTTAGCACATCGCCGAAAGGCGAGTGCTGAAAGATATCCGCGGAGGTAAACTCCATGATCGGCGCCCAATCAGATTCGATAGGCACACACACAAGCGGCTCGGAGTCCGTGGCCGGGGACGAATCCAATGATTCGGCAACACGGGTCTCGTGGGAGGTGAAGTCAGTATTCGGCTCTATCGCCACTGAGGGTGCGACTTTCGTGGCGGGGTCTATCCACCCGTCCTCCGATGGCGCAATTCGTTCCGGATTAAGGGCCAGAGTAGTTGCGGGCGTGATCTCCCGAACACTGTCCGACGACAGAGCTAAATCATGCTCGTCATGATCGTGCGGCGCACCTGACATGGGCTCGAATCCACCGAAGATCAAGTCTCCGCGGATGTCGGCAGTGTAGTTCAAGTTTCCAAATCTGACCTGATGGCCAGGGGCGTAGCTTTCGATCTGCTCCAGATGGCCAAGCGAATTGGCCCGCAGTACGAAGCCGCCGAATATGAAGATCTGTCCGGGGAGGAAAACCTCACCCTGGATCGCATCGTTGCCTATGATTGAAGGAGCCATCAAGCCTTACGGTGACGACACAGTGGAACTCTCAATGAAAGCACCAATGTCAGTGTCAAAACCGGCGGATCTCGGGTAGGGGCTCCCGAACTGTGCGTCTAAGGCGGATGGTAACAGGAGGCGGGGGGCACGATGTTTACCCAGGTTCGGGCCCTCTCGATGAAGGTAATACCCTACTTCCTGCTTGATTGATCTTGATGATATGAGTATTACAAGAGTTGATCTACCACGAGATCGTAGAGGCTAAACCCTAGAAGCTAGCCTATGGTATGATTGTTGTTGTCCTACGGACTAAACCCTCCGGTTTATATAGACATCGGAGGGGGCTAGGGTTACACAGAGTCGGTTACAAGGGAGCAAATCTACATATCCGTATTGCCAAGCTTGCCTTCCACGCCAAGGAGAGTCCCATCCGGACACGGGTCGAAGTCTTCAATCTTGTATCTTCATAGTCCAATAGTCCGGCCAAAGGATATAGTCCAGCTGTCCGAGGACCTCCTGATCCAGGACTCCCTCACCCACGAGGGTGGAGGGCGCGCCCAGGGGGGTGGGAGCGCCCCCTGCCTCGTGCTCTCCTCGTTGATCCCCTGACGTGCACTCCAAGTCTCCTATATTGCTTTCTTTCCAAAAATAACTTTTCCGAAGGTTTCATTCCGTTTGGACTCCGTTTGATATTCCTTTTCTGCGAAACGCTGAAACAAGGGAAAAAACAGGAACTGACACCGGGCTCTGGGTTAATAGGTTAGTCCCAAAAATAATATAAAAGTGCATCGTAAAGCCCATTAAACATCCAAGATGGATAATATAATAGCATGAATACTTCATAAATTACAGATACGTTGGAGACGTATCAGCCCCCGACGTGATCGTGCGCACGCCCAACCGCTGGCAGAGCGCGCGCGAAGGGACGCGAGCAGAGCGCTCCGCGGTCGCCTCAACGGTGAGCAAACACACACACACACACACACACACACACACACACACACACACACACACACACACACATATATATATATATATATGGAAAATCCATCCTACCACCCGGTGGTAGTTACCCCACATGTCTCATATACTACCATATGGTACTATATATACTATTTTATTATTTTAAATATGTTCATATACTATATCTAAGCTATTTTAAAGCAAGTTACAAATTGCATATGAGCACATAGTTTTTGTTATATTTGTGAAATACGTACATATTTGTACGTAAAAAAAGCATACTCAAAAAATGGTACATACTACCTAAAAATTAGTATATGTACTACCTAATCATTGTTATATATACTACATAGTACACATACATACTCTCGGTTTCGACAGATACTACATACAACATACAAAACGCAAGTGGTGGTAACTACCACTGCTTGTAGGAAACATTTGTCCTATATATATATGCATATAGCAGTTGAACACGCAAGGAAAAGCTTTCCACAAGCTGAGCGCGCCGACGGACGCGAGCAGAGCGCGCCAACGGACGTGAGCAGAGCGTGCCACGGCGCCTAACGACGAGCACAGCGCGCTGCGGTGCCTAGCGGCGAGCAGAGCTTGCCGATGGACGCGAGCAGAGGCCGGCATAGTGATACGTGACAAATAAGACGAACTGTGCGAGCGATATGTATTCGTATTTTATTAGTTAAATCCTACTTATAAACCAAGACGAGGGTATAGTAGGTAATTAAATCACAAACGTTTCTTTGTATTAACCGTATGTGTACGTGTCCTTTCGTCCTCCTCTCGCACGTCTTGTCACCCCGCTGCCGCAGACGGCTTATAGCGCAAGCTTGTGCAGCGCGCGGGGGCGTTCTTTTGGCCAAACGGTGGCACCAATGAATCGTCGGTGAGCCCGTTCCCGCGCAACCTCGCAGGTTCCCGCGCAAGCTTCCCGCCCGACTCGGTGAAATCCTCCAAAATCCCAATGCTTACCGGCCTGCTATATAAACACTCACAACCGGCGAGTCCTGCATCGCATTTCCCCTCCCTCCCTGTAGCTTATCTCGTCTGCTTCTCCCATAATTGCCAATGGCACTGGTCCGTCGTCGTCGCTCAGTCACTCCGCCGTCATCAGAGGACAGCTCTAGCTGGGAGGCTACACCGCGGCGGCGGCGCAGTCCCCGGCGTAGTGTAGTGCGCGTGGCGCCCCTGTTGGGTGTACGCGGAACACCCACCGCACACTCCGCCGCCACTGCCCGTCGGCAGCTGTTGCCGGCCGCCATTGCCGCCACACCACCGTTGAAATCCAGGGCCATCGCCCGCTCTGTCGCCGCGGCCCAAAGGCGGGAGGTGGCCGTCGTGGCTGCCTCCCCACTACCGACCATCACCCTCTTCGCCACCACGGCCCGAAGGTGGGAGGTGGCCGTCGTGGCCGCCACCCCACTGCCAGCCATCACCCGCTCCGCCACCGCGGCTCGAAGGCGGGAGGTGGCTGTCGTGGCCGCCACCCCACCGTCGACCGCCGAGATCATCACCCGCTCCGCCACCGCCGCCCGAAGGAGGGAAGGGGAGGTGGAGGTCCGCACGTGCGTCAGTGACCTTGCGTGCTACATCGAGTTCCTGTGGGAGGAGGAGGAGCGCCTCGTTGAGCACGCAAAGAGCCTTACCGCAGCCGTGGCCGCAGCACACGCCGACGCAGAGGCGAGGAATCAGGAGATCTACGAGCAGTCCGGCCGCTTCGAGAGGGGTCGTCTGGAGCGGCAGTGGGTGTTCGAGCTGGCAAGCACTCAAGCATCTGTCCGCACGGCACCTCCTAGCCATTAAAAGAGTGAGGCGTGGTGTCACATGAATGGTTAACAGAACACACACAATTTAAATTATACAAAATGTTTGAGATGTTACAGTGGCAATTATTTGTTTCAAAATGCCTTTGTTGGCTGTATTCGAGTGCACCTTCTCTCAAAACGGACACGAAAAATACCACAACATATCGGGTGCCATTCCATGATAGCATGCCAAGTTTCATGAATTTCAGACGAGTTTTGGATTTACTAGAATTTAAAAACAAAGTATCTCAATGTTTTGCCGGCAATCAAGAGTGCCCTGGTGTTTGAAATTCATTCCCATTTCTTGCATGGGACCTAAGCATGCACCGAAGGACACATATTTGATTTTTCAACTAATTTATATGCACTGGAGCATGTGCATGTAGTTCAAATTTGAATTACGCACATAAAATGCCTAGAAAACCCAGTTAATGTATAAAAATGTCCAAACGAACCCCAAAAAATTCCAAAATTAAACACAATACTCCTGTTGTTCTATGTTGACACTAGAATTTTTTTGAAAGCAATAAGAGGCAACGGATATCGTTTCGTCCCCAAAGGTGGCACGTTCCCTATCGAAATCATCACACTTGTTGTGAGAAGCTCTCGCTTGTGAGAAGCTTATACCCAAACCTGGCCCAATTGGGACAACAATTTTACCACAGCATGTTGATGCCACTCCATGATAGCATGCCAAGTTTCATCAATTTCAGACGAGTTTTGGATTCACTAGAATTTAAAAACCAGCTATCTCAATGTTTCCGATCGAGTGACGGTGGCAGGGTGTTTGAAATTCATTCCCATTTCTTGCATGGGACCTAAGCATGCATCGAAGGACACAGATTTGATTTTTCACCCAATTTATATGCACTGGAGCATGTGCATGTAGTTCAAATTTCAATTATGCACATAAAATGCCTAGAAAACCCAGTTAATGTATAAAAATGTCCAAACGAACCCCGAAAAATTCCAAAATTGAACACAACACTCCAGTTGTTCTATGTTGACAATAGAGATTTTTGAAAGCAATAAGAGGCGACGAATATCGTTTCGTCCCCAAAGGTGGCACGTTCCCTACCGAAACCATCATGCTTGTTGCGAGAAGCTCTGGTTTGTGAGAAGCTTATACCCAAACCTGCCCCAAATGGGACAAAATTTTTACCATGGCATGTTGATGCCGCTCCATGATAGCATGCCACGTTTCATGAATTTCAGACAATTTTTGGATTTACTAGAATTTAAAAACCAGGTATCTCAATGTTTGCGGTCGAGTGACGGTGGCAGGGAGTTTGACATTCATTCCCATTTCCTATATGGGACCTAAGCATGCACTGAAGGACACATATTTGATTTTTCAACCAATTTATATGCACTGGAGCATGTGCATGTAGTTCAAATTTCAATTATGCACATAAAATGCCTAGAAAACCCAGTTAATGTATAAAAATGTCCAAACGAACCCCGAAAAATTCCAAAATTGAACACAACACTCCAGTTGTTCTATGTTGACAATAGAGATTTTTGAAAGCAATAAGAGGCGACGAATATTGTTTCGTCCCCAAAGGTGGCACGTTCCCTACCGAAACCATCACGCTTGTTGTGAGAAGCTCTGGTTTGTGAGAAGCTTATACCCAAACCTGCCCCAAATGTGACAAAATTTTTACCACGGCATGTTGATGCCGCTCCATGATAGCATGCCAAGTTTCATGAATTTTAGACGAGTTTTGGATTTACTAGAATTTAAAAACCAGGTACCTCAATGTTTGCGGCCGAGTGACGGTGGCAGGGTGTTTGAAATTCATTCCCATTTCTTGCATGGGACCTAAGCATGCACCGAAGGACACAGATTTGATTTTTCAACCCGTTTATATGCACTGGAGCATGTGCATGTAGTTCAAATTTGAATTATGCACATAAAATGCCTAGAAAACCCAGTTAATGTATAAAAAATGTCCAAACGAACCCCAAAAAATTCCAAAATTAAACACAACACTCTTGTCGTTCTATGTTGACACTAGAAATTTTTTGAAAGCAATAAGAGGCAACGGATACCATTTCGTCCCCAAAGGTGGCACGTTTCCTACCGAAACCATCACGCTTGTTGTGAGAAACTCTGGTTTGTGAGAAGCTTATACCCAAACCTGCCCCAAATGGGACAAAAATTTACCACGGCATGTTGATGCCGCTCCATGATAGCATGCCAAGTTTCATGAATTTTAGACGAGTTTTGGATTTATTAGAATTTAAAAACCAGGTATCTCAATGTTTGCGGCCGAGTGACGGTGGCAGGGAGTTTGACATTCATTCCCATTTCTTGCATGGGACCTAAGCATGCAACCAAGGACACAAATTTGATTTTTCAACCCGTTTATATGCACTGGAGCATGTGCATGTAGTTCAAGTTTGAATTATGTACCTGAAATGCCTAGAAAACCTAGTTAATGTAAAAAAACATCCAAACGAACCCTGAATAATTCCAATTTTTTTGTCGACACACCTATAGTTGCATGTTCACTGCAAATAAAAGTTCTAGCAATTCAAACACCATTCTTTGCAGCTCTGACCCCATTATGTAATTCAAATCAAGACGAAAAATCAAGTAGATCGCACAAAGTTTATTATCACCAACCGTGTGAGATGCAGCACAAAATATCTTGGAGCACCGTCGGAGTGTCAAGCACACTAGCCCGCTCCTCAAATATCATTTCACTATTCAATCGTCGCCGATGAAAGATGGGGATGTGGACCCGCGTCGTGAGGGCAACTTCAGCGGCCCACTCCAGCGAGAGCGTGGCCGCAGCCGCCAGGCGCGTGCTAACAAGCTTTGTGAGGGCGACCGCAATCTGTGTCTGGGCGGCCAAGGCAGCCCGAACGGCCGCTGTTGCTTCTCAGGCGGCGACAGCAACATCTACCTTGGGGATAGCAACTGGCGAGAGCGGCACAACAGCTGTCCGTTCTACAGCGGCGGCCTTAGCCCCGATGGAGGCCGCCCACGACCATGTCGACGCCGTTCACGCCCAGCTCGAGGCGGTCACCACACAAATCGAACGAAGCTTCTCCGACAATGGTCGACAACCCACGACCGAAGAGTTGGCAATCACCGAGAGCGTTCGAGCAACCGTCCGTTCCTGCGCGGCATACCTTGCCACGACGGAGCCCGCCAAAGCCCAGATCGTGTCCGCCCACGCCCATCTCGTGGCAACCTATTCCAAAGATATGGCAGACACGGATGGCGAGATGCTTGCCGAGTATGGTGCGATTGATGCCATGGAGCCCCTTCCCCAGGAGACTGTCGGGCGCGAGCTGGACATGGAGGCGGCGGCGGAGATCGACGAGCACCAGCGGTAGTAGTACTCTTTGTTTTGTTTAATTAAGAGCGCCGATCTTTAATTTGTTAGACTAATGTTTAGGTCAGCTAGCTCCGTTTAATTGTTGAACTTGCTCGATTATGAAGTGTGGGTGTGCTGTAGTATCCTTTGTGTACCCAAATTATGCAATGACGTGGATGACCGCTGTAACCAGGGAAATTCGGACAAAAATTTGCACGTTCAAACTCGTCATACATGGGGTAAGCTATATGAATCGTTTGTGATGTTCACATATCGTACACAGTGCTGAATAAGGGACTTTGTCTGATGACACTTTGCGCGCCAGTTTTTTCGCAGCACCGATCCAAAATTTTCAGCTTCCGCGGAAATATCTACCTCTCCGCCCCTCCCCCTTACCAAAAGCCACATTTCCCCTGTTTCCGCCTTCCTTTCCAAGTTGAAACCTTCACTCCTTGCTTGCAGCGCCGCCTCCTCGCCGGCGACCCTCCTTCACGCTGCTCGGCCTCGTCTATCCAGGCAGGTAATCCACACCCGACCCCCATCCTCCTCCTCCTTCCACATCCCACATGCCCAGACCGTCGGCGCGACACCTTCCACCCAAATCACCGACCCCTCCACCAAATAAGCGCCCGCCTAAGCCATGGTGCACGCAGTATAGCTAGGATCTCAAGGAGCATTTGGCAGCTAAGAAGCAAATCCCGGCCGCACGCGCGGATGAGATCGCGATGGCTGCCATTCGTGTCGACCCCCAGATCTTGGAGGAGCACCTCCCCGTTGATACATCTCCAACGTATCTATAATTTTTGATTGTTTCATGTTGTTATATTATCAATCTTGGATGTTTTATAATCATTCTATAGTCATTTTATATCATTTTTTGGTACTAACTTATTGACATAGTGCCAAGTGCCAGTTGCTGTTTTCTGCATGTTTTTTACATCGCAGGAAATCAATATCAGACGGAGTCCAAATGCCACGAGACTTTACGGAGATTTTTTATGGACCAGAAGACACGTAATGGGCCCTGGCTGCACCTGGGGGGGGGGGTACTCCGAGGAGAGCACAACCCACCAGAGTGCGCCAGGAGGCCCAGGCGCGCCCTGGTGGGTTGTGCCCACCTCGGGTGCCCCCCAGACCGCCTCTTTGCTCTATAAATACCCCAATATTCCAGAAACCCTAGGGGAGTTGACGAAATATTGATCCAGCCGCCGCAGAGTCCAGAACCACCAGATCCAATCTAGACACCATCTCGGATGGGGTTCACCACCTCCATTGGTGCCTCTCCGATGATGCGTGAGTAGTTCTTTGTAGACCTACGGGTCCGTAGTTAGTAGCTAGATGGCTTCCTCTCTCTCGCTGAATTCTCAATACAATGGTCTCTTGGAGATCCATATGATGTAACTCTTTTGCGGTGTGTTTGTTGGGATCTGATGAACTTTGAGTTTATGATCAGTTATATCTTTTTATATCCATGAAAGTATTTGAGTTTCTTTGATCTCTCTTATGCATGATTGCTTATAGCCTCGTATTTATTCTCTGATATTTGGGGTTTGTTTAGCCAACTTGATCTATTTATCTTGCAATGGGAAGAGGTGCTTTGTAGTGGGTTTGATCTTACGGCGCTTGATCCCAGTGACAGAAAGGGAACCGACACGTATGTATCGTTGCTACTAAGGATAAAACGATGGGGTCTATCTCTACATAGATGGATCTTGTCTACATCATGTCATCGTTCTTATTGCTTTACTCCATTTTTCCATGAACTTAATACACTAGATGCATGCTGGATAGCGGTCGATGTGTGGAGTAATAGTAGTAGATGCAAGCAGGAGTCGGTCTACTAATCTTGGACGTGATGCCTACATAATGATCATTACCTGGATATCGTCATGATTATTTGAAGTTAAATCAATTGCCCAACAGTAATTTGTTCACCCACCATTTGCTATTTTTCTCGAGAGAAGCCACTAGTGAAACCTACGGCCCCGGGTCTCTTTCTTATATATTTGCCTTTGCGATCTATTTTCCTTTGCATTTATTTTCAGATCTATTAAACCAAAAATCCAAAAATACCTTGCTGCAATTTATTCTTATTTATTTTGTTTGGCGTTCGATCTATCAATCTACTACAATTTTATTAACGTCCGTTTGCCCATCTTGGGGCGCCGCTACCCGAAAGGGATTGAGAACCCCTTTTACACGTCGGGTTGCTAGGATTTGTTATATGTGTGCAGGGGCTGTTTACGTTGTGTTGCTTGGTTCTCCTACTGGTTCGATAACCTTGGTTTCATATCTGAGGGAAATACCTACCGCCGCTGTGCTGCATCATCCCTTCCTCATTGGGGAAATACCGACGTAGCTTCACGCCGCCATGAAAAGGAATTTCTGGCGCCGTTGCTGGGGAGGATCTTCAACATATACCAGGTTCCTAATCATAAATCTCATCTCCTCGCAATTTACATTATTTTCCTCTCGTTTTCCTCTCCCCCACTTCACAAAAATTTGCCGTTTTATTTGCCTCTCTTTTCCATTCGATGTCTTCTCGTCAGATCTATTCTTTGGCCGCAAACATGTGTGATTTCGGAATGGCACCAACAGATGATGGCCTAACTCCTAAGATAGGATGTACGGGCAATCTGGATGCTAAAACTTTTATCTTGGGGTAAGGGAACGTTATGGGAAAAGTACATATCCAAGAGTTTTTCAATTATGTTGGAAATCTGAGTCTTGATGATGCACCTATACTTAAAATTACTAGATCTTATGTGGATGCTATTTCAGCACTAGTCCTGAAACTTGAAAATAAATTTATTCGTACTCACCCTACTTTGCAAAGATTGTTTTTTGAGCTTCCCGAAATAAAGAATCCTAGGGCTAAAAAGTTGGCCACTCTCGTTCTTATGAATGAGTTTGACTACATAATACGGGAAGCTAGGGAAATCTTTGATTTTTATGATATGAATCGTGAAATACCCGTGATAGATGAAATTCTTTATAATAGTGACTATGCACTAAGGCATTTGCCTGGGGATAATAAATCTTTGATGAGAATCTTAAAAAGGAAGTCCCCATTCTAGATATAATCCAACAAGTTTTCAAAAATGTTAATCAACATTACTCTTGGATTGTTGCGGGAAATCAAAGGGGTTATGATGAAAACTGATACGTCTCCGTCGTATCTACTTTTCCAAACACTTTTGCCCTTGTTTTGGACTCTAACTCGCATGATTTGAATGGAACTAACTCGGACTGACGCTGTTTTCAGCAGAATTGCCATGGTGTTATTTTTGTGCAGAAACAAAAGTTCTCGGAATGACCTGAAACTTCACGAAGATTACTTTTGGAAATAATAAAAAAATACTGGCGAAAGAATCAAGGCCAGGGGGCCCACACCCTGTCCACGAGGGTGGGGGGCGTGCCTACCCGCTGGGTGCGCCCCCCTGCCTCGTGGCCCCCCTGGTGCTCCACCGACCTCAACTCCAACTCCATATATTCACGTTCGGGGAGAAAAAAATCAGAGAGAAGGATTCATCACGTTTTACGATACGGAGCCGCCGCCAAGCCCTAAACTCTCTCGGGAGGGCTGATCTGGAGTCCGTTCGGGGCTCCGGAGAGGGGAATCCGTCGCCATCGTCATCATCAACCTTCCTCCATCACCAATTTCATGATGCCCACCGCCGTGCGTGAGTAATTCCATCGTAGGCTTGCTGGACGGTGATGGGTTGGATGAGATTTATCATGTAATCGAGTTAGTTTTGTTAGGGTTTGATCCCTAGTATCCACTATGTTGTGAGATTGATGTTGCTATGACTTTGCTATGCTTAATGCTTGTCACTAGGGCCCGAGTGCCATGATTTCATATCTGAACCTATTATGTTTTCATGAATATATGTGAGTTCTTGATCCTATCTTGCAAGTCTATAGTCACCTACTATGTGTTATGATCCGGCAACCCCAAAGTGACAATAATCGGGACCACTCCCGGTGATGACCATAGTTTGAGGAGTTCATGTATTCACTATGTGTTAATGCTTTGGTCCGGTACTCTATTAAAAGGAGGCCTTAATATCCCTTGGTTTCCACTTGGACCCCGCTGCCACGGGAGGGTAGCACAAAAGATGTCATGCAAGTTCTTTTCCATAAGCACGTATGACTATATTCGGAATACATGCCTACATTACATTGATGAATTGGAGCTAGTTCTGTGTAACCCTATGTTATAATTGTTGCATGAATAATCGCATCCAGCACAATTCTCCATCACCGATCCAATGCCTACGAGTTTTTCGCATATTGTTCTTTGCTTATTTACTTTTCCGTTGCCACTGTTACAATCACTACAAAACTATCACTGTTACTTTTGCCACCGTTACCGCTACTATCATACTACCTTGCTACTAAATACTTTGCTGCAGATATTAAGTTATCCAGGTGTGGTTGAATTGAAAACTCAACTGCTAATACTTGAGAATATTCTTTGGCTCCCCTTGTGTCGAATCAATAAATTTGGGTTGAATACTGTACCCTCGAAAACTATTGCGATCCCCTATACTTGTGGGTTATCAAGACTATTTTCTGGCGCCGTTGCCAGGGAGCATAGCTCTATTCTTTGAGTCACTTGGGATTTATATCTGCTGGTCACTATAAGGAACTTGAAAGACGAGAAAACCAAAATTTATCCCTCAACTACGAGGGGAGGTAAGGAACTGCCATCTAGCTCTGCACTTGATTCACCTTCTGTTTTGAGTAAGCTTGCGACACCTAAACCTACTTCTGCTATTAATTCTGATATGTCGCATGTTATTGATGATGCCACTTCTGCTATGCATGATACTTATGATGAAACTACTTCTATGCTTGATAATACTGTGCCACTAGGTGAATTTCTTGATGAACAACTTGCTAGGGCTAGAGAGAATGAAATTATTGAAACTGATAATATTGATGAAAGTGATGATGAAGATTCTCCCCCTAGATATGAATTGCCTGTTGTGCCTGAGGGTTATGTTATGGATGAAGAAACTGCTAGAGACTTTCTTGCTTGCAATGATAGAAGTGATCTTAAGAAATTATTAGTTAAGCTGAAAGAAAAATCTCTGAATGCTAGAATGAAATATGACCCTGCTTTTGCTACTTCACCTATCTTTGTTACTGATAAGGATTATGATTTCTCTGTTGATCCTGAGATAATTACTCTGGTTGAATCTGATCCTTTCTATGGCTATGGATCTGAAACTGTTGTGGCACATCTTACTAAATTAAATGATATAGCCACCCTATTCACTAATGATGAGAAAACTCGTTACTACTATATCCTTAAATTATTTCCGTTCTCATTAAAGGGTGATGCTAAGACATGGTTTAATTCTCTTGATCCTGGTTGTGTGCGTAGTCCCCAGGATATGATTTATTACTTCTCTGCTAAATATTTCCCAGCTCATAAGAAACAAGCTGCTTTAAGGGAAATATAGAATTTTGTGCAAATTGAAGAAGAGAGTCTCCCACAAGCTTGGGGGAGGCTTCTCCAATTACTTAATGCTTTGCCTGATCATCCTCTCAAGAAAAATGAAATACTTGATATCTTTTATAATGGACTAACCGATGCTTCCAGCGACCACCTGGATAGTTGTGCTGGTTGTGTTTTCAGGGAAAGAAATGTTGATGAAGCTGAAATTCTATTGAATAATGTGTTGACCAATGAAAATAATTGGACACTTCCTGAACCAACTCCTAAGCCAACTCCGAAAAAAGGGGTATTCTATTTCTCAGTCCTGAAGATATGCAAGAGGCAAAGAAAACTATGAAAGAAAAAGGTATAAAAGCTGAAGATGTTAAGAATTTACCTCCTATCGAAGAAATACATGTTCTTGATAACCCGACACAGGTAGTAAAGGTAAATTCTCTCTATAGATATGATAAATCTGAAATCCCGCCCACTAAGTTTGCTAGCCAATGCTTAGATGAGTTTGATAATTTTATGGTTAAGCAAGAAGATTTCAATGCTTATTTTCATAGACAATTAAAATGCAATGCTTATATGATTGAACACTTGAGTGATTAGATGTCTAGAGTTAAAGGTGAACTTAAACTCATTAGTAAACATGCTTCTATGGTTACCACTCAAGTAGAACAAGTACTCAAGCTCAAAATGATTTGCTCAATGAATTAAATAATAAGAAGAATGACTTTGCTATTAGAGTTGCAACTAGAGGAGGTAAAATGACTCAGGAACCTTTGTATCCTGAGGGCCACCCTAAGAGAATTGAGCAAGATTCTCAGAGAACTAATATAGATGCACCTAGTCCTTCTAAAAATAAGAAAAAGAAAAATGATAGGACTTTGCATGCTTCTAGTGAACCTGTTGTAGACACACCTGAAAATCCCAATGATATTTCTATTTCTGATGCTGAAACACAATCTAGTAATGAACATGAACCTAGTAGTAATATTAATGATGATGTTCATGTTGATGCTCAACCTAGTAATGATAATGATGTAGAGATTGAACCTGCTGTTGATCTTGATAACCCACAATCAAAGAATCAACGTTATGATAAGAGAGACTTTGTTGCTAGGAAGCACGGTAAAGAAAGAGAGCCATGGGTTCAGAAACCCATGCCTTTTCCTCCTAAACCATCCAAGAAAAATGATGATGAGGATTTTGAGCGCTTTGCTGAAATGATTAGACCTATCTTCTTGCGTATGCGTTTTACTGATATGGTTAAAACGAATCCTTATGCCAAGTATATGAAGGATATTGTTACTAATAAAAGAAAGATACCAGAAGCTGGAATTTCCACCATGCTTGCTAATTATACTTTTAAGGGTGGAATACCAAAGAAACTTGGAGATCCAGGAGTACCAACTATACCTTGCTCCATTAAAAGAAACTATGTTAGAACTGCTTTATGTGATCTTGGAGCCAGTGTTAGTGTTATGCCTCTCTCTTTATATCGTAGACTTGATTTGAATAAGTTGACAACTACTGAAATATCTTTGCAAATGGCCGATAAATCAACTGCTATACCTCTCGGTATTTGTGAGGACGTGCCTGTTGTGGTTGCAAACGTCACCATTTTAACGGACTTTGTTATTCTTGATATTCCCGAGGACGATAGTATGTCTATTATTCTTGGAAGACCCTTTTTGAATACTGCAGGGGCTGTTATTGATTGCAACAAAGGCAATGTCACTTTTCATGTCAATGGTAACGAGCATACGGTACACTTTTCGAGGAAACAACCTCAAGTTCATAGTATAAACTCTATTGGAAAAATTCCATCGGTTATTTTTGGAGGTTTTGAATTTCCTCTACCTACTGTCAAGAAGAAATATGATATTCTTATTATTGGGGACGTGCATATCCCCGTTGAGGTAACATAGTGTTATTCGAAATTTCTCCGGTTCCATGCTATTCGGAATGAGTTTGTTAACAAGACTTGATCAACCTTGTTAGTGGATTCCTTTTGATGAACATGAGATGGATGAAGTTAGAAGGCACAACCTTCTGTACCCTCCTTTTACTTTCTGTTATTTAGATTAAATAAAGCAAAAATAGTATTTTTCAGTCAGTTTTCTGAATTATCCGTGCAATAAAAAAATACCCCGAAAATAAAAGTTCTCCAAATGCCCCGAAATTGGAATACGATTTTTTCTGGAATATTTGAGAATATCTGGCACTGAGAACACAGCAGGGGGAGCAAGCACCTGGCCACGAAGGTCCACGGCGCGCCCCCTGCCTCGTGGGCCCATGGTGGCACCCCTCCACTAATTCCAGCCACCACACACTCCTTCCTCCTCCCAAAAAAATCACCAACCAGCTCAAGCACGAGTTCTTGCTCATTTTGCTGCGATTTTCGATCTCCTTGCTCAAAGCTCCACTCACAAAACTGCTTTAGGGGATTGTTCTTTGGTATGTGACTCCTCCAATGGTCCAATTAGTTTTTGTTCTAGTGCTTTATTCATTGCAAATTTTTGCTGCCTAGGTGACCCTGTTCTTGAGCTTGCATGTCAAATTTATATGGTCCCAAGTAATTCTAATGCATGATATAGTATCTAGGCACTTGTGGGAGTAGTTGCTACCAATTTTGTTGAGTTTGGTTCACTTTTATTTGAAGTTACTAAAAATTTCAGAAATTTTTCGAAGGAAGAAATATGCTGAGGAAAATGTACCAAGGAGGTTCTTCAAGGAAGCAAGGACCAAAACCTGCAATGCGTGAGCCAGGCCTTGAACCACCAAGAGAAGCTCAAGTGCGGCCTTGTGAATGGCCGTCAGAAAACTTCATGGTCCGAGCAGGAATTAAGGAGGAATTTGAGGCATATGTGTGTAACGCTGATTTGGAGGGCTTCATGTCAGATAAGTGCCTCCAACACTATTACCTTACTGATTCCTTTGTGAGAAGATTTAGATTTTCATCGTCACGCAACTCTTACACGGTCCTGTTTGATCTTTATGATAAATCCTATACCATGGACCTAGAGGATTTTACTACTGCTTGTAAACTCCCGTAGTGGGGTAGTCCTAGTGAACCTCGCAAATCTGAGTTTAGAGATTTTCTTGCTAGCATCACAGTGGGGGAATCCAGAGAAATAACACAAGCTACCATAGGGAGCATTCATTTTCCTGCTATACATTATTTTGCTCTCTTCATAGGTAGATGCATAAATGGTAAGGATGAAGCTTGCCACATGTGTGTTCCTGATCTCAGTGTTCTCACGAGTGCTGTATTAGGAGATAAACATTATAATTTGGGAGCCATTGTAGCGCGTAGGTTGCATAATAATAGTATTAATGGAGATTTCTTTGGTGGAATTTATGCAACCCGTTTAGCTAATTATCTTGAGATACCTATTCGTGATTATGATATGGAATTGCCTCCTACTTATCTAGATTTTAATGCCATGGTTCGTCATCAGTTTGTTGAGAGGAATGAACCGCCTCTCCAGTACTGTAACGCCCCAAGACCGACGCTCCAGACGTCTTCCTTGTTTTTCGTTATCATCGTGTGTATTTATTTGTTTGTTGCATTTCATCATGGCATCATCCGGATTGCATCGACACTGGTTGCCATCATTGTTTTTAAAACTTGCACTCGTTCGTAGTTGCCGCTCCTTGCCTTGTCTCGTTGACCTTTTGACATGCCCCTTGGTCGTTGTCGACCTCTCTCAGACCCCCTCGTGTGCGTGTCCGAAACCTGTCCTGAACCCGACCCGCTCAGTCATCGCCGTTCGATTCGGATCATCCCCAAGCATGTCTAAAGTATCTTCGGTTTGTTCTTTGGCTCCTCTAACCTATGTTTTTCTCGACCGTTCGATTTTAATCGAAGGGTCCAAATCATCCCAACCAAGCCACATACTATATATATCAGCCTACCAACCCTAAAATCTAGGGACATGTCCCATCGATCCCTCTCAGCCGCCGCCACTGTCTTCCTCGGGATCTCATCCCGATCCAATCCACCAACCAGTGCTCCCCCATGTCCCTCCTCGATCCCCATCACTCGCAGCCACCCACAAATCCATCCAGTCACCGGGACGCTCGTCGGCGCAAGCTCCTCCCGTGCCCTTCCTGAGCCGAGCTCCATCTTCCACGCCCTCGTCCACGAGCACCTGACGGCCTGCCTCCTCGTTGCCTCGCCCCTCCCCGAGACCCACCTCCGTCCCGAGCACCCGCAGATGCTCCCGAGCTGGCCGGTCTCCGTCATCCCGTTCGTGCAAGACGACGAGATGCCCAGGTCACGCTGTCGTTCCCGCGCCGCCCTCTTTTCCTTCCTTCTCCCCTGTTTTCTTTTCCCTCGCTCATCGTTCTGTTTTTCTCTCTCCGATCAAGAGGAAGTCGCAGCTCCATTGGTGCCTCTGCCTTTGACCAACGCCGTCGCGCCCAAGCCCTCGTCGGCGAGCTACCGTACCAGGAGCAGGTCCGGGTTGCCCCGTGCCTCCTCTTCCTTCCGTCTCCCCGTCTCCCTTTTCTTCTCCCAAGTCTCTTCCTCTCTGAAACTGCCGCGCCACCATTTTTTCTTCAGGTACTAGCTCCGCCGTCCAAGACCTCTTCTCCGGCAAGATCTGCTCCGCCGCTGCTGCACCGCGTCGCCTCCTCGCCGACCAGCCGCTTCTCGCGCCTGCCGTCCCTGCCGCAAGCCGTCCCGTGTCTTGCCTCCTCTGTCTGCTGCCTCTGCATCGAGCGGTGCCAGGCAACCGCGCGCGCGTTGACCGCATCGTCAACCGGCCCGAGCGGGTCGACCTCCTCTCCAGCCGCGCACCAAGGCCCAGCTCCTCTTCGCCAGATCCGCCGGCCTACCAAGCCTCTCTACAAATGGGCCGAAGCCCACGGTGAGCCAGCGCTGCGCCCCTTCCACTGTTGGCCCAAGTGCAGATTCAGCCCGTAGATGTTTTTTTCCAGTTCTGCGAATTTAGCATTATCGAGTGATTTACTGTTTTGCAGAAAAACCCTCATGATCATGCATTTAATAACTCCACAACCGTGCATCGGATTAAAATGTCTTATATATGCAAAATGCTTAGAATTCTGTCTAGTTTCATAATATCCAGCTTTCACCCATGTTAAAAATGTTTAAACTTGCTGTTTGCATTAATTTTTGCATAAATGCTATGCTAAAATGATTTATTTCATAACTAAATAACCGTAGCTCCATTAATAAACTTTGTATGTAAATGGGGTAGAAAAATGCCTAGTTTAACTTGGTACACTTTATTTTGCTGTTTAACAACATTAAAATTGTGTTTAGGGAAGAACAGTAGCAAATTCGAAATATGCAAATGAGGATTTTTCGGAATTGTTATTTGTTGTTCCGGCCTCACTTAAACTTGCCTAAATAGTTAGTTTATTTATGCTTCACATCTTGCCATGTTTATCAACATTTAATATTGTTGGGTACATAACCGAGAGAGAACGAAATAATTGATGTGGTGTTTCGTCAATATGCAACTCGTTGCATATTGAGCTCCACTTAATTCGTAGTGTTGGTTGTTGCACTTTGCCATGCCATGAATCATTAAACTGGACATGCATCATACTTGATTGTGCATCATGCCATGTTCATGTGATGGTTGTTTACCATGTTGTTTGCTTCTTTCCGGTGTTGCTTCTTCTTGATAGTTCCGGTAACGTTGCGATTGTAAGGATTCGTTCGACTACGTCCGTTTGTCTTCTTCATGGACTCGTTCTTCCTTGCGGGATTTCAGGCAAGATGATCATACCCTCGAAATCACTTCTATCTCTGCTTTCTAGTTGTTTTGCTCTATTGCTATGCCGCGCTACCTACCACTTGCTATATCATGCCTCCCATATTGCCATGTCAACCCTCTAACCCACCTTTCCTAGCAAACCGTTGTTTCGCTATGTTACCGCTTTTGCTCAGCCCCTCTTATAGCGTTGCTAGTTGCAGGTGAAGATGAAGTTTGTTCCATGTTGGAACATGGATATGTTGGGATATCACAATATCTCTTATTTAAATTAATGCATCTATATACTTGGTAAAGGGTGGAAGGCTCGGCCTTGTGCCTGGTGTTTTGTTCCACTCTTGCCGCCCTAGTTTCCGTCATACCGGTGTTATGTTCCTTGATTTTGCGTTCCTTACGCGGTTGGGGATTTATGGGACCCCCCTGACAGTTCGCTTTGAATAAAACTCCTCCAGCAAGGCCCAACCTTGGTTTTAACATTTGCCACCTAAGCCTTTTTCCCTTGGGTTCTGCAGACTCAAGGGTCATCTTTATTTTAACCCCCCGGGCAAGTGTTCCTCTGAGTGCCGGTCCAAACCGGGCGATGTCCGGCGCTCCCTGGGCAACCAGGGTCTATGCCAACCCGACGTCTTGCCCATCCGGTGTGCCCTGAGAACGAGATACATGCGACTCCTATCGGGATTTGTCAGCACATCGGGTGGCTTTGCTGGTCTTGTTTTACCATTGTCGAAAAGTCTTGTAACCGGGATTCCGAGACTGATCGGGTCTTCCCGGGAGAAGGAATATCCTTCATTGACTGTGAGAGCTTGTGATGGGCTAAGTTGGGACACCCCTGCAGGGTATTATCTTTCGAAAGCCGTGCCCGCGGTTATGTGGCAGATGGGAATTTGTTAATGTCTGGTTGTAGAGAACTTGACACTTGACTTAATTAAAATACATCAATCGCGTGTGTAGCCGTGATGGTCTCTTTTCGGCGGAGTCCGGCAAGTGAACACGGTTCTTGTGTTATGCTTGAACGTAAGTAGTTTCAGGATCACTTCTTGATCACTTCTAGTTCACGACCGCTGCGTTGCTTCTCTTCTCGCTCTTACTTGCGTATGTTAGCCACCATATTTGCTTAGTGCTTGCTGCAGCTCCACCTCATTACCCCATCCTTCCTATAAGCTTAAATATCTTGATCTCGCGGGTGTGAGATTGCTGAGTCCTCGTGACTCACAGATTCTACCAAAACAGTTGCAGGTGCCGATGATACCAGTGCAGGCGATGCTACTGAACTCAAGTGGGAGTTCGACGAGGACCTTGGTCGTTACTATGTTTCGTTTCCTGTTGATCAGTAGTGGAACCCAGTTGGGACGATCGGGGATCTAGCATTTGGGGTTGTCTTCTTTTCTTTTGGTTCCGTAGTCGGACCTATGTATGTATTTTGGATGACGTATGTTTAACTCGTTATTTGTGTGACGTGGCGATTGTAAGCCAACTCTTTATCCCATTCTTGTTCATTACATGGGATTGTGTGAAGGTGACCCTTCTTGCGACAAAACCTACAATGCGGTTATGCCTCTAAGTCGTGCCTCGACACGTGAGAGATATAGCCGCATCGTGGGTGTTACAAGTTGGTAATCAGAGCCATCCCCGACTTAGGAGCCCCCTGCTTGATCGAATCGCTGACGTTGTTGTGTCTAGAACAAAAATGTTTTGAGTCTTGGGATTATATATATCGGAGAGTAGGATTCTTTTTACTCCTCAGTCCCTTCATCGCTCTGGTGAGGTCTCCTGACGTAGATGTTTTGACTCTCCTCTCCTCAAATTTCACAAAAAAAATTAGGATCACGCGGGTACCTTGGAATCGTTCCGATAGTCTCGTGACAAGAACATTGTTCTTGGTGCCTCCTGACATTTAAGGTTGTGGCAGTGTCCCGGGGAGTTGAGCTCCGAGGTGTTGTCGTCACAATTTTATCGTTGCAGTTCTGGAATACCTGAGTTTCGCCGACATCGAAAATCTCTTTTATGCAGTTGTTGGTGAGATCACCTCGACGCCACCCAGTACTGGGGCGGGAGTTCGGGAGTATTGCCATAACTCGTATAACGGATGCTTTTCGAAGGTTGAGGTAAATGATTTCCGAAGGTTTCTTGGTTATGTGTTGAAGGATGGATACAACTAGATCTAGGTATTGTTAGTTTGGGTGAGATATATTGCGTCCCCTGTATCCCCAACACCTGATTGCATAACCATAAAGTTTCGGGAGTTTATAAGTGGGAATTCAAGTAGCTCCTAGGATATCTTTCCGACAGATGCATGATATGAGATTGGGGTTCGACGTCTAGTGGTCCGCCTATCCACGGTTGGTTTTACAGTGGTCTCGTTGTGTCTTAAAGTGTCCTTGGCTATGCTGACTCGGGGACGCTTCGTATGTCATGTGCACTGCCTTGTACATGATGGTGCTGTACGATCGAGCCCGTGTGGGCCCCACCACAAAAACTTCGGACAAAATCTCTATCATATGTTTGTTCCGGCTTATTCTGCAAGCCAATCCTTTGTTTTGTTTTGAGTTGTGGTATTCGAGTTGCTTCGAAGTCAAATGTTGATTCCATACCTTATTCTAAGCGGTGTTCTCATATTTCTATGGAGATACTAATCCTTCTTGATCATCGAGGTTGTCATCTCAATTTCTTCTCAACCGGTGTGCTTCTCTTCAAGTGGATCCGATCATTTCCAACATTCGCAAGTTCATATCATAGTTTTCCCAATGTTGTTTGTTTCATCCGTCCCCAAGTTGCCTTTGTTTTCCCGCCCTCCCACCCTTATTTCTTCAAGGACCCAGATCTCTTAATCATGTATCCTTTTTATTGATGGGAAGTCTCTCCATTCTTTTCCGTCAATGTTCTTATCCGGTGATTCTCAGGATGATACTAACGGAGCTTCAAGTTTATCAATTCTTCGTCACATTTTCTTCTCCAGTGGATTCAATGCAAACTTTGTCGATCATATCCTTTCCTCATTTCAAATGTTTGCTCAGGCCGGTGCACCTCTTAATCATCCACTTCTCGCCATTCATTTGTTCTGAAGTACTGAAGATAGATCAGGAGATTCATGTTTTCATTCCAAATCCATTCAAGATATCTCGAGGTTGTTATCCCTTTTTGAGCCATTTAATTCTACCGGTGCAATCTCTCTTCAAATCAGTTCAATGGTGTATCTTTGAGTGGGCCTTAACCCACAGGTCTTTTCCCAGGATCTTACCTGACTCTTCTAATTTTCCCGGAGCTTCTAAAATTCTTTTCAAAGTTTGACGTAAGAATGAATTATCATCAGTCAATTGTCTTTCTCCAAGATCTTTCAAATTCTTTTCATCATTGGTTCAACCTTTCTAATTTTCATTCCGGAGTGCCTCAACAATTCATGGTGGTGTTTCTCGTCGTTATTCTCAGATTTTGAAGACCAAAGAGGAGTTCCTCTTAAATCCTTACCCGTTCTTCCAAAGATGCGAAGTTCAAGCTTGATGCCATCCTCTCATAATTGTTTTCGATTGTGAGAATTCTTTTTACCCATCCGGAGCATTTCATGAGTTGTTCCCATTTCTTTCCTCCGTAGGCCATCATGTCATAATTATTCATTCCAGCTTTCAGCTCTCGTTCTCCAAATCCTACCGGTGAATCGTTCAAGTATCCTCTAGTCAGCTCTTGATCTCTTCGTTCTCATGTATCTAAATACCCTCAAGTATCTTCATTCGTTTTCCAATTCTTCCCGGTGAATTGTGCCTTTGTTACTTTCATTCTCAATTCTTACGGTGGTTCATTCAAGAATTTCTCTTCCGTTGTTATCATATCAATTCATTCGTTCTTTCCAAATTCTCTTCTGTTGTTACCGGTGGTTCATTGAAGTCCTTCTCAAGTTTGCGCTATATCTATCTTAATCCTTTCTACGAGAATAAGTAGTAGGCCAAATCATTTGCTTGTCATCAATCTAAATTGGTGAAGGATACGCATAATGTAATTCTTATTCTTGTTTCATCGAGTAAAATTCAATTCCTTATTCCGGAGGTTCATCAAAATTCTCGGTTTCAATTGTTCGTCTTTCTTTTCGGAGTTCCAAGTTTTTCTCGGTTATATCATCGCGAAGCTCCATCTAATCATTGCAAGGCTGCAATCTTATTTTTTCATCCTTTACTTCTTTTTGATCATTCCTTCATTACCGGAGTTCTTCATGGAGGCCACATGATGGTGCGTCAAGGATTCTTTTCATTCTTCAATTGTTCTTCAAGATCTCTCTCAAAGTTAAGATCCGCCAAGCGATACTCTCAAATAAACATGGTGCTCAACACATGTTTTGTTTTGAGGAGTTCAAGTATTCTTCATCTTGCATTCCGAAGTGCAATTCTCTCTATCTTATCTTTCGAGATGGTGTTATATCATTCTTGACAATCCCCCTTCATGGTTCATGATTCACAAGTTGTCCGAAATGACATATTTTAAAACCATCAATTTCAATTCGTTCACGAGATCTTTTCAACCCATCAATCTCTTCATTGGAGTTATCTTGGGTTATATTTCACCTAAAGCTTTCCCTAAGGATTGATGCTATTTATTGTGCTTATAAATGACCCAAGTTCTTCATTATCCTCCCGATGAAATAAGTTACTCGTCTCCTTGTTGATACCAATCCAATCTATTGTTTTCGTTACTGGCAGAATTTCACCTCATAATTTTGAGAAGTTTTCCATAAGCCCACTACAAGCTTGTTCATTTCGTTGTTGGTTTTCCAACTACTCCGTTCTTACCTCCATGGAAGGGTGTTTTCCAAGCGCATTTGTGGCAGAAGTTGGCATTTTCATCTCCATTCTTTTATTCCAATGTTCTATCTTCTATTATTTCTTCCGGAGGCATGGTGATGTTGCCCTTTTCACTCTTCACCTTGAATCGTGAGGATCACGTTCTTTTCTTTCCTTTGCTTATCCATTCAACCAGAGTGTCGTGTCCTCTTTTCAAGTATCCTCTCATCTTGTCAAGTTATTGTTCTATTCATTCCATGTTCAACCGGAGTGCTGTCAAAATTATGTCATTCTTGTTCCTTGGCTATCTCGTTATACCGGTGTGGCTCCATATTCTTTTGGTCCGTTGAGCTCTTGTTTCATGTCTTTCAACCTACAAGGTTCTCATAATGTTGCTTGTTCCTCTTGTCTAACGGAGTGTTTTCAATCTCGTTCATCTCCCTTGTATTCTCTCTTTTAATTCGTTCAATCTCTCAAGGTTCGTGGTTTCACTCGTTTGTCAAAGAAGCAACTTAGCTTTACCTCTTCTCTTCCTCTTCCGCTTTTCTCCGGTGCCGTCCTTAGATCTCGGGACGAGATCCTCCTGTAGTGGTGGAGTGTTGTAACGCCCCAAGACCGACGCTCCAGACGTCTTCCTTGTTTTTCGTTATTGTCGTGTGTATTTATTTGTTTGTTGCATTTCATCATGGCATCATATCCGCATTGCATCGGCACTGGTTGCCGTCATTGTTTTTAAAACTTGCACTCGTTCGTAGTTGCCACTCCTTGCCTTGTCTCGTTGACCTTTTGACATGCCCCTTGGTCGTTGTCGACCTCTCTCAGACCCCCTCGTGTGCGTGTCCGAAACCTGTCCTGAACCCGACCCGCTCAGTCATCGCCGTTCGATTCGGATCATCCCCAAGCATGTCTAAAGTATCTTCGGTTTGTTCTTTGGCTCCTCTAACCTATGTTTTTCTCGACCGTTCGATTTTAATCGAAGGGTCCAAATCATCCCAACCAAGCCACATACTATATATATCAGCCTACCAACCCTAAAATCTAGGGACATGTCCCATCGATCCCTCTCAGCCGCCGCCACTGTCTTCCTCGGGATCTCATCCCGATCCAATCCACCAACCAGTGCTCCCCCATGTCCCTCCTCGATCCCCATCACTCGCAGCCACCCACAAATCCATCCAGTCACCGGGACGCTCGTCGGCGCAAGCTCCTCCCGTGCCCTTCCTGAGCCGAGCTCCATCTTCCACGCCCTCGTCCACGAGCACCTGACGGCCTGCCTCCTCGTTGCCTCGCCCCTCCCCGAGACCCACCTCCGTCCCGAGCACCCGCAGATGCTCCCGAGCTGGCCGGTCTCCGTCATCCCGTTCGTGCAAGACGACGAGATGCCCAGGTCACGCTGTCGTTCCCGCGCCGCCCTCTTTTCCTTCCTTCTCCCCTGTTTTCTTTTCCCTCGCTCATCGTTCTGTTTTTCTCTCTCCGATCAAGAGGAAGTCGCAGCTCCATTGGTGCCTCTGCCTTTGACCAACGCCGTCGCGCCCAAGCCCTCGTCGGCGAGCTACCGTACCAGGAGCAGGTCCGGGTTGCCCCGTGCCTCCTCTTCCTTCCGTCTCCCCGTCTCCCTTTTCTTCTCCCAAGTCTCTTCCTCTCTGAAACTGCCGCGCCACCATTTTTTCTTCAGGTACTAGCTCCGCCGTCCAAGACCTCTTCTCCGGCAAGATCTGCTCCGCCGCTGCTGCACCGCGTCGCCTCCTCGCCGACCAGCCGCTTCTCGCGCCTGCCGTCCCTGCCGCAAGCCGTCCCGTGTCTTGCCTCCTCTGTCTGCTGCCTCTGCATCGAGCGGTGCCAGGCAACCGCGCGCGCGTTGACCGCATCGTCAACCGGCCCGAGCGGGTCGACCTCCTCTCCAGCCGCGCACCAAGGCCCAGCTCCTCTTCGCCAGATCCGCCGGCCTACCAAGCCTCTCTACAAATGGGCCGAAGCCCACGGTGAGCCAGCGCTGCGCCCCTTCCACTGTTGGCCCAAGTGCAGATTCAGCCCGTAGATGTTTTTTTCCAGTTCTGCGAATTTAGCATTATCGAGTGATTTACTGTTTTGCAGAAAAACCCTCATGATCATGCATTTAATAACTCCACAACCGTGCATCGGATTAAAATGTCTTATATATGCAAAATGCTTAGAATTCTGTCTAGTTTCATAATATCCAGCTTTCACCCATGTTAAAAATGTTTAAACTTGCTGTTTGCATTAATTTTTGCATAAATGCTATGCTAAAATGATTTATTTCATAACTAAATAACCGTAGCTCCATTAATAAACTTTGTATGTAAATGGGGTAGAAAAATGCCTAGTTTAACTTGGTACACTTTATTTTGCTGTTTAACAACATTAAAATTGTGTTTAGGGAAGAACAGTAGCAAATTCGAAATATGCAAATGAGGATTTTTCGGAATTGTTATTTGTTGTTCCGGCCTCACTTAAACTTGCCTAAATAGTTAGTTTATTTATGCTTCACATCTTGCCATGTTTATCAACATTTAATATTGTTGGGTACATAACCGAGAGAGAACGAAATAATTGATGTGGTGTTTCGTCAATATGCAACTCGTTGCATATTGAGCTCCACTTAATTCGTAGTGTTGGTTGTTGCACTTTGCCATGCCATGAATCATTAAACTGGACATGCATCATACTTGATTGTGCATCATGCCATGTTCATGTGATGGTTGTTTACCATGTTGTTTGCTTCTTTCCGGTGTTGCTTCTTCTTGATAGTTCCGGTAACGTTGCGATTGTAAGGATTCGTTCGACTACGTCCGTTTGTCTTCTTCATGGACTCGTTCTTCCTTGCGGGATTTCAGGCAAGATGATCATACCCTCGAAATCACTTCTATCTCTGCTTTCTAGTTGTTTTGCTCTATTGCTATGCCGCGCTACCTACCACTTGCTATATCATGCCTCCCATATTGCCATGTCAACCCTCTAACCCACCTTTCCTAGCAAACCGTTGTTTCGCTATGTTACCGCTTTTGCTCAGCCCCTCTTATAGCGTTGCTAGTTGCAGGTGAAGATGAAGTTTGTTCCATGTTGGAACATGGATATGTTGGGATATCACAATATCTCTTATTTAAATTAATGCATCTATATACTTGGTAAAGGGTGGAAGGCTCGGCCTTGTGCCTGGTGTTTTGTTCCACTCTTGCCGCCCTAGTTTCCGTCATACCGGTGTTATGTTCCTTGATTTTGCGTTCCTTACGCGGTTGGGGATTTATGGGACCCCCCTGACAGTTCGCTTTGAATAAAACTCCTCCAGCAAGGCCCAACCTTGGTTTTAACATTTGCCACCTAAGCCTTTTTCCCTTGGGTTCTGCAGACTCAAGGGTCATCTTTATTTTAACCCCCCGGGCAAGTGTTCCTCTGAGTGCCGGTCCAAACCGGGCGATGTCCGGCGCTCCCTGGGCAACCAGGGTCTATGCCAACCCGACGTCTTGCCCATCCGGTGTGCCCTGAGAACGAGATACATGCGACTCCTATCGGGATTTGTCAGCACATCGGGTGGCTTTGCTGGTCTTGTTTTACCATTGTCGAAAAGTCTTGTAACCGGGATTCCGAGACTGATCGGGTCTTCCCGGGAGAAGGAATATCCTTCATTGACTGTGAGAGCTTGTGATGGGCTAAGTTGGGACACCCCTGCAGGGTATTATCTTTCGAAAGCCGTGCCCGCGGTTATGTGGCAGATGGGAATTTGTTAATGTCTGGTTGTAGAGAACTTGACACTTGACTTAATTAAAATACATCAATCGCGTGTGTAGCCGTGATGGTCTCTTTTCGGCGGAGTCCGGCAAGTGAACACGGTTCTTGTGTTATGCTTGAACGTAAGTAGTTTCAGGATCACTTCTTGATCACTTCTAGTTCACGACCGCTGCGTTGCTTCTCTTCTCGCTCTTACTTGCGTATGTTAGCCACCATATTTGCTTAGTGCTTGCTGCAGCTCCACCTCATTACCCCATCCTTCCTATAAGCTTAAATATCTTGATCTCGCGGGTGTGAGATTGCTGAGTCCTCGTGACTCACAGATTCTACCAAAACAGTTGCAGGTGCCGATGATACCAGTGCAGGCGATGCTACTGAACTCAAGTGGGAGTTCGACGAGGACCTTGGTCGTTACTATGTTTCGTTTCCTGTTGATCAGTAGTGGAACCCAGTTGGGACGATCGGGGATCTAGCATTTGGGGTTGTCTTCTTTTCTTTTGGTTCCGTAGTCGGACCTATGTATGTATTTTGGATGACGTATGTTTAACTCGTTATTTGTGTGACGTGGCGATTGTAAGCCAACTCTTTATCCCATTCTTGTTCATTACATGGGATTGTGTGAAGGTGACCCTTCTTGCGACAAAACCTACAATGCGGTTATGCCTCTAAGTCGTGCCTCGACACGTGAGAGATATAGCCGCATCGTGGGTGTTACAAGTTGGTAATCAGAGCCATCCCCGACTTAGGAGCCCCCTGCTTGATCGAATCGCTGACGTTGTTGTGTCTAGAACAAAAATGTTTTGAGTCTTGGGATTATATATATCGGAGAGTAGGATTCTTTTTACTCCTCAGTCCCTTCATCGCTCTGGTGAGGTCTCCTGACGTAGATGTTTTGACTCTCCTCTCCTCAAATTTCACAAAAAAAATTAGGATCACGCGGGTACCTTGGAATCGTTCCGATAGTCTCGTGACAAGAACATTGTTCTTGGTGCCTCCTGACATTTAAGGTTGTGGCAGTGTCCCGGGGAGTTGAGCTCCGAGGTGTTGTCGTCACAATTTTATCGTTGCAGTTCTGGAATACCTGAGTTTCGCCGACATCGAAAATCTCTTTTATGCAGTTGTTGGTGAGATCACCTCGACGCCACCCAGTACTGGGGCGGGAGTTCGGGAGTATTGCCATAACTCGTATAACGGATGCTTTTCGAAGGTTGAGGTAAATGATTTCCGAAGGTTTCTTGGTTATGTGTTGAAGGATGGATACAACTAGATCTAGGTATTGTTAGTTTGGGTGAGATATATTGCGTCCCCTGTATCCCCAACACCTGATTGCATAACCATAAAGTTTCGGGAGTTTATAAGTGGGAATTCAAGTAGCTCCTAGGATATCTTTCCGACAGATGCATGATATGAGATTGGGGTTCGACGTCTAGTGGTCCGCCTATCCACGGTTGGTTTTACAGTGGTCTCGTTGTGTCTTAAAGTGTCCTTGGCTATGCTGACTCGGGGACGCTTCGTATGTCATGTGCACTGCCTTGTACATGATGGTGCTGTACGATCGAGCCCGTGTGGGCCCCACCACAAAAACTTCGGACAAAATCTCTATCATATGTTTGTTCCGGCTTATTCTGCAAGCCAATCCTTTGTTTTGTTTTGAGTTGTGGTATTCGAGTTGCTTCGAAGTCAAATGTTGATTCCATACCTTATTCTAAGCGGTGTTCTCATATTTCTATGGAGATACTAATCCTTCTTGATCATCGAGGTTGTCATCTCAATTTCTTCTCAACCGGTGTGCTTCTCTTCAAGTGGATCCGATCATTTCCAACATTCGCAAGTTCATATCATAGTTTTCCCAATGTTGTTTGTTTCATCCGTCCCCAAGTTGCCTTTGTTTTCCCGCCCTCCCACCCTTATTTCTTCAAGGACCCAGATCTCTTAATCATGTATCCTTTTTATTGATGGGAAGTCTCTCCATTCTTTTCCGTCAATGTTCTTATCCGGTGATTCTCAGGATGATACTAACGGAGCTTCAAGTTTATCAATTCTTCGTCACATTTTCTTCTCCAGTGGATTCAATGCAAACTTTGTCGATGATATCCTTTCCTCATTTCAAATGTTTGCTCAGGCCGGTGCACCTCTTAATCATCCACTTCTCGCCATTCATTTGTTCTGAAGTACTGAAGATAGATCAGGAGATTCATGTTTTCATTCCAAATCCATTCAAGATATCTCGAGGTTGTTATCCCTTTTTGAGCCATTTAATTCTACCGGTGCAATCTCTCTTCAAATCAGTTCAATGGTGTATCTTTGAGTGGGCCTTAACCCACAGGTCTTTTCCCAGGATCTTACCTGACTCTTCTAATTTTCCCGGAGCTTCTAAAATTCTTTTCAAAGTTTGACGTAAGAATGAATTATCATCAGTCAATTGTCTTTCTCCAAGATCTTTCAAATTCTTTTCATCATTGGTTCAACCTTTCTAATTTTCATTCCGGAGTGCCTCAACAATTCATGGTGGTGTTTCTCGTCGTTATTCTCAGATTTTGAAGACCAAAGAGGAGTTCCTCTTAAATCCTTACCCGTTCTTCCAAAGATGCGAAGTTCAAGCTTGATGCCATCCTCTCATAATTGTTTTCGATTGTGAGAATTCTTTTTACCCATCCAGAGCATTTCATGAGTTGTTCCCATTTCTTTCCTCCGTAGGCCATCATGTCATAATTATTCATTCCAGCTTTCAGCTCTCGTTCTCCAAATCCTACCGGTGAATCGTTCAAGTATCCTCTAGTCAGCTCTTGATCTCTTCGTTCTCATGTATCTAAATACCCTCAAGTATCTTCATTCGTTTTCCAATTCTTCCCGGTGAATTGTGCCTTTGTTACTTTCATTCTCAATTCTTACGGTGGTTCATTCAAGAATTTCTCTTCCGTTGTTATCATATCAATTCATTCGTTCTTTCCAAATTCTCTTCTGTTGTTACCGGTGGTTCATTGAAGTCCTTCTCAAGTTTGCGCTATATCTATCTTAATCCTTTCTACGAGAATAAGTAGTAGGCCAAATCATTTGCTTGTCATCAATCTAAATTGGTGAAGGATACGCATAATGTAATTCTTATTCTTGTTTCATCGAGTAAAATTCAATTCCTTATTCCGGAGGTTCATCAAAATTCTCGGTTTCAATTGTTCGTCTTTCTTTTCGGAGTTCCAAGTTTTTCTCGGTTATATCATCGCGAAGCTCCATCTAATCATTGCAAGGCTGCAATCTTATTTTTTCATCCTTTACTTCTTTTTGATCATTCCTTCATTACCGGAGTTCTTCATGGAGGCCACATGATGGTGCGTCAAGGATTCTTTTCATTCTTCAATTGTTCTTCAAGATCTCTCTCAAAGTTAAGATCCGCCAAGCGATACTCTCAAATAAACATGGTGCTCAACACATGTTTTGTTTTGAGGAGTTCAAGTATTATTCATCTTGCATTCCGAAGTGCAATTCTCTCTATCTTATCTTTCGAGATGGTGTTATATCATTCTTGACAATCCCCCTTCATGGTTCATGATTCACAAGTTGTCCGAAATGACATATTTTAAAACCATCAATTTCAATTCGTTCACGAGATCTTTTCAACCCATCAATCTCTTCATTGGAGTTATCTTGGGTTATATTTCACCTAAAGCTTTCCCTAAGGATTGATGCTATTTATTGTGCTTATAAATGACCCAAGTTCTTCATTATCCTCCCGATGAAATAAGTTACTCGTCTCCTTGTTGATACCAATCCAATCTATTGTTTTCGTTACTGGCAGAATTTCACCTCATAATTTTGAGAAGTTTTCCATAAGCCCACTACAAGCTTGTTCATTTCGTTGTTGGTTTTCCAACTACTCCGTTCTTACCTCCATGGAAGGGTGTTTTCCAAGCGCATTTGTGGCAGAAGTTGGCATTTTCATCTCCATTCTTTTATTCCAATGTTCTATCTTCTATTATTTCTTCCGGAGGCATGGTGATGTTGCCCTTTTCACTCTTCACCTTGAATCGTGAGGATCACGTTCTTTTCTTTCCTTTGCTTATCCATTCAACCAGAGTGTCGTGTCCTCTTTTCAAGTATCCTCTCATCTTGTCAAGTTATTGTTCTATTCATTCCATGTTCAACCGGAGTGCTGTCAAAATTATGTCATTCTTGTTCCTTGGCTATCTCGTTATACCGGTGTGGCTCCATATTCTTTTGGTCCGTTGAGCTCTTGTTTCATGTCTTTCAACCTACAAGGTTCTCATAATGTTGCTTGTTCCTCTTGTCTAACGGAGTGTTTTCAATCTCGTTCATCTCCCTTGTATTCTCTCTTTTAATTCGTTCAATCTCTCAAGGTTCGTGGTTTCACTCGTTTGTCAAAGAAGCAACTTAGCTTTACCTCTTCTCTTCCTCTTCCGCTTTTCTCCGGTGCCGTCCTTAGATCTCGGGACGAGATCCTCCTGTAGTGGTGGAGTGTTGTAACGCCCCAAGACCGACGCTCCAGACGTCTTCCTTGTTTTTCGTTATTGTCGTGTGTATTTATTTGTTTGTTGCATTTCATCATGGCATCATATCCGCATTGCATCGGCACTGGTTGCCGTCATTGTTTTTAAAACTTGCACTCGTTCGTAGTTGCCACTCCTTGCCTTGTCTCGTTGACCTTTTGACATGCCCCTTGGTCGTTGTCGACCTCTCTCAGACCCCCTCGTGTGCGTGTCCGAAACCTGTCCTGACCCCGACCCGCTCAGTCATCGCCGTTGGATTCAGATCATCCCCAAGCATGTCTAAAGTATCTTCGGTTTCTTCTTTGGCTCCTCTAACCTATGTTTTTCTCGACTGTTCGATTTTAATCGAAGGGTCCAAATCATCCCAACCAAGCAACCTACTATATATATCAGCCTACCAACCCTAAAATCTAGGGACATGTCCCATCGATCCCTCTCGGCCGCCGCCACTGTCTTCCTCGGGATCTCATCCCAATCCAATCCACCAACCAGCGCTCCCCCATGTCCCTCCTCGATCCCCATCACTCGCAGCCGCCCACAAATCCATCCAGTCATCGGGACGCTCGTCGGCGCAAGCTCCTCCCGTGCCCTTCCTGAGCCGAGCTCCATCTTTCACGCCCTCGTCCGCGAGCACCTGAGGGCCTGCCTCGTCATTGCCTCGCCCCTCCCCGAGACCCACCTCCGTCCCGAGCACCCGCAGATGCTCCGAGCTGGCTGGTCTCCGTCTTCCCGTTCGTGCGAGACGACGAGATGCCCAGGTCATGCCGTCGTTCCCGCGCCGCCCTCTTTTCCTTCCTTATCCCCTGTTTTATTTTCCCTCACTCATCGTTCTGTTTTTCTCTCTCCGATGAGGAGGAAGCCGCAGCTCCATTGGTGCCTCTGCCTTTGACCAACGTCGTCGCGCCCAAGCCCTCGTCGGCGAGCTACCGTACCAGGAGCAGGTCCGGGTTGCCCCATGCCTCCTCTTCCTTCCGTCTCCCGGTCTCCCTTTTCTTCTCCCAAGTCTCTTCCTCTCTGAAACTGCCGCGCCACCATTTTTTCTTCAGGTACTAGCTTCGCCGTCCAAGACCTCTTCTCCGGCAAGATCTGCTCTGCCGCTGCTGCACCGCGTCGCCTCCTCGCCGACCAGCCGCTTCTCGCGCCTGCCGGCCCTGCCGCAAGCCATCCCGTGTCTTGCCTCCTCTGTCTGCTGCCTCTGCATGAAGCGGTGCCAGGCAACTGCGCGCGCGTTGACCGCATCGTCAACCCGCCCGAGCGGGTCGACCTCCTCTCCAGCCGCGCGCCAAGGCCAGCTCCTCTTCGCCAGATCCGCCGGCCTGCCAAGCCTCTCTACAAACGGGCCGAAGCCCATGGTGAGCCAGCGCTGCGCCCCTTCCATTGTTGGCCCAAGTGCAAATTCGGCCCGTAGATGTTTTTTTTCCAGTTCTGCGAATTTAGCATTATCCAGTGATTTACTATTTTGCAGAAAAACCCTCATGATCATGCATTTAATAACTCCACAACCGTGCATCGGATTAAAATGTTTTATATATGCAAAATGCTTAGAATTCTGTCTAGTTTCATAATATCCAGCTTTCACCCATGTTAAAAATGTTTAACCTTGCTGTTTGCATTAATTTTTGCAGAAATGCTATGCTAAAATGATTTATTTCATAACTAAATAACCGTAGCTCCATTTTAAATAAACTTTATATGTAAATGGGGTAGAAAAATGCCTAGTTTAACTTGGTACACTTTATTTTGCTGTTTAACAACATTAAAATTGTGTTTAGGGCAGAACAGTAGCAAATTCGAAACATGCAAATGAGGATTTTCCGGAATTGTTATTTGTTGTTCCGGCCTCACTTAAACTTGCCTAAATAGTTAGTTTATTTATGCTTCACATCTTGCCATGTTTATCAACATTTAATATTGTTGGGTACATAACCGAGAGAGAACTAAGTAATTGATGTGGTGTTTCGTCAATATGCAACTCGTTGCATATTGAGCTCCACTTAATTCATAGTGTTGTTTGTTGCACTTTGCCATGCCATGAATCATTAAACCGGACATGCATCATACTTGATTGTGCATCCTGCCATGTTCATGTGATGGTTGTTTACCATGTTGTTTGCTTCTTTCCGGTGTTGCTTCTTCTTGATAGTTCCGGTAACGTTGCGATTGTAAGGATTCGTTCGACTATGTCCGTTTGTCTTCTTCATGGACTCGTTCTTCTTCCTTGCGGGATTTCAGGCAAGATGACCATACCCTCGAAATCACTTCTATCTTTGCTTGCTAGTTGTTTTGCTCTATTGCTATGCTGCGCTACCTACCACTTGCTATATCATGCCTCCCATATTGCCATGTCAAGCCTCTAACCCACCTTTCCTAGCAAACCAGTTTTTGGCTATGTTACCGCTTTTGCTCAACCCCTCTTATAGCGTTGCTAGTTGCAGGTGATGATGAAGTTTGTTCCATGTTGGAACATGGATATGTTGGGATATCACAATATCTCTTATTTAAATTAATGCATCTATATACTTGGTAAAGGGTGGAAGGCTCGGCCTTATGCCTAGTGTTTTGTTCCACTCTTGCTGCCCTAGTTTCCGTCATACCGGTGTTATGTTCCTTGATTTTGCGTTCCTTATGCGGTTGGGGATTTATGGGACCCCCTTGACAGTTCGCTTTAAAGAAAACGCCTCCAGCAAGGCCCAACCTTGGTTTTAACATTTGCCACCTAAGCCTTTTCCCTTGGGTTTTGCAGACTCAAGGGTCATCTTTATTTTAACCCCCCGGGCCAGTGTTCCTCTGAGTGCTGGTCCAAACTGGGCGATGTCCGGCGCCCCCTGGGCAACCAGGGTCTATGCCAACTTGACGTCTTGCCCATCCAGTGTGCCCTGAGAACGAGATACGTGCGACTCCTATCGGGATTTGTCGGCACATCGGGTGGCTTTGCTGGTCTTGTTTTACCATTGTCGAAAAGTCTTGTAACCGGGATTCCGAGACTGATCGGGTCTTCCCGGGAGAAGGAATATCCTTCGTTGACCGTGAGAGCTTGTGATGGGCTAAGTTGGGACACCCCTGCAGGGTATTATCTTTCGAAAGCCGTGCCCGCGGTTATGTGGCAGATGGGAATTTTTTAATGTCCGGTTGTAGGGAACTTGACACCTGACTTAATTAAAATACATCAATCGCGTGTGTAGCCGTGATGGTCTCTTTTCGGCGGAGTCCGGCAAGTGAACACGGTTCTTGTGTTATGCTTGATAGTAAGTAGTTTCAGGATCACTTCTTGATCACTTCTAGTTCACGACCGCTGCGTTGCTTCTCTTCTCGCTCTTACTTGCGTATGTTAGCCACCATATTTGCTTAGTGCTTGCTGCAGCTCCACCTCATTACCCCATCCTTCCTATAAGCTTAAGTAGTCTTGATCTCGCGGGTGTGAGATTGCTGAGTCCTCGTGACTCACAGATTCTACCAAAACAGTTGCAGGTGCCGATGATACCAGTGCAGGCGATGCTACCGAACTCAAGTGGGAGTTCGACGAGGACCTTGGTCGTTACTATGTTTCGTTTCCTGTTGATCAGTAGTGGAGTCCAGTTGGGACGATCGGGGATCTAGCATTTGGGGTTGTCTTCTTTTCTTTTGGTTCCGTAGTCGGACCTATGTATGTATTCTGGATGACGTATGTTTAACTCGTTATTTGTGTGACGTGGCGATTGTAAGCCAACTCTTTATCCCATTCTTCTTCATTACATGGGATTGTGTGAAGATGACCCTTCTTGCGACAAAACCTACAATGCGGTTATGCCTCTAAGTCGTGCCTCGACACGTGAGAGATATAGCCGCATCGTGGGTGTTACAAGTACCGACTAATCTTTGACAGGCGTCACGCTGTCAATATTGTTCTCCCTGCTCCTACTCTCTTTGACTTTCAGGCAAAAGGGAGATATATTATAACCAGGGAGGAGGCGAATGAGTATAAGAGGAGGACTGAGGCAGCTCGCCTCCAAGCTGCAGCCCACGATGCAATAGCTGCTACATCACAGTACAACCCCAACTACAACTTTGGATATCCGCCAGGCCAGCCGGGGCCCTAGACCAACTTAGGCCAAAAGCCTAAGCTTGGGGGAGTACGTATTTCTCACCGACATTACATTCATTTTCATACACTCATGCTAGTTGTCGGTGTTCATACTTTTTCATTGTTTTATCCATGCTAGTTTATTTTCTTTATTTTATGCTTTCTTCTTGTGTGTTTGGAAAACCTTAAGAAAAACCAAAAAAAATTAGTTGTAGCTTTTAGCTAGTTTACTTTTCATGCTTGTAGTAGTAGTAATTAAAAGAAAACCCAAAAAGATTTCTTGTTCTTCTTTTGCTTGTTGGGAGCTTTCCCGTGTAAATAATTTTATTTCTTTTCTTTTCTTTGGGGGTCGATAGGAGAAGACCATGATGAAAATGTTGAAGTGGCTCTTATATGCATTATTTTGATTTAACCAAGAGCCCGTATTACCTTGTCTTCTCCTGTTTATTGAATGCTCGCAGATTCCAGCTTAGTCCAATGCACGTGCACTATTATTATTATACACATCATTCGGTCGTGCAAGTGAAAGGCAATAATGACAATATATGATGGACTGAATGAGATGAGAGAAGATGGTATGAACTCGACCTCTCTTGTTTTTGTAAATATGATTAGTTCATCGTTCCTGATTCAGCCTATTATGAATAAACATGTTTGCAATGACAATTAGAGATTATAGTTGCTTATGCCATGCTTAATTTGCTGGGAGTTTATAATGGTTTACCTTGCGTGTCAACATGCTATTAAAATGGTTGTGATGTGGTATGATAGGGTGGTATCCTCCTTTGAATGATTCAAGTGGCTTGACTTGGCACATGTTCACGCATTTAGTTGAAACAAAATCAACATAGCCTCCACGATATTTATGCTCATGGTGGATTATATCCTACTCATGCATGCGCTCAATGTTTATTAACTTTAATGCATGTTCATGACTGTTGTCGCTCTCTAGCTGGTCGATGCCCAGTCTTTTTCTAGCCTTCACTTGTACTAAGCGGGAATACTGCTTGTGCATCCAATCCCTTAAACTCCAAAGTTATTCCATATGAGTCCACTATACCTTCCTATATGTGGTATCTACCTGCCGTTCCAAGTAAATTTGTATGTGCCAAACTCTAAACCTTCAAATAAAATTCTGTTTTGTATGCTCGAATAGCTCATGTATCAATGAGGGCTGTCTGTATCTTCCATGCTAGGCGGGTTATTCTCAAGAGGAGTGGACTCCGCTCGTCACTCACAAGAAAATGGCTGGTCACCAGGATGCCCAGTCCCATGCTTTAAGCAAATCAAATCAAAATAATTGCAAACAAAACTCCCCCAGGATTGTTGTTAGTTGGACGGTACCCGTTGTTTCGAACCAGCCATGGAGTGTACTTGTTGGTGGAGGGGGAGTATAAACATTACCATTCTGTTGGGGAACCGCCTATAATGTGAGTAGCATGGAAGATATCGAGATCTCTCGGTTGTTATGTTGACAATGAAAGTATACCACTCAAAATATTATTCATCTCTATTTCAAAATCGAGCTCTGGCACCTCTACAAATCCCTGCTCCCCTCTGCGAAGGGCCTATCCATTTACTTTTATGTTGATTCATCACCCTCTTATTAAAAAGCACCAGTTGGAGAGCACTGCTGTCATTTGCATCCATTACTATTAATTTATATTGAGTATGACTATGACTGGATCTCTTTTAGCATGAATTACAATGTTTAGTCAGTCCTTGATCTTTAAAGGTGCTCTGCATTTATGTTTTGCAGTCTCAGAAAGGGCTAGCGAGATACCATCTTGTTATATCATATTATGATTGTTTTGAGAAAGTGTTGTCATCCGAGATTTATTATTATTGCTCGCTAGTTGATTATGCCATTGATATGAGTAAACATGAGACCTAAGTGTTATTGTGAATATGGTTAGTCATAATCTTTGCTGAAAACTTGAATGCTGGCTTTACATATTTACAAAAACATGAGCAAACAGAGTTTGTAAAAGTTTTTCTTTATCACTTTCAGTTTAACAACTGAATTGCTTGAGGACAAGCAAAGGTTTAAGCTTGGGGGAGTTGATACGTCTCCGTCGTATCTACTTTTCCAAACACTTTTGCCCTTGTTTTGGACTCTAACTTGCATGATTTGAATGGAACTAACCCGAACTGACACTGTTTTCAGCAAAATTGCCATGGTGTTATTTTTGTGCAGAAACAAAAGTTCTCAGAATGACCTGAAACTTCACGGAGATTATTTTTGGAAATAATAAAAAAATACTGGCGAAAGAATCAAGGCCAGGGGGCCCACACCCTGTCCACGAGGGTGGGGGGCGCGCCTACCCCCCTGGGCACGCCCCCTGCCTCGTGGCCCCCCTGGTGCTCCACCGACCTCAACTCCAACTCCATATATTCACGTTCGGGGAGAAAAAAATCAGAGAGAAGGATTCATCGCGTTTTACGATACGGAGCCGCCGCCAAGCCCTAAACTCTCTCGGGAGGGCTGATATGGAGTCCATTCGGGGCTCCGGAGAGGGAAATCCGTCGCCATCGTCATCATCAACCTTCCTCCATCACCAATTTCATGATGCTCACCGCCGTGCGTGAGTAATTCCATCGTAGGCTTGCTGGACGGTGATGGGTTGGATGAGATTTATCATGTAATCGAGTTAGTTTTGTTAGGGTTTGATCCCTAGTATCCACTATGTTCTGAGATTGATGTTGCTATGACTTTGCTATGCTTAATGCTTGTCACTAGGGCCCGAGTGCCATGATTTCAGATCTGAACCTATTATGTTTTCATGAATATATGTGAGTTCTTGATCCTATCTTGCAAGTCTATAGTCACCTACTATGTGTTATGATCCGGCAACCCCGAATGTGACAATAATCGGGACCACTCCCGGTGATGACCATAGTTTGAGGAGTTCATGTATTCACTATGTGTTAATGCTTTGGTCCGGGACTCTATTAAAAGGAGGCCTTAATATCCCTTAGTTTCCACTAGGACCCCGCTGCCATGGGAGGGTAGGACAAAAGATGTCATGCAAGTTCTTTTCCATAAGCACGTATGACTATATTCGGAATACATGCCTACATTACATTGATGAATTGGAGCTAGTTCTGTGTCACCCTATGTTATAATTGTTGCATGAATAATCGCATCCGGCATAATTCTCCTTCACCGATCCAGTGCCTACGAGTTTTTCACATATTGTTCTTTGCTTATTTACTTTTCCGTTGCCACTGTTACAATCACTACAAAACTATCACTGTTACTTTTGCCACCGTTACCGCTACTATCATACTACCTTGCTACTAAATACTTTGCTGCAGATATTAAGTTATCTAGGTGTGGTTGAATTGACAACTCAACTGCTAATACTTGAGATTATTCTTTGGCTCCCCTTGTGTCGAATCAATAAATTTGGGTTGAATACTCTACCCTCGAAAACAGTTGCGATCCCCTATACTTGTGGGTTATCAAAAACCAGCTTAGGAATGCTAAAGTTTCCTTGGATAATATGTTTTATGTTGTGTTTACAAAACCCCATGATGAAAAAACCTCAAAGAAAATTAAGAAGAAAGATGACAAAACTTAGATCCTTGCTTTATGCCTAGCTAAGGGCGTAAAACTATAGCGCTTGTTGGGAGGCAGCCCAATGAATAAAATTTATTTTTGCTTTTTGCTTTCTGTTCTTGTGTGTTTGCACAATTATGATACTGTTATGATTGTGTTTTTTGTGTTTTATATAGTGTTTGTGCCAAGTAAAGCCTTTAGGATCTTCTTGGGTGATAGTTGTTTGATCTTGCTGAAAAACAGAAACTTATGCACTCACGAAAATAATTTTCATAAATCACAGAAAAGTGCTTTTGCCCTGATTCTTTTTGCAGAAGATTAATATACAATACCCTGGTCGTCCTAATTTTTCAGAATGTTTGGAGTTACAGAAGTATCCGAAATAGTCCGATTGCTACAGACTGTTCTATTTTGACAGATTCTGTTTTCTTTGTGTTGTGTGCTTATTTTGATGGCTCTATGGTTTTCTTTGATGAGTTTTTGCCATAGAAAAGTTGGAATACAGTAGATATAATGCAAAAATAAAATATGAATTGGTTTGATACAGTACTTATAGTAGTGGTTTGCTTTCTTATACTAACGGATCTCATGAAGGTTTTGTTGAGTTTTGTGTGATTGATGTTTTCAAGTTTTGGGTTATCTTACAATGGATGAAGGAAGGATAGAAGAGCCTAAGCTTGGGGATGCCCCGACATCCCAAGCTATTATCCAAAAATGAGCAACCAACTAAGCTTGGGGATGCCCCCAGTGGCATCCCCTCTTTCTTGTAACGACCATTGGTATTTTACTTGAAGCTATATTTTTATTCGTCACATACTATGTGTTTTGCTTGGAGCATCTTGTATGATATGAGTCTTTGCTTGTTTTATTTTGTGTTTTTAGTCTAGATCCTTTGCTGGACACACCTATTTGAGAGAGCCAAAATTATGTCATGACTTGTTAGAATTTCTCTCTATGCTTCACTTAAATTTTTATGAGCTATGGACTTGCTCTAGTGCTTCACTTATATCTTTTTTAGCATGGTGTGCTTAGTATTTTTGAAGAAATGCTCTCTTGCTTCACTTATATTTATTTGAGAGTTAGTAAAATTTTCAAGAAATTCTCTCTTGCTTCACTTAAATTATTTTGAGAGAAAGAAATATTATACTCATGATCTTCACTGATATTTGTTTGAGCTTATCAAAAGCAACACATGAAAATTAGTCCCAAAGTGATAAATATCCTAGAAGGATATAATAAAAACTTTCATGAAGATCATTGGTGTCGGGGAAACGACACCTATGGAATCAGTGGGATCCCTTCTACGGTTGGCGGGCGCGAGGTTGTGCAAAGAGCGGGTCTGGTAGCCAGCACAAAGATCGTTTACCCAGGTTCGGGCCGCAAGGATGCGTAATACCCTAGTCCTGCTTTGGTGTATATTTGAGTGTTCTTGAGCTTTCGAACTAGCCGTAGTGCGTTCGTAGTCCAAAAGATCTGAATCCTCCTCCAGGATGCCTCGGGCCTCCTTTAATAGTAAAAAGGGGTCGCCACAATGGCACACAGGAGGTGGAAAGGTATATAGTGTGCAAGCTTATCGCCTGTCATTATGGGACAAGGCGCATTAAATGTGCCCCTTAGGTGTCCCGTTGCTTTATTGGGGACGGCGACGAGGCCTGTCCCGTCCGTCGCCGCTCCGCCTCGCTCCGACACGCGCCCAGGCCAACGAGGCATGCAGCGCCACGCAAGCTGGCAGGCCGCTGAGATGGCGCAGTGGTAGGATCTTCACGAAGATCTGCATGCCACCACGCAGATGCTTGCTGAGTTGGCCTGGAGGCCGCGCGTTGCCACGCAGGTGCCTGCCCAGCTGGTTGGGCTGGCAGCTGCATGGGAACGGCGGTGGAGTCTTGGCAGACGTGGGCCTGGTTGCGGCCCTGCGGGTGTCTTGTTGGGGCCCCGGCAAGGGCCTTGCCGTGGCATCGCGGTCTTCCCCGACAAGGATCTTGCCGGGGGTCTTGTGGATTTCCTCGGCCAGGATTTTGCCGAGGGTCGTCGTCTTCTGGTCCTCATCTGATCTTGTGTGTTTACAATCTTGAAAAAGATCTGCATGCCACCATGGAGGTGCCTCCCGAGCCTCGGTTCCAATGTGGTTGATGGCGTTGGAGCCCTTGGGCTCAAGGGTGGCGTGCTCCGCTGGCATCGGGCAAGTTGCCCCGGCAAGGGTCTTGCCGGGGCTGCGGGGGCCGCCCCGGCAAGGGTCTTGCCGGGGGAGTCCATCTCGCCCTCTTGCTCTTTGCGTCTCTGGTCTTGCGGTTGCTTTGCCTGTCTCGTGCTTCTGGCCGGGGCGCTGCTCTGGTATTCTTGTGCTTCTGCCCCTTCCCCTTGCTCCGTTAAGTGTGGCCGCAGGTGCGGCTCTGACTGCCCGTGCACAAGTAAAGGGGTAAAAAGGAGAGTCCCTACTTTTGTACACCGACAGGAGCCCCCGGGCCTGGGCCACACATAAGCACGACGCGTTGTTGGGCCGGGCCCAGAACGGTGCGCGGGCAGGCGGGGTGGAGTTTTACCGTAGTAACTCCTCCGCTCGCTGCGCTTCCCCACGATCCACGTTGAATGCACAGCGTGGAGGGTCGTGTGTGACGTGGGGGTCAAGCGTGGGGCGGTCGCTTCCCTCATGCGTCACATCATGGTAAAGAGGCGGCCCATGCCTTCCCCATAAAAAGAGGAAAACGCAGGGGCGCGGCTCATTTACTGAGTGGACTCGGGTCATGGCGTTCGAGGCGCCCGTGCCCTACGATCACGGGGTGGAAAACGGTCGCCCCACTCGTCCCCTCGATTTCTGTTTGCTCACCACGTGTCCTCCATGCCTTGAATATGGTAGGCGGCGGGTGCGGTCCTTGAATGTCGAGGCGGGAAACTGGGCCACTGCTGATTGGAGCAGCGGGTCGGCCTCGATTCCCTGTGCTCCTGATGGCCGGATTGGTTGAGCGAGGTGGCCGAGCCCCGATCCCGCCCCTTTATAAGAAGGGGAGGGGGGATGTCACCCCTCAATCTCTCACCATCCGCCTCCTTCCACCTTGGCTTCTTTCTTTCTTCTGCTATGGCGAGAGGGCGCGCCAGTGCTTCGACGGTGGCAACGAGGGTCTCCGCTCGACAGCGCGCCCCTCCTTCCCAAGAGCTCGTGGCGGCGGAGCCGGCCACGAGGGAAAGGGGGAGGGGGCGAGGCCAAGGTCGCCGTGGTGCTCGGGGAAGAGGAGGACGGGGCGGCACACCGGCCTCGCCCCCGCCTAAGGTTCCTCCCCAGATGGAGGGCCATGTCGGGGACCAGCCCTGCGAGTTCTTCATCAGGCTGCACCGGCCAGCGCACCATCGTCTTCGTCTCCCTACTCCGTTTGCTCGGGAGATGGAGCTCGACCCGCCACCGACTCTGAGAATGGCGGCATGCGGGTCGATGTCGATTTTCCCGCCCCTCACGACATGTATCTTCGTCGCGGATGGAAGACCTTCGCTCGTATCCACAGCCTGACGGCGGGGCTCATTCTCTATTTCAAATTAATGGAGAACGACCTGCTCTCCGTCAAGGTCTTTGGAGACTTTGGAACTCGCTTAAAGTGCTGCGTGGAGAGCTCCTCCTCCGACGAAGACTCTTCCTCAAGCGGGAGTGATGAGGAGGACAACGACAACGACGACGAGGGTAGCGGGCGGGAGGATGACGGGTCCGACTAGGCGTCGGGCACACCGTTCCTAGGCGACGCCGACAGCACCATCATCTGCATCGCTAGCTCCTTGAACTTCTCGGGGTCGTCACCTTGGGCGGCTGGCGTTGGAGGGACGGGGAAGACGAAGAAGGCGGGTGGCGGGCCGTCAAGTCAGAGTACGCGGGCGCCGACGCCTTCATCGCATATTGCCGGCCCGCTGCCTCATCTTCCGGCTCTTCCCCTGGCGCCATCATCATCAGCCCTCTTCTGGGCGGCCGCCGATATGTTCTCTTGGCGCCTTCTGCTGCTCATACCTCGCCTAGGCGCTCTTTTTGCCCTTCTGTCATCTTGTTCCGTTTCCTGAGGAGAGGGACAAGAAAGGGATTACGGGCATCTTATCTCTTTTTAGCTTGTAAGCCTACGGGCCTTTGTAAGATTTAAATCTCGTAACCCCCTTGCTCATGTATGCATTCCGTACGAATTGTACTTGTTAGCAACATATTAATGAAGAGAAGGGTGTTTGTTGGGTTTTGTTTGCGCGTGGGCGAGTGCTACCTCTTGAGCACTGCGTTGGTTTTCCCTTGAAGAGGAAAGGGTGATGCGGCAAAGTAGCGTAAGTATTTCCCTCAGTTTTTGAGAACCAAGGTATCAATCCAGTAGGAGGCCATGCACGAGTCCCTCGCACCTACACAAACAAATAAATCCTCGCAACCAACGCAATAAAGGGGTTGTCAATCCCTTCACGGTCACTTACGAGATTGAGATCTGATAGATATGACAAGATAATATTTTTGGTATTTTTATGATAAAGATGCAAAGTAAAGAAAGCAAAATAAAACGGCGCCAGAAATAGCTTGTTGTCGGAAGATTAATATGATGGAAATAGACCCGGGGGCCATAGGTTTCACTAGTGGCTTCTCTCAAGAGCATAAGTATTACGGTGGGTGAACAAATTACTGTTGAGCAATTGACAGAATTAAGCATAGTTATGAGAATATCTAGGTATGATCATGTATATAGGCATCACGTCCGAGACAAGTAGACCGACTCCTGCCTGCATCTACTACTATTACTCCACACATCGACCGCTATCCAGCATGCATCTAGAGTATTAAGTTCAAAAGAACAAAGTAACGCTTTAAGCAAGATGACATGATGTAGAGGGATAAAGTCATGCAATATGATATAAACCCCAGCTTGTTATCCTCGATGGCAAAAATACAATACGTGCCTTGCTGCCCCTACTGTCACTGGGAAAGGACACCGCAAGATTGAACCCAAAGCTAAGCACTTCTCCCATTGCAAGAAAGATCAATCTAGTAGGCCAAACCAAACTGATAATTCGAAGAGACTTGCAAAGATAACCAATCATACATAAAAGAATTCAGAGGAGATTCAAATATTGTTCATAGATAAACTTGATCATAAACCCACAATTCATCGGTCTCAACAAACACACCGCAAAAGAAGATTACATCGAATAGATCTCCACGAGAGAGGGGGAGAACATTGTATTGAGATCCAAAAAGAGAGAAGAAGCCATCTAGCTAATAACTATGGACCCGAAGGTCTGAGGTAAACTACTCACACATCATCGGAGAGGCTATGGTGTTGATGTAGAAGCCCTCCGTGATCGATGCCCCCTCCGGCGGAGCTCCGGAAAAGGCCCCAAGATGGGATCTCATGGGTACAGAAGGTTGCGGCGGTGGAATTAGGTTTTTGGCTCCGTATCTGGTAGTTTGGGGGTACGTAGGTATATATAGGAGGAAGAAGTACGTCGGTGGAGCAACATGGGGCCCACGAGGGTGGAGGGAGCGCCCAGGGGGGTAGGTGCACCCCCTACCTCGTGCCCTCCTCGTTGATGTTTTGACGTAGGGTCCAAGTCCTCTGGATCACGTTCGTTCCGAAAATCACGTTCCCGAAGGTTTCATTCCGTTTGGACTCCGTTTGATATTCTTTTTCTGCGAAACTCTGAAATAGGCAAAAAATATCGATTCTGGGCTGGGCCTCGGGTTAATAGGTTAGTCCCAAAAATAATATAAAAGTGTATAATAAAGCCCATTAATGTCCAAAACAGAATATAATATAGCATGGAACAATCAAAAATTATAGATACGTTGGAGATGTCCAAAACAGAATTTTTGATGTGGAATGCTACTTGGCATAATTTCAATGTAATTCTCTTAATTGTGGTATGAATATTCAGATCCGAAAGTGTAACGACCAAACCTCGAAGGATTTGAGTCTCTGTGCTTACCGTGCTAGTCCCTGGATCGAACTCGCTAGCACAGACAGTATAGATGAATACCAGAATAGCAAGTGCATCATTTATTACAACGTATGATCCAGAATATATAAAATAAAACAATCTGCATAGCACTTGGCTAGCTTTATTCAATCAAACAGTGGAAAGTAGCAGAAAATAACAATGAGTCCCATCATAGCCCACTGGCGATGCTGAGTGCAGACTCGCGACCCTAACGGTACCTTACTCTTTCTCTGAATATCCTGCAACATGAGACGTTGCAGCCATATAGGTCAATACTTTGAATGTATTGGCAAGTTACACAGGAGTAATAATAAAGCAGACCTACATGTATATGCATAGTATAACAAAAGGAAGGCTTGGGGGTTTATTTTTGCAGAAAGCTGATTTTGTCCTCATAGCTACCTAATAGTCAAATTTTTATTTAGTTCTTTTATTACTACAATTAAATAGACAAGGTTGAGTTGGCAAAATCAACTCCAACCTACCCCTTATTAAGTTGCCCAACAAATTTATTAAGTGTTACATCTGTCAAGATCATCCAACAACTGTAATGGCATAGTGGCTCAAATTTACCCATAACCGGGGGCACGGCTAATCATGATTAGTTTTAATACTCTACAGAGTTTAGTACGCTTTACCCACTAGACCCAATCCGAAGATTGAGACGAAGTCTTTCAGAAGAGGTTCCCTTAACCACCTGACGGCCACATCCCACCTATATATGCTACATCTGTCGACACTGTCTGGGCCAGGGTTCCAACAACTGATCAACTAAGCCAGAGCCCATATAGCCAGTGGCCGCACATCGAAGCTACTAGTCACTAAGTCTGTCTTATCTTTTTGAACCTGGGCGGCATTCCACTTAGGGTGCACTCTCATGAGCGCATGGCCTTAGAAAAGGTGCAAGACCCCATGATGCCTTCCCTCAACACCAAGCAATACCACTTCCGCCCAGAGGTGAGTTAAATCCTGAGTTACTACTCAATTTGTTAAATATATAATCCTCACATAAGCTCAATGAATACTCGAACCAACCCCGTCTACAAAGCATAGCAAAACTACAACTACCACGATCTACAATGACGGGAGATAGCTCAACAATATAGGAAAAATATAATAATCCTATACATGCATATATTCATAGTGTGATATAACTACATGCATAGAAAACAATAGGTAAAGGATGATCAACATGTAACTTGCCTTGGTTCTGGTTCAGAAAGTCACACTCCTGACAATAGCTCGCGTCGCACTCCGGACAATCTACATGTTTCACACAATTCAACAAATCAATCACCGGAACACGCATAGAACCAAAACAAAACCAACAGCAAGAAAACCATTTTTAAAACTCAACAACAGAAGCTTAACAACACCTAAAATGCAGTACGGTCACAATGCAAAAAGAATCACTCGATTCCGATAAACGGTTTGAGAGTTATGGCCTCTGGAAGATTTATTTCAAATTCAAACGAATTCAAATTTGAAAAGTGCAAACATGTGCAAAGTCGGTACTGTGATAATGTGCTGATTTTTGTGAGGTCATAGGAAAAAGAATCACCTAATTTGGACATATAGGTTAAAAGATATAGCTAGTTGAAGTTTTGGTGAAAATCTGAAAATAAAACAAAAGAAAACTCTGTTCAGGAAACACTGTAGCGGTTACTGTGGCGTTTACTGTAGCGGTGCCAAGTGTCAACGCATGATTGGCTGGAAAATTTACATGCGCGCATGCTCACCAGCAAAGCAGAGAAAACGGAGGCGGTTCTCTCACGGGTCTCCGGCGAAGGTGAGGTTACGGGCGGAGGCGGCTTCGAGTTGCGGACGCAGTGGTGAGGTCAAAACGACGACGGGGTGTGCTCTACGGGCGACGGTGACGACGTGAACAGCCGTTGCTCCGGCGGCGTCGGGTTCACTCGGGCGGCTCGCTCCGCTGCGATTCCGGCGACAAAAATATGTCAGCAAGGTGCGGCATTGAGCGGAGGGTCGAGGGGAGTGAACGGTGTGGCAGGTGGTGTCCTTACGGTGGCCGAAACGACCAGCGAATACGGCGGCGGCTCGAGCTCCACCGCGAGATGCGTTTCGCCCTAGCTGCTCGTGCGGACGAGGAAAGGACGGAGATGGGCTGCGGTAGGGTTCTTCGGGGCCCTGGGCTCGCGCGTGATGTACCTGGCACGCACGGGATCGACCAGGCGCCGGATCGATCCGGGTCGGCCTTGGCGTGTGCGCGGCGGCGCGTCCGGCTCGGGGAAGGAGAAAGCGGCGCGGGGCCCACGGTCAGTGGCTGAGGCGAGCTGGCGGATCAGGTGCGCGTCGGGCACGGGCGGCGCGGCGCGTACCGCTTCGCGTAGATAGGTGGGCTGGGCGATGATAGGCTGCTCGGCCGTGGCCAGTGCGGGGTTAGGTGGGCTGCGGGTGCCGGCAGCTCTGCTGGGCCGCGCAGTGCGCTGCGCTGCGGTTTTCCTTTTGAATAAACCACAACAGTTAAAAACAAACTAAAATAAAACAACATAATAAAACCTAAAAAATATACACACAGTAAAATATATATACTATTAATATATACTATAGGAACAACTAGTTCCTACCTAATGCAATTTTTGTAAAATAATTTTGATGCAATAGGCCATACAAAACAGCAATAAAACAAACAAATAAAATATTTTGGAGATTAAGAAAAATACCAGAACATATCGGATGAACTGGAAATAATATTCTGGACATTATGAACATTTTTAAAACAGGGGAGAAGTCATGTTATCTCCACTCCAATAAATTGCATTTGTTGCATAATGATTCGAATATTCAGAAAAAGCAAATAATGCAATAAAAATATGATATGCATATGTATGATCTATTAACATCCACATTTAGGAAAATTGGGATGTTACAAACCTACCCCCCTTAAGATGAATCTCGCCCTCAAGATTCGGGCTGGCTAGCAAATAGGTGTGGGTAATCCTGCCTGAGATCTTCCTCTCGTTCCCAGGTAGCTTCCTCCTCTGTGTGATGATCCCACTGAACCTTGCATAACTTGATTGTCTTGGTGCGAGTAATTCTCTCTGCTGTCTCCAGAATCTTAACAGGCTTCTCCTCATATGTCAAATCACTCTCCAACTGAATTGCCTCAAGTGGCACTGTGTCCCTCCATGGAATATCCATCATCTCTGCATGGCACTTCTTCAACTGAGATACATGAAACACATTATGAACTCCTGACAAGGATTCTGGCAACTCCAGCTGATAAGCTACCTCTCCTCTACGCTCCAAGATCTTGTAAGGCCCCACAAAACATGGTGCTAACTTACCCTTAATTCCTAACCTCTTAATTCCACGAAGTGGTGAAACTCTAAGATATGCACGGTCTCCTACCTCATATGTCACCTCCTTACATTTTGCATCAGCATAACTCTTCTGCCTGGACTGTGCTATCTTCAGCCTGTCACGAATCAACTTGACCTTCTCCTCAGCATCTCTAATCAAGTCTGGTCCAAAGAACTGACGTTCTCCAACCTCATCCCACATCAACGGTGTCCTGCACTTCCTACCATACAATACCTCAAATGGTGCCATCTTCAGACTAGCCTGATAACTGTTATTATATGAGAACTCTGCATAAGGTAAATTATCATCCCAACTGGACCCATAGTCCAAAGCACAAGCTCTCAACATATCCTCCAAAATCTGATTTACCCTCTTTGTCTGCCCATCTGTCTATGGGTGGAAAGCTGTACTGAACTCCAGCCTGGTGCCCAAGGATTCATGCAACTGACGCCAAAATTTGGATGTGAACTGAGTACCTCTATCAGACACTACCTTCCTTGGAACTCCATGCAGACAAACAATTTTAGACATATAAATCTTTGCTAGCTGAGCACTGGTATAAGTAGTCTTTACTGGGATGAAGTGAGCAACTTTAGTCAAACGATCAACAACTACCCAAATAGAATCATAACCTGATCGAGTCCTGGGTAGACTTGTAATGAAATCCATACCAATCTCATCCCACTTCCAATCAGGTATAGGCAATGGCTGTAACAAACCTGCTGGTCTCTGATGTTCCGCCTTAACTCTCTGGCACACATCACATGTTGCAATATATCCAGCAATTTCCCTCTTCAGGCTAGGCCACCAAAATCTTTCCCTCAAATCCAAATACATCTTAGTATTACCTGGGTGAATAGAATAAGGTGAATCATGCGCCTCCTGAAGAATCAACTTCCTGATATTTGCATCTTGAGGTACACAAATACGCTTCTCAAACCATATGGCTCCATGTTCATCCTCATGGAAACCTTCTGCCTTACCTTTAACCATATTCTCTTTTATCTCAGCAATCTCCTTATCATTCTTTTGAGCTTCTCTAATCCTATCAAGCAAAGTAGGCTTTACCTCAAGTGTTGCTAAATATCCCATAGGAACCATCTCCAACCTGAGATTCCTGAACTGCTCACATAACTCCGGTGGCATATCATCAATATTTATTGCATTAGCATGGCTCCTACGACTCAATGCATCAGCAACAACATTAGCCTTACCAGGATGATACTGCACATTCAAATCATAATCTTTAATAAGCTCCAACCATCTCCTCTGCCTGAGGTTCAAATCCTTTTGAGTAAAAATATACTTCAAGCTCTTATGATCAGTAAATATATCACAATGATTACCAATAAGATATGGCCTCCAAGTTTTCAATGCATGCACAACTGAGGCTAGCTCCAAATCATGTGTAGGATAATTATGCTCATGATTCTTAAGCTGACGTGAAGCATATGAAACAACTTTACCTTCCTGCATCAAAACACTCCCAAGTCCTTGACGAGAAGCATCACAATATACCTGGAAGTCCTTATGTATATCCGGCAGAGTTAAGACTAGTGCTGTAACCAAACGCTGCTTCAACTCCTGAAAACTGGCTTCACATTCATCAGTCCAAACAAATTTCTTTTCTTTCTTCAGCTATTCAGTCATAGGCTTTGCAATCTTAGAAAAGTTCTCAATAAACCTCCTGTAGTAACCTGCAAGGCCCAAAAAGTTGCGAATCTCTCCAACTGTCGTGGGTGTCTCCCACTCTGTAACTGCAGCAACCTTAGATGGATCAACTGCAACTCCATTACCTGACACAACATGTCCAAGGAAAGCTACCTCATCCAGCCAAAACTCACATTTGCTGAACTTGGCATACAACTGATGTTCCCTCAGTTTCTCCAATACCAAACGCAGATGCACCTCATGCTCTTGCTTATTCTTGGAGAATACCAATATATCATCAATGAAAACAACCACAAATTTATCCAGGAACTCCATAAACACCTTGTTCATCATATTCATGAAGTATGCAGGAGCGTTAGTCAATCCAAATGACATAACAGTATATTCATACAACCCATACCTCGTAGTAAAAGCAGTCTTTGGAATATCTTGCTCACGAATCTTCAATTGATGATAACCAGAACGGAGATCAATCTTAGAAAACACAATAGCTCCCTCCAACTGGTCAAACAGATCATTTATCATAGGCAAAGGATACTTATTCTTAATGGGTACCTCATTCAGAGAACGATAATCAACACACATCCTCAAGGTCCCATCCTTCTTCTCCACAAACAAAACTGGAGCTCCCCAAGGTGATGAACTTGGGCAAATAAATCCTTGTGCCTGCAATTCTCTTATCTGCTTCTTCAATTCCTCCAACTCTCGAGGAGGCATTCTATACGGTCTCTTTGCAATAGGTCCAGTGCCTAGTATTAAATCAATAAGAAACTCAATATCTCTATCTGGTGGCATACCTGGCAACTCCTCTGGAAACACATCTGGATAATCCCTCACGACTGGCACCTCTTCCAGGCTACCCCCCTTAAGAGAGTTCACTTGCACCTGATTACGCTTATACTTACACACATATTTGATCCTCTTCCCTCCTGGTGCACTGAGAGTGATAGACCGACTAGCACAATCAATACGACCTTTATATAACTGCAACCAAACCATACCCAAAATAATATCCAGACCTTGTGACTTTAATATAATCAAATCTGTAGGAAACTCATGCTTCCCAATAGACAACGCCAACTGATGACAACCAACACCTGCTATCATCTCAGCTCCTGGGGAACTCACTCTAATAGGCATACTAAGTGTTTTGGTTGGCAATCCATGTTTATCAACAAATACCCTCGAAATGAATGAATGCGATGCACCAGTATCAAAAAGAACAACTGCAGGTACTGAATTAATCAAGAACTTACCAATCACTACATCAGGTTCATTGTAAACCTCCTCCACATTAACATGATTTACATGACCCTTTTGGAAGGGGTTTGGCTTGCTGGATCTTGAGTTCTTCGCCCCTGGGCAATCTGTGGCATAGTGCCCCATAGCCTTACACCTGAAGCACTGCACCTGACTCAAATCCCTTGGCGCACGTGTAACCTGGTGGTTCTGGTTATTGTTCCCTCCATTGCCATTGCCATTAGCATTATTACCATTACCATTACCTCTGCCATTGCCATTGTTACTCTTGTGCCCATTATGATGATGGTGGCCATTATGGTTGTGGCCATTCCCTCCATGATGATTATGATCATTACCTCCATGATGATTATGATGCCCATTACCTCCATTACCATGATATGAAGTGCGTGGCTTCTGCTGTGGTCCTGAATTATACCTGTTATTGTTGTTGTACTTCCTCTTGCGATTCTCTATGGCCTGTTGCTTTCCCTCCAGCACAATAGCCTTATCAATCAGGTCCTGACAATTCCTAAAAGTGGCCACTGTCAACTGAAGGCTCAACTCATCATTAAGGCCCTCCAAGAATTTCTCCTGCCTAGCTGCATCAGTGTTAACATTATTAGGAGCATAACGTGCAAGATTATTAAATTCCTCCACATACGCATTAACTGTGCGACCTCCCAGGTGCAAACTGCGGAACTCCTTCTTTTTCAGACTCATAGCACCAGCAGACACATGTGCAGCACGAAAAGCATCCTGAAACTGAGGCCATGTGATAGTAGCAATGGGATAAGTGACCAAGTAGTTGTCCCACCAAGCTGCAGCAGGACCCTCCAACAAATGTGAGGCAAACCTCACCCTCTCTGCATCAGTGCATCCAACCGTCTCCAGGTTCCTATTAACTGCACGGAGCCAATCATCAGCCACAATAGGTTCAGGGGAACTGGAGAACCTCTGAGGATTCAACCTCAAGAACCTGGTAAGCATATCCACTGGTGGCGGCGGCGGCGGATTGTTGTTGTTCTGGTTCTGGACAAGCAACTGGATCAACTGAGCCTGTCCCTGAAGCAACTGCTGCATGTATGGCGGTACATCATTGCCATTGTTGTCTCCTCCTGCAGCATTACGCCTATTATCACACCTCGGCGGCATCTGGTGGGCAAGCATAGATGAGTTATAGATATAATAGGGCCAAACGCTATGTATATATAAATATATTCTACCCATATGCATAATATGATCAAGCCAACAAAACACAACAACGAATAACAGCAACAAACAAACAAACAATATGATAATATTATATATATATAGTCGAATAATTTCGACACTAAGCAATTTAACAAACAACTACCAATCAAGCAGACAATCTAGTATCTTCATACCACGAAAGTGGGCATAATCAGATACACTAACACAATAACGTTGCAATATAAAGCGAGCCTGAATGGTGGTCTCAGCACTAGTTCCTACTTAACTGTTCAAGATACTTGAGGGGGTTAACTAATAAACAGCAAGAAGTTTAGCTGGTTTATAAAATAATCTTCACTCCTATGGCTTTTCTAATCCATTTTCTAGGGTCACGTCCTACAGTCAACACACTGCTCTGATGCCATCTGTAACGACCACACCTCGAAGGATTTGAGTCTCTGTGCTTACCGTGCTAGTCCCTGGATCAAACTCGCTAGCACACACAGTATAGATGAATACCAGAATAGCAAGTGCATCATTTATTACAACGTATGATCCAGAATATATAAAATAAAACAATCTGCATAGCACTTGGCTAGCTTTATTCAATCAAACAGCGGAAAGTAGCAGAAAATAACAATGAGTCCCATCATAGCCCACTGGCGATGCTGAGTGCAGACTCGCGACCCTAACAGTACCTTACTCTTCGTCTGAATATCCTGCAACATGAGACGTTGCAGCCATATAGGTCAATACTTTGTATGTATTGGCAAGTTACACAGGAGTAATAATAAAGCAGACCTACATGTATATGCATAGTATAACAAAAGGAAGGCTTGGGGGTTTATTTTTGCAGAAAGCTGATTTTGTCCTCATAGCTACCTAATAGTCAAATTTTTATTTAGTTCTTTTATTACTACAATTAAATAGACAAGGTTAAGTTGGCAAAATCAACTCCAACCTACCCCTTATTAAGTTGCCCAACAAATTTATTAAGTGTCACATCTGTCAAGATCATCCAACAACTGTAATGGCATAGTGGCTCAAATTTACCCATAACCGGGGGCACGGCTAATCATGATTAGTTTTAATACTCTGCAGAGTTTAGTACGCTTTACCCACTGGACCCAATCTGAAGATTGAGACGAAGTCTTTCAGAAGAGGTTCCCTTAACCACCTGACGGCCACATCCCACCTATATATGCTACATCTGTCGACACTGTCTGGGCCAGGGTTCCAACAACTGATCAACTAAGCCAGAGTCCATATAGCCAGTGGCCGCACATGGAAGCTACTAGTCACTAAGTCTGTCTGATCTTTTTGAACCTGGGCGGCATTCCACTTAGGGTGCACTCTCATGAGCGCATGGCCTTAGAAAAGGTGCAAGACCCCATGATGCCTTCCCTCAACACCAAGCAATACCACTTCCGCCCAGAGGTGAGTTAAATCCTGAGTTACTACTCAATTTGTTAAATATATAATCCTCACATAAGCTCAATGAATACTCAAACCAACCCCGTCTACAAAGCATAGCAAAACTACAACTACCACGATCTGCAATGACGGGAGATAGCTCAACAATATAGCAAAAATATAATAATCCTATAAATGCATATATTCATAGTGTGATATAACTACAAGCATAGAAAACAATAGGTAAAGGATGATCAACATGTAACTTGCCTTGGTTCTGGTTCAGAAAGTCACACTCCTGACAATAGCTCGCGTCGCACTCCGGACAATCTACACGTTTCACACAATTCAACAAATCAATCACCGGAACACGAATAGAACCAAAACAAAACCAACAGCAAGAAAACCATTTTTAAAACTCAACAACAGAAGCTTAACAGCACCTAAAATGCACTACGATCACAATGCAAAAAGAATCACTCGATTCCGGTAAACGGTTTGAGAGTTATGGCCTCCGGAAGATTTATTTCAAATTCAAACGAATTCAAATTTGAAAAGTGCAAACATGTGCAAAGTCGGTACTGTGATAATGTGCTGATTTTTGTGAGACCATAGGAAAAAGAATCACCTAATTTGGACATATAGGTTAAGAGATATAGCTAGTTGAAGTTTTGGTGAAAATCTGAAAATAAAACAAAAGAAAACTCTGTTCAGGAAACACTGTAGCGGTTACTGTGGCGTTTACTGTAGCGGTGCCAAGTGTCAACGCATGATTGGCTGGAAAATTTGCATGCGCGCGTGCTCACCAGCAAAGCAGAGAAAACGGCGGCGGCGGCTCTCTGGCGGGTCTCCGGCGAAGGTGAGGTTACGGGCGGAGGCGGCTTCGAGTTGCGGACGCAGTGGTGAGGTCAAAACGACGATGGGGCGTGCTCTGCGGGCGACGGTGACGACGTGAACAGCCGCTGCTCCGGCGGCGTCGGGTTCACTCGGGCGGCTCGCTCCGCTGCGATTTCGGCGACAAAAATATGTCAGCAAGGTGCGGCGTTGAGCGGAGGGTCGAGGGGAGTGAACGGTGTGGCCGGTGGTGTCCTTACGGCGGCCGAAACGACCGGCGAATACGGCGGCGGCTCGAGCTCCACCGCGAGATGCGTTTCGCCCTAGCTGCTCGTGCGGACGAGGAAAGGACGGAGAAGGGCTGCGGTAGGGTTCTTCGGGGTCCTGGGCTCGCGCGTGATGTCCCTGGCTCGCACGGGATCGACCAGGCGCCGGATCGATCCGGGTCGGCCTTGGCGTGTGCGCGGCGGCGCGTCCGGCTCGGGGAAGGAGAAAGCAGCGCGGGGCCCACGGTCAGTGGCTGAGGCGAGCTGGTGGATCAGGTGCGGGTCGGGCATGGGCGGCGCGGCGCTTACTGCTTCGCGTAGATAGGTGGGCTGGGTGACGGAAGGCTGCTGGGCCGTGGCCAGTGCGGGGTTAGGTGGGCTGCGGGTGCCGGCAGCTCTGCTGGGCCGCGCAGTGCGCTGCGCTGCGGTTTTCCTTTTGAATAAACCACAACAGTTAAAAACAAACTAAAATAAAACAACATAATAAAACCTAAAAAATATACACACGGTAAAATATATATACTACTAATATAAACTATAGGAACAACTAGTTCCTACCTAATGCAATTTTTGTAAAATAATTTTGATGCAATAGGCCACACAAAACAGCAATAAAACAAACAAATAAAATATTTTGGAGATTAAGAAAAATACCAGAACATATCAGATGAACTGGAAATAATATTCTGGACATTATGAACATTTTTAAAACAGGGGAGAATTCATGTTATCTCCACTCCAATAAATTGCCTTTGTTGCATAATGATTCGAATATTTCAGAAAAAGCAAATAATGCAATAAAAATATGATATGCATATGTATGATCTATTAACATCCACATTTAGGAAAATTGGGATGTTACAGAAAGATTCAAGACAAAATTTCAATATTGACATAAAAATAATAATACTTCAAGCATGCTAAGTAAGCAATCATGTCTTCTCAAAATAACATGGCCAAAGAAAGTTATCCCTACAAAATCATATAGTCTGGCTATGCTCTATCTTCACCACACAAAATATTAAATCATGCGCAACCCCGATGACAAGCCAAGCAATTGTTTCATACTTTTAGTGTTCTCAAACTTTTTCAATCTTCACGCAATACATGAGCGTGAGCCATGGACATAGCACTATATGTGGAATAGAATGGTGGTTGTGGAGAAGACAAAAAAGGGAGAAGATAGTCTCACATCAACTAGGCGTATCAACGGGCTATGGAGATTCCCATTAATAGATATCAATGTGAGTGAGTAGGGATTGCCATGCAACGGATGCACTTAGAGCTATAAGTATATGAAAGCTCAACAAAAGGAACTAAGTGGGTGTGCATCCAACTCGCTTGCTCACGAAGACCTAGGGCATTTTGAGGAAGCCAATCATTGGAATATACAAGCCAAGTTCTATAATGAAAAATTTCCCACTAGAATATGAAAGTGATATCATAGGAGACTTTCTATCATGAAGATCATGGTGCTACTTTGAAGCACAAGTGTGGTAAAAGGATAGTAACATTGTCCCTTCTCTCTTTTTCTCTCATTTTTTATTTTTTATTTGGGCCTTTTCTTCTCTCTTTTTTGGCCTCTTTTTTTCGTCCCGAGTCTCATCCTGACTTGTGGGTGAATCATAGTCTCCATCATCCTTTCCTCACTTGGGACAATGCTCTAAAAAAATGATGATCATCACACTTTTATTTACTTACAACTCAAAAATTACAACTCAATACTTAGAACAAAATATGACTCTATGTGAATGCCTCCGGCGGTGTACCGGGATATGCAATGAATCAAGAGTGACATGTATGAAAGAATTATGAACGGTGGCTTTGCCACAAATACGATGTCCACTACATGATCATGCAAAGCAATATGACAATGATGGAGCGTGTCATAATAAACGGAACGGTGGTAAGTTGCATGACAATATATCTCGGAATGGCTATGGAAATGCCATGATAGGTAGGTATGGTGGCTGTTTTGAGGAAGGTATATGGTGGGTGTATGATACCGGCGAAACATGCGCGGTATTAGAGAGGCTAGCAATGGTGGAAGGAGGAAAAGTGCGTATAATCCATGGACTCAACATTAGTCATAAAGAACTCATATACTTATTGCAAAAATCTACAAGTTATCAAAGCAAAGCATTACGCGCATGCTCCTAGGGGGATAGATTGGTAGGAAAAGACCATCGCTCGTCCCCGACCGCCACTCATAAGGAAGACAATCAATAAATAAATGATGCTCCGACTTCATCACATAACGGTTCACCATACGTGCATGCTACGGAAATCACAAACTTTAACACAAATATTTCTCAAATTCACAACAACTCAACTAGCATGACTCTAATATCATCATCTCCATATCTCAAAACAATTATCAAGCATCTAACTTCTCATAATATTCAACACACTCATAAGATTTTTTTTACTAATCTTGAATGCCTATCACTTTAGGATTAATTTCTAAATTTAAGAAAATTACCATGCTGTTTTGTAGGACTCTCAAAATAATATAAGTGAAGCATGAGAGAACAATAGTTTCTATAAAACAAAATCATCACCGTGCTCTAAAAGATATAAGTGAAGCACTAGAGCAAAAACTGTATAACTCAAAAGATATAAGTGAAGCACATAGAGTATTCTAACAAACTCCGAATCAAGTGTGTCTCTCTCAAAAGGTGTGTACAGAAAGGATGATTGTGGTAAAATAAAAAGCAAAGAATCAAATAATACAAGACGCTCCAAGCAAAACACATATCATGTGGTGAATAAAAATATAGCTCCAAGTAAAGTTACCGATGGAAGTAGACGAAAGAGGGGATGCCTTCCGGGGCATCCCCAAGCTTTGGCTTTTTGGTGTCCTTAGATTATCTTGGGGTTCCATGGGCATCCCCAAGCTTAGGCTCTTGCCACTACTTGTTCCATAATCCATCAAATCTTTCACCCAAAACTTGAAAACTTCACAACACAAAACATAACAGAAAATCTCGTGAGCTCCGTTAGCGAAAGAAAACAAAACACCACTTCAAGGTACTGTAATGAACTCATTCTTTATTTATATTGGTGTTAAACCTACTGTATTCGAACTTCTCTATGGTTTATAAACTATTTTACTAGCCATAGATTCATCAAAATAAACAAACAACACACGAAAAACAGAATCTGTCAAAAACAGAACAGTCTGTAGTAATCTGTAACTAACGCAAACTTCTGGAACTCCAAAATTTCAGCCAAATTAGGAAGACCTAGAAAATTTGTTTATTGATCAGCAGCAATTGGAATCAATATTTTATCACGTTCTGGTGATTTTTAACAATTATGTCCGTGAACAGATAGTTTCTGCAATTTTCAGCAAGATCAAATAACTATCATCCAAGAAGATCCTATAGGTTAAACTTGGCACAAACACTAATTAAAACATAAAAACACATCTAACCACATGTTAGATCAAATATTTATTCCTAAACATAAGCAAAAATAAAAAAACTAAAAATAAAATTGGGTTGCCTCCCAACAAGCGCTATCGTTTAACGCCCCTAGCTAGGCATAAAAGCAAGGATAGATCTAGGTACTGCCATCTTTGGTAGGCAATCCATAAGTGGTTCTCATAATAGATTCATAAGGTAATTTTATTTTGTTTCTAGGGAAGTGTTCCATGCCTTTCCTTAACGGAAATTGGAATCTAATATTCCCTCCCTTCATATCAATAATTGCACCAATCGTTCTAACGAAAGGTCTACCAAGAATAATAGGACATGAAGGATTGCAATCTATATCAAGAACAATAAAATCTACGGGCACATAATTCCTATTTTCAATAATAAGAACATCATTAATTCTTCCCATTGGTTTCTTAATGGTGGAATCCGCAAGGTGCATGTTTAAAGAGCAATCATCAAAATCACGGAAACCTAGCAAATCGCACAAAGTTTTTGGAATCGTGGAAACACTAGCACCCAAATCACACAAAGCATAGCATTCATGATCTTTAATTTTAATTTTAATATTAGGTTCCCACTCATCATAAAGTTTTCTAGGGATAGAAACTTCCAACTCAAGTTTTTCATCATAAGATTGCATCAAAGCATCAACGATATGCTTAGTAAAAGCTTTATGTTGACTATAGGCATGTGGAGAATTTAGCACGGATTGCAACAAGGAAATAAAATCTATCAAAGAGAAATTGTCATAATGAAATTCCTTGAAATCCAAAATAGTGGGTTCATTAATATCTAAAGTTTTGATCTCTTCAATCCCACTTTTACCAATTTTTCATCAAGATCTAAAACTCCGAATTTTTGGAACGCCTTCTAGGTAAAGGTGGATCATATTCAGTCCCATCATTATCAAGATTCATATTGCAAAACAAAGATTTAATTGGGGACACATCAATAAATTTTAGATCTTCACCTTTATTTTCATAGGAATTAGAAGAACACGCTTTCATAAAGCAATCTTTCTTAACACGCATCCTAGCGGTTCTTTCTTTGCACTCATTAATGGAAATTCTCATGGCTTTGAGAGACTCATTGAAATCACGCTTAGGAGGAATAGATTTAAGTTTTAAAGAATCAACATCAAGAGAAATTCTATCAACGTTCCTAGCCAATTCATCAACTTTAAGCAATTTTTCTTCAAGCAACGCATTGAAATTCTTTTGCGAATTCATAAATTCCTTAACACTAGTTTCAAATTCAGAGGGCATCTTATTAAAATTTCCATAAGAATTGTTGTAGGAATTACCATAATTATTAGAGGAATTACTAGGATAAGGCCTAGGATTAAAGTTTCCTCTATACGCGTTGTTACCAAAATTATTCCTACCAACAAAATTCACATCCATAGATTCATTATTATTCTCAATCAAAGTAGACAAAGGCATATCATTAGGATCAGAATAAACACTCTTAGTAGTAAACAATTTCATAAGTTCATCCATCTTTCCACTCAAAACATTAATTTCTTCTATCGCATGCACTTTTTTATTAGTATATCTTTCAGTGTGCCATTGAGAATAATTAACCATAATGTTATCTAGGAGTTTAGTAGCTTCTCCTAAAGTGATTTCCATAAAAGTGCCTCCCGCGGCCGAGTCTAAAAGATTTCTAGAGGCAAAATTCAATCCGGCATAAATTTTTTGTATAATTATCCACAAATTCAAACCATGTCTAGGGCAATTACGTATCATTAATTTCATCCTCTCCCAAGCTTGTGCAACATGTTCATGATCAAGTTGCTTAAAATTCATAATATCGTTTCTAAGAGAGATGATCTTAGCGGGAGGAAAATACTTAGAGATAAAAGCATCTTTGCACTTATTCCAAGAATCAATACTATTTTTAGGCAAAGATGAAAACCACGCTTTAGCACGATCTCTACGCGAAAAAGGAAATAGCTTCAGTTTAACAATATCATTATCCACATCTTTCTGCTTTTGCATATCACACAAATCAACGAAGCTATTTAGATGGGTAGCGGCATCTTCACTAGGAAGGCAGGCAAATTGATCTTTCATGACAAGATTCAACAAAGCAGCATTAATTTCACAAGATTCAGTATCGGTAAGAGGGGCAATCGGAGTGCTAAGGAAATCATTGTTGTTGGTATTGGTGAAGTCACACAATTTAGTATTGTCTTGAGCCATAGTGACAAGCAAGCAATCCAACACACAAGCAAACAAGAAGCAAGCAAAAAAGAGACGAACGGAAAAGAGAGGGCAAATAAAACGGCAAGGGTGAAGTGGGGGAGAGGAAAACGAGAGGCAAATGGCAAATAATGTAATGCGGGAGATAAAGGTTTGTGATGGGTACTTGGTATGTTGACTTTTGCGTAGACTCCCCGGCAACGGCGCCAAAAATCCTTCTTGCTACCTCATGAGTACTGCGTGGGTTTTCCTTGAAGAGGAAAGGGTGATGCAGCAAAGTAGCGTAAGTATTTCCCTCAGTTTTTGAGAACCAAGGTATCAATCCAGTAGGACGCCACGCACGAGTCCCTCGCACCTACACAAACAAATAAATCCTCGCAAGCAACGCAATAAAGGGGTTGTCAATCCCTTCACGGTCACTTACGAGAGTGAGATCTGATAGATATGATAAGATAATATTTTTGGTATTTTTATGATAAAGATGCAAAGTAAAGAAAGCAAAATAAAAACGGCGCCAGAAATAGCTTGTTGTCGGAAGATTAATATGATGGAAAATAGACCCGGGGGCCATAGGTTTCACTAGTGGCTTCTCTCAAGAGCATAAGTATTACGGTGGGTGAACAAATTACTGTTGAGCAATTGACAGAATTGAGCATAGTTATGAGAATATCTAGGTATGATCATGTATATAGGCATCACGTTCGAGACAAGTAGACCGACTCTTGCTTGCATCTACTACTATTACTCCACACATCGACCGCTATCCAGCATGCATCTAGAGTATTAAGTTCAAAAGAACAGAGTAACGCTTTAAGCAAGATGACATGATGTAGAGGGATAAACTCATGCAATATGATATAAACCCCATCTTGTTATCCTCGATGGCAAAAATACAATACGTGCCTTGCTGCCCCTACTGTCACTGGGAAAGGACACCGCAAGATTGAACCCAAAGCTAAGCACTTCTCCCATTGCAAGAAAGATCAATCTAGTAGGCCAAACCAAACTGATAATTCGAAGAGACTTGCAAAGATAACCAATCATGCATAAAAGAATTCAGAGGAGATTCAAATATTGTTCATAGATAAACTTGATCATAAACCCACAATTCATCGGTCTCAACAAACACACCGCAAAAGAAGATTACATCGAATAGATCTCCACGAGAGAGGGGGAGAACATTGTATTGAGATCCAAAAAGAGAGAAGAAGCCATCTAGCTAATAACTATGGACCCGAAGGTCTGAGGTAAACTACTCACACATCATCGGAGAGGCTATGGTGTTGATGTAGAAGCCCTCCGTGATCGATGCCCCCTCCGACGGAGCTCCGGAAAAGGCCCCAAGATGGGATCTCACGGGTACAGAAGGTTGCGGCGGTGGAATTAGGTTTTTGGCTCCGTATCTGGTAGTTTGGGGGTACATAGGTATATATAGGAGGAAGAAGTACGTCGGTGGAGCAACGCGGGGCCCACGAGGGTGGAGGGCGCGCCCAGGGGGGTAGGCGCGCCCCCTACCTCGTGCCCTCCTGGTTGATGTCTTGACGTAGGGTCCAAGTCCTCTGGATCATGTTCGTTCTGAAAATCACGTTCCCGAAGGTTTCATTCCGTTTGGACTCCGTTTGATATTCTTTTTCTGCGAAACTCTGAAATAGGCAAAAAACAGCAATTCTGGGCTGGGCCTTCGGTTAATAGGTTAGTCGCAAAAATAATATAAAAGTGCATAATAAAGCCCATTAATGTCCAAAACAGAATATAATATAGCATGGAACAATCAAAAATTATAGATACATTGGAGACGTATCAGTGAGGGCCACACCAAGGAGCGAGTCCTCGTTATCTTAAGATAAACACTGTACCCCGGCAACAAGCCTTGCCGTCCTCCTGCCCTATAGCTCAGCTACACTCACGCCCTTGGCGGAGGTAGGGGCCAAGTAGGATTGGGCCCTTCGCTCATCCCCTTCCCATCGCGCTACAACCAAGTTCCGGCCCAAAAAGTAAGGTTTTCGGACACGGGACAGAGGGAGCAAGATGGTATGAGAGCGAGCGAAGTCTCGTACGTTCAAGTTTCATACGGAGGCATAGAGTGGGGGAGAAAGACTTATCTGATGCCGCAGCCCCCGACAAGTTTAGCTTGCCGTGATTGGATTCACAGACCTGCAGCCCCCGACAACCTTGGCTTGTTGGGGTGCGGGCGTCGGCCTGTTCTCTTTTTTTCCGAAATAGTTCAGCAGAAATGTGCACGCATCCTGCGAACCAAAAAAGGACGGAAAGGAACAGAGAGATGCATACTCGACCTCTATGCTAAGGGTTAGTCGCCGCCAAGCACTATCAACCCTAACACAGAGAGAGACTCAACCTAGCATGCTTGCTAAAACTTAGGGCGCCAGCGCTTCATTTATTTATGCTCAGGGTTTGCGCCTGGCTTTGTACAAAGGGTTACATGCCTTTCCAGCAAAGCCTGCACAAAAGGTGGTTTGCCGGGGGGCCCGGCAACCGCGCCTTACGGGTAAAACTTGCAAAGATGTTCGATGTTCCAGGAGTTGCTCACTGGAATACCATCTTCGGTCTCCAAGCGGACTGCGCCAGGCCTGGTGACTCGTATTACCCGATAAGGGCCTTCCCACTTTGGCGTCAACTTGTTGGAATTCTTGGCCGACTGAACGTGCTGAAGAACAAGGTCGCCCTCCTCAAAGCTTCGGGCATGAACCTTGCGGCTATGATAGCGGCGCAAGGCTTGCTGGTAGCGCGCTGCTCGCACAGCCGCCCGAAGACGATCTTCCTCAAGGAGCGTTGCGTCATCTTGCCGCAACTGCTCTTGCTCAAGCTCATCATAAGCGAGCACTCGAGGTGACCCGTACGTGAGTTCCGTGGGGAGAACTGCTTCTGCCCCGTAAACGAGGGAGAAAGGTGTCTGGCCGGTGGCTCGATTTGGCGTCATTCTGATCGACTAAAGAACCCCCGGCAACTCATCAATCCAGCGCCTTCCACTCTTGTGCAGCATGTCAAAAGTCTTTGTCCTCAGGCCTCGCAGTACTTCGGCATTTGCCCTCTCCGCCTGGCCGTTGCTCCGTGGGTGTGCCATGGAAGCGAAACAGACCTTGCTGCCAAGGTCTTGAATGTACTGCATGAAGGTGCGGCTCGTAAACTACGTGCCGTTGTCGGTGATGACTCTGTTCGGCACACCAAAACGGCAGACTAGCCCCTTCAAGAACTTGACGGCCGACTGTGTTGTCACCTTCCTCACTGCTTCCACCTCCGGCCACTTCGTGAACTTGTCGATTGCAACGTACAAGTACTCAAAGCCCCCGACAACGCGGGGGAAGGGGCCCAGTATGTCGAGCCCCCAGACCGAAAATAGCCAGGAGAGAGGGATTGTTGTGAAGGGCATGAGCTGGTTGATGAAGCTTCTTCGAATGGAACTGACACGCTTCACACTTGGTTACTAGTGTCGTTGCATCCTGGAGGGCAGTGGGCCAGAAGAAACCTTGCCGGAATGCCTTGCCGGCAAGGGCCCTCGACCCTATGTGGGAGCCACATATGCTTCCGTGTATCTCTGCCAACAGCTCCAGTCCCTCCTCTCGGGGGATGCATTTCAATTTCACACTGTTTGGCCTTTTTCTGTACAGAACGTTGTCAACGAACTGATACATGGCAGACCGACGGGCTACTTTCTCCGCTTCTTCCTGCTCCTCAGGAAGCTCCCCTGTTTGGAGGACCGACGCGGCTCTGTCTTTGGATTTGGCGGCGCGCGGCCCGTCGTCTCGCGCACGAACGACGCCGCTCGCCATGCTCTGACTGCCAGAACGATGTGGGTGTTCGCAGGCCGCGCCTTGGCTTCTGCCCGCGACCGCCTCACCACTCGCCCACACTGGTACGGGCCGTTCGGCCCCCGATGAACCGATCGCCATGATCGTCTTCTTCTTGGGAGCCATGGCGATGAAGAACTGCTAAACCAACTACTAGACTAGATTTTCACGACTGCTCCCCCCTACCTGGTGCGCCAAAGATGTTGGGGAAACAACACCTATGGAATCACTGGGATCCCTTCTACGGTTGGCGGGCGCGGGGTTGTGCAAAGAGCGGGTCTGGTAGCCAGCACAAAGATCGTTTACCCAGGTTCGGGCCGCAAGGATGCGTAATACCCTAGTCCTGCTTTGGTGTATATTTGAGTGTTCTTGAGCTTTCGAACTAGCCGTAGTGCGTTCATAGTCCAAAAGATCCGAATCCTCCTCCTGGACGCCTCGGGCCTCCTTTTATAGTAAAAAGGGGTCACCACAGTGGCACACAGGAGGTGGAAAGGTATACAGTGTGCAAGCTTATCGCCTGTCATTACGGGACAAGGCGCATTAAATGCGCCCCTTAGGTGTCCCGTTGCTTTATTGGGGACGGCGATGAGGCCCTTCCCATCCGTCGCCGCTCCGCCTCGCTCCGACAAGCGCCCAGGCCAACGAGGCATGCAGCGCCACGCAAGCTGGCAGGTTGCTGAGATGGCACAGTGGTAGGATCTTCACGAAGATCTGCATGCCACCACACAGATGCTTGCTGAGTTGGCCTGGAGGCCGCACGTTGCCACGCAGGTGCCTGCCCAGCTGGTTGGGCTGGCAGCTGCATGGGAACGGCGGTGGAGTCTTGGCAGACGTGGGCCTAGCTGCAGCCCTGCGGGTGTCTTTGGCAAGGGTCTTGCCGGGGCCCCGGCAAGGGCCTTGCCGTGGCATCGCGGTCGTCCCCGGCAAGGATCTTGCCGGGGGTCTTGTGGATTTCCTCGGCCAGGATCTTGCCGAGGGTCATCATTTTCTGGTCCTCATCTGATCTTGTGTGTTTACGATCTTGACAAATATTTGCATGCCACCATGGAGGTGCCTCTCGAGCCTTGGTTCCAATGTGGTTGATGGCGTTGGAGCCCTTGGGCTCAAGGGTGGCACGCTCTGCTGGCGTCGGGCAAGTTGCCCCGGCAAGGCTCTTGCCGGGGCTGCGGGGGCCGCCCCGGCAAGGGTCTTGCCGGGGAGTCCATCTCACCCTCTTGCTCTTTGCGTCTCTGGTCTTGGGGTAGCTTTGCCTGTCTCGTGCTTCTAGCTGGGGCGCTGCTCTGGTATTCTTGTGCTTCTGCCCCTTCCCCTTGCTCCGTTAAGTGTGGCCACAGTTGCGGCTCTGACTGTCCGTGCACAAGTAGAGGGGTAAAAAGGAGAGTCCCTACTTTTGTACACCGACAATTGGACAAAATAAACTTGATTCTCAGTAATAGTTTTGAGATATGATGATGTGATATGTGAGTTGTGTTGATGAGTAATTATGCTTTAGTAAGAATATTGGTGTTAAGGTTTGTGATTCCCTATGCAAGTACGAAAGTCAATAGTCATGCATTGAAATTATATCCTACTTATGGTGCATTATTCGGTGTTAATTATGCTTAATGCTTGCTTATGAGATTATTCATTTCTTGGTTGGTCGCTTCCCAATCTTTTCCTAGCCTTCATTTTGCACTAAGTATGATCTCTACTTGTGCATCCAAAATCCTTTAAACCAGTTTTGCCATATGAGTCCACTATATCTACCTATATGCGCTATTCTTTTTCCGTTCTAAGCAAATTTGCATGTGCCATCTCTAATTTTCAGAATAAACTTCTCTTTTGTGTGTTTGTTTCACTCGCGAAGCGGTGAGGGGTGGCTAATATTTCCATGCTGGATGTGTTATTCTCACGATGAGTGTTTATTCACTTGTCATTGCACGAAAGTAAGGCAAAGGTTTTAGGGATGCCCAGTCCCGAAATGCAAAAATGAATTTACTTTATGTTGTCAAATAATAAATTCGTTGGAAAGTGTTGGTATGGAGGGCAACCGTGGATACGGCTAGCCATGGAAAGTGAAAGTATGGTGGAAAAAGGAATAAACTTTATTTTCTGTTTGGGAACCGCCTATGATATATCTAGCATGGAAAGTGTTGGGAACTCTAAGTCGTTTTCATTGGTGGGATGGATACACCTCCCAAAATGTTTTTATCTCTAAGTTTTTCGCTTTGAGCTCTGGTACCTCTACAAATCCCTACTTCCCTCTGTGAAGGGCCTTTCTTTTACTTTATGCAATTTTTATTTTTGAATTTGAGTCTCCATCTTCTCTTATAAAAGCACCAACTAGGAGGCAATATGATCGTACTTAAGTATTGGGTGTAGCTAATATGCGAGTGTGTTTCATGAATGGATCAATGGTTGAGCATGATGGGCTAGGGATAACTTATTTTAGCGTTGATATTTTGAAAGACATGGTTGCTTGTTGATATGCTTGAGTATTTAAATTATCATGTCCAAACTAGACTATTGCTTTGAATCAGATAAAAGTCCAAATGTCCATGCTATAAAGAAAAGAATATGATATGACATGTTAGGCAGCATTCCACATCAAAAACTCTGTTTTTATCACTTACCTACTTGAGGACGAGTAGGAGTTAAGCTTGGGGATGCTGATACGTCTCCAACGTATCTGTAATTTTTGATTGTTTCATGCTGTTATATTATCAATCTTGGATGTTTTATAATCATTTTATAGTCATTTATATCATTTTTTGGTACTAACCTATTGACATAGTGCCAAGTGCGAGTTGCTATTTTCTACATGTTTTTTACATCGCAGGAAATCAATATCAGACGGAGTCCAAATGCCACGAAACTTTACGGAGATTTTTTATGGACCAGAAGACACGTAATGGGACCTGGCTGCACCTGGGGGTGCTCCGAGGAGAGCACAACCCACCAGGGCGCGCCAGGAGGACCAGGCGCGCCCTGGTGGGTTGTGCCCACCTCGGGTGCCCTCGGACCGCCTCTTTCTCTATAAATACCCCAATATTCTAGAAACCCTAGGGGAGTCGGCGAAATATTGATCCAGCCGTCGCAGAGTCCAGAACCACCAGAGCCAATCTGAACACCATCTCGGATGGGATTCACCACCTCCATTGGTGCCTCTCCGATGATGCGTGAGTAGTTCTTTGTAGACCTACATGTCCGTAGTTAGTAGCTACATGGCTTTCACTCTCTCGCTGAATTCTCAATACAATGGTCTCTTGCAGATCCATATGATGTAACTCTTTTGCGGTGTGTTTGTTGGGATCTGATGAACTTTCAGTTTATGATCAGTTATATCTTTTTATATTCATGAAAGTATTTGAGTTTCTTTGATCTCTCTTATGCATGATTTCTTATAGCCTCGTATTTCTTCTCCGATATTTGGGTTTTGTTTGGCCAACTTGATTTATTTATCTTGCAATGGGAAGAGGTGCTTTGTAGTGGGTTCGATCTTACGGTGCTTGATCCCAATGACAGAAAGGGAACTTACACATATGTATCGTTGCTACTAAGGATAAAACGATGGGGTCTATCTCTACATAGATGGATCTTGTCTACATCGTGTCATCGTTCTTATTGCATTACTCCATTTTTCCATGAACTTAATACACTAGATGCTTGCTGGATAGCGGTCGATGTGTGGAGTAATAGTAGTAGATGCAGGTAGGAGTCGGTCTACTAATCTTGGATGTGATGCCTATATAATGATCATTTCCTGGATATCATCATGATTATTTGAACTTCTATCAATTGCCCAATAGTAATTTGTTCACCCACCGTTTGATATTTTTCTCGAGAGAAGCCACTAGTGAAACCTACGGCCCCCGGGTCTCTTTCTTATATATTTTCCTTTGCGATTTATTTTTCCTTTGCATTTATTTTCAGATATATTAAATGAAAAATCCAAAAATACCTTGCTGCAATTTATTCTTATTTATTTTGTTTGGCGTTTGATCTATCAATCTACTACAATTTTATTCACGTCCGTTCGCCCATCTTGGGGCGCCGCTACCCGAAAGGGATTGACAACCCCTTTTACACATCGGGTTGCGAGGATTTGTTATCCGTGTGCAGGGGCTGTTTACGTTGTGTTGCTTGGTTCTCCTACTAGTTTGATAACCTTGGTTTCATATCTGAGGGAAATACCTACCACTGTTGTGCTGTATCATCCCTTCCTCTTTGGCGAAATACCGACATAGCTTCAAGCCGCCATCAGCCGTCGAGGCCACCATCGACGCCTCGCGTGCCGACGACGCGATGCGGTTGGCTGTTTGGTTCAATTATGCAATGCGATGTTCAATTGTAGTGGGTGCATTAAGTTATTGTATACCATGTGAGAAATAAATCAAATTTGGCTATACTAAATACATGAGAAACAAATACAACTGCTATATTTCCAAGTTGTTAAGCATGCTTGGTTTGGTTAACTGTCTAATCTTCTATTAGGAGTATGTTATATTGTGAAATGTGGTGCTCAGTTAACGTTTGGTTCATTTGTTGTGGTGTTTAGTTAACTGTTTGGTTCAATTCTGCAATACGATGTTCAATTATTGTGGGTGCATTCTGTTATTGTATACCATGTGAGGAATAAATTGAATTTGGTTGTACTAAATACATGAGAAACATATACAATTGTGACAGCACAAGTGCTCCCTGGGTGATTTTGGTAATTAATGGCAACATATCTCTTGTTGGACTAATACCTTTATCTAGTATATTTCAGATGAGTTCAACATTGGAGTGGCATGGACAAGAGGATGTGGAACCCCTTCAAGATGCTAAGGACAAACATTGGCAAAATCTCAAGACTCTACATTTTCATTTTAGTGGTCCAAGATCACATTGAGTCCATAGGAAAAGCCAGTACTATTAAAAGGGGATGAGGTGTTTCTTAATGGCTTGCTTGCTCAAAGTGCTTAGTGATATGCTCCAAAGCCCTCAACCACTTTCTCTTTTCCACATATGTCCTAAACCTAAAGTCAAACTCGGACCCACCGATTTGATCTATTCGGCGCCACTGAGTTCACTTGACATAGCCACTGCCAGAAACCCTATTCAGTTCGGTCTCACCGATGGGATCTCGATCTCACCGAGATGGGCTTGCAAACTCCCTGTTGCCTGTTGCAATTATTTTGGTCCCACCGAGATATGCAATCGGTCCCATCGTGTTTGCTTGACCAACTCTCTATTTGCTTATTACCAAAATCGGTCTCATCGAGTTTGTGTAATCGGTCAAACCGAGTTGAGGTTTTACCCTAACCCTAGCACATCGGTCCCACCGAGTTGATCATGTCGGTCCCACCGAAAAGCCTAACGTTCACATTTTGAACCATATCGGTCTGACCGAGTTTCAGTATTTGGTCCCACCGAGTTTGGTGAATTGTGTGTAACGGTTAGATTTTGTGTGGAGGCTATATATACCCCCTCCACCCATCCTCCATTCGTGGAGAGAGCCATCAGAACGTGCCTACACTTCCAACATTCATTTTCTGAGAGAGAACCACCTACTCATGTGTTGAGACCAATATACATTCCAATCCAACCACAAGAATCATGATCTCTAGCCTTCCCCAAGTTGCTTTCCACTCAAATCATCTTTCCACCATATCCAAATCTGTGAGAGAGAGTTGAGTGTTGGGGAGACTATCATTTGAAGCACAAGAGCAAGGAGTTCATCATCAACACACCATCTATTACCTTTTGGGGAGTGGTGTTGTTGGGGAACGTAGTAATTTCAAAACAATTCCTACGCACACGCAAGATCATGGTGATGCATAGCAACGAGAGGGGAGAGTGTTATCCACGTACCCTCTAGACCGAAAGCGGAAGCGTTATGACAACGCGGTTGATGTAGTCGTACGTCTTCATGATCGACCGATCCTAGTACCGAAAGGACGGCACCTCCATGATCTGCACACGTTCGGCTCGGTGACGTCCCATGAACTCACGATCCAGCAGAGTGTCGAGGAAGAGCTTCATCAGCACGATGGCGTGATGACGGTGATGATGAAGCTACCAACGCAGGGCTTCGCCTAAGCGCTACGACGATATGACCGAGGTGGATTATGGTGGAGGGGGCACCGCACACGGCTAAGAGATCAATGATCAACTTGTGTGTCTATGGGGTGCTTCCTCCCCGTATATAAAGGAGTGGAGGAGGGGGAGAGGGCCGGCCTCCTAGGTGCGCCCAAGGGGGGAGTCCTACTCCCGTTGGGAGTAGGATTCCCCTTTCCCTAGTTGGAGTAGGAGAGGGAAGGAAGGGGGAGAAGAAGAGAAGGAAAGGGGGGGCCGGCCCCTCCCAATTCGGATTGGGCTGGGAGCGCCCCCACCTTGGCCGCCTCCTCCTCCTTTCCACTATGGCCCATTATGGCCCATTGACTCCCCGGGGGGTTCCGGTAACCCCCCGGTACTCCGGTATATGCCCGAACTCTCTCGAAACCTTTCTGATGTCCAAACATAGTCATCCAATATATCGATCTTTATGTCTCGACCATTTCGAGACTCCTCGTCATGTCCGTGATCACATCCGGGACTCCGAACTACCTTCGGTACATCAAAACACATAAACTCATAATACCGATCGTCACCGAACATTAAGCGTGCGGACCCTACGGGTTCGAGAACTATGTAGACATGACCGAGACACGTCTCCGGTCTGTAACCAATAGTGGAACCTGGATGCTCATATTGGCTCGCACATATTCTACGAAGATCTTTATCGGTCAAACCGCATAACAACAAATGTTGTTCCCTTTGTCATCGGTATGTTACTTGCCCGAGATTCGATCGTCGGTATCTCAATACCTAGTTCAATCTCGTTACCGGCAAGTCTCTTTACTCGTTTCGTAATGCATCATCCCACAACTAACTCATTAGTCACATTGCTTTCAAGGCTTATAGTGATGTGCGTTACCGAGAGGGCCTAGAGATACCTCTCCGACAATTGGAGTGACAAATCCTAATCTCGATCTATGCCAACTCAACAAGTACCATGGGAGACACCCGTAGAGCACCTTTATATATAATCACCCAGTTATGTTGTGACGTTTGGCAGCACACAAAGTGTTCCTCCGGTATTCGGGAGTTTCATAATCTCATAGACATAGGAACATGTATAAGTCATGAAGAAAGCAATAGCTACATACTAAACGATCAAGTGCTAAGCTAACAGAATGGTTCAAGTCAATCACATCATTCTCTAATGATGTGATCCCGTTAATCAAATGACAACTCATGTCTAGGCTAGGAAACTTAACCATCTTTGATTCAACGGGCTAGTCAAGTAGAGGCATACTAGTGACTCTGTTTGTCTATGTATTCACACATGTACTAAGTTTCCGGTTAATCTAATTCTAGCATGAATAATAAACATTTATCATGATATAAGGAAATATAACTAACAACTTTATTATTGCCTCTAGGGCATATCTCCTTCAGGTGTCTCCTAGATTGGTTAGGTGTCACTTGGGAGCCTCTGTCAAGATTGTGGAGTTGAACCAAGGAGTTTGTACGGGCAAGGAGATCGCCTACTTCGTGAAGATCTACCCTAGTGAGGCAAGTCCTTCGTGGGCGATGACCATGGTGGGATAGACAAGGTTGCTTCTTCATGGACCCTTCGTGGGTGGAGCCCTCCGTGGACTCGCGCAACCGTTACCCTTCGTGGGTTAAAGTCTCCACCAACGTGGATGTACGATAGCACCACCTATCGGAACCACACCAAAAATCTCCGTGTCTCCAATTGCGTTTGCACACTCCAATCCCATCCCTTTACTTTCTTGCAAGTTGCATGCTTTACTTTCCGCTGCTCATATACTCTTGCCATTCTTGCTTGAAATGTATTGTGAATGTTTAAACTTGTGCTAAAACTCCACCTTAACTTAAAGAACCTAAAAACTGCTACTTTTCTTTGTTGAGGGTCTAATCAGCCCCCTCTAAACACCTCTGCTCGATCCTTTCAATTGGTATTAGTGCTTTGGTCTCCAATGCTTTGGTTTAATCACCATTGGAGGAAGATGGATGAGTCTACGTTGAGGAGTCTTAGATGTAGAGTGCCTATACTTGATGGAGAGTTCTTTCATGCTTGGAAAAATGAGATGCTTGAGATTTTCAATGAATATCACTTGAACAAGTATATTATTACCCCTAGTGCGCCCCTTGTTGATCCTTTGCATCCTACCCCGATGAGTCTCTTGACATGATCCGCAACCTTAGAACTGTCAATCTTATTACTAGAGGTTTGCCTAGAAACTTGATTTTTTGCTTGCCTACTCTTGATTGTGCTTACACCATATGGAGATTTCTTGAGGAACGATTTCCTAACTATTCCTTGCTAAGTCTAGATGTGATTCTTCATAAGTCAATTGCCTTAAGTAAGATGAATTCCAATGATCCTAAGTTTGGTGATTGTCTATTTGAGCTTCGTGACGTTATGCGTGCCAAAGGAGATGTTGGAATCATTAGCAACATCATTTCCGAAGTCATTAGAATTCATAAAGATGAACATTGTCATGATCATATATCTAATGAATCACTCTCTCTAGGAAATGATCAATCACAAGACGGTGTTGAACATGGATACTATGATGAGGATGATGAAAGTGACTACGATCTCGATGAGTCTATGAGACACTTTTGGTCTTATGGAAAATATTCGCGGCTACATGGCTGGAGGAAAGGAATGGGTTGTTGATAGTGGATGTACCGATCACATGACCGGAGACAAGGATATGTTTCGTGAGCTTGCTGAAAACGACGGCCCTCGAAAGTATGCCACTTTTGGTGATAACTCAAAGGGTAAGGTGGTTGGCCTTGGTAAGGTGGCCATCTCACATGATAGCTCCATACAAAATGTTATGCTCGTTGAATCTCTTGGCTATAATTTACTTTTCGTATCTAGACTTGCTGACTTTGGTTTCAATGTCCTATTTACTGAAGTAGATTGCCAAGTGTTTTGTAGAGATAATCATAAAATGGTCTTCACCGTATACGTAGAGGTGATCTATACATTGTTGATTTCACTAAAAAGGCTCAACCTAGAACTTGTTTAATTGCTAAATCTTCTAAAGGTTGGTTATGGCATAAATGTTAGGTCATGTGGGCATGCAAAATCTTGCTAAGCTTATTAAAGGTGATCATACCCTTGGAGTGAAAGATGTTATATTTGACAAGGATAGATTGTGCAGTGCGTGTCAAGTAGGAAAACATGTTGGAGGGAGCCACCCCATGAAGAACATCATGACCACGAGAAGACAGCTCGAGCTACTTCATATGGATCTTTTTGGTCCAAACGCCTATAAAAGTCTCGGTGGAAACTCGTTTGGTTTAGTCATAGTCGATGATTTTTCAAGACTTGTGTGGGTGTTCTTACTTGATGATAAATCACAGGTCCAAAAGATCTTCACGGACATCGCTAGGAAGGCCCAAAATCAATTTGAAGTGAAGATCAAGAAGGTTCACAGCGACAATGGAACGGCGTTCAAGAACGCAAATGTGGACGCCTTTCTTGAAGAAGAAGGGATTTCACATGAGTTCTCGGCTACGTACACGCCTCAACAAAATGGAGTTGTTGAGAGGAAGAACCAGACGCTCATCAAAATGGCGAGAACAATGCTTGATGAGAACAAGACGCCAAAGCACTTTTGGGCGGAAGCGGTTGAGACAGCTTGCCATGCGACGAATCGTTTATATCTTCACAAGCTACTCGGCAAGACGGCATACGAGCTTCCCACCGGTAACAAACCCCAAGTTTGATACTTTCGAGTATTCGGCTCAAAGTGTTATATTCTTGATAAGCATCGTCGCTCAAAATTTGCTCCTAAATCTCATGAAGGTTTCCTACTCGGTTATGGCTCAAACTCTCACACTTACCGTGTCTACAACAATTTCACCCGAAAGGTTGAAGAGACGGTATATGTGAAGTTTGATGAATCTAACGGCTCGCAAGTAGAGAATTGCCAATCGATGTAGGAGACAAAGACCCTTCGGAAGCAATCCAAGACTTGGCTATTGGCAAGATTCGTCCAACGGAGGTGAAGGAGAGTACCTTGTCCATCCAAGTGGAAGCTTCTACCTCACGACAAGGTGAACCAAGAGTTGACTCGGAGGCATCCACAAGTGGGACACACCAAGATGAAGAAAACGAGGAAGTACACCAAGATGAACCTCATCAACCTCTTTCTCCACCTCCACAAGAGAACAACAACACCAACAACGAAGAAGGCCAAGAGGAAGAACAAGATGTTGAAGAAGATGTTCCACCCCGACCCAAACAAAAGCTCTCATGAGTTAGAGCAAGAGTCTCAAGAGACCATCCTGTCGAACAAATCTTTGACGATATCCAAACCGGGAGAATTACTCGCTCTAAAACTCGTTTGGCTAATTTTTGTGAACATTATTCATTCATCTCTAGCATTGAACCTATGAAGGTTGAAGAAGCACTAGAAGATCCGGATTTGATAAATGCCATGCACGAAGAGCTACACAACTTCGAGAGGAACCAAGTGTGGACATTGGTTGGGAAGCCCGACAACAACCACAACATCATTGGTATCAAATGGGTGTTTCGGAATAAGCAAGATGAAGATGGACAAGTTGTACGCAACAAGGCCCGTCTCGTTGCTCAAGGCTACACTCAAGTCGAAGGTATGGACTATGGTGAGACATATGGCCCTGTTGCTAGACTAGAGTCCATTCGCATCTTACTTGCCTATGCCAATCATCATGATATCACATTATATCAAATGGACATTAAAAATGCTTTTCTAAATGGTGAAATTGAGGAGGAAGTTTATGTTAAACAACCTCCCGGCTTTGTTAATCCTAAGAAACCTGATTATGTTTACAAACTTCACAAAGCTCTTTATGGTCTTAAACAAGCTCCTAGAGCATGGTATAAATTCTTGACCAAGTTCCTTTTTGAAAAAGGCTTTGAGATTGGAAAAATTGATTCTACTCTTTTTACTAAAAGGGTTAATGGAGAATTATTTGTGTGCCAAATTTATGTTGATGATATCATATTTGGTCCGACTAACCCTCATTTTAGTGAAAATTTTGGAAATCTAATGTCGGAGAAGTTTGAGATGTCTACGATGAGTGAACTCAAATGCTTTCTTGGTTTGCAAATCAAGCAAACTAAGGAGGGTACCTTTGTTTCTCAAACAAAGTATACCAAGGACTTATTCAATAAGTTCAACATGCAAGAATGCAAAGGTATGAATACACCCATGCCTACTAGTGGACATCTTGACTTGATCAAGGATGGCAAACCGGTTGACCGAAAGGTTTACCGCTCTATGATTGGTTCATTGTTATATCTATGTGCCTCCCGTCCCGATATTATGCTAAGCGTGTGCATGTGTGCACGATATCAAGCGGCCCCAAAAGAATGTCATCTTAAGGTTGTGTAAAGGATAGTGAGATACTTAATTCATACACCAAATTTTGGCATTTGGTATCCTAAGAGGTCTTCTTTTGATCTTGTTGGCTACTCCGACTCGGACTATGCCGGTGACAAGGTTGATAGAAAGTCCACTTCGGGTACTTGTCAATTTCTTGGTAGATCTCTTGTGTCTTGGTCCTCCAAGAAAAAAAACTCGGTACCCTTATCCACCGCCGAAGCGGAATACGTTGCTGCCGGTTCATGTTGTGCTCAATTACTTTGGATGAAACAAACTCTTAAAGATTATGGGATATATGTGAAACATTTTCCATTGCTTTGTGAAAAAGAAAGTTCTATTAAGATTGCTCATAATCCCGTGCAACATTCTTGAACTAAGCATATTGAAGTTCGTCATCATTTCATTCAAGATCATGTTGCTAAAGGAGACATTGATCTTAAGCATATTCGTACCGATAAGCAATTGGCGAATATATTCACCAAACCGCTTGATGAGAAAGTATTTTGATGTTTGAGAGGTGAATTGAACATCATTGATGCCTCAAACTTGGAGTAGAAACTCCATTTGGATGCATGCAAGGCATGAGCCATTACATGTCTAATCCTTGATATTGCTATTATGATGATCATATGTCTTGGATCTATTTGTACCCTTGTATGTTATCTAACCCTTGTAGGTACTTGGATGAATCTAAATCTATGAGATTGCAACTCACTCACATCTTGAGCAATCTCTACATCACCAAGTCTCTACAATTCGGTGGTTGAAGACAAGGAAGCATGAAACCTTTCAACATATCCATTGACAATTTCTTTATATCAAATTTCATTTTGTATCAGGCTTCATGAGTGTCATTTTGGATACACAAGTGCTCTTCCTTGCAAGACTAACCAGTGTAGCTAGGTAGGTGAACTCAAACTACAAGTGGTGCTCCCAACTCTTGATGAGCTACATCAACCTTGAGCATCCCACACAAGTTCAACTACATGATCAAGATCAACACCACCACCCAAGGTATGCTATTTCATCTTAGAGAAGATTTTACCCCAAGTCATGGGTCAAAGCAGCTCAACAAGATGAGAATACATCAAAATGCTTAAATTAAAAATGGCAACCCCATTTTGAGCTTAAACGATGAATATGACCTACGATCAAGTGTTCTCACTTGACTCCCGAGTCAACATACTCTAACCTAGGTGACTTTGTCGCCGACAAATTCTAGATGAAGTTCTCTAGTGTCCTTCTGTGTTCTTGCATTTATCTCTTGTATGTTTGTTTCCGTTTAAAAAAAACTTCATCTAGATTTCTTTTCTTTTTCTCTGTTATGTTCTGCATTCTTTGCATCTAATTCATTGCAAATCTTTCAGTTAATTCCTTGCAAATCTTTGTGCGATCTTATTTTTCTAGTGAGCTGAGATGACAATTGTTTTCTCTCTGTGTTGAATTCGGCCTCACCGGTTTGTTTCTTTCGGCTAAACCGAAACAACTTGGTCCAACCGAAGAAAACGACTCGGTGTTACCGATTTCAATGTTGAGAAAACACTTTGCCATTTGCATCCTGCATATTTGGTCCAGCTCCACTCAATGATTCTTGTCCTCTACCAGCATCTTATATCACATGTTTCTTTGTAATGTGACTCAAGGACCAAACCTACTTGACTCATGCTCCAGAAGATCCCTTCTTGGAAATTGATGTCAAATGGGGAGAGAGATCACATCAAAGCTTATCACATAAGAGAGAATGCACACCTTAAGCTTCTCCCGATGCTTATGATCCATAGAGGAGAGAAGTCACCTGTCTTTAAGAGGGGAAAGACATGTTAGTATGAGTTATGTTTATTATGATTGTTTTTCTCTGATTTTCTATTCCCTATCTTCTCCCATTATCCAATATAAGATTCTGGGGGAGAAAGACACTTAAGGGAAGGAAATCTTCGAATTCTTTGCATATCTTTCCTTTTTGGGGACATGTCTATATCGAAATAGAGTACTAAGTACTCACTCACTACATGTCATTCCAATCTTGGTACTCTTGTGGTTTACTGTTCTAGCTCTGTTTAGTAGATATTCATGTGTTATCTAACCTTGTTTACTCAGGTTCATCTCTTCCAAAGCCAGCTCATGACCACAAGGTAAGTATATGCATCACACTCATGTGCATGATGATTTCTTGATGTTGTACATATTGTTTGCAAGAAGGAATCATGAACATGGAGGTACATTTCCTATAGTCACATCATTTGCTCTGATGCATATAGCCAAGATACATGTAACTCATTACTTGCTCTATCACTTATGCATCCACATGCTCTTATATTCCATATTCACATGATTGCATACATATAGGGGGAGCCTATGCATGTTACCTGTCCTTCCAAAGCTTTACTTGCCATTCCTTATAATCTAAAGCTTTGATGTATGTTGTCATCAATTACCAAAAAGGGGGAGATTGAAAGCACAAGTGATCCCTGGGTGATTTTGGTAATTAATGGCAACATATCTCTTATTGGACTAATACATTTATCTAGTATATTTCAGATGAGTTCAACATTGGAGTGGCATGGACAAGAGGATGTGGAACCCCTTCAAGATGCTAAGGACAAACATTGGCAAAAGCTCAAGACTCTACATTTTCATTTTAGTGGTCCAAGATCACATTGAGTCCATAGGAAAAGCCAATACTATTAAAAGGGGATGAGGTGTTGCTTAATGGCTTGCTTGCTCAAAGTGCTTAGTGATATTCTCCAAAGCCCTCAACCACTTTCTCTTTTCCACATATGTCCTAAACCTAAAGTCAAACTCGGCCCCACCGATTTGATCTATCCGGCGCCACCGAGTTCACTTGACATAGCCACTACCAGAAACCCTAATCAGTTCGGTCTCACCGATGGGATCTCGGTCTCACTGAGATGGGCTTGCAAACTCCTTGTTGCCTGTTGCAATTATTTCGGTCCCACCGAGATATGCAATCGGTCCCACTGAGTTTGCTTGACCAACTCTCTGTTTGCTTATTACCAAAATCGGTCTCACTAAGTTTGTGTAATCGGTCAAACCGAGTTGAGGTTTAACCTAACCCTAGCACATCGGTCCCACCGAGTTGATCATTTCAGTCCCACCGAAAAGCCTAACGTTCACATTTTGAACCATATCGGTTTGACCGAGTTTCAGTATTTGGTCCCACCGAGTTTGGTGAATTGTGTGTAATGGTTAGATTTTGTGTGGAGGCTATATATCCCTCCACCCATCCTCCATTCATGGAGAGAGCCATCAGAACGTGCCTATACTTCCAACATTCATTTTCTGAGAGAGAACCACCTACTTATGTGTTGAAACCAAGGCATTCCAATCCAACCACAAGAATCTTGATCTCTAGCCTTCCCCAAGTTGCTTTCCACTCAAATCATCTTGCCACCATATCCAAATCTGTGAGAGAGAGTTGAATGTTGGGGATACTATCATTTGAAGCACAAGAGCAAGGAGTTCATCATCAACACACCATCTATTACCTTTTGGAGAGTGGTGTCTCCTAGATTGGTTAGGTGTCACTTGGGAGCCTCCGTCAAGATTGTGGAGTTGAACCAAGGAGTTTGTACGGGCAAGGAGATCGCCTACTTCGTGAAGATCTACCCTAGTGAGGCAAGTCCTTCGTGGGCGCTGGCCATGGTGGGATAGACAAGGTTGCTTCTCCATGGACCCTTCGTGGGTGGAGCCCTCCGTGGACTCGCGCAACCGTTACCCTTCGTGGGTTGAAGTCTCCACCAACGTGGATGTACGATCGCACCACCTATCGGAACCATGCCAAAAATCTCCATGTCTCCAATTGCGTTTGCACACTCCAATCTGATCCCTTTACTTTCTTGCAAGTTGCATGCTTTACTTTCCGCTGCTCATATACTCTTGCCATGCTTGGTAGAAATGTATTGTGAATGTTTAAACTTGTGCTAAAACTCCACCTTAACTTAAAGAACCTAAAAACTGCTACTTTTCTTTGTTGAGGGTCTAATCACCCCCCTCTAGACACCTCTTCTCGATCCTTTCAAATTGCTATATTTCCAAGTTGTTAAGCATGCTTGGTTTGGTTTACTGTCTGATCTTCTATTAGGAGTATGTTATATTGTGCAATGTGGTGCTCAGTTAATGTTTGGTTCATTTGTTGTGGTGTTTAGTTAACTGCTTGGTTCAATTCTGCAATGCGATGTCGAATTGTCGTGGGTAGAATTTTGTATTGTGTGCATGTGAGGAATAAATCGAATTTGGTTGCACCTAATACATGAGAAACATATACAAGTGCTATATTTCCTAGTTCTTAATCATGTTTGGTTTGGATAAATGGGTTTTCCATGTGGCTTGAATTAATCTGATGAATCTGCAATGTGCTTATTTTTCATCAACATATTTTACTGATAGCATGCGAACCCTCACTTAACCAGATGACTAACTACCTTATATGTGTGATACGTCTCCAACGTATCTATAATTTTTGATTGCTCCATGCTATATTATATTCTGTTTTGGACATTATTGGGCTTTATTATACACTTTCATATTATTTTTGGGACTAACCTGTTAACCGGAGGCCCAGCCCAGAACTGCTATTTTTTGCCTATTTCAGAGTTTCGCAGAAAAAGAATATCCAACGGAGTCCAAACGGAATGAAACCTTCGGCAACGTGATTTTCGGAACGAACATGATCCAGAGGACTTGGACCCTACATCAAGAAAGCTACCAGGAAGCCACGGGGTAGGGGGCAAGCCTACCGCCCCCGTCCCCCAGGCGCGCCCTCCACCCTCGTGGGCCCCACGTTGCTCCACCGACGTACTTCTTCCTCCTATATATACCTACGTACCCCCAAACGATCAGGGACGGAGCCAAAAACCTAATTCCACCGCCGCAACCTTCTGTACCAGTGAGATCCCATCTTGGGGCCTGTTCCGAAGCTCCGCCGGAGGGGGCATCGATCACGGAGGGCTTCTACATCAACACCATAGCCTCTCCGATGAAGTGTGAGTAGTTTACCTCAGACCTTCGGGTCCATAGTTATTAGCTAGATGGCTTCTTCTCTCTTTTTGGATCTCAATACAATGTTCTCCCCCTCTCTCGTGGAGATCTATTCGATGTAATCTTCTTTTGCAGTGTGTTTGTTGAGACCGATGAATTGTGGGTTTATGATCAAGTTTATCTATGAACAATATTTGAATCTTCTTAATTCTTTTATGTATGATTGGTTATCTTTGCAAGTCTCTTCGAATTATCAGTTTGGTTTGGCCTACTAGATTGATCTTTCTTGCAATGGGAGAAGTGCTTGGCTTTGGGTTCAATCTTGCGGTGTCCTTTCCCAGTGACAGTAGGGGCAGCAAGGCACGTATTGTATTGTTGCCATCGAGGATAACAAGCTGGGGTTTATATCATATTGCATGAGTTTATCCCTCTACATCATGTCATCTTGCTTAAAGCGTTACTCTGTTCTTATGAACTTAATACTCTAGATGCATGCTGGATAGCGGTCGATGTGTGGAGTAATAGTAGTAGATGCAGGCAGGAGTCGGTCTACTTGTCTCGGACGTGATGCCTATATACATGATCATACCTAGATATTCTCATAACTATGCTTAATTCTGTCAATTGCTCAACAGTAATTTGTTCACCCACCGTAAAATACTTATGCTCTTGAGAGAAGCCACTAGTGAAACCTATGGCCCCCGGGTCTATTTTCCATCATATTAATCCTCCAACACTTGGCTATTTCCGTTGCCTTTTATTTTGCTTTTATTTTACTTTGGATCTTTATCACAAAAATACCAAAAATATTATCTTATCATATCTATCAGATCTCACTCTCGTAAGTGACCGTGATGTATTGACAGCCCCTTACCGCGTTGGTTGCGAGGATTTATTTGTTTGTGTAGGTGCGAGGGACTCGTGCGTGGCCTCCAACTGGATTGATACCTTGGTTCTCAAAAACTGAGGGAAATACTTACGCTACTTTGCTGCATCACCCTTTCCTCTTCAAGGGAAAACCAACGCAGTGCTCAATAGGTAGCAAGAAGGATTTCTGGCGCCGTTGCCGGGGAGGTCTACGCAAAAGTCAACATACCAAGTACCCATCACAAACCCTTATCTCCCGCATTACATTATTTGCCATTTGCCTCTCGTTTTCCTCTCCTCCACTTCACCCTTGCCGTTTTATTCGCCTCTCTTTTCCGTTCGCCTCTTTTTTGCTTGCTTCTTGTTTGCCTGTGTGTTGGATTGCTTGTTTGTCACGATGGCTCAAGATAATACCAAATTATGTGAATTTACCAATACCAACAATAATGATTTCCTTAGCACTCCGATTGCTCCTCTTACCGATACTGAATCTTGTGAAATCAATGCTGCTTTGTTGAATCTTGTCATGAAAGATCAATTCGCCGGCCTTCCTAGTGAAGATGTCGCTACTCATCTAAATAGCTTCGTTGATTTGTGTGATATGCAAAATAAGAAAGATGTAGACAATGATATTGTTAAATTGAAGCTATTTCCTTTTTCGCTTAGAGATCGTGCTAAAGCTTGGTTTTCGTCTTTGCCTAAAAATAGTATTGATTCTTGGAATAAGTGCAAAGATGCTTTTATCTCTAAGTATTTTCCTCCCGCTAAGATCATCTCTCTTAGAAACGACATGATGAATTTTAAGCAACTTGATCATGAACATGCTGCACAAGCTTGGGAGAGGATGAAATTAATGATACGTAATTGCCCTACTCATGGTTTGAATTTGTGGATGATTATACAAAAATTGTATGCTGGATTGAACTTTGCTTCTAGAAATCTTTTAGATTCGGCCATGGGAGGCACTTTTATGGAAATCACTTTAGGAGAAGCTACTAAACTCCTAGATAATATTATGGTTAATTATTCTCAATGGCACACTGAAAGATCTACTAATAAAAAAGTGCATGTGATAGAAGAAATTAATGTTTTGAGTGGAAAGATGGATGAACTTATGAAATTATTTGCTACTAAGAGTGTTTCTTCTGATCCTAATGATATGCCTTTGTCTACGTTGATTGAGAATAATAATGAATCTTTGGATGTGAATTTTGTTGGTAGGAATAATTTTGGTAACAACGCGTATAGAGGAAACTTTAATCCTAGGCCTTATCCTAGTAATTCCTCTAATAATTATGGTAATTCCTACAACAATTCTTATGGAAATTTTAATAAGATGCCCTCTGAATTTGAGACTAGTGCTAAAGAATTTATGAATTCGCAAAAGAATTTCAATGCTTTGCTTGAAGAAAAATTGCTTAAAGTTGATGAATTGGCAAGGAATGTTGATAGAATTTCTCTTGATGTTGATTTTTTGAAACTTAGATCTATTCCTCCTAAGCATTATATCAATGAGTCTCTCAAAGCCATGAGAATTTCCATTCATGAGTGCAAAGAAAGAACCGCTAGGATGCGTGCTAAGAAAGATTGTTTTGTGAAAGCGTGTTCTTCTAATTTCTATGAAAATAAAGATGAAGATCTAAAAGTTATTGATGTGTCCCCTATTAAATCCTTGTTTTGCAATATGAATCTTGATAATGAAGGGACCGAATATGATCCACCTTTACCTAGAAGGCGTTCCAGAAATTCGGAGTTTTTAGATCTTGATGCTAAAATTGATAAAAGTGGGATCGAAAACAAAACATTAGATGTTAATGAACCAACTCTTTTGGATTTCAAGGAATTTAATTATGATAATTGCTCTTTGATAGATTGTATTTCCTTGTTGCAATCCATGCTAAATTCTCCTCAGGCTTATAGTCAAAATAAAGCTTTTACCGAACATATCGTTGATGCTTTGATGCAATCTTATGAAGAAAAACTTGAGTTGGAAGTTTCTATCCCTAGAAAACTCTATGATGAGTGGGAACCTACTATTAAAATTAAAATTAAAGATCATGAATTCTATGCTTTGTGTGATTTGGGTGCTAGTGTTTCCACGATTCCAAAGACTTTGTGCGATTTGTTAGGTTTCCGTGATTTTTATGATTGCTCTTTAAACTTGCACCTTGCGGATTCCACTATTAAGAAACCTATGGGAAGAATTAATGATGTTCTTATTATTGAAAATAGGAACTATGTGCCCGTAGATTTTATTGTTCTTGATATAGATTGCAATCCTTCATGTCCTATTATTCTTGGTAGACCTTTCCTTAGAACGATTGGTGCAATTATTGATATGAAGGAAGGGAATATTAGATTCCAATTTCCATTAAAGAAAGGCATGGAATGCTTCCCTAGGAAGAAAATAAAATTACCATATGAATCTATTATGAGAGCCACTTATGGATTGCCTACCAAAGATGGCAATACCTAGATCTATTCTTGCTTCTATGCCTAGCTAGGGGCGTTAAACGATAGCGCTTGTTGGGAGGCAACCCAATTTTATTTTTTAGTTTTTTGCTTTTTGCTTCTGTTTAGGAATAAATCTTTGATCTATCCTCTGGTTAGATGTGTTTTTATGTTTTAATTAGTGTTTGTGCCAAGTTGAACCTATAGGATCTTCTTGGATGATAGTTATTTGATCTTCCAGAAAATTCCAGAAACTTTCTGTTCACGAAAATACTTGTTAAAAATCACCAGAACGTGATAAAATATTGATTCCAATTTCTGCTGATCAATAAACAAATTGTGTCTTCCTATTTTGGCAGATTTTTTTTGAGTTCCAGAAGTTTACGTTAGTTACCGATTACTACAGACTGTTCTGTTTTTGACAGATTCTGTTTTTCGTGTGTTGTTTGCTTATTTTGATGAATCTATGGCTAGTAAAATAGTTTATAAACCATAGAGAAGTTGGAATACAGTAGGTTTAACACCAATACAAATAAAGAATGAGTTCATTACAGTACCTTGAAGTGGTCTTTTGTTTTCTTTCGCTAACGGAGCTCACGAGATTTTCTACTGAGTTTTGTGTTGTGAAGTTTTCAAGTTTTGGGTGAAAGATTTGATGGATTATGGAACAAGGAGTGGCAAGAGCCTAAGCTTGGGGATTCCCATTTCACCCCCAAGATAATCTAAGGACACCTAAAAGCCAAAGCTTGGGGATGCCCCGGAAGGCATCCCCTCTTTCGTCTACTTCCATCGGTAACTTTACTTGGAGCTATATTTTTATTCATCACATGATATGTGTTTTGCTTGGAGCGTCTTGTATGATTTGAGTCTTTGCTTTTTAGTTTACCACAATCATCTTTGCTGTACACACCTTTTGAGAGAGACACACATGATTTGGAAATTATTAGAATACTTTATGTGCTTCACTTATATCTTTTGAGTTATATAGTTTTTGCTCTAGTACTTCACTTATATCTTTTAGAGCACGGTGGTGGATTTGTTTTATAGAAACTATTGATCTCTTATGCTTCACTTAGATTATTTTGAGAGTCTTAAATATCATGGTAATTTGCTTAAATAATCATAATATGCTAAGTATTCAAGATTAGTAAAAACTTTCTTATGAGTGTTTTGAATACTAAGAGAAGTTTGATGCTTGATGATTGTTTTGAGGCATGGAGGTAGTGATATTAAAGTCGTGCTAGTTGAGTAGTTGTGAATTTGAGAAATACTTGTGTTGAAGTTTGCAAGTCCCGTAGCATGCACATATGGTAAACGTTATGTAACAAATTTGAAACATGAGGTGTTCTTTGATTGTCCTCCTTATGAGTGGCGGTCGGGGACGAGCGATGGTCTTTTCCTACCAATCTATCCCCCTAGGAGCATGCGCGTAGTGCTTGGTTTTTGATGACTTGTAGATTTTTGCAATAAGTATGTGAGTTCTTTATGACTAATGTTGAGTCCATGGATTATACGCACTCTCACCTTTCCATCATTGCTAGCCTCTTCGGTACCGTGCATTGCCCTTTCTCACATTGAGAGTTGGTGCAAACTTCGCCGGTGCATCCAAACCCCGTGATATGATACACTCTTTCACACATAAACCTCCTTATATCTTCCTCAAAACAGCCACCATACCTACCTATTATGGCATTTCCATAGCCATTCCGAGATATATTGCCATGCAACTTTCCACCGTTCCGTTTATCATGACACGCTCATCATTGTCATGTTGCTTTGCATGATCATGTAGTTGACATAGTATTTGTGGCAAAGCCACCGTTCATAATTCTTTCATACATGTCACTCTTGGTTCATTGCATATCCCGGTACACCGCTGGAGGCATTCATATAGAGTCATACTTTGTTCTAGTATCGAGTTGTAATCATTGAGTTGTAAATAAATAGAAGTGTGATGATCATCATTTTCTAGAGCATTGTCCCAAGTGAGGAATAAAAAAAAAGAGAAAGGCCATAAAAAAGAGAAGGCCCAAAAAAATGAGAGAAAAAGAGAGAAGGGACAATGTTACTATCCTTTTACCACACTTGTGCTTCAAAGTAGCACCATAGTCTTCATGATAGAGAGTCTCTTGTTTTGTCACTTTCATATACCAGTGGGAATTTTTCATTATAGAACTTGGCTTGTATATTCCAACAATGGGCCTCCTCAAGTGCCCTAGGTCTTCGTGAGCAAGCAAGTTGGATGCACACCCACTTAGTTTCTTTTGTTGAGCTTTCATATATTTATAGCTCTAGTACATCTGTTGCATGGCAATCCCTACTCCTTGCATTAACATCAATCGATGGGCATCTCCATAGCTCATTGATTAGCCTCGTTGGTGAGACTTTCTCCTTTTTTGTCTTCTCCACATAACCCCCATCACCATATTCTATTCCACCCATAGTGCTATATCCATGGCTTGCGCTCATGTATTGCGTGAAGGTTGAAAAAGTTTGAGATTACTGAAGTATGAAACAATTGCTTGGCTTGTCATCAGGGTTGTGCATGATGAGAGCATTCTTGTGTGACGAAAATGGAGCATGACTAAACTATATGATTTTGTAGGGATGAACTTTCTTTGGCCATGTTATTTTGAGAGGACATAATTGCTTAGTTAGTATGCTTGAAGTATTATTATTTTTATGTTAATATTGAACTTTTATCTTGAATCTTTCGGATCTGAATATTCATACCACAATTAAGAGGAATTACATTGAAATTATGCCAAGTAGCATTCCACATCAAAAATTCTGTTTTTATCATTTACCTACTCGAGGATGAGCAGGAATTAGGCTTGGGGATGCTTGATACGTCTCCAACGTATCTATAATTTTTTATTGTTCCATGCTATATTATATTCTGTTTTGGACATAAATGGGCTTTATTATACACTTTTATATTATTTTTGGGACTAACCTATTAACCGAAGGCCCAGCCCAGAATTGTTGTTTTTTGCCTATTTCAGTTTCGCAGAAAAATAATATCAAACGGAGTCCAAACGGAATGAAACCTGCGGGAACGTGATTTTCAGAACGAACATGATCCAGAGGACTTGGACCCTACGTCAAGAAAGCTACCAGGAAGCCACGAGGTAGGGAGCGCGCCTACCCCCCCCCCCCCAAGCGCGCCCTCCACCCTTGTGGGCCCCATGTTGCTCCACCGACGTACTCCTTCCTCCTATATATACCTACGTACCCCCAAACGACCAGGGACGGAGCCAAAAACCTAATTCCACCGCTGCAACCTTCTGTACCCGTGAGATCCCATCTTGGGGCCTGTTCCGGAGCTCCGCCGAAGGGGGCATTGATCATGGAGGGCTTCTACATCAACATCATAGCCTCTCCGATGAAGTGTGACTAGTTTACCTCAGACCTTCGGGTCCATAGTTATTAGCTAGATGGCTTCTTCTCTCTTTTTGGATCTCAATACAATGTTCTCCCCCTCTCTCGTGGTGATCTATTCGATGTAATCTTCTTTTGCGGTGTGTTTGTTGAGACCGATGAATTGTGGGTTTATGATCAAGTTTATCTATGAACAATATTTGAATCTTCTTAATTCTTTTATGTACGATTGGTTATCTTTGCAAGTCTCTTCGAATTATTAGTTTGGTTTGGCCTACTATATTGATCTTTCTTGCAATGGGAGAAGTGCTTGGCTTTGGGTTCAATCTTGCGGTGTCCTTTCCCAGTGACAGTAGGGGCAGCAAGACATGTATTGCATTGTTGCCATCGAAGATAACAAGATGGGGTTTATATCATATTGCATGAGTTTATCCCTCTACATCATGTCATCTTGCTTAAAGCGTTACTATGTTCTTATGAACTTAATACTCTAGATGCATGCTGGATAGCGGTCGATGTGTGGAGTAATAGTAGTAGATGCAGGCAGGAGTCGGTCTACTTGTCTCGGACGTGATGCCTATATACATGATCATACCTAGATATTCTCATAACTATGCTTAATTCTGTCAATTGCTCAACAGTAATTTGTTCACCCACCGTAAAATACTTATGCTCTTGAGAGAAGCCACTAGTGAAACCTATGGCCCCCGGGTCTATTTTCCATCATATTAATCTTCCAACACTTAGCTATTTCCGTTGCCTTTTATTTTGCTTTTATTTTACTTTGCATCTTTATCACAAAAATACCAAAAATATTATCTTATCATATCTATCAGATCTCACTCTCATAAGTGACCGTGTAGGGATTGACAACCCCTTATCGTGTTGGTTGCGAGGATTTATTTGTTTGTGTAGGTGCGAGGGACTCGTGCGTGGCCTCCTACTGGATTGATACCTTGGTTCTCAAGAACTGAGGGAAATACTTACGCTACTTTGCTGCATCACCCTTTCCTCTTCAAGGGAAAACCAACGCAGTGCTCAAGAGGTAGCAATGTGTTGTAGGGAAACAATGGGAAGCACTGAGGTTTACAATCAAGGTTTGCACATGCATGGTCCTTTGTCTAATAGCATATTATTGTGCAATTGCAGGAACCATTCTAATATTTAGGTTTTTAACAATTTGGTCTTGCACATGTAGGTCCTGCTGTCAGAGGTTTTGGCCCACTGTTCGACCCTTTTTGCATATGGGGAAATGAGTTGTCCATGAATATCAGTCAAGTCAAGAAACTCAGAAAGATTGTTAGGATAAAGAAATTAGCGACAAAAAACAACAAGATCTTTGTCTGCACAATGAAGAAGACATCAGTTCACGACAGGATGGTACTAACTATTATACCTTGCCTTTTTTATTCCTTTGCCCCATTTCCAATATAGAGAAGATATTTATGCACATCCTTGTTTTCAGGCCTTTCCAAAGCAGTTCACTCATGATTACCTCTCAAACCACCTGTATGGTCAGGAGGCGAGGAAGGTATTCATACAACACCCCCGGTTCAATATTGAATTGTTCCTGAAGAGGACGAAGTATGGACGGTCAATCATCCATAGGCACTGGCCTAAAGTTGCAAAGACCTTCAACATCAATGAAGGCTCAATATTCGCCCTCTGCTTCAGCAGTTCTCCAGCTGAGATACATCTGTCTATGTACCGTCTATGATGCTAATTTTGAAAGGTTATATATGTTGCATGTGAAACTTGGTGCTGGTGTAGTTGTGTAATGGGGTAGCTGAGTGCTGAAGCTATATGATGTTGTACTCTGATGTATTTCTATTATGAAAATGAAATATATTGTGTGGTTAATATGAAATGTCAATTAGATTAATAAATGGATTATTAATAATAGGATAATTAGCCTGCTAATTGGGTTTTCTATTGCAAACGGTTATTGAGAAAACACCGTGTGTGACGCATTCAATAACGCACACAGTTTCTAGGAATAAACCGTGTTAGATTAATGAACAATCACACACGACATCCTCTTGAAAACTGTTAGCGTTAGGCCACCTGGCGCAAATGTTTACCACATAAAAGCTGTGTGTGATGGACAGCCTTTGGCACACAGTTTCTGCTACGCACCGTGTGTGATGCATTCAATAACGCAAATGATAAAATTGTTAATACCGTGTGCAATGGAAACGCTATCACAAGCGATTTAACGGGGAAAATTGTGTGTGATGAACCTGCGAATAGAAACGTTTTCCTTGGAGCGATTGTGTGGGATGTATATATGAACGGAAGCGTTTAGCGGGGACTGGCTGTGTGGGATGTACTTACAATCGGAAATGATTTCGCATGTATAATTGTGTTTTTTAGCACTACTGTCCGTATAACCGCATTTGGTCGCTCGCCGGTCGCACACGACCTCATTTTACGGAGCGTGTGTGCCAGGAGGGCATATCCCCAATGGTTTCTGGGTCGTGTGGGAAGGACCCCCCTATTTCCCACACTCACTAGGAGACGGTCCAAATGCTGTCACAGAAAGGGGTTAAAAACCATTTGTATAGCACCTCGCTGTACTAGTAGTATTTTTGGGGTTTTTGGTATTATAGATCTGAAAATATATGATGGAAAATAGACCCAGGGGCCATAGATTTCACTAGAGGCTTCTCTCTTGAAACAAAACATACGGTGGGTGAACAAATTACTATCGAGCAACTGATAGAAAAGCGCAAAGTTATGTCGATATCCAAGGCAATGATTATGAATATAGGCATCACGTCCGTGTCAAGTAGACCGACTCCTGCCTGCATCTACTACTATTACTCCACACATCGACTGACTCCTGCCTGCATCTAGAGTATTAAGTTCAAGAGAACAGAGTAACGCTTTAGGTAAGATCACATGATGTAGAGGAATAAACTAAATCAATATGATGAAAACCCCCATCCTTTTATCCTTGATGGCAACAATACAATACGTGCCTCGCTACCCCTACTTTGTCACTAGGTGAGGACACCGCAAGATTGAACCCAAAACTAAGCACCTCTCCCATTGCAAGAAGAACTAATCTAGTTGGCCAAACCAAACCGATAATTTGAAGAGAAATACAAACATATTTAATCATGCATATAAGAATTCAGAAAAGACTCAAATAATATTCATAGATATCTGATCATAAATCCACAATTCATTGGATCTCGACAAACACACCGCAAAAGAATATTACATCTGATAGAACTCCAAGAACATCGACGAGAACATTGTATTGAAGAACATAGAGATAAAACAAGCCATCTAGCTACTAGCTATGCACGCATAGGTCTGTGGTGAACTACTCACGCTTCATCGGAAGGGCAATAGGGTTGATGAAGAAGCCCTCCGTGATCGAATCCCCCTCCGGCAGGGTGCCGGAAAAGGCCCCAAGACGGGATTTCATGGGTACAGAAGGTTACGATGGCGGAAAAGTATTTTGGTGGACGCTTATGATGTTGGGGGGATATTTGGGTATTTATGGAGCGAAGATTTGGGTTAGGAGGTCTACGGGGGGCCCACAAGCCTAGGCCCCCCCTAGGGCGCGCCCCTAGTGTCGGCTACGGGTTCCGGCAAACCCTTGTGAGGTTCGAACTCTGGGGTGCGCACGAAGAACACTCTCTTCCTATCTCGCTCGCTCAATGATCCCACGGCCTAGCTCGACGAACCCAAAGAACACGAGACACAGAGATTTATAGTGGTTCGGGCCACCGCGTGGTGTAATACCCTACTCCAGTGTGGTGGTGGATTGCCTCGAGGGCTGAGGATGAACTAGTACAGTGGATGAACCGCCTCAAGAGGAAAGGTATTCTTGAGCTCGATGAGCTGGTGGATGTGAGGATGGAATGGATCTAATCCAAGATGAGTTGGTGACAGGGTTAGGGTTGAATCGACCCCCCTCCATGGTGGTGGCTAGGTGAGGGAGTCCTGGACTAAGGGGTCCTCGGGCCTCAGGCCTGTTATCCATGGGCTGGACTGATGGGCTGTGAAGATATGAAGATCGAAGACTGCACCGTGTCCGGATTGGACTCTCCTTGGCATGGAAGGCAAGCTTGGCGACCAATTATGAAGATTCCTTCTTATGTAACCGACTCCATGTAAACCCTAGATCCCCCCCCCCCGGTGTCTATATAAACCGGAGGGGTTAGTCCGGAAAGGATACATTCATTACCATATACACATAGGCTAGGCTTTTAGGGTTTAGCCATTACGATCTCGTGGTAGATCAACTCTTGTAATACTCATATTCATCAAGATCAATCAAGCAGGAAGTAGGGTATTACCTCCATAGCGAGGGCCCGAACCTGGGTAAACATCATCTCCCCTGCCTCCTGTTACCATCGATCCTAGACGCACAGTTCGGGACCCCCTACCCGAGATCTGCCGGTTTTGACACCGACATTGGTGCTTTCATTGAGAGTTCCACTGTGCCGTTCCCAAGAGGGTTGATAGCTCACCTTGTTCTCAAGGATAATATCATCTCTGGAGGAACCCTGGCCCCAGGCCAAACCCCCCGGCTGGGCGGCTTCGTCATGACCGCCGGATCGGCCCTTAAGCCGACAATGGCCTCTCAAGTCATCGAAAATCGCCTCCGTGTTGATCCCGAAAACTCCGCCCGGATGGATCCAACGGAGTTATCGTCGTTGAACGAACTCCTGGATCGCATGGGCGCCTTGGGGGTCGCTACAGACTACGATCGGGTCGGGCTTAAACCCAACCAGAGAGAAATTAAAACTCCGCCGATCACCCACCAGATAGCGGTAGTCGAGGAGCGGAGCAACTCTTCTACTATATTGAAGACGAACTATGTCCGGATCTCCGATATTGAAAGGCTGGACATTCTCCGGCCGAAAGGCATGCCCCGTCCTCCGAACATGGAGTTGGACGATGAGCCTAAAAAATCAGTCGATATCCCAGAACCCGAACTGCAAGGGCCAGTAGATCTTCAAACTCCGGATCCAAAATCGGGTCAGGGTTCGGATTTCGTTCCACCCACCCACCCGGACACAGAGGCTCTCATGAGCATAAAACAGCAGTCTCAGGAAAAGGTCCACCACTTCTGGGCCAGATTCCTCCTTGTCAAGGACAAGGTAAAAGATTGCCGTGACGAGGATGCAATATCGGCGTTCTGCAAAAATTGCGCGGACGAAGGAAACCTCAACGCCATCAATCGCCGCCGCACACTGAAATTTGCGGACTTAGCAATCATCGTACAAAAATACTGCGCGATGGAAAGCGCCCGGGAAACTCGGGCAACTCGCTGGGATCCACCAGCCCCAACCCAACTCCCCCTACAGGCAAAAAGGGCATACCCTCGTGGCACGCCTAGTCCCACAGTCAAAAAACACAAAGCCGCCATACGGCACGGCACCGTTCTGGAAGGGTGGCTCGATGGCCCATGCAAAATACATGCAACAACAGATACCGTGCCAACCCACAGCCTCAGAGCATGTTGGATACTATGACAGGTAGCCAAGAGCGGCGAGGACATCCTTATAAAGGACGCCCCGGAACAATACCCCCCAGAAGATGACGACCCAAGAGTACTGACAGTCTTTGAGATATTCGCTTCAAATAACAAGCGCAAAAGGGCACTTCGCGAGCTCAACGAAGTTTGCCAAATTGCTGTAATAAACCCATGGAACGACACGGCTATAACATTCAACGCCGGTGACGAACCAAAATACAGAACAATACGAGCACCAGCCGCATTAGTCCTCAGCCCCATCGTGGATGGGTTTCGACTCACCAAGGTCCTCATGGACGGTGGCAGCGGACTAAATCTCATTTATGAGGACACACTCCATAAAATGGAAATAGACAGGAGCCGCATCAAACAAAGTAACACAACCTTCCGGGGAATTGTTCCTAGTCGGGAGGCGCGGTGCGCGGGCAAAATCACACTTGACGTGGTATTCGGCACGCCGGAGAATTATCGGTCCGAGGAAATAACCTTCCAAGTGGCCCCTTTCAGCAGCGGATATCACGCCTTATTGGGGCGGGATGCTTTCACACACTTCCAAGCTATACCTCACTACGGATATATGAAGCTCAAAATGCCCGGACCAAACGGTATAATCACTCTCGCTAGTGATCCGGACATAGCACTGCGCACTGAAAACAAAACCGCATCCCAGGCCCTGGAAGCGCTATCCGAAGCCCTCGCGGCCGAAGAATTAACTGCACTACGCTCCACAGTGGACAGGGACGATGTGATCCTCATAAAACACCCCAAATCCACCTCATTCAAACCAGCAAAAGAAATAGTCAAATTCCAGGTCCACCCAACGGACCCCAAGAAGACAGCTTCTATCGGAGCTCAACTAACACCAATAGTTGACGCCGCACTGCGAGAGTTCCTGCGCGAAAACTAGGACATATTCGCCTGGCACCCTTCAGATATGCCAGGGATCCCACGCAAGTTGGCCGAACATAGCCTCAACATATTAAAAGGATTTAAACCAGTCAAGCAAACACTACGGCGCTTTTCTGAACCCAAGCGACAAGCCATGGGGGAGGAGCTGGCCAAGCTCATCGAGGCCGGATTCATTAGAGAAATCAAGCATCCGGATTGGCTGGCAAACCTGGTGATGGTACCAAAGAAAGATAAATCCTAGGGCCTATGTGTCAATTTCAAGGATCTTAACAAAGCTTGCCCAAAGGATCCTTTTCCCCTTCCCCGCATTGATCAAATCATTGACGCCACCGCAGGACACGACTCGCTGTGCTTCCTCGATGCATATTCCGGATACCATCAAATCAAAATGAAGGAATCCGATCAAGCTGCAACCACATTTATTACCCCATACGGGCCATTCTGCTTCAACACCATGCCCTTTGGGCTCAAGAACGCCGGCGCCACCTACCAGCGCATGATCCAAACATGCCTTGAGAAACAGATCGGCAAGACGGTAGAAGCTTACGTTGATGATGTCGTCATTAAGACTTGGCATGTCGAAACACTAATAGACGACTTACGTCTCACGTTTGACAACCTCCGGGCATATGACATTAAGCTCAACCCGGAGAAGTGCGTCTTCGGCGTCCCCGCTGGAAAACTGCTGGGCTTCATAGTTTCCAATAGAGGAATCGAAGCAAATCCGGCTAAAATCCGAGCTCTGTCACAGTTAGCTACACCAACAGACCTCAAACAGGTCCAAAAACTAGCAGGATGCGTGGCAGCACTAAGCCGCTTTATCTCCAGACTAGGAGAAAAGGCACTCCCGCTCTATCGCCTCTTACGGCGCACTGATACCTTCGAATGGACAGACGTGGCGACTGCCGGACTGGAGGAAATAAAGACCCTCCTAGCAAGCAATCCAATCCTGGCTGCACCAAACGCAGGCGAACCCATGTTGCTATACATATCGGCAACACATCAAGTGGTGATCGCCGTGCTCGTCGTCGAACGAGAACAGGACGGACACAAATTTCCGCTCCAAAAGCCGGTATACTACGTATCCACCGTCCTCACACCATGCAAATCCCAGTACCCTCACTATCAAAAGATAGCATATGCAATCTTCATGGCATCTCGAAAATTGCGACACTACTTTCAGGAGTGCTTGGTCACGGTGGCTTCCGAAGTGCCCCTCAATGATATAATCAACAACCGGGATGCAATGGGCCGGATTGCCAAATGGGCCATTGAGCTCCTGCCATTCGACATCACGTACAAACCACGTCGAGCCATCAAATCCCAGGTACTGGCTGACTTCGTCGCTGAATGGACGGAGGCGAACTCCCTAAAGAGTACGGCGCATATTCCAACTGGGTGATGCATTTTGACGGCTCCAAAATGTTGGCAGGGCTCGGGGCGGGCGTCGTATTAACGTCCCCCGCAGGAGATATCGTCTAGTACGTACTCCAAATATTATACACAGACTCCAACAACGCAGCCAAATACGAGGCCTTGCTACATGGCCTTCGGATGGCCGTATCAATGGGCATACAACGCCTGGAGGTGCGCGGGGACTCAAACCTCGCAATATCCCAAATTAATGGAGACTTTGATGCCAAAGATCCAAATATGGCAGCTTATCGCAATGCCATCTTAAAGATGTCGGCTTGATTCGAGGGACTCGAATTTCATCACGTCGCCCACGAAAGTAATCAGACGGCAGACGTCCTTGCTTGCATCGCTGCTAAGCGCGACCCCGTCCCACCTAACATCTTCCTCGAAAGGCTCTTTAAGCCATCCGTGGTGTGGCAAGGGGGAGACAACAACGATAGTCCCGTTCCAAACACACACAGATAGCGAACACGTCGATATCATCGGAGGCTCAGTCACCGAAATAACACCATCGGCCCACCTCATCATGGCAGTAATTGCCCCATGGACCGAACCATTCTTGGCCTACCTTAATAGGAAGGAGCTCCCAGAAGATCAGAACAAGGCTCGCCGCATCGTCCGGTGTTCGAAGGCCTATAAAGTTCACGAGGGAGAGCTCTAAAAGAACAGCACCACCGGAGTCCTTCAAAGGTGTATCTCCGAGGAGGAGGGGCGGCAACTCTTGGCAGAAATTCACGCCGGTCTCGGTGGGCACCACGCCGCAGCCCGGGCACTTGTCAGCAAGGCCTTCCGGACAGGATTTTATTGGCCTACGGCCCGGGCAGACGCACAGGACCTTGTCCAGCGCTACGTTGGATGCCAACTCTTCGCCAACCAAAGCCATATGCCCCCAACCGCCCTACAAACAATTTCCATTACATGGCCCTTTGCGGTCTGGGGCTTGGACATGGTTGGACCCCTTAAGGGGGGAAGCCATCAGAAAAAATATCTGCTGGTCATGGTGGACAAATTCACCAAGTGGATAGAGGCTAGACCAGTCAAAACGGCCAAGTCCGGACCAGTGATCGCATTTCTATCCGATGTGGTGCACCGTTATGGTGTGCCGCACAGCATCATCACTGACAACGGTTCCAATTTCATAGCTGATGAGATGAAAACCTGGTGTGCTAATCTGGGCATTAAGCTTGATTACGCCTCTGTCTACCTCCCGCAAACAAACGGTCAAGTCGAACAAGCTAACGGTCTTATTATGAGCGGCATCAAACCCAGGCTAGTGCGGTCTTTGAAAGAATCAGACAAACACTGGGTCGAGGAGCTTGACTCCGTACTCTGGGGGCTGCGGACCACGCCCAACCGTACTACCGGATGCACACCTTTCTTCATGGTGTACGGCGCAGAGGCTGTATTGCCCTGCGATATTATACATGACTCACCTCGAGTGCGTATGTACGAAGAGAAAGAGACCGAGTTGGATCGGCAGGACAGCCTAGACGTCCTGGAGGAGGAGCGCGACGTAGCCAAAGCCCGTTCAGCATTTTATCAGTTGCAGGCTCGAAGATATCAAAGCAGAGAAGTACGGGCCAAGACTTACAATGTTGGCGAACTCGTTCTACGCTTGCCGGAGAAGAAAAAGGACAAACTCAAGCCCAAATGGGAGGATCCCTTCATAATTGACGAAGTTCTTACCGGAGGAGCGTACCGTCTTTGTAACGCATCAGACAATCGCCTAGAGCCGAACCCCCGGAACGCGGCCAGACTCCGAAGGTTCTATGCCTAGCACCGAACTCTTTGTTAGTCTCCTTCTCCCCTATAGTTTCCATTCCTTTTTCTCCATTTTACACAATTCTTCTTTTCGCCTTAAAGCTCTCATTCGGCTCGACCGAACACTGCTGACGTACACATTCTTATATATGTACACCCATCATACCTGGGGGCTTCTTTAACAGAAGCTTGTTAATACTATTTTTCCAAGCATCAAGCTCATCATACATATGCGTTCTTCCCGTATGTCTTTTCTTCACCATTATATGCATCGATATGACTTAAGTTTTTTCCAAGCTGGGTTGCCTGGCTCCTGTGCTTACCCCTACGTTCCCGATTGTTCGGCTAGGTGGTAAACGGAGCACCTCTGCGATTGTTACTGCCGGGTTATCCGGATGTGTACCTCAAACTGGGTGAAGCCGAAAGCTAGCGTTCTTAAGGGAATATTCGGTCGGTGGATGAAAAATACTCTTTGCACTCACTCTATTGTGAACCCCAGAAGCTATACACACTGTGATTTTTACATCACAATTTGGACATGTCTACTAATGCATGCACACCACGGAAAGGAACCCTTAACGGAACTATTCTCCCTGGAAGATGTTTCTTACAATCTCAATGTAATATAACATAACTAGCCGGATACAACTTGTCTGTTCAAGCAACTATGACCCCTACACCTAGTTTTCCAAACATACCCCGGTCTATTCGGCCGCGAGGGTGTTCGGAAACACTCTGCACCATCGAGTCTGGAGGTCGAAGCGAAAAGGTCTGCCATGACAAATGCTATACAATTCAGCTAGAATTACATAGGGTAAGGAAAGTACATAGTCATTAGGACTCAAACACTTCCTTCTCTATACCGTCCAACAGGCGATCTAACATACAATCCTGTTGGGAATATTTGGCGGCCACCTCTACTTGGTCATATACTAAACTAACAGGAATTTCTTCCCCATTGGGCCCTAGCGGTCCAACCCTGGCCATGTGATTCGAGTCCAGCTTGGTATACCGCATTTTCACCATGGCCTAGGCTTCCCGCGCACCCGCTCGGCGGGCCGATATCTTCCATAGCCGAATACGCCGCCGAGCTCCCTTGAACAGCTCAACAAGCTCCTCCACACTTCCTGGAGGGGAGTCGGACGGCCATAAGGCCTTTTCCACGCTCTGCATGGCTAGCCGAGCATGCTCGTGCACCTGGGACAACCTCTGCAGCAGATCACTCGATGATCCGGACACCTCCTCTTCAGGACGGCCCGTCAGCACACCTGCAAACATGACTATATCAGTCCCATTTATCTCTGAGCTAATTCATAAATAGCTCGGACACATACTGAAGATACTGCCCCGCAGTTCCTTGTTCTCCTTCACGGAAGCGGCTAGCTGGGCCCAGACATCTTTCAACTCTTCACCCAATGCAGTGTTGGAATCCTGCAGCTTGTTTTTCTCATCTCTAACACGGGTCAGCACACGCTCGCCTGTGGCGTGTTGCCTTTCCACCTCTTTTTCTCCCTCTTGGGCAACCTTCAGCTTCTTTGCAAGTTGATCAGACGACCCTATTATGGGAAATCAGCAGCAACATTAGAACAGTGGGTACACAATTATTGTTCCTTGGTGGAAGGGAACAATACCCGAGGACGACTTCTTCAAGTCTCCCAGTTCGGCGGTAGCAGCTTTTAGCTGCGTCCGACACTGCTCCAGCTCTTGGGATAGCAAACTATTCCTCTCCGCGAGGACCTGGTTGTTCAAACAATCCTTAAATCAGTTGTGCCAACTGCTTTCAGTCTTGGGGGCTACGGGTATATGGCTATTCTTTTTTGACAAAGAAAACGTACCTGCACATCTGTCAGATATTGCCTCGTGGCTTTTCGAAGCCTGTCTCGAGCAGCTCGGATGTATGCTTCACCCGAGCTAAAGGCATTAAAGGCCTCGTCCGAGAACTTTGGGTCTCGTAAAACAGCCCTGCAGCGCTGATGATTCATGGCGCTCTCTACTTCCGAGTTGGTAATAGACATATTGTCCGAACCCTCGGCCGAGGGGAAGTCCGGCTTTGTTCCTACATCGGCCTCCATCTCCCCGACCGGGTCCACATCTTGGTTGTTGGGAGCGCGGCCGGTTGGACCCCCGGACATAGTCCGGCGAACCTTTTTTCTGTAATCAAACAGGCGCATAGGTCATAATTGGATACAACCACTTAAAAACATATTAATCCGCACCTCCTCGATGAAGGCCCGGCGGTGCCTTCACCGGCCCCCCTCTTCGAAGGCCTGCCCGGTGCTGGAACCGATTTCCTCGGTATCGTCGACCGCCTCCCCTGTAGAACGCGCGACAGTGTGGTGGGTGAGGCAGAATAGGCACACACTTTCAGAGAAGGTGTTTCTTGATTACTTACTTGTGAAGCAGGAAGAAGACCAGGGTAGTCGACAATGATGGCTACCTCTGTGCCATCATAGCTCGTCTGGTAAAACATCCCCTCCGCGAGCACCACAAATATATCCGGATCCTCTTCGAACCCGGGATCAAGCTCCCGGTTGTGGTCCTCCGGCTGTGGGGCGGGACTATAAAATCCCTCGGTGACTTTTCGCCATTGCTGTCATAAGCAAACGAACTAGAAATTTATCAAAGGCAATTCGGAGATGGAAGGAGTAAAAACAGAGGGGTTGGACCTTACCCAACTGGGAGGGTTATATATAGAGTACCCGTCTCTGAATTTGATGCGGAGAAATTCCTTTTCCTCCCCTTTGAACAGTTCAGCTAATATCTTAGCCAAAGCGGTGGGGGTATCCGAACCTTTCCGGCCGCAGCAAGAGGCGTCATCCTCCCCATTGTAGTGCCACATTGGAAGCCCTATGTACTGGAGCGGCTGAACCCCTCGCGCTACGGAGATCGCCATAACCTCGATTACTGTGAGTCCGGACTGAGTGAGCTCTTTTATCTTGCTCATCAGCTGACGAACCTCCGCGCCATCGTCCTCTTCAAGGCTCCGGGGACGCCAACTATGGCGTTTCTTTAGCGGGACGCGCGCAAATTCCGAAAGACCCTTTCGAACCGGGTCGGGGAGCGCAACGTCCTCTATATAAAACCATTCGGAGGGCCATTCGTCAGGTGCCTTCCTTGGTGTGCCGGATGGGTATCCGGTATCGGTGACACGCCATACTTCGGCTCCGCCCACTTCAAATATCGACCCTTCATGATTACGCGGGACGAGACAGAACAACTTCCTCCACAACTCGAAATGAGCCTCGACGCCCAGGAACAGTTCGCATAAAGCGACGTAACCCACAATGTGCAGGATGGAGGCCGGAGTTAAGTTGTGTAGCTGGAGGCCGTAGTACTCCAGAAGACCTCGGAGGAACGGATGGATCGGGAATACAACGCCTCTTAGCGGGTGGGGGACAAAACACACTCGATCTCCCCCGGACGGATTGGGGAAGTCCTCTGCCTGGGTCCCACCATTGAAGGAAGCGAGCCCCGCTCGAACAGGGACTAGATCTGCAGGTGGAAGGAATCCCTGCGTTTGCAACCTCGCCAATTGGCTATGAGACACGGAACACCTATCCCACTCGCCTCTCTCTGGGCCGGGACAAGCGGAGGAGCTGGGAACACTAGCCATGCTGGAATGGTTTCTCCTAGGCAGTCTCTGGGAATTTCTTCTGTGTAGCGTTGAATGGATCTAGGATCCAATCTCTTTAAATAGACGCTCTGCCTCGCGAGATAGGGTGTTATTCGCAAAAATACCCTGACTCTCCACATTCGCTCAACACGTGGGGGATGAAGATTATTCAACGCACAGAAGCCAAGGAGGCGATATTGGATCAATGACCGAATACATTACTCGGAGATTATTGAAGGAGGAACCCGCCTTGCAATGCCGAAGACAGTATGTGTGCCGAGCACCTCGCTATTGAAGACTGGTTCGGGGGCTACTGAGGGAGTCCTGGACTAAGGGGTCCTTGGGGGTTCGGCCTGTTATCCATGGGCCGGACTGATGGGCTGTGAAGATATGAAGACCGAAGACTGCACCGTGTCCATATTGGACTCTCCTTGGCGTGGAAGGCAAGCTTGGCAACCGATTATGAAGATTCCTTCGTATGTAACCGACTCCTTGTAAACCCTAGACCCCCCCCAGTGTCTATATAAACCGGAGGGGTTAGTCCGGAAAGGATACATTCATTACCATATAAACATAGGCTAGGCTTTTAGGGTTTAGCCATTATGATCTCGTGGTAGATCAACTCTTGTAATACTCATATTCATCAAGATCAATCAAGAAGGAAGTAGGGTATTACCTCCATAGAGAGGGCCCGAACCTGGGTAAACATCGTGTCCCCCGCCTCCTGTTACCATCATCCTAGACGCACAGTTCGGGACCCCCTACCCGAGATCCGCCGGTTTTGACACCGACACTAGGTAATATTTGTAGTGGCCTTGGTCCTCTTCCCAAATGTAGGCGGGAAGGGATCCCACAACGGCCAAATTTGAAGGGAGACAACTAGTACAAGCTATCCTGACAAAAGTAGTCTTCGCCTACTAAAGGATCTGGTGGTGACGCTGCTGTGGGCTCCGTGGTGACCTCCGTCCTGCCGTCCTGCTGGTCTTGGTCTTGTTGCACCGATATGGAAACCTTTGCCTGATGCCTCGGGACTCCTCGCCCGTGCTTGCCTCTTTAGCACCAAAGAGGAAACTGGTGCACTGCGCCCACAGGCGCCCGCCCGGCCTTGGTCGTGACGGCTCACGTCATGTGAACCTCGCGAGGTGCCCCCTGCATAGATATCTCCGCTCCTAGGGAGCCGGCCTAGCGAGGCCGCCCCCAGGGAGGTCTTGGTGTCATCCGACTCGCGAGGCTTGGCCCCTCGCGAGGGTCTTGGGTTGTCGCTGCTCAAGCTGGGCCGTACCAGGCCGTTGGTGGAGCCACACTTCGGGCCGCAGGCAGGCTAGTCTGGGCACCCCCGGTCCCAGAATGCCGACAGTAGCCCCCGGGCCCAAGGCACGCTCGAACTTGGCTTCGAGGCGAAGCCAAAGGGCAAGTGCGGAGCGCCGCGGGCCCCAACCGCCTGCGGCCTTGATTGACGCGTGGCAATTGATGGGACGTGGGCGCCTCCGCTTCCCCACACTGCCTCGGCAACCGTTCGACTTGACGAGTCCCTGCTGCATGCAGAAGAAAACCATCATTACCTGCGATCGTGGAAGCCGGCGGTTGGCCTCCTTCTGGCTATAAACGAGGAGAGGGGCGGAGCCCCCGTTGCTCACCCCCTTCTCCACACCGCCTGCTTCTTCTTCCTCCTCCTCGCCTCGCCATCTTGCTGTGACGCTCATCGCACCAATAAGGACATTCTCCGCTGCTGAGAAGGGCAAGGCTCCCTGCGAGGAGCAAGAGCCGTTTCTACCGAAGAAGAGGTTTGGCAGCTCCCGCGACGCCGACATGAGGATAGAGGTGACGAGGCCTTGGTACGAGCGGCCTCCTCCTGGCTACCCACTGCCCTTGTACGCCCAAGCCCAAGGCTCTAGAGGAGGAGGCAGCGCCCCGCGCTGCTCGCGCCATGGCCGTGGCGGCGGTCGCCGAGGTTGCACGAGCCGCCGACCCATGAACTCATGCCGACGGCTCCTCGCACGAGTTCGTGGTATGGGTGGCGATGCCACCGCGCATGTGGATCAAGCTTTCGTGGTTCTTTGTCGAGGAGATGCCGCCGAGAGGGCCGCTCGAGCGATGGCTGTAGCACGCCGAGTGCAGCACTCCGGCCCCAGGGGCGGAGGTCGAGGTCATCTCCCCAGGCAAGATCTTCATGACCCGTGGATGGGGCGAGGTTGCCCGCGCTTGCCGCGCGGAGGAGGCCCTTGCCATCCACTTCGAGTACGACGGTGCCTCCACGCTGTTCTTGAAGGTCTTCGTCGAGGAGGGCTGCCGCCTGGAGTGCTGCCCTGGAGGGGACCGCCAGGATGGTGCGGTAGTAGGTGCTGAGCCCGCCCTCGGTCCTGCCGACAGCTCCTCCAGCAGCAGCGATGGCTCCTGGGAGTCCAGCGACTCTCCTGAGCTTGACGAGACTCCGGAGACGAGCGACAACACCTATGTGCCCCCGAGCTCTCGCCGTGCCCGGAGCGCAGCGATGGCATCTGCTCGTCGTCGTTGATGATCTGGACGGGGTTGGCGTCCGCCCCTCATGGCCCATTGTTGATGATGTTGTCGGCGGCGGCGTCTGTAGATATGACTTCTGGAAGCCTTCTTCTTTTGTTCCCTGCGAGGAATCGAGATGAACCCCGTGGGGGTGTGTAAAGAATCTGTAGTGCTTTTGCGTCGATATTATTCCCATTATGATGTTCACGGTTGCGTGTCTTGCTTCGGCATTGTCCCCCCTTTTCGTCCTCGCGGTAGCTTAGCGCTCTACGCCGATAGGTCCCAGTCCCCAGGCAGGCTTCTACCGTCGCTGGTATGCCAGGTCACGATGCCATGGTCAAGGCCAGGAGGTGAGCGGCCCAAGGTCCGGTAAGAGCTCCTGAGGCGCGATGCTCAAGAGGTCCCCTTTGGCGTGCAAGCAGCTCCCTGAAGGCAGAAAAGGAAGGCGGCATTGCCGGAGCAAGGCTGCAAGAGTCGAAAATCCCGAGTCGCAGTGCTGGGCTAACTTGAATGCGCGACTTATCTTAGCGAGCCTGAGGCGATTCCTTGTGCAGCGCCCGATTTGCGCGTCAGCGATGGTGGTACGGCTGGGTTAGGCCCGCGCCAGCTTCCCCCCTTTTCACCCTCTTCTAAGTGCTCTGCGTCCTCAGGTCCCGACCCTCAAGCGAAGCTCAGCCGCCGCTGGTATGCCAGGTCATGATGCCGTGGTCAAGGCCAAGGGGTGAGGGCTGGAGAGTCAGTAAGAGCTCCTGAGGCGCGATGCTCAGGAGCCCCCCTTTAACGTGCAAGTGAGTTGCATGAAGAAAGGAAGGAGCTGGCGGGCCCACCCGTACTTAGGCTCCGGAGATTCCTGCGGGTTAGTTCGAGAGGGGAATAGAGCTCGTAATCACGTTTGTTGTCCTGCCACTGATCGTTCCGCAAAAAGATGTAGGCACTAAGGATCTGGTGAGGTGACATGCGCGGGGCGGGCCGCGAGCTAGAGCTCGATCTCTCAGGTTTATCAACATTGCAGGGACGGACCCGAGCACAAGCACCATGCCAGCATGCGTAGTCCCCGTTGCGGGATGATCAAAAGGTCGGTCAGCAACGCTGGATGCCGTGAAGGGTAATGAGGTAGGTATAAATTACCTCAAAGTGGCAAGTAACGCTAGTTCAGATAAATGCAAGGACGACACATGCCGTAGGGACGGACCCATGCGGCCTGAGGATGATGCAGCCCAAGGGGCGCCCCAAACAGAGTAAGCTAGAGATGCAAAAGGGATACACGTCGTAGGGACAGGCCCGTGCGACTTGGGGATAATGCTGCCCGAGGGGCGCCCCCAACTGAATGAATCGGAAATAGTCAACTGGTACCATTGCTAGAGAGGTGTTGAAGTGGCTGAAGACGCATGCTGAAGAAGTTGCTCCTCACGAGTCGCCTTGGTCCTGAGCCTCGGGAGGCTTCGGGGACCCGGGCGGCTCATGAAGAACCGTCGCCATCTCTGCCAGGACTGCGTGATGCCTGGCCTCCTAAGCCGCCAAAACACTCCACAAGTGGCGCTGGAAGGCGTGACAGCCGCATTCAGCAAGCCGAATGGCATGCGAACATAGCTGTGACGTGGGCCCTTGCACCGACCAATGCGCAAAGGCCAGAGACCCTCCTGAGATGCCACCCTGTTGAGTCCTGGGATGTCGACGCAGACGTGCAGCTCGTCCTCCTCGCCAGGATGCGGGGCTGTGCCAGATGGTGGGCGGCGGTCGCCGAGCATGATTCTCGCCTCTTGAAGCTCCTCGATCACCTTGGTGATGAACTCCTCAGCACCAGGCACTCCACGCCTTGTGCCCTCTTAAGGGAAGCGCGTGTTGAAGCATGCCTCCACGTGGTGCCTGAGCGCCTCCCTCGTGACATGGGCTAGGTCAGAGGCCCTCCAGAAGAGAGCCCCCAAGCCGAACCCGAGGAGGGCACCGGGCGCGCCTTCCTATGCGAGGAAGGGAGGCGCCCCATCCGTGGGCGCAGGTCCTGAGGTGGTGCCGCTGGAGACACCGCTCTCCTGAGGCCCTTGGCAGAGCAACTGTTTCTTCTTCTTGGGGACAGCCTCAAGAGGGTAGATGGCGCCTTCGTTATCTGGGTCTTCAGTCCTTGCAGCCTGGTAAGCGCGCTCAAGAGAGCACACCGCGTCCTTTTCCTCATAGGCGACCGTGATGACGCCGCAGCTCCCTGGCATCTTGAGGATGTTGTAGCCGTGATGAGTCACTGCCATAAATTTCGCCAGGGTTGGATACCCAAGGATGGCATTGTACGGTAGGCGGATGTGGGTGACATCGAAGTTGATGAGCTCGGTGCGGTAGTTGTCGCGCTTGCCGAAGGTGACAGAGAGGTGGATCTGCCCGATCAGGGTGGTGGAGCCATCGGTCACTCCTGAGAAGGGCTTGGTCAGCTGCAGTTGGTCATATGGCACTTGGAGGCGGTCGAACATCTCGACGGATAGGACATTGAGTCATGCGCAGTCGGTGTGGAATGACAACTATGGGATCACAAGAATCCCTACTACGGTTGCCGTGGCGCAGGGTTGCGAGAAGAGCAGGATTAGTAATCAGGACAAGGGTCGTTTACCCAGGTTCGGGCCGCGAGGATACGTAATACCCTAGTCCTGCTTTGGTGGATGTATTGAGTGTTCTTGAGCTCCTGAACTAGCTACGGTAGCTGAGTGGTTCGAAAGAGCCGAATCCTTTCCCAGTATGCCATGGGCCTCCTTTTATAGTCGAAAGGGGCTGCCACAGTGGCACACGGGAGGTGGAAAGGCATACAGTGTTACGAGCTTATCGCTCGTATTACAGGACAAGACGCATTTAATGCGTCGCTAAGGTGTCCCCTAGCTTTATCGGGGATGGGAGCGAGGCCCGTCCCGTCCGTCGCCGCTCCTCCTCGCTTCGACACGCGCCCTGGCCAGTGATGCATGCGGTGCCATGTAGGCAGGCAGGCAGCTGAGGTGGCACGGTGGTGGAGCCTTCACGAAGATCTGCATGCCGCCATGCAGGTGTGTGCTGAGTTGGACTGGAAGCTGCATGTTGTCACGCAGGTGCCTGCCCAGCTGGTTGGGCTAGCAGCTGCATGCAAACGGCGGTGGAGACTTGGCTGGTGCGGGCCTGGCAGTGGCCCCGCTGACGCCCTTGGTGAGGGCCTTGCCGGGCGGCCCGGCAAGGCTCTTGCCGTGGTGCGTTGTCGTCCCAGGCAAGGATCTTGCCGGGGTCTTGTATCTTGAATATTCCTTGGTCTTGACAAAGATCTGCATGCCACCACACAGGTGCCTCCCGAGCCCTGGCCCAACGTGGTTGATGGTGTTGGAGACCGTGGGCTCAAGGGCGGCTCGCTCTGTTGGTGTTTGGGGCGTGCTGCCCCGGCAAGGGTCTTGCCGGGACTGCTGAGGCCGTCCCCGGCAAGGGTCTTGCCGGGGGAAGCTGCTCCGCCCCTCTGCTTCTTTGCGTTCTTGGCCTTGGCGTCGTCTTGATTGTCTTGGGCTTCGGTTTTACCTTGGTTCACCTCCCATGTTCTGTTTAGTGTGGCCGTGGGCGCGGCTCCGACTGCCCGTGCACAATTAAGGGGTACAAAGATGCGCCCCTTCTTTTGTACACCGATAGGAGCCCCCGGGCCTAGGCCACACATAAGCGCGACACGTTGTTGGGCCAGGCCCAAAACGGTGCGCGGGCAGACGGGGCGGTTTTTACCGCGGTAAAACTTTTCGCGCGCTGCGCTTCCCACGACCCGCGCGCGACGTGGTGGGTGCGCGTGACGTGGGCGGCATGCGTGGGGCGGTTCCCGCACGCATGCGTCATATCGCAGTAAAGAGGCGGCTCGCGCCTTCCCCGTAAAAAGAGGGAGGCGTGGAGGCGCGGCTCATTTACTGAATGGGGCCGGGTCGCGGTCTTCAAGGCATCCACACCCCACGATCACGGGGTGGGGAGAGGTCGCTTCACCCGTCCCCTCGGTCCTGCACGTTCGCCACGCGTCCTCCATGCGCTTGGGGTGGCAAGCGATGGAGACGGGAAACCGGGTCGTCGCTGGTTGGGGCAGCGGGTCGGTCCCGATTCCCTGCGCCTCTGGTAGCTGGATTGGCCGAGCGGGGCGGCCGAGCCCCGACCCCGCCCCTTTATAAGGAGACGGAAGGGGGGGATAGCATCCTGCACTCTTCTGTCATCTATCTCCTCCTGCTTCTGCTTCTTCCTTTCACCCGCCATGGAGAAGGGGAATCCTGGTCCCTCGACGGTGGCGGCGAGGGTCGCCGCTCGACAGCGCGTCCCTCCTCCTCCTAAGCCCACGGTGGTAGAGCTGGCCGCGAGGGGAAGGGGAGAGGGCGAGGCCGTGGGCGAGGCTGTGGCAGAGGTCATGGTGCTCGGGGAAGAGGAGGACGGGGCGGCGCGCCGGCCTCGCCCCCGCCAATGATGCCTTTCCCGACGGAGGGCCATGTCGGCGACCAGCCTCGCGAGTTCTTCATCAGGCTGCGCCGGCCTCCGCGTCGCCATCTTCGTCTTCCTGCCCCGTTTGCTCGGGAGATGGAGCGTGACCCGCACCAGACCCTCAGGTTGCACATGAGGGGCTGCGGGAATGGGGGCACGCGGGTCGACGACGACTTCCCGGCTCCTCGGGTCATGTACCTACGCCATGGATGGAAGACGTTCGCTCGCATCCACAGCCTGATGGCGGGGCTCGTCCTCTACTTCAAATTAATGGAGGACGGGTTGCTCTCCGTCAAGGTCTTCGGAGATTTTGGAACTCACCCGAAGTGCTGCGTGGAGAGCTCCTCCGATGGAGACTCCGACGACGGAAGCTCTTCCTCGAGCGAGAGTGACGAGGAGGACAGTGGGGCAGATGACGGGGACGAGGAGGACAGCCTGGGCGGGTTCAGCAGCAGCAGCATCTGCACCTGGCCGCTCCTCCGGCGGAGTTTCGCCGGGGGAGGGGCCAGCTCCTTGAACTTCTCGGGGCCGTCTCCTTGGGCGGCTGTCGTCGGGAGGCTGCGGAAGAGGAAGAGGGCGGGCAGCAAGGCCGTCAACTCGGAGTACGCGGGCACCGACGCCTTCATCGCGTATTGCCGGTCCTGTCGCCTCGTCTTCCAGCTCTTCTCCCGCCATCATCATCACCAGCCTCCCTTCGGGGCGGCCACCGAGACGTTCTCTTGGTGTCTTCTGCTGCTCGTACCTCGTCTAGGCGCCCCTTTTGCCCTTCTGCCATCTTGCTCTATTCCCTGAGGAGAGGGACAAGAAAGGGATTACCGGCACTTTGTCTCTTTTTAGTTTGTAAGCCTTCGGGCCTTTGTTAAATTTAGAACTTGTAATCCTCTTTCTCATGTTTTTCATTCCATATGAACTGTACCTGTATGGGATGTTTTTAATGAAAAAGGGATGTTTGCCGGGTTTTTCGTTCGTGGGTAGACCCCGCGACAAGGAGCGAATCCTTGTTACTATTTAAGATAAACCTTTTTCGCCCGGCAACAGGCCTTGTCGTCCCCCTCACTTCACTCGACCATTCTCGCGCTCTTGGCGGAGGCAGGGATGAAGTGGGCTTAGGCTCCTCGCTTTACCTCCTTGCCGCTGCGGCTACAACCAAATCCGGACCCAGGAGATAATCCTTAGGTGTAGGAAAAAGGGGAGCACGGTAGCCCCGAGATAAAACGAGGTTTCACATGCCCCAGTTCTGTTCCGAAATGCATGACAGAGGATGAAAGACTTATCTGGATCTGCAGCCCCGGCAACCTTGTCTTGTCGCGGTTGGATCCTTGTACTTGCAGCCCCCGGCAACTCTGGTTCGCTGGGGTCGGGACGCCGGTCCGTTCCCTTTCTTCCAAGTAGCTCAGCAGAAGTGCCCATGTGCCCTGCGAACCAAAGGAGGACAGAAAAGAACAGAGAGACGCGCACTCAACCTCTAGGCTAGGGGTTAGTCGCCGCTAAGCACTATCAACCCTAACCAAGGAACAGACTCGACCTAGCATGCATGCTATAACTTAGGGCGCCAGCGCTTCATTTATTTGTGCTCAGGGTCTGCGCCTAGCTTTGTACAAAGGGTTACATGCCTTGCCGGCAAGGATTGTACAAAAGGTGGCTTGTCGGGGGGGGGCCCGGCAAGCCGCTCCTTATGGGTAAAACTTGCGAAGATGCTCGATGTTCCAGGAGTTGCTCACTGGAATAGCATCTTCGGTCTCCAGGCGGACTGCGCCAGGCCTGGTGACTCGTATTACCCGATAAGGGCCTTCCCACTTCGGCATCAACTTGTTGGAATTCTTGGCCAATTGAACGCACTGAAGAACAAGGTCGCCTTCCTCAAAGCTTCGGGCATGAACCTTGCGGCTATGGTAGTGGTGCAAGGCTTGCTGGTAGCGTGCTGCTCTCACAGCCGCCCGAAGACGATCTTCCTCAAGGAGCATCGCGTCATCTTGCCCCAACTGCTCTTGCTCAAGCTCATCATAAGCGAGCACTCAAGGTGACCCGTATATGAGTTCCGTGGGGAGAACTGCCTCCGCCCCATAGACTAGGGCAAAGGGCGTCTCACCGGTGGCTCGATTTGGCGTCGTCCTGATCGACCAAAGAACCGCCGGCAATTCATCAATCCAGCGCCTTCCGCTCTTGTGCAGCCTATCAAAGGTCTTCGTTCTCAGGCCTCGCAACACTTCAGCATTCGCCCTCTCTGCTTGGCCGTTGCTCCGGGGGTGTGCCACGGAAGAAAAACAGACCTTGCAGCCGAGGTCCTGAATGTACTGCATGAAGGTGTGGCTTGGGAACTGTGTGTCGTTGTCGGTGATGACTCTGTTTGGCACACCAAAACGGCAGACTAGTCCCTTGAAGAACTTGACGGCTGACTGTGCTGTCACCTTCCTCACTGGTTCCACCTCTGGCCACTTTGTGAACTTGTCGATTGCAACGTACAAGTACTCAAAGCCCCCGACAGCACGGGGGAAGGGGCCCAGTATGTCGAGCCCCCAGACCAAGAATAGCCAGGAGAGAGGGATCGTTTGAAGGGCTTGATATGGTTGATGAAGCTTCTTTGAATGGAACTGACACGCTTCACACTTGGTTACTAGTGTCGTTGCATCCTGGAGGGCGGTGGGCCAGAAGAAACCTTGCCGGAACGCCATGCCGACAAGGGCCCTCGACCATATGTGGGAGCCACATATGCCTCCATGTATCTCCGCCAACAGCTCCAGTCCTTCCTCCCGGGGGATGCACTTCAATTTCAGACTGTTCGGCCTTCTCCTGTACAGGACGTCATCGACGAACTGGTACAGGGTAGACCGACGGGCTACTTTTTCCGCTTCTTCCTGCTCCTCAGGAAGTTCCCCTGTTTGGAGGAATCGGGCGGTATGCTGCGCCCACGTCGGAGCCTGGGGCTCGACGCCAAGGACAAAAGGCATTTCCTCTGCCATGGGAGCAGTTGTCTCCACGGCCAGGGCTTGACGCCCCGCCGGAGCCAGTTGCTCTTCGGCAGGCTCAGCGTCCATGGCAGCATCCTTGCCGGCAGCCCCAGGGGGGCTCGGTAGGAAAGTACTTGCCGAGACCTGTTTTCCTCCGCTTGTCCCCCCCCCCCCCGTTGATGGTTCGGCGGATGGCTGAGTTAACCGGAGCAAAAAGGTACCTGGTTCCACAGGTAGCTTGAATGCAGCATGCTTCGACAGGTAATCGGCAATGTCGTTCTCTGCTCGGGGAACGTGCTTCGCTTGGATACCGTGAAAGCGCTCCTCTAGCTTCCTCACTTCATCTACGTAGGCCACCATCAATGGGCTCTGGTAATCCTTGTTGACTTGTCTAACGACAAGCTGCGAGTCACCCCTGACGATGAGCTTCTTCACCCCGAGGTCTGCCGCGATCCTGAGACCGGCAAGCAGCCCCTCGTACTCAGCAGTGTTGTTCGTGGACATCTGTTGGGGAACGTAGTAATTTCAAAAAAAAATCCTACGCACACGCAAGATCATGGTGATGCATAGCAACGAGAGGGGAGAGTGTTATCCACGTACCCTCGTAGACCGACAACGGAAGCGTTATCACAACGCGGTTGATGTAGTCGAACGTCTTCACGATCCGACCGATCAAGTACCGAACGTACGGCACCTCCGAAGTTCTACACACGTTCAGCTCGATGACGTCCCTCGAACTCCGATCCAGCCGAGTGTTGAGGGAGAGTTTCGTCAGCACGACGGCGTGCTGACGATGATGATGTTCCACCGACGCAGGGCTTCGCCTAAGCTCCGCGACGGTATTATCGAGGTGTAATCTGGTGGAGGGGGGCACCGCACACGGCTAAAATATCGTATATCAAGTGTGTTCTTAGGTGCCCCCCTGCCCCCGTATATAAAGGAGCAAGGGGGAGGCCGGCTGCCTATGGGGCGCGCCAAGGAGAGGGGGGGAGTCCTCCTCCTAGTAGGAGTAGGACTCCCCTTTCCTAGTCCTACTAGGAAAAGAAGGGGGAAGGAAAGAGAGGGAGAGGGAGAGGGAAAGGGGGCTGCGCCCCCTTCTCCTAGTCCAACTAGGACTCCTCTGGGAGGGGGCGCACCACCTCCTGGCTGCTGCCCTCTCTCTCCCCTCAAGGCCCACTAAGGCCCAATACTACCCCGGGGGGTTCCGGTAACCCTCCGGCACTCCGGTTTAATCCGAAACTTCTCCGGAACACTTCCGGTGTCCGAATATAGTCGTCCAATATATCAATCTTTACGTCTCGACCATTTCGAGACTCCTCGTCATGTCCGTGATCACATCCAGGACTCCGAACAACCTTCGGTACATCAAATCACATAAACTCATAATATAACTGTCATCGTAACTTTAAGCGTGCGGACCCTTTGGGTTCGAGAACTATGTAGACATGACCGAGACACCTCTCCGGTCAATAACCAATAGCGGGACCTGGATGCCCATATTGGCTCCCACATATTCTACGAAGATCTTTATCGGTCAGACCGCATAACAACATACGTTGTTCCCTTTGTCATCGGTATGTTACTTGCCCGAGATTCGATCGTCGGTATCTCGATACCTAGTTCAATCTCGTTACCGACAAGTCTCTTTACTCGTTCCGTAATACATCATCCCGCAACTAACTCATTAGTCACAATGCTTGCAAGGCTTATAGTGATGTGCATTACCGAGTGGGCCCTGAGATACCTCTCCGACAATCGGAGTGACAAATCCTATTCTCGAAATACGCCAACCCAACAAGTACTTTTGGAGACACCTGTAGAGCACCTTTATAGTCACCCAGTTACGTTGTGACGTTTGGTAGCACACAAAGTGTTCCTCCGGTAAACGGGAGTTGCATAATCTCATAGTCATGGGAACATGTATAAGTCATGAAGAAAGCAATAGCAACATACTAAACGATCGGGTGCTAAGCTAACGTAATGGGTCATGTCAATCACGTCATTCTCCTAATGAGGTGATCCCGTTAATCAAATAACAACTCATGTCTATGGCTAGGAAACATAACCATCTTTGATTAACGAGCTAGTCAAGTAGAGGCATACTAGTGACACTTTGTTTGTCTATGTATTCACACATGTATTATGTTTCCGGTTAATACAATTCTAGCATGAATAATAAACATTTATCATGATACAAGGAAATATATAATACTTTATTATTGCCTCTAGGGCATATTTCCTTCAGTCTCCCACTTGCACTAGAGTCAATAATCTAGATTACATAGTAATGATTCTTACACCCATGGAGTCTTGGTGCTGATCATGTTTTGCTCGTGGAAGAGGCTTAGTCAACGGATCTGCTACATTCAGATCCGTATGTATCTTGCAAATTTCTATGTCTCCCACCTGGACTAAATCCCGGATGGAATTGAAGCGTCTTCTGATGTGCTTGGTTCTCTTGTGAAATCTGGATTCCTTTGCTAAGGCAATTGCACCAGTATTATCACAAAAGATTTTCATTGGTCCCGATGTACTAGGTATGACACCTAGATCGGTTATGAACTCCTTCATCCAGACTCCTTCATTCGCTGCTTCCGAAGCAGCTATGTATTCCGCTTCACATGTAGATCCCGCCACGACACTTTGCTTGGAACTGCACCAACTGACAGCTCCACCGTTCAATGTAAATACGTATCCGGTTTGCGATTTCGAATCGTCCGGATCAGTGTCAAAGCTTGCATCAACGTAACCATTTACGATGAGCTCTTTGTCACCTCCATATACGAGAAACATGTCCTTAGTCCTTTTCAGGTATTTCAGGATGTTCTTGACCGCTGTCCAGTGATCCACTCCTGGATTACTTTGGTACCTCCCTGCTAAACTTATAGCCAGGGACACATCAGGTCTGGTACACAGCATTGCATACATGATAGAGCCTATGGCTGAAGCATAGGGAACATCTTTCATCTTCTCTCTATCTTCTGCAGTGGTCAGGCATTGAGTCTTACTCAATCTCACACCTTGTAGTACAGGCAAGAACCCTTTCTTTGCTTGATCCATTTTGAACTTCTTCAAAACTTTGTCAAGGTATGTGCTTTGTGAAAGTCCAATTAAGCGCCTTGATCTATCTCTATAGATCTTAATGCCTAATATATATGCAGCTTCACCGAGGTCTTTCATTGAAAAACTTTTATTCAAGTATCCCTTTATGCTATCCAGAAATTCAATATCATTTCCAATCAGTAATATGTCATCCACATATAATATCAGAAATGCTATCGAGCTCCCACTCACTTTCTTGTAAATACAGGCTTCTCCAAAAGTCTGTATAAAACCAAATGCTTTGATCACACTATCAAAGCGTTTATTCCAACTCCGAGAGGCTTGCACCAGTCCATAAATGGATCGCTGGAGCTTGCACACTTTGTTAGCTCCCTTTGGATCGACAAAACCTTCCGGTTGCATCATATACAACTCTTCTTCCAGAAATCCATTCAGGAACGCAGTTTTGACATCCATTTGCCAAATTTCATAATCATAAAATGCGGCAATTGCTAACATGATTCGGACAGACTTAAGCATCGCTACGGGTGAGAAGGTCTCATCGTAGTCAATCCCTTGAACTTGTCGAAAACCTTTCGCAACAAGTCGAGCTTTATAGATAGTAACATTACCATCAGCGTCAGTCTTCTTCTTGAAGATCCATTTATTTTCAATGGCTTGCCGACCATCGGGCAAGTCAACCAAAGTCCATACTTTGTTCTCATACATGGACCCTATCTCGGATTTCATGGCTTCAAGCCATTTTGCGGAATCTGGGCTCACCATCGCTTCTTCATAGTTCGTAGGTTCGCCATGGTCTAGTAACATGACCTCCAGAACAGGATTACCGTACCACTCTGGTGCGGATCTTGATCTAGTTGACCTACGAAGTTCAGTAATAACTTGATCTGAAGTTTCATGATCATTATCATTAACTTCCTCACTACTTGGTGTAGGTGTCGCAGAAACTGATCTCTGCGATGATCTACTTTCCAATAAGGGAGCAGGTACTGTTACCTCATCAAGTTCTACTTTCCTCCACTCACATCTTTCGAGAGAAACTCCTTCTCTAGAAAGGATCCATTTCTAGCAACAAATATCTTGCCTTCGGATCTGTGATAGAAGGTGTATCCAATAGTCTCCTTTGGGTATCCTATGAAGACACATTTCTCCGATTTAGGTTCGAGCTTATCAGGTAGAAGTTTCTTCACATAAGCATCGCAACCCCAAACTTTAAGATACGACAACTTTGGTTTCTTGCCAAACCATAGTTCATAAGGCGTCGTCTCAACGGATTTCGATGGTGTCCTATTTAGAGTGAATGCAGCCGTCTCTAAAGCATAACCCCAAAACGATAGCGGTAAATCAGTAAGAGACATCATAGATCGCACCATATCTAGTAAAGTGCGATTACGACGTTCAGACATACCATTACGCTGTGGTGTTCCGGGTGGCGTGAGTTGCGAAACTATTCCGCATTGTTTCAAATGTAGACCAAACTCGTAACTCAAATATTCTCCTCCACGATCAGATCGTAGGAATTTTATTTTCTTGTTACGATGATTTTCAACTTCACTCTGAAATTCTTTGAACTTTTCAAATGTTTCAGACTTATGTTTTATTAAGTAGATATACCCATATCTGCTCAAATCATCTGTGAAGGTGAGAAAATAACGATATTCGCCACGAGCTTCAATATTCATCGGACCACATACATCTGTATGTATGATTTCCAACAAATCTTTTGCTCTCTCCATAGTTCCGGAGAACGGTGTTTTTGTCATCTTGCCCATAAGGCACGGTTCGCAAGTACCAAGTGATTCAAAATCAAGTGTTTCCAAAATTCCATCAGTATGGAGTTTCTTCATGCGCTTTACACCGATATGACCCAAACGGCAGTGCCACAAATAAGTTGCACTGTCATTATTAACTCTGCATCTTTTGGTTTCAACATTATGAATATGTGTATCACTACTATCGAGATTCATTAAAAATAGACCACTCTTCAAGGGTGCATGACCATAAAAGATATTATTCATATAAATAGAACAACCATTATTCTCTGATTTAAATGAATAACCGTCTCGCATTAAACAAGATCCAGATATAATGTTCATGCTCAACGCTGGCACCAAATAACAATTATTTAGGTCTAAAACTAATCCCGAAGGTAGATGTAGAGGTAGCGTGCCGACGGCGATCACATCGACTTTGGAACCATTTCCCACGCGCATCGTCACCTCATCCTTAGCTAAACTTCGCTTAATCCGTAGCCCCTGTTTTGAGTTGCAAATATTAGCAACAGAACCAGTATCAAATACCCAGGTGCTACTGCGAGTATTAGTAAGGTACACATCAATAACATGTATATCACATATACCTTTGTTAACCTTGCCATCCTTCTTATCCGCCAAATACTTGGGGCAGTTCCGCTTCCAGTGGCCAGTCTGCTTACAGTAGAAGCACTCAGTTTCAGGCTTAGGTCCAGACTTGGATTTCTTCTCCTGAACAGCAACTTGCTTGCTATTCTTCTTGAAGTTCCCTTTCTTCTTCCCTTTGCCCTTTTTCTTGAAACTAGTGGTTTTACTGACCATCAACACTTGATGCTCCTTTTTGATTTCTACCTCCGCTGCCTTTAGCATTGCGAAGAGCTCGGGAATCGTCTTATCCATCCCTTGCATGTTATAGTTCATCACGAAGCTCTTGTAGCTTGGTGGCAGTAATTGAAGAATTCTGTCAATGACGCAATCATCCGGAAGTTGAACTCCCAGTTGAATCAAGTGATTATTATACCCAGACATTCTGAGTATATGATCACTGACAGAACTATTCTCTTCCATCTTGCAGCTATAGAACTTATTGGAGACTTCATATCTCTCAATCCGGGCATTTGCTTGAAATATTAACTTCAACTCCTGGAACATCTCATATGCTCCATGACGTTCAAAACGTCGTTGAAGTCCCGGTTCTAAGCCGTAAAGCATGGCACACTGAACTATTGAGTAGTCATCAGCTTTGCTTTGCCAGACGTTCATAACTTCTGGTGTAGCTCTTGCAGGAGGCCTGGCACCTAGCGGTGCTTCCAGGACGTAATTCTTCTGTGCAGCAATGAGGATAATCCTCAAGTTACGGACCCAGTCCGTGTAATTGCTACCATCATCTTTCAACTTAGCTTTCTCAAGGAACGCATTAAAATTCAACGGAACAACAGCACGGGCCATATATCTACAATTAACATAGACAAGCAAGATACTATCAGGTACTAAGTTCATGATAAATTTAAGTTCAATTAATCATATTACTTAAGAACTCCCACTTTGATAGACATCTCTCTAATCATCTAAGTGATTACGTGATCCAAAGCAACTAAACCATGACCGATTAACACGTGAGATGGAGTAGTTTCAATGGTGAACATCACTATGTTGATCATATCTACTATATGATTCATGCTCGACCTTTCGGTCTCTGTGTTCCGAGGCCATATCTGTATATGCTAGGCTCGTCAAGTTTAACCCGAGTATTCCGCGTGTGCAACTGTTTTGCACCCGTTGTATTTGAACGTAGAGCCTATCACACCCGATTAACACGTGGTGTCTCAGCACGAAGAACTTTTGCAACGGTGCATACTCAGGGAGAACACTTTTATCTTGAAATTTTAGTGAGAGATCATCTTATAATGCTACCGTCAATCAAAGCAAGATAAGATGCATAAAGGATTAACATCACATGCAATCAATATAAGTGATATGATATGGCCATCATCATCTTGTGCTTGTGATCTCCATCTCCGAAGCACCATCATGATCACCATCGTCACCGGCTCGACACCTTGATCTCCATCGTAGTATCGTTGTCGTCTCGCCAACTTATTGCTTTTACGACTATCGCTACCGCTTAGTGATAAAGTAAAACTATTACATGGCGATTGCATCTCATACAATAAAGCGACAACCATATGGCTCCTGCCAGTTGCCGATAACTCGATTACAAAACATGATCATCTCATACAACACATTATATCACATCATGTCTTGACCATATCACATCACAGCATGCCCTGCAAAAACAAGTTAGACGTCCTCTACTTTGTTGTTGCAAGTTTTACGTGGCTGCTACGGGCTTAGCAAGAACCGTTCTTACCTACGCATCAAAACCACAATGATAGTTTGTCAAGTTGGTGCTGTTTTAACCTTCGCAAGGACCGGGCGTAGCCACACTCGGTTCAACTAAAGTGAGAGAGACAGACACCCGCCAGTCACCTTTAAGCAACGAGTGCTCCGAACGGTGAAACCAGTCTCGCGTAAGCGTACGCGTAATGTCGGTCCAGGCCGCTTCATCTCACAATACCGCTGAACCAAAGTATGACATGCTGGTAAGCAGTATGACTTATATCGCCCACAACTCACTTGTGTTCTACTCGTGCATAGCATCAACGCATAAAACCAGGCTCGGATGCCACTGTTGGGGAACGTAGTAATTTCAAAAAAAAAATTCCTACGCACACGCAAGATCATGGTGATGCATAGCAACGAGAGGGGAGAGTGTTATCCACGTACCCTCGTAGACCGACAGCGGAAGCGTTATCACAACGCGGTTGATGTAGTCGAACGTCTTCACGATCCGACCGATCAAGTACCGAACGTACGGCACCTCCGAAGTTCTACACACGTTCAGCTCGATGACGTCCCTCGAACTCCGATCCAGCCGAGTGTTGAGGGAGAGTTTCGTCAGCACGACGGCGTGGTGACGATGATGATGTTCCACCAACGCAGGGCTTCGCCTAAGCTCCGCGACGGTATTATCGAGGTGTAATCTGGTGGAGGGGGGCACCGCACACGGCTAAAATATCGTATATCAAGTGTGTTCTTAGGTGCCCCCCTGCCCCCGTATATAAAGGAGCAAGGGGGAGGCCGGCTGCCTATGGGGCGCGCCAAGGAGAGGGGGGGAGTCCTCCTCCTAGTAGGAGTAGGACTCCCCTTTCCTAGTCCTACTAGGAAAAGAAGGGGGGAAGGAAAGAGAGGGAGAGGGAGAGGGAAAGGGGGCTGCGCCCCCTTCTCCTAGTCCAACTAGGACTCCTCTGGGAGGGGGCGCACCACCTCCTGGCTGCTGCCCTCTCTCTCCCCTCAAGGCCCACTAAGGCCCAATACTTCCCCGGGGGGTTCCGGTAACCCTCCGGCACTCCGGTTTAATCCGAAACTTCTCCGGAACACTTCCGGTGTCCGAATATAGTCGTCCAATATATCAATCTTTACGTCTCGACCATTTCGAGACTCCTCGTCATGTCCGTGATCACATCCGGGACTCCGAACAACCTTCGGTACATCAAATCACATAAGCTCATAATATAACTATCATCGTAACTTTAAGCGTGCGGACCCTTTGGGTTCGAGAACTATGTAGACATGACCGAGACACCTCTACGGTCAATAACCAATAGCGGGACCTGGATGCCCATATTGGCTCCCACATATTCTACGAAGATCTTTATCGGTCAGACCGCATAACAACATACGTTGTTCCCTTTGTCATCGGTATGTTACTTGCCCGAGATTCGATCGTCGGTATCTCGATACCTAGTTCAATCTCGTTACCGGCAAGTCTCTTTACTCGTTCCGTAATACATCATCCCGCAACTAACTCATTAGTCACAATGCTTGCAAGGCTTATAGTGATGTGCATTACCGAGTGGGCCCTGAGATACCTCTCCGACAATCGGAGTGACAAATCCTATTCTCGAAATACGCCAACCCAACAAGTACCTTTGGAGACACCTGTAGAGCACCTTTATAGTCACCCAGTTACGTTGTGACGTTTGGTAGCACACAAAGTGTTCCTCCGGTAAACGGGAGTTGCATAATCTCATAGTCATGGGAACATGTATAAGTCATGAAGAAAGCAATAGCAACATACTAAACGATCGGGTGCTAAGCTAACGTAATGGGTCATGTCAATCACGTCATTCTCCTAATGAGGTGATCCCGTTAATCAAATAACAACTCATGTCTATGGCTAGGAAACATAACCATCTTTGATTAACGAGCTAGTCAAGTAGAGGCATACTAGTGACACTTTGTTTGTCTATGTATTCACACATGTATTATGTTTCCGGTTAATACAATTCTAGCATGAATAATAAACATTTATCATGATACAAGGAAATATATAATACTTTATTATTGCCTCTAGGGCATATTTCCTTCAACATCTCCCCGGGGAGAGCGGTCTCTTGGATTTCTTCGTCAGGTGTTGAGGTCCATTCCGCAATGAACTCTGCCAAGATTCTGCTCTGGATTGTTGAGGTACTTTCAAACTTCAACCCAAAGCTCGACAACTCCAAGGCCCATTCCACAATCCTTCCGGTTGCATCTGGGTTGTGCAGTATCCGTTGTAGTGGGAGGCGGGTGACGACAGTGATCTCGTGGGCTTGGAAGTAATGACGCAGCTTCCTCGAGGCCATAAGGAGGACGAAGAGCAATTTCTGCACACCGGAGTACCTCGATCTAGCCCCCTGCAAGAGGGAGCTGACAAAGTAAATCGGGTGCTGCATCATCTTGTTCTTCTGCACCACTTCGCTTGACTGTGCGGGCGCTGCCCTGATGGCGTCAGACTCTGCCGGGGGCCTCGCCTTGCTGGCACCAGGCCTTGCCGGGGGAATCTTTGGCTCGCCGTCCGCTGGTTCTGCCATCGCCACCGCCTCCTCGTCGACCTCCCTCTGTGCCACCAGTGCGGCACCGACCACTTGATTCGTTGCCACTAGATACAACAGCAACGGTTCTTGTGGTTTAGGTGCAACCAGTATTGGCGTGGAGGAAAGGTATTTCTTCAGATCCTGCAACGCCGCCTTGGCTTCTGAGGTCCACTCCATCGGGCCTGCCTTCTTCAAGATTTTGAAGATGGGGAGGGCGCGCTCGGCGGACTTGGAGATGAACCAACACATGGCAGCGACGCAACCGGTGAGCCGACGCACATCCTTAATCCGCTTTGGCGCCTCAATCTGTTCAATGGCCTTGATCTTGTCTGGGTTTGCCTCAATCCCGCGCTGCGACACAAAGAATCTGAGAAGCTTGCCGGACGGAACGCCGAAGACACACTTCTTAGGGTTCAGCTTAAGGTTGATCTTGCGCGGGTTGGCAAATGTCTCCTCCAGATCTTGCACAAGAGTTGCCCCGTCCTTGGTTTTGACTACTATGTCATCCATGTATGCCTCCATATTTCTATGGAGCTGGGGCTCAAAACCAATTTGGACAGCTCTTGCAAACGTCGAGCCAGCACTCTTCAACCCGAAAGGCATCCGTAAAAAGCAATACGTACCACATGGGGTGATGAATGTTGTCTTCTCTTCATCTTCTTTTGTCATGAAGATTTGGTGGTAGCCCGAGTAGGCGTCGAGGAATGACAGCAGATCACACCCGGCCGTGGAGTCGACAATCTGGTCGATGCGCGGCAACGGGAAGTGGTCCTTAGGACAAGCCTTATTGATATCTGTATAATCAATACACAGCCTCCACTTCCCATTTGCCTTGCGCACCACTACCGGATTGGCCAACCACGTCGGATGGAGCACTCCTCTCACCAAACCCGCTGCTTCCAACTTCCTAATCTCCTCTGTGATGAACTCCTGCCTCTCCAGAGCCTGCTTTCTGACCTCCTGCTTGACGGGCCATGCATGAGGACAGACAACTAGGTGGTGCTCAATCGCCTCCCTAGGGACACCGGGGATGTCGGATCCTTGCCACGCAAACACGTCGACATTCGCCCGCAGGAAGGTGACGAGCGCGCCTTCCTATTTGCTGTCGAGGGTGGAGGCTATGGTGAAGGCCCCTCCAGTGCCATCCTCCCTGACGGACACCTTCTTGGTCTGTGGTGGCTCTGCTCTGGATTTCTTTCTCTTGCCAGTAGAGCTCTCTGGCACGTCCTCAATGGTAGCACAACACTTCATGGAGGTGCGCTTGCCGGAGTGGGGGCGAGAGGTCTTGCCGGGCTTCTTCTTCCCTCTCGGGGCTTCAGCGGCAGGAGCAAGTGCCTTGGCGGCAGCTGCTGCAACTGCTTCCCGGTAGAGTTGGTCGGCGCAAATCAGCGCGTCCTTCTTGTCGGAGGGGATGTAGATGATGGTCAACGGCCCGGGCATCTTTAACATGTTGTAGGCGTAGTGTGACGCCGCCATGAACTTGGCTAGTGCCGGGCGGCCGAGGATCCCGTTGTAGGGCAAGGGGATCTCGGCCACGTCAAAGACGATCCTCTCCGTCCTGTAGTTCAACTCTCCTCCGAACATCACGGGCAGTGTGACCTTCCCCTTCGGCTGGCTCCTCCCCGGATTGACCCCTTGAAACGTGCCCGTTTCCTCGAGGTCTCCATCAGGAATTTGCAGCCTTTTGATCATGACGGGCGAGATCAAGTTCAGGCCGGTCCCGCCGTCAACCAACATCTTGTTCACCTTGAGGTTGCGTTTCGTTGGTGAGACCAACAATGGCAAACACCCGACTGCGGTTGTGCGGTCAGGGTGGTCCTCGGTGTGAAAGATGAGGGGCGTGCTGGACCACTTCAGCGGCTTCTGAGCGTCGAACGACGGCTCTGCTGCTATAATCTCACGCACCCACTGCTTGAGCTGGCGGTGAGATGTATGCAGCGAGGCGCCACCATCGACGCACATGGCCTCCGTAGCCTTCTGGAACTCTTTCTCACCGGACTCGTCGTCCTCGTCGTGATCATCGCCTTCTTGTTTCTTGTCACGGCCCCGGGCGGGCCTCTCTTGCTGGTTGTCCTTGCCGGGGCGGCTGCCTTGGCCGCCACGCTTCTTGCCCGATCCCTCAGTACCGTCCTGACCTTTCTCCTTGTCCCGCCTTTCATACTCGGTCTTTTGCTTTTCAGCAAGCAGCTCGACTTGCCGGCAGTTCTGGAGGTCGTGGCCCTTGGTGCGGTGGATCTTGCAGTACTGCTTGCCGAGCCCCCTGGCTTGTCGGCAGCTACTAAGGCCCGGCAGGTGGCGCACCCGGCAATCTCCTTGCTGGGGCCGTCTGTCTTGACCTTCTTGGCAGCGCCGGTGTCGTCAGATCCCTCAACGGCAAGCACGGCCTTGCCCTTGCATTTCCTGTTGCGACGCCGTCCCTTCTTCGTCGGGGTGGCGGTGTCTTCGTCAGTAGAGTCGGTTTCCGCGCCGGTGTCTTCGCCGGGGTACTTCCTTCCCTCTTCAGCCCGGGCACATCTATCGGCCAGAACGTAGAGTTCGGCCACATCCTTAACCTTGGTCATCGCCAGCTCTTCGCGCATCTTGCGGTTGTGCATGTTCTGATGGAACGTGCTGATCACAGCGACGGGATGAACGTCGGGGATGTTGTACTGCACCCGGCTGAACCTCTGGATGTACTTGCGCAGGGTTTCCCCTTCCTTCTGGGGAATGATATGCAGATCACTGGCCTGGCCATGAGCTTGGTGGCCTCCTGTGAAGGCGCCAACGAACTCATGGCACAGATCCGACCAAGAAGAAATGGAATCCGCCGGGAAGTGCATCAACCAAGACATAACATTGGGCTTCAGTGCCAACGGGAAGTAATCGGCAAGCACCTTGCCGTCGCGAGCTCCGGCAGCCTGCATCACGATGGTGTAGATGCTGAGGAACTCGGATGGATGGGTCTTGCCAGTATACTTCTCGCCGACGTCGGGCTTGAACGTGCGGTGGGACGGCCACTGGAACTGCCGCAGCTCACGGGTAAATGCTGGACAGCCCACCACGTAAGGTAGGCCGCCGGAGCCCCCCGACGCTGGATGGTCCATAGCGGGTCCCGCCCGCTTGTCCGACTAGTGGCATGTATCACGCCGGCGCTCGATAGTGGTTCGAGCATCTTCGTGAGCTCGTTCTCGAAGAACTTGGCGCTGGTCGCGGTGGGTCCGCGGGTCGGACGACGCTATGGAGATGTTATCACAAGCGTCGTCATGACGAGCCGACGCCCGCGGCGGCCGGCGAGGAGGAGGAGAGTGCACCGCAACCGCAGCATCCCCGGTCCTCCCAGCACTGGCATGTGGTGGCTCGGTGGGGCGCCGGCCCGAGGGTCCTGCCGGTCGCGGGTCATCTTTGTTGGCGACGGCGATGAGGCTCCGGATGGTGGCCCTTCACTCGTCGAGCTTCTCCGCAGTACGAGGGAACTCGAGGAGCAGCTGCGCACGCGCCAAAGCTTCTGCTGGCGTGGGTGGAGGCGACAGCTGAGTGGACCGTGGCGCGCTTCGACTTCTAACCATGCTAGAAGGAGCTCTATCACGACCCAGTGGCTGCGCACCATTTTCGCCAGCGCCTCGGCGGGCATGCTGGAGTCCTTCGTCCCGCGGACGATGCACAGGGCTCTTCCCACTGCGGCGTCCGGGGTCTTCAGTGTGGTGACGCTGCTTGTTGCGCGCACCCTGGGAAGAGCGCGCTGCGGGCGCCGGCGTGGGCGTCCCGGAGGTTGCTGCGCCGCCCGAGGGTGGCACAACGACACTCCAGGAGGGCCCCGCGCCGCCTGCGGGGGGCCCAGCTCCGTCTTTGGATCTGGCGACGTGTGGCCGGTCGTCTGGCGTGCGAATGACGCCGCTCGCCAGGCTCTGACTGCCAGGGCGATGCTGGTGCTCGCGGACGCTGCCCGGGTCCTGTCCGCAACCGGCCCGCTGCTCGTCCGCACTGGCACGGGCCGTTCGGCTCCCAACGAGCCGATTGCTGCGGCCGTCTTCTTCTTGGGAGCCATGGCGATGAAGAAACGCTAGGCTAACTACTAGACCAGATTCTCACAATTGTGCCCCCTACCTGGCGCGCCAAAGATGTCGGTGTGGAACGACACCTATGGGATCACAAGAATCCCTACTACAGTTGCCGGGGCGCAGGGTTGCGAGAAGAGCAGGATTAGTAATCAGCACAAGGGTCGTTTACCCAGGTTCGGGACGCGAGGATGCGTAATACCCTAGTCCTGCTTTGGTGGATGTATTGAGTGTTCTTGAGCTCCTGAACTAGCTACGGTAGCTGAGTGGTTCGAAAGAGCCGAATCCTTTCCCAGTATGCCATGGGCCTCCTTTTATAGTCGAAAGGGGATGCCACAGTGGCACACAGGAGGTGGAAAGGCGTACAGTGTTACGAGCTTATCGCTTGTATTACAGGACAAGACGCATTTAATGCGTCGCTGAGGTGTCCCCTAGCTTTATCGGGGACGGGAGCGAGGCCCGCCCCGTCCGTCGCCGCTCCTCCTCGCTTCGACACGCGCCCTGGCCAATGATGCATGCGGCGCCATGTTGGCAGGCAGGCAGCTGAGGTGGCGCGGTGGTGGAGCCTTCACGAAGATCTGCATGCCGCCACGCAGGCGTGTGCTGAGTTGGCCTGGAAGCTACATGTTGCCATGCAGGTGCCTGCCCAGCTGGTTGGGCTGGCAGCTGCATGCGAACGGCGGTGGAGACTTGGCTGGTGCGGGCTTGGCAGTGGCCCCGCTGACTCCCTTGGTGAGGGCCTTGCCGGGCGGCCCGGCAAGGCTCTTGCCGTGGTGCGCTGTCGTCCCCGGCAAGGATCTTGCCGGGGGTCTTGTGGCTTTCCTCGGCAAGGATCTTGCCGAGGATCGTTGTCTCTTAATCCTCATCTGATCTGGAATATTCCCTGGTCTTGACAAAGATCTGCATGGCACCACAGAGGTACCTCCCGAGCCCTGGCCCAACGTGGTTGATGGTGTTGGAGACCGTGGCCTCAAGGGCGGCTCGCTCTGTTGGTGTTTGGGGCGTGCTGCCCCGGCAAGGGTCTTGCCGGGACTGCTGAGGCCGTCCCCGGCAAGGATCTTGCTGGGGGAAGCTGCTCCGCCCCTCTACTTCTTTGCGTTCTTGGCCTTGGCGTCGTCTTGATTGTCTTGGGCTTCGGTTTTACCTTGGTTCACCTCCCCTGTTCTGCTTGGTGTGGCCGTGGGCGCGGCTCCGACTGCCCGTGCACAAGTAAGGGGTACAAAGATGCACCCCTTATTTTGTACACCGACATGCGCCACCGTCGATGAGGGTCTTGGACATTGCTGATGATGGGTGAGCAGAGCATCGGCAGGGCGCCCGTAGTTGCTGCGCACTTGAGCTGGTCCGTCGAGCTAAAGGTGATAGTGCACTTGGACCACCTGAGCGGGTGCGTGGCCTCGAGCCTGGGGAGGGCCGCGTTCACCTCGCCAGCAAACTGCTAGAAGATGCACTGAGAGGCTGGGGCCTGAGCGCCACCCAGGATGCAGGCGATGGCGCGAGGCTCCTGGAAGCCCCCAGCCCCCTCGTCCTGGTAATCATTCCTCCTTGGCAGTGGTGGCAGCGGAGGGAGGCCGGCCTTGCCCTGAGGGCGGTCCTCACGAGGCTAGTCCCTCCAGGCGCCCTCGCGAGGCTCGTTGATACGTCTCCAACGTATCTACTTTTTCTCACGCTTTTCCTCTTGTTTTAGACTCTAATTTGCATGATTTGAATGAAACTAACCCAGGACTGACGCTATTTTCAGCACAACTACCATGATGTTGTTTTTGTGCAGAAATAAAAGTTCTCGGAACAGAACGAAACTTTGCGAGGATTTTTTATATCAATAATAAGAATTTCTGGAGCCAAGACCTGCCGGAGAGGGGCACTTGGGTGGGCACAACCCACCAGGGCATGCCCCCCTCTCCTGGCGCGCCCAGGTGGGTTGTACCCACCTGGTGGCCCCGCTGACGACCCCCCTGATACTATAAATTCACATATTCCATAAAAAAATCAGAGAGAAAGAATTATCGTGATCCAAGAGACAGAGCCGCCGCCAAGCCCTGTTCTTCCTTGGGAGGGCAGATCTGGAGTCCATTTGGGGCTCCGGAGAGGGGGGATCTTCGTTCTTCATCATCACCAACCAATCTCCATCGCCAATTCCATGATGCTCCCCACCGGGAGTGAGTAATTCCTTCGTAGGCTCGCTGGTCGGTGAGGAGTTGGATGAGATTCATCATGTAATCGAGTTAATTTTGTTAGGGCCTGATCCCTAGTATCCACTATGTTCTTAGATTGATGTTGCTATGACTTTGCTATGCTTAATGCTTGTCACTTTGGGCCCGGGTGCCATCAACTTAGATCTGAACTGTTTATGAATCCACAATTATATCCATGTTTTAGATCCGATCTTGCAAGTTATAGTCACCTACTACTTTTATGATTCGACAACCCCGGAGTGACAACAACCGGGCCCACTCTCGGTGATGATCGTAGTTTGAGGAGTTCATGTATTCACTATGTGTTAATGCTTTGTTCCGGTTCTCTATTAAAAGGAGGCCTTAGTATCCCTTAGTTTCCAATATGGATCCCGCTGCCATGGGAGGGTAGGACAAAAGATGTCATGCAAGTTCTTTTAATAAAGCACGTATGACTATTTACGGAATACATGCCTACATTATATCAATGAACTGGAGCTAGTGCCGTATCGCCCTAGGTTATAACTATCTCATGATGAATATCATCCAACAAGTCACCAATCCAATGCCTACAAATTTATCTTATATTGTTTCTGCTAAGTTACTACTGCTATCATCACTGTTACACTTGCTACAAAATTACTGCTATCACTGTTACTGTTACTATTGTTGCTGTCACTATTATCAAAACTAACAAACTACTTTGCTACTGATCACCTTGCTGTAGATAATTAATCTCCAGGTGTGGTTGAATTGACAACTCAGCTGCTAATACCTTCAAATATTCATTGGCTCCCCTTGTGTCGAATCTATAAATTTGGGTTGAATACTCTACCCTCGAAAACGGTTGCGATCCCCTATACTTGTGGGTCATCAAGACCTTTTTCTGGCGCCGTTGCCGGGGAGCATAGCTATATTTGTTGAGTCACTTGGGATTATTATCACTTTATCACTATGGAGAATTTGAAGGATCCAAAGACTAAGATATTTCCCTCAAGTATGAGGGGAGGTAAGAAACTGGCATCCAGTTCTGCTTTAGATTCACCTTCTGTTATGAGTAAACTTGCAACACCACCACCACATGCTATTAATTCTAATATGTCGCAAGTTATTGATGATGCTACTTCTACTATGAATTATGCTTATGATGATGCTAGCACCTTGCTTGATAATGATGATGTGCCACTTGGTGAATTTCTTGATAAACAAATTGCAAGAGTAATACAACATGATGTTGTTGAATTTGATGATGAGCTCGAAACTGAAACTCCTGAAACACTTGCTAGAACTAGCCCTCCTAGATATGAATTGCCTAAGGTACCGGAAGGTTATGTTATGAGTGAAGAAGCAACTAGAGATATTCTTGCTTGTAAGGATATAGATGATCAAGAGAAATTATTACACAAGTATAAAGAAAAATCTCTGAATGCTAGAATGAAATGTGATCCTAAGTTTGCTTCTTCACCTATCATTATTGATGATAAGGATTATGAATTCTCTGTTGACCCAGAGTTAATTACTTTGGTTGAATCTGATCCTTTCCATGGCTATGAAACTGAAACTGTTGTGGCATCTTACTAAGTTGAATGATATATCCACCCTTTTTACTCATGATGAGAAAACTCGTTGTTACTTTATTCTCAAATTATTCCCTTTCTCATTAAAGGGTGATGCTAAAGCTTGGTACAATACTCTTACTCTTGGTTGTGTGCGTAGTCCCCAGGATATGATTTATTACTTCTCTGAAAAATATTTTCCTGCTCATAAGAAACAAGCTGCCTTACAGGAAATATTTAACTTTGTGCAAATTAAAGAAGAGAGTCTCCCACAAGCTTGGGGGAGGCTTTTCCAGTTACTTAATGCTTTGCCTGATCATCCTCTTAAGAAAATGAAATACTTGATATCTTCTATAATGGACTAACCGATGCTACTAGGGACTTCCTAGATAGTTGTGTTGGTTGTGTTTTCAGGGAACGAACTGTTGAACAAGCTGAAGAATTATTGAATAATATATTAAAAAATTATGATGATTGGACTATTCCTGAACCACCGCCTAAACCCACTCCGAAGAAGAGGGGTATTATATCTCAGTCCTGAAGCTATGCAAGAGGCAAAGAAATCTATGAAGGAAAAAGGTATTAAAGCTGAGGATGTTAAAAATTTACCTCCTATTGAAGAAATACATGGGCTTAATACACCACCATTGCCTAAGGTGGTAGAGGTAAATTCTCTTCCGAAGTTCAATGAAAATGATAATCCTCACAATATGCATCCTAGTCAATGTCTTTATGAGCTTGAAAACTATATTAGAAAACAAGATCACTTCAATGCAAATGTTACGAAACAATTGAAATATAATTTTGATATGATTGCTCGCTTGAGTGACTTGTTATTTATAATCTCAAATGATGTAAGAGGTGTTGGAAAACATGCTTCTATGGTTCAAACTCAATTAGAACAAGTTGCTAAATCGCAAAGAGAATTACTTGATGAAATGGATCATAATACACATGACTTTGCTGTTAGAGTTGCAACTAGAGGAGGTAAAATGACTCAGGAACCACTTTATCCCGAGGGACACCCTAAAAGAATAGAATAAGATTCACAAAGAAACAACACCAGTGCACCTAGTCCTTCTAGAAAGAAAAAGAAAAAGAAAAATGATAGGACTTTGCACACTTCTAGTGAACCTGAAATAGAGAAACCTCCTGCTCATGATAATGAAACTTCTATCTCTGATGCTGAAACTCAATCTGGTAATGAACACTCACCTAGTGATAATGAAAAAGATAATGATGAGGTTCATGAAGACACTCAACCAAATAATGATAAGGAACCAGATAATGATGTTGAGATACAACCACCTGTTGATCTTGATAACCCACAACCTAAGAATAAAAGGTATGATAAAAGTGACTTGGTGGCTAGAAAACACGGTAAAGAAAGAGAACCGTGGGTTCAAAAACCTATGCCTTTTCCACCAAAGTCAACTAAAAAAGATGATGAAGAATTTGAACGCTTTGCTGAAATGCCGAGGCCAGTCTTTTGCGTACTCGCTTAACTGACATCCTTAAAATGCTTCCTTATGCAAAGTATATGAAAGACATCATCACAAATAAGAGAAAAATACCGGAAGCTGAAATCTCCACTATGCTTGCTAATTATACTTTCAAAGATGGAGTACCTAAAAAACTTGGAGATCCGGGTATACCAACTATACCTTGCTCTATCAAAAAGAATTATGTGAAAACTGCTTTGTGTGATTTAGGAGCTGGTGTTAGTGTTATGCCTTTATCTTTATATAAAAGACTTGACTTGAATAAACTCGCACCTACTGAAATATCTTTGCAAATGGCTGACAAATCAACTGCCATACCTATCGGTATCTGTGAGGATGTGCCCGTTGTTGTTGATAATGTTACTATTTTGACTGAGTTTGTTATACTTGAGATGCCCGAGGACAACAACATGTCGATTATCCTTGGTAGACCCTTCTTGAATATTGCAGGGGCTGTTATTGATTGTAGCTAACACCCTCTTTAGAAAGAGAGAATCACATCTGGTGACTTTTAGTAGTGGCCAACACTCTAGCCAGATTGATTTCATCCTCTCGAGAAGAGAAGATAGGCATGCGTGCCTAGACAGTAAGGTGATACCTGGAGAGAGTGTTGTACCCCAGCATAAGCTGGTGGTTGCTGACTTTCGCTTTCGGATTCGTGTCCAGCGGGATAAGCATGCCAAAGTCGCTAGAACGAAGTGGTGGAAGCTCACGGGGGAGGTAGCTCAGGTGTTCAAGGAGAGGGTCATTAAGGAGGGCCCTTGGGAGGAAGGAGGGGATGCGGACAATGTGTGGATGAAGATGGCGACTTGCATTCGTAAGGTGGCCTCGGAGGAGTTTGGAGTGTCCAGGGGAAGGAGAAGCGAAGATAAATATACCTGGTGGTGGAATGATGATGTCCAGAAGGCGATTAAAGAGAAGAAAGATTGCTTCAGATGCCTATACCTGGATAGGAGTGCAGACAACATAGAGAAGTACAAGATGGCGAAGAAGGCCGCAAAGCGAGCTGTTGGTGAAGCAAGGGGTCGGGCATATGAGGACCTCTACCAACGGTTAGGCACGAAGGAAGGTGAAAGGGACATCTATAAGATGGCCAAGATCTGAGAGAGGAAGACGAGGGATATTGGCCAAGTCAAATGCATCAAGGACGGAGCAGTCCAACTCTTGGTGAAGGATGAGGAGATTAAGCATAGATGGCGGGAGTACTTCGACAAGTTGTTCAATGGGGAGAATGAGAGTTCTACCATTGAACTGGATGACTCCTTTGATGAGACCAGCATGCGTTTTGTGCGGCGAATCCAGGAGTCTGAGGTGAAGGAGGCTTTAAAAAGGATGAAAGGAGGCAAGGCGATGGGCCCTGATTGTATCCCCATTGAGGTGTGGAAAGGTCTCGGGGACATAGCGATAGTATGGCTAACCAAGCTTTTCAACCTCATTTTTCGGGCAAACAAGATGCCAGAAGAGTGGAGACGGAGTATATTAGTACCAATCTTCAAGAACAAGGGGGATGTTCAGAGTTGTACTAATTACTGTGGAATTAAGCTGATGAGCCATACATTGAAGCTATGGGAGAGAGTCATTGAGCACCGCTTAAGAAGAATGACATGCGTGACCAAAAATCAGTTTGGTTTCATGCCTGGGAGGTCGACCATGGAAGCCATTTTCTTGGTACGACAACTTATGGAGAGATATAGGGAGCAAAAGAAGGACTTGCATATGGTGTTCATTGACTTGGAGAAGGCCTATGATAAGATATCGCGGAATGTCATGTGGTGGGCCTTGGAGAAACACAAAGTCCCAGCAAAGTACATTACCCTCATCAAGGACATGTACGATAATGTTGTGACAAGTGTTCGAACAAGTGATGTCGAAACCGATGACTTCCCGATTAAGATAGGACTGCATCAGGGGTCAGCTTTGAGCCCTTATCTTTTTGCATTGGTGATGGATGAGGTCACAAGGGATATACAAGGAGATATCCCATGGTGTATGCTCTTTGCGGATGATGTGGTGCTAGTTGACGATTGTCGGACGGGGGTAAATAGGAAGTTAGAGTTATGGAGACAAACCTTGGAATCGAAAGGGTTTAGGCTTAGTAGAACTAAAACCGAGTACATGATGTGTGGTTTCAGTACTACTAGGTGTGAGGAGGAGGAGGTTAGCCTTCATGGCCAGGTGGTACCTCGGAAGGACACCTTTCGGTATTTGGGGTCAATGTTGCAGGAGGATGGGGGTATTGATGAAGATGTGAACCATCGAATCAAAGCCGGATGGATGAAGTGGCGCCAAGCTTCTGGCATTCTCTGTGACAAAAGAGTGCCACAAAAGCTAAAAGGCAAGTTCTACAGGACGACGGTTCGACCCGCAATGTTGTATGGCGTTGAGTGTTGGCCGACTAAAAGGCGACATGTTCAACAGTTAGGTGTGGCGGAGATGCGTATGTTGAGATGGATGTGTGGCCACACGAGGAAGGATCGAGTCTGGAATGATGATATACGAGATAGAGTTGGGGTAGCACCAATTCAGGAGAAGCTTGTCCAACATCGTCTGAGATGGTTTGGGCATATTCAGCGCAGGCCTCCAGAAGCTCCAGTGCATAGCGGACGGCTAAAGCGTGCGGAGAATGTCAAGAGAGGGCGGGGTAGACCGAATCTGACATGGGAGGAGTGCGTTAAGAGAGACCTGAAGGATTGGAGTATCATCAAAGAGCTAGCTATGGACAGGGGTGCGTGGAAGCTTGCTATCCATGTGCCAGAGCCATGAGTTGGTTGCGAGATCTTATGGGTTTCACCTCTAGCCTACCCCAACTTGTTTGGGACTAAAGGCTTTGTTGTTGTTGTTGTTGTTGTTGTTGTTGTTGTTGTTATTGATTGCAATAAAAGCAAGGTCACTTTTCATATTAATGGTAATGAGCATACGGTGCACTTTTCGAAGAAACAATTCCAAGTGAATGGTATTAATGTTATTGAAAAATCTCCGACAATCACTATTGGAAGTTTTCAAATACCTCTACCTACTGTCAAAAAGAAATATGAAATTCTTATTGTTGGGGAAATGCATATCCCCATTGAGGTAACTTAGTGATCTACGAAAGTTCTTCGGTTTCATGCTAATCGAAAGTGGTTGTTAATAAGACTTGATCAACCTTATTAATGAATCATTTTTGAACGGTATGAAGTTGATGAATTTAGTAAGCACTACTTTCTGTCCCTACTTTTTATTCTCTGTTTTTATTAGTTAAATAAAATAAAATGCCATGTTTTGTCTATTTTCTGAATTTCCCATGCAATAAAAATGACCCAAAATAAAAGTTCTCAGAATGCCCTGAAAATTTTATATGATTTTTTCCTGAATATTTAAGGATTTTTGGTGCAAAAATAACCAGAGGGGGTGCACCTGGTGGGCACAACCCACCTGGGCGCGCCAGCACCCCCTGGCGTGCCCTCGGGGTTGTGGTCCCTGATGAAGCCATGTACCTAGGGTAGGGTCATAGGCCTGACCTAGACACCCTCCCCAAGGGCATCACCCTAAAGACAGAAGCATTCGAAGGGTACCATCATCCACTCGACCAGAGACATTCCACTCGGAAGAATCAATGTCACTCGACCGTCACAGAAACCACTCGACATACAGAAGATCTAAAGTCACTCTACGCAGCAACGGTCCGGCGTTTACTCATAGACTTAATTACCATTTATAACACTTTATTGCGGACGTTACCTGTAACGCTTACTCTTTATGAACATTGAACCATGTGTAACGGAGGGGAGCTGGGGTCCTGGCGCACTCTATATAAGCCACCCCCCTCCTCTGGGACAAGGGTTCGCACCCCCTGTAACACTCACACGTATAATCCAGTCGACTGCCTCCGGGCACCGAGACATAGGGCTATTACTTCCTCCGCGAAGGGCCTGAACTCGTAAAACTCGTGTGTACAACTTCGCCATAGCTAGGATCTTGCCTCTACTTACCTACCCCCGATTCTACTGTCAATCTTAGATCCACGATAGTTGGCGCCCACCGTGGGGCAGGTGTCTTAGCGACTTGTTGGAGAAGTTGCAATTTTTCCGATCCCCATCATCATGGTTTCCGGCGGAGGATTGGCCGAGGGCCGCGAGATCCGTCTCGGCGCGCTCGTGTTCGTCGCCGATGACTCCGCTTGGCTCCAAGAGGCTCCACTCGATGTCGAGGCGCTCCCCGTCCACGGGGCAACGCACTTTCATGCGTGCGTCCGCGGCGTCCTTCTTCGGCAGCCGTCAACTCAGTATCGGTCGGCTCCTATGGCGTCCTCGCTCCCCGCTGTTCGCCGGCGTAAGCGTTCTGGTCGGTCGCGGCTCCAACGGTGGGTGAGGCATGTGGTGGCCCGCCAATCGGCCACCCCGTAAGTCGCGGCAATCAAGCCCGACGAAACTCTCTACGGTCTGTTCGACCTGTCGACTGGCTTCGTCGAGACTGCATCCGACTGCGACAGCAGTGACCTCGCGGTGGAAGTCCTGATGGTCAACGGACCGCGCAGTCCTCCTAGCTTCCCCTACGACGACGATGGTGATGGCGGCGGCGATCCGTCGCGCGTCCACGAGGAGTACCGCCCCGAGCCCCTCTCTTCACAGCCGAGGGAAGAGCTTCGCCGCCGTAACATGGATGCACTTCACACTCCTATCATTGGAGAAACCCCCGAGGCCCGGCCTTGGAGGAGGCGCGCCTGGCCAACTTGGCTGAACGCACTCGACTGGAGAACCTCCAGCACGCACTCGACGAGCGTGCTTGGCAGCGGATTCCTGAGTCCAGTCGATGACAATTTTTTCCGCCCTCCAACTCAGGTATACCGAACTCCGATTCAAAATCTCACAGCTGCAGCCCGAATAGCAGAGTCGATTCAGCCTTCCCTGTAGGAAGCTGGCAGAGGTTTGATGCAGATCCGGGCTTTACTCCGGGCTGCAGGAGAGCAGAACATAGCAGTATCACAGTCACGGAATAGAATTCATAGCAGGTCTGTGGTGGCAGACACAGTTCAGTCGGCTCACAGCCCAAGATCGCCCCCGCGGCGTGAGGGACGTGGATACCGGCGAGATCAATACAGAAATCATGAGCAATATGATCGCCGACTCGACCACGATGACCGTCGTCGAGTGCCCACACCTCCCCGAGGAGTGGGTCATATGTGCCTCGGCAGCACGATGACAGACGCCCTCACAGTGGCGGGCGAAGAATTCCAGTCGACCCCAGGGAGCTGGGCTTTGATGCGAGATCTATTCTTGTTCAAGGTCTAGTCGACAGAAATAGAGCACACAGAGAGGGTCATGACAGAGATCACCCGACTGGCAGCAGAGTACATGTTTCAGGCCCAGAGTGCTTTAGCAGAGCCATCAGGGCTGCGGTGATTCCTCCCAACTTCAGGTTGGCGACTGGAATCAGCAAGTTCACTGGTGAGTCCAAGCCTGACACTTGGCTTGAGGACTACCGAGTGGCTGTGCAGATCGGTGGCGGCAATGATGAAGTGGCCATGAAACACCTTCCTCTTATGTTGGAAGGCTCAGCCAGAGCGTGGTTGAATCAGTTATCACCTGGCAGCATATACAGTTGGGAAGAACTCGCCCGAGTGTTTGTCAGAACCTTTGAGGGTACTTGCAAACGGCCGACAGGGTTAACAGAATTGCAGTCCTGCGTGCAGAAACCGAATGAGACCTTGAGAGATTACATTCAGAGATGGATCACATTGCATCATACAGTGGAGAATGTGTCAGATCACCAAGCAGTTTGTGCCTTCAAGGAGGGTGTTAAGTATCGAGAGTTGAATCTGAAATTCGGTCGGACAGGAGATATGTCTCTGTCCCGGATGATGGAGATCGCCACCAAGTATGCTAATGGTGAAGAGGAAGACCGACTCCGGAGCGGCAAACATAAAACAGTCGCCCAGGAAATCGGAGGAGGGAATTCCAATCGGAAGCAGAAGCGCAAGGCCGAACCAGCTGCTCCTGGTGAAGCTTTAGTGGTGGCTCAAGGAAAGTTCAAGGGGAAGCCCAAAGGACCCTGGAACCCCAAGAAAATGAAAGATCAAGATGGAAATGATGTGTTGGATTTACCCTGTCACATTCACATCAAGAAAGATGAAGAGGGTAATCTGATTTACCCTAAACATACCACTCGACAGTGTCGGCTCCTGGTCCAGCAATTCCGAGAGAAACAACCCAAGGAGAAGGAAAAGGAGTCGGACAAGGGTGATGATAAGGAAGAAGACGAGGATGGTTTTCCCAACGTCAATTCCACTCTGATGATTTTTGCTGATGTTGAAAGCAAAAGTCGACTGAAAGTTATAAACACAGAGGTGAACATGGTTACTCCGGCAACACCAAGTTATCTGAAGTGGTCCCAGACTGCCATCACATTCGACCAGTCTGACAACCCAGCACGTATAGCCACCCCTGGAAGGCAAGCGCTGGTGGTCGACCCAGTTGTTGAAGGCACTCGACTGACTAAAGTGCTGATGGATGGTGGTAGTGGCCTAAATATCCTGTATGTGGAGACCTTGAAGGGAATGGGCATTCCGATGTCCAAGCTCAGTGAAAGCAATATGAATTTCCATGGCATCATACTTGGCAAGAAGGCTGAATCACTCGGCCAGATCGCCCTTGATGTGGTTTTCGGTGATTCCAAGAATTACCGCAAAGAAAAGTTGACATTTGAAGTAGTGGATTTCCAGAATGCTTATCATGCCATTCTGGGTAGGCCTGCCTATGCACATTTCATGGCTCGACCATGTTACGTGTACCTCAAGTTGAAAATGCCTGGTCCTAGAGGAGTGATCACTATCACTGGCAATCGGCAGAAGGCAGAAGAGTGTTTCCAGAAGGGTTCAAAAATCACCGATGTGCAAATGGTAGCAGTCGAAATGCAAGAATACGGAAAGAACGCAGATCCGAGTGATTTGTTGCGCTCCAAGAAGCCTGCCACTGATTCTGCATTTCAGTCGTCCGGTGAAACTAAGCTGATTCGTATTAACCCGACGGACCCTAATGCTGCTCCTACTCATATCTCAACATCACTCGAAAGTAAATAGGAAGAAGCGCTCATCCAATTCCTCCGTGAGAACTGGGACATCTTTGCATGGAAACCTTCTGACATGCCGGGTGTACCCAGGGGACTGGCTGAGCATCATTTGCGAGTCGACCCGAAGGTAAAACCAGTCAAGGAACATCTTCGATGGTCCGCCGTATAGAAGAGGAAAGCAATTGGTGAGGAAGTGGCTCGGCTCCTGGCAGCTGAGTTCATCCGAGAGATTTACCACTCCGAGTGGCTCGCCAATGTTGTCATGGTCCCTAAGAAGGACGATTCACTTCGCATGTGCATTGACTTCAAGCATATCAATCGGGCCTGCCCGAAAGATCATTTTCCTCTCCCCCGCATCGACCAAATTGTCGACTCGACTGCGGGGTGTGAGCGATTGTCTTTTCTGGACGCCTATTCCGGGTATCATCAGATCCGACTGTATGGACCTGATGAGATAAAAACGGCTTTCATCACTCCATTCGGATGTTTCTGTTATGTCACCATGCCATTCGGCCTGAAGAATGCTAGAGCCACATTCATGAGGATGATTCAGAAATGTCTGCTCACTCAAATCAGTCGGAATGTGGAAGCATCATGGATGACATTGTGGTCAAGTCACGAAAGGGTTCCGACCTGCTGGCTGACCTTGCTGAAACTTTTGCCAACCTCAGAAGGTATGATATCAAGCTTAATCCATCAAAGTGTACATTCGGAGTTCCTGGTGGAAAGTTGCTCGGTTTCCTTGTTTCCGAACGAGGAATCGACGCAAACCCAGAGAAAGTTGGTGCCATACTCCGGATGAAGCGCCCTGTACGTGTACATGATGTCCAGAAGCTTACTGGTTGTTTGGCCGCCTTGAGTCGATTCATATCTCGTCTCAGTGAAAAGGCCCTGCCTCTTTACCGACTGATGAAGAAATCTGACAAGTTCGAGTGGACAGATGAAGCTGACGCAGCGTTTGCAGAACTCAAAGCCCTGCTTTCCACCCAGCCGGTGCTTGCTGCCCCAATCAGCAAAGAGCCTTTACTGCTTTATATTGCATCCACAAGACAAGTTGTCAGTACGGTGCTCACGGTCGAGCGGGAAGAAGAAGGAAAAGCCTATAAAGTTCAGCGCCCAGTATACTATGTTTCTGAAGTTCTGACTCCATCCAAGCAAAGATATCCACATTATCAGAAGCTTGTTTATGGGATTTACATGACCACGAAGAAGGTTGCACATTACTTCTCTGATCACTCCATTACAGTCATCAGCAACGCACCATTGTCAGAGATCCTGAACAACAGAGATGCAACTGGTCGAGTGGCAAAGTGGGCGATTGAACTCCTTCCCTTGGATATCAAGTTTGAGGCAAAGAAAGCTATCAAGTCCCAAGCAATAGCAGATTTCCTCGCCGAGTGGATTGAACAGCAACTGCCGACTCAGATTCACTCGGAGCATGGACCATGTTCTTCGATGGATCCAAGATGCTGAATGGTTCTGGTGCTGGGGTGGTATTGGTATCCCCCCGAGGCGACAAACTCAGCTATGTTCTCCAGATTCATTTTGACTCCTCCAACAACGAAGTTGAATATGAAGCACTTTTGTGTGGGTTGCGTATGGCCATTTCACTCGGCGTCCATCGCCTCATGGTCTACGACGACTCAGATTTAGTGGTTAATCAAGTGATGAAGGTGTGGGATGTCAGAAGCCCAACTATGACTGGCTACTGTAATGCAGTGAGAAAGTTAGAGAAGAAGTTCGAGGGGTTAGAGCTCCATCACATACCCCGACTGAAAAATCAAGCAGCCGATGATCTGGCAAAGATAGGTTCCAAGAGGGAGGCCATTCCCAGCAATGTGTTCTTGGAACATATTCATACACGTTCAGTTCAAGAAGATCCTTTCACTGAAGAGCCCCCACAACCAAAAAGCGCCACTGATCCGACTGAAGTCGAAGTCCCAGCCATGGTCGACTTGATCATGGAGGTTTTGGTCATCACTCCCAACTGGACAGTGCCGTACATTTCATACATCCTTGGGAAAGAACTCCCAGAGGATTAATAAGAGGCTCGATAGATCGTCCGTCAATCCAAAGCCTTTACTGTGATAAGAGGACAGTATTTCAGAGAAAGTGTGACTGGAGTCTGCCAGAAATGCATAACACCAGAGGAAGGTCGAGTGATCCTCAATGACGTCCACTCGGGGACCTGTGGTCACCATGCGTCTTCTCGGACCATTGTGGCCAAAGCATACAGAGCAGGATTTTATTGGCCGCGAGCAAATGAGATGGCAAAAGAAATAGTCGACAAATGTGAAGGTTGCCAGTTTTACTCCAACATGTCTCACAAGCCTGCATCAACCCTGAAGACCATTCCACTCATCTGGCCTTTTGCTGTTTGGGGATTGGATATGGTTGGACCTCTCAAGACTGGTAGGAGCGGCTTCACTCATGTGCTCGTGGCAGTGGACAAGTTCACCAAATGGATCGAAGCCAAGCCTATCAAAAGTCTTGAAGCCAGTACTGCTGTCAGCTTCATCAGAGAGTTAACATTCAGATATGGTGTTCCGCACAGCATCATCACTGACAATGGGTCGAACTTCGATTCTGATGAGTTCAGAGCCTTCTGTGCTTCCCAAGGCACTCGAGTCGACTATGCTTTAGTTTCCCACCCCCAGTCGAATGGACAAGCTGAAAGAGCAAACTGATTGATTCTCAAAGGACTAAAACCCCGACTAATGCGTGATCTCATGCACGCAGCAGGCACTTGGGTCGATGAACTTCCATCGGTGCTTTGGGGATTGAGGACAACTCCCAATCGGTCGACTGGCCGAACTCCATTCTTCTTGGTCTATGGAGCTGAAGCTGTACTCCCGAGTGACTTGCTTCACAATGCACCCCGAGTTGAGCTTTTCTCAGAAGATGAAGCAGAACAGGCATGGCAAGATGCAGTTGATCTCCTGGGAGAGGAAAGAGAGATGGCCCTAATCCGGTCGACCATCTATCAGCAAGACTTGCATCGATTCCACGCCAGAAACATGAGGGGTCGAGCATTTCAGGAGGGAGACTTGGTTCTTTGAGTGGATCAGCAGAAACCACACAAGCTTGCTCCTGCTTGGGAAGGCCCCTTCATCGTCACAAGAGTGCTCCACAATGGAGCATACCACCTTTACAACGTCGAGCACAAGAAAGACGAGCCACGCACTTGGAATGCGGAGTTGCTCCGCCCCTTTTATACTTAAGTGTTCAGATGTAATAAAAAATACCTTCTAGTTTGATTATCAAAGACACAGTTTTACAGTCTCCTAAATGTTTGCTGTTTCTTTGTTATATGTTTCAAATCCCCCAGTGGGTGCCTTAGCCGCGAATCCGTTTAGCCTAAGTTTAAAAAATCCTACCGAGTGGTGAGCAAGCCTCTCACTCGGGGGCTTAGCTGCGAATCCGTTTCGCCTAAGTTTAAAAATTCCTACCGAGTGGTGAGCAAGCCTCTCACTCTGGGGCTTAGCCGCAAATCCGTTTCGCCTAAGTTTGAAAAATCCTACCGAGTGGTGAGCAACCCTCCCACTCGGGGGCTTAGCTGCAGTACAGTACTCGCCTAAGTTTGAAAAATCCTACCGAGTGGTGAGCAACCCTCCCACTCGGGGGCTTAGCTGCAGTACAGTACTCGCCTAAGTTTGAAAAATCCTACCGAGTGGTGAGCAAGCCTCCCACTCGGGGGCTTAGCTGCAGTCCAGTACTCGCCTAAGTTTAAAAAATCCTACCGAGTGGTGAGCAGCCCTCCCACTCGGGGGCTTAGCTGCAGTCCAGTACTCGCCTAAGTTTGAAAAATCCTACCGAGTGGTGAGCACCCCTCCCACTCGGGGGCTTAGCTGTAGTCCAGTACTCGCCTAAGTTTGAAAAATCCTACCGAGTCGTGAGCAACCCTCCCACTCGGGGGCTTAGCTGCAGTCCAGTACTCACCTAAGTTTGAAAAATCCTACCGAGTGGTGAGAACCCCTCCCACACGGGGGCTTAGCTGCAGTCCAGTACTCGCCTAAGTTTGAAAAATCCTACCGAGTGGTGAGGAGCCCTCCCACTCGGGGGCTTAGCTGCAGTCCAGTACTCGCCTAAGTTTGAAAAATCCTACCGAGTGGTGAGCAACCTTCCCACTCGGGGGCTTAGCTGCAGTCCAGTACTCGCCTAAGTTTGAAAAATCCTACCGAGTGGTGAGCAACCCTCCCACTCGGGGGTTTAGCTGCAGTCCAGTACTCGCCTAAGTTTGAAAAATCCTACCGAATGGTGAGCAACCTTCCCACTCGAGGGCTTAGCTGCAGTCCAGTACTCGCCTAAGTTTGAAAAATCCCACTGAGTGGTGAGCAACCCTCCCACTCGGGGGCTTAGCTGCAGTAGGGTACTCGCCTAAGTTTGAAACACATCCCTATCCGCAAGGACGACGAGGTGCAGAACGACTGCAACCTTCTCCTCAGAGTTGCGCCACAAGTATAGCGTGCGCTCCATCCTCATCCGCAAGGACGACGAGGTGCAGGTCGACTGCAACCTTCTCCTCAGAGCTGCGCCACAAGTATAACATGCGCTCCATCCTCACCCGCAAGGACGATGAGGTGCAGGTCGACTGGAACCTCTTCCCCAGAGCTGCATCTCAAGTACAAAAAATATTCCGAGTGAAGAACAAATTCCACTCGAAGGCAAGCACAAGCATATTCGGAGATAAACCAAATTCAGATAAATCCTAAGGTTCCGACCGTGGATTAAAGTACTCGGGCATCAAGCCCGAAGGAGTTTAACGGTTACAAAATCACTCGGCATTCCGAGGCAAATTTAAGGTGGAGCATAAAAGTTTGTTCACTCCGCAGGAGGAGGGCTGGCAGGCTCGACGAATTCGTCCAGATCGATTCCGTCGGCAATCCGAGTGGCAGCAGCAATGAAGGTCCCCATGAAAGATTGGAAGTCATGCTTCTTGGTGTTGGCGACCTTGATCGCTGCCAGCTTCTCTTCTCGCGCTTCCTTGCAGTGGACACGAACCAAAGACAGAGCCACATCAGCGCCGCACCGGGCAGAAGATTTATTCCATTCTTGCACTCGACCGGGAATCTCATTAAGTCGAGTCATCAGAGACTCAAGGTCATTCTGGAGCGTTGCCCCTGGCCAGAGTGCTGTGTCGATCCGCGACATTGCGACCTTCAGTCGAGCAAGATAATCAACAACGCCAGCAACAGGAGATTCCAATCGGAGTACATTCATGGCAACCTCGTCTTTCACTGGAGAATGGATGGGGTCCAAGCTTGTCTCAACTCGCCCAGTTTCTTCCTCGAAGTTCCGGCAAAATTCTGCACGTACAATTCAAAGATGAGTCAGCGGTTGTATATCGAGTCGACAATGACAAGTCAGTCGGTTCAAAGAAAATACCTTCAAGCATGACGAACAGCTTCTTGGCAAGACCTCCCAGATAATTCTCCAGATCGTCCCTCTTGCGAGCAATGCCTTCCATCTTCTCGTTCAGATTGTTCTTGTCCTTCTTCAGGCGAGTCGCTTCCTTATTGGCTTCATCAAGGGCAGTTTTCAGCTTGGCGTTTTCTTCCTCCAGTTTGCTGACTGAAGCTAGCTTCTATTCGGCCAGTGCAGTTTCCTCGTCAGCTGATTTCTATGCGGCCGCAAGATCTTGGTCCTTTTTCGCCAAAGCTTGATTCATTTTGTCTGAAAGAAACAGTGCTCGGTTCAGAAAAAACAAAATAGAATCTAGTACAGAGACAAATCAGTCGGCAAGCTTTCTCTTACCAGCAGCTTCATCCTTGGCCTTCTGCAGATTTGTATTGGCCAGTTCCAGATTGAGGTTGAGCTGAATCTGTTTTTTCTCCAATTCAACAAAACGAACTCCGAGTTCACAAGATTTCTGTAATCAAGGGACAGTCAATCGACAGATGGAAATATTAGTTACTTCAGAGCAATAGTTTGATAAATTCAAGTTGTTTTCAGACCGTAGTCGACTGCCCGCAGTCAACCATGGTCTTGGGGACTACACCCAGTGGGTGCACTTAGCGTGCCCCCACTGGTCTAGTTTCCACTCGACGTGGTCTGTCCAGTCCGAGTGTAAAAAAAGAAGAGGATCTAAGACCGTAGTCGACTGCCCGCAGTCGACCACGGTCTCGGGGACTACACCCAGCGGGTGCACTTAGCATGCCCCCACTAGTTCGAATTCCACTCGACATGGTCCGTCCAGAGCGAGTGGAAAATTTAGCTTCTCAGACCACAGTCGACTACCCGCAGTCAACTATGGTCTCGGGGACTACACCCAGTGGGTGCACTCAGCGTGCCCCCACTAGTTCAAAAATCCAATCGACACAACCTAGTCGACCTAAGATACAAGTTTGCTCAGTGGCAAATCAAAACACCCTGTGGGTGTACAGATGCGAAGCACAGACAGATGAAAAGATTCTTTGAAAGAAAGTTTTCAGGTAGCATATCCTAACGGAACAAGCTAAAAGAGTCAGTAGGCAATCTGCTAACCTGGACGTTGCTCTGGAGAGCGGAGCTGGCATCATAAGCAGCTTGGCTGGCTTCCCGCACCATCTTCATCTTCTCCATCATAATGCCTGCCTGGCGTATAGCCTCTTTGGCAGCACCCACCTGGTCCTCTGGGACGTGATGTGCAGCAAAAAGTGAAGGAGGATCGGCGGGAGTCTGCGCGGCTGATGCTGAAGGCTGAGCACTCGACAGTGGTATGGCGAAGGTGACGGAGGGCCGATTGGCATCGCCGGCTTCCTGGATTACCGGTTCCGCCACCGGCGTCGACTGAGGCGTCCTGCCAACGGACGTTTTCCTGCTTCTTCTCCCCAAGGGCCTCTGTGGCTCGTCTTCGTCGTCGTCTGGGAGATCGATGATGTTGGGAGGAGCTGTAAAAAGATCAATCGCCAAAAATTCATCCTCGTTGGTCGTACCGCAGTTCAATCGACAAAGCAAAGACAAGATCACAAAGATTATACCTGGGTTGGAGGTGACCGCATCTTCCATGTCCTCATCCTCGTTTTTGTAAGCAGAGGTCCCAGAAGTAGCGGCACTGCTAGTTTCAAGATTCATTCGGTCAAACCAAGGAAAAATAGACAACGCAGAATTTCGGGTAAAACTGAAGACAGGACACTTATGCAGAGGCAATAGGGATGTCGATTTTGATTCTGGGCAGCGCCTTTCGGGTCTTCTGTGGTACGACCTTGGATTGTTTCGGAGCCTTTTCAGTCCGCGCCGGAGAAGACGTCCGAGGACGCTTTGACAACTGCCCAGGCTGAACAGTTGCCTTGTCGCGGGCGCTTGCGGGATCGTGGGTGAGCCTGGATCGTCTTTCCCTACGGGGAGGCGAGTCGACCTCTTCTTCATCACTCGGGTCGGAGCTCTCCTCATCCCCTTCACCATCAGAATGCCACTCGCCGCTCTCGCCTCCGCTCGCCTCCCCCTCCGGATCCTGCTCCTGCTCTCCGTTGGGCATCGAATACATCTCAGTAAGAGCCTAGAGGACAACAAGCAAGACAAAAGTCAGTCGGTTGATTGCAAGCAGTTACATGATAAATCAAGATAACACTCGGCAATTCAGAGTTGGACCTTGTCTGTTTGGTGCGAGTTGTCAAGTGGAGGGACTCTCCTGGCCCCCCTGGGGTTATCTTTGTTGCCAGTGATACCCCTCAACCACTTCTCCACCGTATCCTCGTCGACTTCTTCCGGATGGATCCGAGTGGAATCATCAATGCCCGAATACATCCACATCGGATGGTCACGGGCTTGAAGCGGCTGAATGCGTCGCCTGAGGAAGACTTCCAACAAATCCATGCCGGTCACGCCATCGCGGATGAGCTGGACCACTCGCTCGACCAACACCTTCACCTCTGCTTTCTCCCCCATGGTCACTTTCAGGGTGGAGGGCTTCTCTACTCGAGCCATGGAAAAGGGGGGAAGTCCAGTCGACTGACCGGGAGTCGGCTGGTCTTTGCAGTAAAACCAGGTCGACTGCCACCCTCGGACTGACTCGGGTAGGATTATGGCTGGGAAAGAGCTCTTACCCCTCATTTGGATTCCAAGACCCCCACAGATCTGGATCACTTTTGTCCTCTCATCACACGGATTAGCTTTTTTGACCGACTGGGAGCGACACGTGAAAATGTGCTTGAAGAGGCCCAGTGTGGTCAACAACCCAAGAAGTTTTCACACATGGACACGAAAGTGGCAAGATACACGATGGTGTTGGGGGAAAAATGATGAAGTTGTGCTCCAAAGAAGTTCAAGAAAGCTCGGAAAAAAGGATGGGGAGGCAAAGAAAACCCGCGGTCGACGTGGGTGGCGAGGAGGACGCACTCACCCTCCTGCGGTCGGGGCTCAGTCTCGTCCGCCGGGAGCCGCGCGGATCCATGGGGGATCAATCCCTCCTCGGCCAGATCATCGATGTCGTCCTGGCGAATCGTCGACCAGATCCAATCTCCCTGGATCCAGCCGCGTGGCAGACCGGACCTCGAGGAAGATCCGCCCCGGCTGGACTTCTTCCCCTTCGCCTTCGCCGTCGCCTTCTTCGCGCGTTCCAATGCCACCGTCTTCTCCTTCCCCATCGCAGCAGACAGAGCTCGAACGGAGCAGCGGCACCGGGGCAGGAGCGGATGCGGTGGAGAAAACAGAGAATGAAGAGGAAGAATGGGAGCGCACTGTTCAAAAACCCCGGACCAACGCCTTATATGAGGTTGCTTCCGAATGACTGACTTGTGAACCCGGGCGATCTTATCAAATCCCACAACAGTCGCGCGAGCGATACGTGGCGAAAAAGGCGGCGCGGAAATCGAGGCGGCCCTGCCTTATCCAACCCGATTGCTGCGGCATCCTCCGCCCTGCGCACTTCCCAAAAATTCGAATCTCGCGAGATCCGCGGGCAACAGAGCAACCTGTCAGACGGAAGATTTTCTCCATATCAACGCTCGAAGCTTTTCAGTAAAAGTTCACTCGACAAAACCAAGAATGGATCAAGGCGACTGAAAAAGAAGTTGATGTCACCGTGTTGATTCATCGATCCCAACCAGACACTCCCAAAGTGCAAGAGCTGAATTGGAAGTATTTTCAACTCCTTCTCCACTCTAACCCTAAACCATTCGGGGGCTAATGATGAAGCCATGTACCTAGGGTAGGGTCATAGGCCTAACCTAGACACCCTCCCCAAGGGCATCACCCTAAAGACAGAAGCATTTGAAGGGTACCATCATCCACTCAACCAGAGACATTCCACTCGGAAGAATCAATGTCACTCGACCGTCACAGAAACCACTCGACATACAGAAGATCTAAAGTCACTCTACGCAGCAACGGTTGGGCGTTTACTCATAGACTTAATTACCATTTATAACACTTTATTGCGGACGTTACCTGTAACGCTTACTCTTTATGAACATTGAACCCTGTGTAACGGAGGGGGGCTGGGGTCCTGGCGCACTCTATATAAGCCACCCCCCTCCTCTGGGAGAAGGGTTCGCACCCCCTGTAACACTCACACGTATAATCCAGTCGACTGCCTCCGGGCACCGAGACGTAGGGCTATTACTTCCTCCGCGAAGGGCCTGAACTCATAAAACTCGTGTGTACAACTTCGCCATAGCTAGGATCTTGCCTCTACTTACCTAACCCCCATTCTACTGTCAGTCTTAGATCCACGACAGTCCCCACGTGGGCCCCCTCACTTATCTCTTTAGCCCACATTGTCACCTACCTCCAGAAAAAAAATCACTCTTGCTCTCTCTCCCGTGTTCTTGAGCTCAAACCCGCGGATTTCGATCTCTTTGCTCGAAGCTCCGTTTTCGAAACTGTTTCGGGGGATTGTTGCTTGGTATGTGACTCCACCATTTGTCCAATTAGTTTTTTGCTTTAGTGGTTTATACTTCGAATAATTAGCTACTCTTGGTCCTACTGTAGATGTGCTTGTATGTTCAATTCTTAGTGTTCTAAGTAGTTTGAATGCTTGCTATGGCCTCTATGTATCCCTATGAGTAGTTGCTATTAGTTTTGTGAAGTTTTGTTGGAAAAAATTTGTGAACTAAAAATTCAGATTTTTGTTCATAGGAAAAATTGTACGCGGACATGATGAACCTGTTTGGAAGGAGTTCCTCGAGGAGACGATCTTCGGGGGCATCCTCTAGTGACAGCTCTGCTCGCCGGTCTTACGTTGAACCAAGTGAAAGTTCCACGCGAGATGCTGCCACCAAAACTTGCTTATCGCCTTGCGATGAGTATATGATGCAGGTGGGCATCAAAGAGGAATTTGAGCAATATGTTCATAATGCCGGTCTTGGTCCCTACCTCTCAGATAAGTGTGAACAACGCCATCTTCTCACTGAATCATTTGTCAAAGAATTTAAATATTTTCCTCGTGAGTCTAGGGTGTCGTTTATGCTTTATGATAACCATATACTATTTCACTAGAGAACTTTGCTTACCATTGCAAAATTCCATTTTGGGGTTCGCTTGATGAGCCAGCAAAGGCTGAGTATGAGTCCTTCTTGACTAGCCTTTGTTACGGTGAAAATAGGGGAGTGAGACAAGGAAGAATAAAGAGCATTCACTTTCCCGCAATTCAATACCTTGCATTATTTAACGGGAAATGCATAGTAGGCAAGCAAGACTATAGCATACTTCGTGCTCCAGACTTGAGCCTCATTCACACCGCTCTCACTGGTGAAAGGGATTATAACCTTGCAGCGATTGTTGGATGTAAACTTCAGCATAACACCAAAAGTGGTTGGTTCTATGGTGGAATATATGCCACGCGTTTAGCACGGGGGCTGAGTGTTTCACCTTTGCCTTTTGATCCTATCCTTCCCACTCGGTATTTAGATTTTAATGCTTTGAAAGAGCATAAGATTCTTGCGGGAAGGGCTGATAACTTCACTTATAATTTATTGTTTAACCAATCACATGTTGTGGACACATATTTGCCTACGCCTGCTCTCTTTGATTATCACAACAAGGAAAGATATTTTGTTCTTGAGAGCGAGGCTCGAGCTCACAACACAGCAGTGTTGGCGGCACGGTGTGCTGACGCCTCCGCACCAAGAGCCTCCGTGAGCTACCACGCCGACTACTACCCTCCAGGCTACTGATCGATTACCAACTTAGGCCAAAAGCCTAAGCTTGGGGGAGTACGTATTGCGCACCGACATTATATTCATGTTCATGCATATCATTCTATTTGTCGGTGTTCACACTTTTTCATTGTATCATCCATGCTTAGATTATTTTCTTGTTTTCTTCTTGTGTGTTTGAAAAACTTTAGAAAAACCAAAAAATAATATAGTTGTGGTAATTTACTTTCTATGCATGCCTAGTAGTAGTATTAAAAAGAAAAAAGAAAACCCAAAAAGATTTCCTTGTTCTTCTTTGCTTGTTGGGAGCTTTCCCGTGTAAATAGTTTTTCTCGTTTTGCTTTTATTTGCTTGTTGAAGAAAATCAAAAACTCCAAAAATATTTCAGTGTGTTTCTCTGAATTTCTTTTCTTTTTATTTCGAGTTGTACCAAGGAGAAGACCACGATGAAAATGTTGAGTGGGTCTCATATGAATAACTGTCGAACTAATAAGAGCCCATTTTACCTTGTCTTCTCCTGTTGAATAAAATGTTTTGCAGATTCCAGCTTATCTCATGGCACTCTTGCACTATTATTATTTTCATATCATTCAGTCGTGCAAGTGAAAGGCAATAATGACGATATTCAATGAGCTCGCCATGGCAAGGAGAAACTGGTATGAACTCGACTTGTTCTGTCTCTATAAATATGTTTAACCTAGTATCCAGGCTTCATCCCATTATGATTAAACATGTTTGCAATGACAATTAGATATTATAGTTTCTCATGCCATGCATAAGTAGCTAGGAGTTGATAATGATTTATCTTGGATATCAACATAGCGTTAAAATGATTGTGATGTGGTATGATGATATGGTATCCTCCTCTGAATGTTTGAGTGGCTTGACTTGGCACATGTTCATGCATGTAGTTGAATCAAAACCAACATAGCCTCTATGATATTTATGTTCATGGTGTTCATATCCTACTCATGCTAGTGTCCAATGTTACTTATGCATAATGCATGGTTATGACCGTTGTTGCTCTCTAGCTGGCCGCTTCTCAATCTAATTGCTAGCCTTCGCCTGTACTAAGTGGGAACTCTGCTTGTACATCAAAAACCTTAAACCCAAAGTTATTCTAGATCAGTCCACCATACCTACCTATATGCGGTATATATTACCCTGCCGTCCTAAGTAAATTTGCATGTGCCACCTCTAAAAACTTCTAAAAATTATCCTTTTCGTGTGCCTGGATCATTCATGGAACGACAGGAGGTGGTCAGTATCTTCCATGCTAAGCGGGTTATTCTCAGGTCGAGTGTTTATTCACTCGCCATCGCACGAGAAAAGGGCGGTATTAGGGATGCCCAGTGAGGGAGTCCTGGATTAAGGGGTCCTCAGACAGCCGGACTATATCCTTTGGCCAGACTGTTGGACTATGAAGATACAAGATTGAAGACTTCGACCCGTGTCCGGATGGGACTCTCCTTGGTGTGGAAGGCAAGCTTGGCAATACGGATATGTAGATCTCCTCCCTTGTAACCGACTCTGTGTAACCCTAGCCCCCCCGGTGTCTATATAAACCGGAGGGTTTAGTCCGTAGGACAACAACAATCATACCATAGGCTAGCTTCTAGGGTTTAGCCTCTACGATCTCGTGATAGATCAACTCTTGTAATACTCATATCATCAAGATCAATCAAGCAGGAAGTAGGGTATTACCTCCATCGAGAGGGCCCGAACTTGGGTAAACATCGTGTCCCCCGCCTCCTGTTACCATCCGCCTTAGACGCACAGTTCGGGACCCCCTACCCGAGATCCGCCGGTTTTGACACCGACATTGGTGCTTTCATTGAGAGTTCCACTGTGCCGTCACCATAAGGCTTGATGGCTCCTTCAATCATCGGCAACGATTCGATCCAGGGTGAAGTTTTCCTCCCCGGACAGATCTTCGTATTCGGCGGCTTTGTACTGCGGGCCAATTCGCTTGGCCATCTGGAGCAGATCGAAAGCTACGCCCCTGGCCATCAGGTCAGATTTGGAAACTTGAACTGCACTGCCAACATCCGCGGAGACTTGATCTTCGGCGGATTCGAGCCCATGTCAGGTGCGCCGCACAATCACGACGAGCATGATTTAACTCTGACGTCGGACAGTGTTCGGGAGATCACACCTGCAACTACTCCGGCCCTCAATCCGGAGCAAATCGCGCCATCTGAGGACGGGTGGACAGACTCCGCCATGGAGGCCACACTCTCAGTGGCGATAGAGCCGAATACTGACTTCACCCCTTACGAGAGCCGTGTTGCCGAACCATTGGATTCGTCCCCGGCCACGGGCTCCGAGCCGCCTGCGTCCGTGCCTATCGAATCTGATTGGGCACCGATCATGGAGTTTAAATCCGCAGATATCTTTCAGCACTCGCCTTTTGGCGATGTGCTAAATTCATTAAGGTCTCTCTCCTTGTCAGGAGAACCTTGGCCGAACTATGTCCGGCTAGAATGGGATGCGAACGACGAAGAAATTTGCTCCCCATCCACCACCCACTTAGTAGCCACTGTCGACGATTTAACCGACATGCTCGACTTCGACTCCGAAGACATCGACGGTATAGATGACGGTGCAGGAGACAAACAGGAAACACCGCCCATAGGGCGCTGGACCTCCACCTCATCATATGATATATACATGGTGGATACCCCTAAAGAAGGCGATGGCGATAAGACAGCGGAGGATGGCCCCTCCAAGAAGCAACCCAAGCATCGACGTCAGCAGCACCGCTCTAAGTCCTGCCATAGCAAAAGTAGTGATACCGGCACAAGAGACAATAACACTCCGGATAGTGCCGAAGACGAAGGCAATCCCCTCCAGCCAGATTTAGAGCGGGAGGATGAACAAGCTAGCCCTCCAGAACAGGCAGCAGATGGAGAAACGGAGGATGACAATTACATGCCTCTCTCCGAAGACGAGGTGAGCCTCGGCGACGAAGAATTTATCGTGCCTGAGGATCCCGTCGAGCAGGAGCGCTTCAAGCACTGGCTTATAGCCACAGCAAATATCCTGAAGAAAAAGCAACAACAGCTTCAAGCTGATCAAGATCTGCTAGCGGATAGATGGACCGAAGTCCTGGCAGCCGAGGAATACGAACTCGAGCGCCCAACCAAGAGTTATTCGAAGCGCAGGTTGCTACCTCACCTCGAGGAGGAAGCATCGAAACCTACATCACCAGCATATGATGCGGCTGATCGGCCACCTCGTGGCCGAGACAGAGAGGCATTTCAGCCCGAAGTCCAGCCCGCACCCCGCCGCCAATCAAACAAAAATACCAAGGTCCGGGGCAACACGCGGGACCTGCGAGATGTATTGGAAAACAAGGCAAAACATGCAAGATCGATCTACGGATCACGGGGGCGCGCACCAACAGGTGACGATGATCGTCACGCCGGATACACTAAAAGCAAATCCGGCCGAGCCGAACACGGCAGACAAGACTCGTATGAACTGCGTCGTGATATAGCCCGGCACAGAGGCGCCGCACACCCCCTATGCTTCACTGATGAAGTAATGGATCATGAATTCCCAGAAGGGTTTAAACCCGTAAACATTGAATCATACGATGGCACTACAGACCCCGCGGTATGGATAGAAGACTTCTTCCTCCACATTAACATGACCCGCGGGGATGACCTACATGCCATCAAGTATCTCCCGCTAAAACTCAAAGGGCCGGCTCGGCATTGGCTCAATAGCTTGCCGGCAAACTCCATCGGAAGTTGGGAGAGCCTGGCAGAGGCATTCCTGGACAATTTCCAGGGCACTTATGTGCGACCGCCGGACGCTGACGATTTAAGTCATATAACTCAGTAGCCAGGGGAATCGGCCAGGAAATTCTGGACCCGGTTCCTAACCAAGAAGAACCAAATAGTCCACTGTCCGGAAGCAGAGGCCTTACCGGCATTTAAGCATAATATTCGTGACGAATGGCTCGCCCGGCACCTCGGCCAAGAGAAGCCAAAATCCATGGCAGCCCTCACAACACTTATGACCCGCTTTTGTGCAGGCGAAGATAGCTGGTTGGCTTGTAGTACCAATACAGCAAGCAAACCTGGCATATCAGAAGCCAGGGATAGCAACGGCAAACCACGATGCAACAAACACAAGCGCCGCAAATATGGTGAAAACGCCGAAAATACGGCAGTTAATGCCGGGTTCAAGGGCTCAAAGTCCGGTCAGCGGAAAGGGCCACCCAAAAATAAAAATTCGGGTCCATCCAGTCTGGACCGCATACTCGATCGCCAATGCCAAATTCATGGCACCCCAGAAACGCTAGCCACCCATACCAACAGAGAATGCTGGGTCTTCAAACAAGCTGGCAGGACAGGCGCCAAAGACAAAGGGGGGTCTCAAAGCGACGATAGCGACGAAGAGCCCAGACCATCGAACACAGGAGGGCAAAAGAAATTTCCCCCGCATATTCAATTGGTGAATGTGGTAAATACCACCCAAATTACCAACTCGGACCGGATATGCATCCTTAGGGATGGCGACTCAACGGAACTAGTCATCCCACAATATAAACTAGGGCCGGTCACCTTCAACCGCACGGATCGACCGATTAACGCCAATCAGGGCAATCCAGCCGCACTAGTCCTCGACCCAATAATAGACGGGTTCCACCTCACTCGAGTCCTTATGGAGGGCGGTAGCAGTCTAAATCTGCTTTACCAGGACACAGTGCGCAAGATGGGCATCGATCATTCGACGATCAAACCCACTAAAGCCACTTTCAGAGGCATTATACCAGGTGAGGAGGCTCGCTGTACAGGCTCCATTGCCCTTGAGGTAGTCCTCGGATCACCAGAAAATTACCGTATCGAAGAGTTAATCTTCGAAATCATCCCTTTCCGCAGTGATTATCAAGCACTGCTCGGACGAACCGCGTTCGCTCGATCAACGCGGTGCCACATTATGCCTACCGTAAGCTCAAGATGCCCGGTCCACGCGGCGTCATCATGGTTAATGGCAAGGCCGAACCTTCCCTCGGCACCAACAAATACACCACTGCCTTAGCAGTAGAAACAACGAGCAACACCTTGCAGCCGAACCTCGAGCCGACGTCCAGGCTTCCGGACACCGTCAAGGGACTCCGAACTACTTCGCGGAAGGATAGCCCGGCCCGTCCAGGGCTCAACTAAACACTCCGGCGAAGGCCAGGACAGGCCGAACTCAGCGGCTCAACCGCCCTCCAGCACGTAAATATTTCTTACATGTCCTTCGCAGGTTCACCTTTGCGCCGACCAGGACAGGCTACACGGAGGCAGCTTGAACGCGTAAGGTAATCCTTAGACATTCCCCGCAGTGACCGTCCGGCTATATTACGGATCTGCACTCAGCCTCTTCCCCCTGGTCTCAACAGGTTCCGCAATCATATTCCTTTTTTTATCACATTACTTGTACCCATACGCATAGACGTACTATTCAAATACAACATGTGGATTTATATGACGTTTACCTGCTGTTATTTCTTATTGAAATCATTTTGTCAAGTGGCATCCGCACACAGCGATATGCCTTAAAATATGCCAGGGGCTTCGTTTTACCCATAACACGGCAATAAAGTCCGAACACCTTCATGGAAGCTCGGCACCCCGAACCTATAGCATTATATGCATCAGCTCCGAATCATGTCTTGGGTCAATAGTTGGGTTTGCCCGGCTCCCATGTGTTGGTACCTTATGTTCCGCTATATCGGCTAAGGTAGCACTGGGAGAACTACTGCGATTGTGTCTCGGTTCTTCCGGACGAGCACCTCAGTAGAGAAAGCCGAAAACTGACTGTCATGATACGGCGAGAGCTGGTCAGCTGTTCGAGAGGTCACAAAATCTTTAAGGATTTCTCCCGCATAATGCCATAACCAATGCAGCGTGCGATGGATCGGTTCTTTCTCCAATCAGGTGCTTATAGAGCCCCTAGTACGGTCTTCCGAAGACCAGGGGCTGCGCCTACCATACTAAAGCTCCTATGGCTAAGTGAGAGTGATAAAGCCCTATAGTCTGATTGCCTGGTTTGTTGTGCTGAGCACCTCCTTCGAAGGACCCAAAACTGGGATAAAGAGTGCTCAAGTTTATCCCGAACACCCCCGTACTTCTTACGAGGGGGCAGAAGCCGACGACTGGCCAACTCTCAAGTGTAACATATAAAACGGCCGCACGGGAGGGTAAACTTTTATATAACAGGCGACAAATAAACGACCTTGTTCAAACATTACAAAGGACAACATGATTGGCATTCATGGAAATATAATGTCCTTGGTGCATAGCTCCGCTGCAAGGCAGGATCCTTTCAGGACACTCTCTAATATAATTCGGGCTTGCAGTGCTCCTTCCCCTCTGGCGGTCCTTTGGTCATCAGCTTTTCGGCATCCATCTTCCCCCAGTGCACCTTTGTGCGGGCGAAGGCCATTCGCGCACCTTCTATGCAGACCGACCGCTTGATGACGTCAAGTCGAGGGCAAGCGCTTACGAGCCGCTTCACGAGCCCGAAGTAGCTGCTTGGAATTGGCTCGGCAGGCCATAGCCGGATAACCAAATCTTTCATGGCTAGTTCCGCCGCCTTATGCAGTTCGATCAGCTGTTTCAGCTGATCGGTAAAAGGCACTGGATAATTCGGTGCCAAATACTGTGACCAGAAGAGCTTATCTGCAGTTTTCCTTTCTTCGGCTCGGTAGAAGTGGGTGGCATATGATATGCTGCGAGGTAGCTCGGCAAATACCCCTGAGAAATCCGGATTCAAAATTAGAAACATAAGTTTTCCCCCCAAATACTTACTCTATAGGGAAAAAGCCTTACCAGCCGCGATCTTTCTCGCCTCTTGGATCTCCTGCAGGGTGCTTTGGGTTTCCCCCCGGGCATCGCTCGTGGCCTGATGCGCCTTGGTGAGTTCGGATTCCTTCTCCATTAAACTCTGCTCCAAGGTCTCGCATTTCCTCACGGCCTCTTGCAGCTCCTGCTCAGCTTTAATAACCCTGGCCTCGTGCTTCTCACGAAGAGCCTGCTCAGTGGCTGCCTTTTTCTCGGCCTCGGCCATAGCCTTCTTAAGGGCCTCGACTTCGGTCATAACCCCTAGCACAAATTATGCAGCTTATTTCATACTGAAAATCTATTTCGCAATAAATGCGAGCAAAGCTTGTGCATACCTTGTTTATCTCTCAACTGCATTCTCAATTGGCCAAGTTCTTCTATGGCCCGCTCCAGACTTTGATTCAGTCCGGAGATCTCTGCAGTACGAGAGGCAGCAGCCGCTACAAACACCTACTTGTAACAAAAGAGAAATCAATATCATTCAATGAGTCTTCCTGTGATCATCAATTCAATCCCCTGTCCGGTTCTTTCTTTCACCGAACAGTGTATCAAGGGATACTATCTATACTATGACACTCTTCGACAACCCATAAAACATACCTCAAAGCCTCTTATAAGGCTGATACAGGCTTCGTTCAGTCCACTCTCAGTTGACTGAATCTTCTCAATCACCGCACCCATAAGGGCACGGTGTTCATCAACGATGGAGGCATCTTTCAACGCCACCAACAAAGCATCCGACACTTCTGGATAGACAGAGGTCGCCGATGGAACAGACACGCCACCTCCAACCGAAGGAGGCTGCCTGCTTGATTCTGGAGCCGTATAGGTCTCTGGAATCGCATCCGGCTGGGAGCCGAACTCAGGATCGCCCCCGCCGTCAGCCCCCATGGGAATCTTTTCCCCCACGTGTCCGGCCCCTGAGGTTTGACCTCCAGGCGCCGCCTTCACAGTTTTTTCCTTTCCTCCTTGGCCGGGGTCCTTCTGGGACGAGGCCTCGGTGTTATGCACCTGTTTGGAGGAAGGGGCCTTTGGGGGCGTCCCGCTCTCCAAAGCATTTGAGCTCAGCAAGTCCTCTAATGAGGATTGTTTGGTACGGGACCTCGCCGGACTACAAAAAATATGGCTTAGGTTAAAATACTAAGCCACGATGAGTCCGGACGCCTAAAACGTACTCGGATTCTATATACTTACGAGTTCACCAGGGGCTGGGCCCTGGGATTCCATGCTGGGCCGCTATCGGCGACGGCAGTGGACTCCTCCGGAAGAGGAGCCTTTCCCCATTTGGGTAGCTCGGCCTCCAAGTGTGCGGAGGCCGTCCTCTTCTTTCTTCCCCCCGTAGGGGATTCATCTTCCTCCTCCTCCTCGTCCTCTTCGGAGGCGGAATGGGCATTGGAGCTTTCGGATATTGTGTCCAAAGTGCCGCGGCGACGAAGGCCGCCCCGGGTCTTTTTGGCCTCCTTCTCGGCCATCTTCTTTGGCACCTTGTAAGGCGCCGGGACCAGCATCTTCGTCAGAAGTGGGATGTCCGGTTTTTCGGGCAGCGGGGCCGGACAATGGATCCGCTCCGCCTTCTTCGTCCAGCCCTGGGAGAGTTGTATAAAACGCGTTAAGCGCTTCCCTTGGGTAACGCAGATAAAAAGTTTTGATGACTTACCGAACTTGCAGGGCAGGACAGTTGGTACCCGCGGTCCTCGGCGGAGTCTGGGCATGATTTGCTGGACTTGAAAAGCACCTTCCAAATGTCCTTGTGCGAGGAGCCGAAAAGCTCTCGCAAGGTCTGGTGCCTGGCCGGATCAAATTCCCATAAATTGCAGGTCCGGTGCTGACAAGGCAAGATCCGGCGAACTAACATCACCTGGACCACATTGACAAGTTCAATGTTCTTGTCTCCCATATCCTCAACGTGCATCTGGAGCACCGACAGTTCGTCAGACGAGGACCAGTCCAGGCCTTTCTTAACCCAGGATGTAAGCCGCAGGGGGGCACCGGATCGAAACTCGGGCGAGGCGGCCCATTCCTTGCCGCGCGGCTCAGTGATATAAAACCACTGTTGTTGCCACTCCTTGACAGAATCGTTAAAGGTTCCTGTCGGGGATATACCCCGCGGCGTAAACCGGCCGGAGGTATAACCCGGCCGGACTTGGCGGTTTACTTCAGACCCGGCTGAGACTTGACGATTTACTGGCAACCCGCCCTGACCTGGCGGTTTACGATTCATTGGTAATCCGGCAGGCGGGTCAGAGGAGCGACAAGACCCGGTGGCCCAACGGGCGGTTCATGAAGGCCGGTTCATACTATGGTGGTCCGGTTTAAGAGGAAAGGCATGAGGAATATTTACCTTACAAGGAGTTAAGACCAGGACTTGTATCCGGTTTGAATTAGAGATAGACTAGTCCTAATCCTAGTGGGACTCCACATGTAACCCGCCCCTTCAACTTATATAAGGAGGGGCAGGGCTCCCCAAAGAGGGACAAGAGACAAGCAACAAGAAACAATCTTAGGGCTAGACACAAAGAGCCGGTTTACCGGCGACTCCCTCGTGATCATAATGAGACCTAGCCTCAAACAACATGTAGGGTTGTTACCGGATGATGTTTCCCGGGGCCCGAAGCTGTCTAAATCCTCATCTTGTGTTGCGTCTCTCGATTCCGCTTAACCCCTCTCAAGCTACTACATAGATGCGTTGGCCTCACGACTAAGTCCTCACCCTAAGGACATCTGCCGTGACAATTCCACGACAGCTGGCGCCCACCGTGGGGCCTTCGCACGGTGGTGTTAAGTTCTTGGAGGGATCTTTTCCAGGGTTCGAGAAGATCGTAATTGGTCCGATGACAAAGAACAGACGCGGAAGAATTCACATCAACTATGAGTTTCATCAGTCAAAGATTGAAGAAGGTTTCCGCAGCAGTATATACAAGATTGAGATCGAGAAAGATTTAGGGTTGCATCTATGCATCGCCATGTCCAACAGCCGGTCGAAAGCTGGCACGAGATGTTTTTGGTTGTGCATCGTCCGCACCGTCGAACCGCTGAAGACCGGCAAGGGATCAGTTTCGCCGAGATAAACCGCCACTTTATGGTAATCTGCAAGTCGCCGTGGCTACTTCAAATACAAACCGGATTCGAGTTGATTGGAGACAGCGATCACGTGTCACGCACAGCGGCGGTTTACGGCCTCACGCGGTCTCCCGAATTGATCCACCTAGCAAATGTGTATGATGAATCAAGTATCCTTAGTGCTGATCGGGGTCACGCACGTATAAATCATTCGGTCGTCATGGCCACGGCCTCGCTCCGCCGAAAGCCGCCGCGCCGGTCGGAGTCGCTAGGCCACCGTTCTGCCTGGAGCCGCTGTGCCGCTTCTAAACCGCCCGGGCTCGCGACCCCGAGTCGTCTCGCCCGTCTCCATGGTCGGACCGCCGGCGCCCCTGCCCCGTCGCCGTAAGCCGGCGCCGCCTGTCACCTCCCGCTGCTCCCGCATCGCAGAGCCACCGTGGGCGCCTCCGCCCTTGCCGCGAGGCCGCCCTCTATGAATTGCCCTGTCGTCGAGAGTCGCCGGTGTCCGCCGTGGTTCTTCTGGCTGCTGATTCACCAGTCTGTCTCACTGTACGGGCTCGTGGCATGCTAAACCGCCTTGCCTGAACCGCCGCGGCGCCCAGCCGTTTCAAATCGCCATCAGGCCGAGCAACCCGCTCTCGTTCTGCCTCTGCTTCAAACCGCCACCGCCGAGTCACCCCTGGCGCCAGAGTTGACCTGCCTCACCTCACATTTTTAAGCACTGAGACTGAAGAAGTGTGAGCGAGTCTTCTTACTGCTATATAGGGAGCTACTGTTAGTACTGTCTCTTTGCGAGAGGAAAGCAAACAAAAGGGATCAAGTCCCCAGGCTAATAAGGGCTGAAGGGAACGCACATCATCAGATCAACTGAGCATCTGCTATCTTTTTCATCTGACAAAAAATTCCAGGTGATACCCATTTCAGTCTATTTTATTAGCGCATATTGTTTTCTTCAAAGAACAATTACTCTCTCCTGTAATATTTTTACACAGGACAATTTTTATGCCATTCACGGACACGCGTATCACGGTCCGGTTTACATCAACGTGTCGGCCGACTCGCCCGTCCGCACCACCTTACAACACCACAGACGACTCGCCCGTCCGCCCTGGCCACCGTCATGCGTCCGCGCCAGTTTATAACGCGGAGGACAACTTGCTCGTCCGCACCGGTTTACAATGCCGCGGCCGGTTCATCCGTCCGCTCGCATGGCCGACTTGCCCATGATTGATTTCAGCTCCACCGTGGTGATCATCAACTCCGCAGTGGATATTTTCTGGCTAACATATCAGGTGAAATCCATCCACTATATTTTCATATTATATATTGCTTTCTTTAAAAAGAGCAAATACCCTGGCTTGCAAGTTTTCCAATGCAGGACAAATTGTCTATTGCAAAAAGGGATTATTATATCGCTGAGCTCTTGGATAACCCATGCCGGTTTATATCGCGATCCAGTCCGCGTCAACTCATCAGGACCGTGCGAATTACCCAATAACACGTGCACAGGCCGCCGTCCCCCGCAGTCCGGTCTACATCAGCATACGGCCGATTTCCCCCGTCTGCACGGGCTTACAATGCCGCGGCCAACTCATCTGTCCGAGCTGCCACTGATGCTGCGGTCGTCTTTGTTGTCTGTTTCTCGCGGCCTGGTCTACATCAACATACCGGGCTGCACCTGTCTGCATGAGCTGTTTATTGAATATAAAGCAAGTCACAGCTTGGGTAGCCCAGTTTTCTTTCAAATTGGAGGCAAAGTATCATCAACCGCCGTCTGCACTAGATGGATCAATGGGCAGGCATGCAAGTCGCCGCCACTACAGTTTGGTTAATTTCAAATAGCCAGTTGGAAGGAACCATTGGCCGAGTTGTTGACATGGCTTATACAGATCATTTATAACCCGCCGCAGTCACCTCAACCTTCTATGGATTCACATCGTGTATCAACACCAATGATATACAACTTATGCCGGTTTATATCACGGTCAAATATGGAGAATCTCAAGCCAACTCCTTGAGTCACCTTGAGACTCGGGGACTACGATGACATGACTCAGCAAATCTTGCCAGTTTCAGCAAATTTAAGAACCCCAGGACGATGGAGGGAAAGATAACCCGGTCCCGGAGGCTACTGTTATTTGAGGGCCGTCAGAAAATTTCCGGCTTAGAAAGTATATGACAGTTACAAAATCCCGGCTCAATGAAGAAGTTCCGGATCATCAGAAAGGATTCCGGTTTAAAATTTGGCTCAAGGGAAGTCAGTCTCACTGAAGCTCTCAAATATCCGATTTACAATCCGGTTCAAGGGAAATCTGTTCTCCCACAAAGCTCTGAAGCTCTCAAATCCGGTTTGAAAATGTCCGATTCAAAAAGGAATTAACTTCTCGCAAATTCGAGTTTAAAGGTCGTCAGAAAATTTCCGGCTGAAAATGAAGATTCCGGTTTAAAGTCCGGTTCAAGGGAAAGATGTCTCCCACAAAGCTTTGAAGCTCTCAATATCCAGTTCAAAATCCCGGTTCAAGAAGGATTTATCTCTTGCAAAAAGTTAAAGGGTGCCAAAGAGGACCTGCTGCCATGATGCGTGGTTCAAACATGGGTATCATGCCTTATTGGCTTATCATATTATTGATCACTTGGGGGCTTGGTCGTATCCGAACCATAGCTACACCTCTTGATCGGCGCAATGCCACAGCATCACTTGGGGGCTTGGTTGTATCCGAACCATAGCTACACCTCTTGATCGGCGCAATGCCACAGCGTCACTTGGGGGCTTGGTCGTATCCGAACCATAGCTACACCTCTTGATCGGCGCAATGCCACAGCATCACTTGGGGGCTTGGTCGTATCCGAACCACAGTCACACCTCTTGATCGGCGTAATGCCACAGCATCACTTGGGAGCTTGGTCGAACCCGAACCATAGCTACGCCTCTTGATCGGCGTAATGCCACAACATCACTTGGGGGCTTGGTCGAACCCGAACCATAGCAACACCTCTTGATCGGCGTAATGCCACAGCATCACTTGGGGGCTTGGTCGAACCCGAACCATAGCGACACCTCTTGATCAAATTTGGGGCCTGGCAGCCCGTGAAAAGCCTTGACTACAACGGTTTTATTTGCCTTTTGTTAAGTTTCTTTTTCTTTTTGATAAGATTTGTGATGTTTTTAAACCGGTGTTCATTAACCCGGCTTGACTTTCAACTACAAGTTGTCAGTATATGATCAGTCATAATCCGGAGATTATCAACCCGGTCTGGTTTTGACTACAAGTCGCCAGTATTATATATGGTTAATCCGGTGTTTATCACAACCCGGCACGGTTTTATCATAAACCGGCACAATATGGAAGGAGTTATTAGTACTCAAGATTGGGGTTATCACCCTTACTACAAAAAGTTGGTAAACCAACGATGTGATTCAATGTCACAGAAACAGGTTGAATAAAGCATGATTATAAATCACCGGCGTTTATTAACCCGGCCTGGCTTTCGACTATATGTCGCCAGTATGATGGTCAATTATCCGGTGTTTATTAAACCGGCCTGGCTTTAAGACGATAAGTCGCCAGTATATGATGAGAAATTATCCGGTGTTTATTAAACTGGCCTGGCTTTGGACTATAATTCGCCAGTATATATTTGGATTGCGCCATTGGAATCATGCGCTTATAAATCATTGGGTTATATTATTCAAATAGCCAAACTTGGCTGAATTTTCATCATGATATTAAATGAATAAGGTTTTCATACCGGATTATATTATCTTGAATAGCCAGCATGGCTGGATTTTATTATGGTTATTACTAATCGGTATTATTGAGGTTTTCAAAGTCGCTTTAGCGCAATGGCTATTATTTTATCAAAGGATATGATTTATTCTACAATGGAAGGAATAGTCCTGAGTCGCTGCAGGCTTACGACCCGGCACTTGGGGGCTACATTATTCAAATTGAGATTACATGCAAGTCTCATGTCGCTGCAAGCATGCACCATGACACTTGGGGGCTAATGCAAAGTCATTTTTTATTGGCCTTATTGAAGACCCGACTCATCACATCATAATGAGCCGGCCCTTGGGGGCTACCAATTGCTCCTGTCAACAATTCAAGGTACATAAGTCTTAAAACCATTATATTGAATGGTCCGTTGCTCAGTTGGTAAAGCACAAAGCTCTTAACCTTGTGGACGTGGGTTCAAGCCCCATGGTGGGGGTTACATTATATGATGTTCTTTTCAAAGAAGTATATATAAAGAACCAGCTCAATATTATCTTACTGAGCCGGCCCTTGGGGGCTACACGTTATTGTTCAAATCTACATGATCACATTTATAAAGTCCCTGCTCATTATTGCATAACGACCCGGCACTTGGGGGCTACATATATGGAGTATTCAGTTTTTAATAGTGGCTGAGATGAACAACATGGATTTCTTCAAAGTGGCAGTAATTATATGGAAACAAGTCTTAAGCCATCACTTTGTTCTGCTCAAGACTTGGGGGCTACAGGTAATATGGAGAAAAATCTTCAAATTCTCAGTTCTGAGCAAACCAGATTGACCCGGTGTCTGCAACAATTATGACCCAGCATCGGTAACAATTATGACTCGGTGCCATCCATATTTACAAACCGGTAATTTTGGTAATATTAAACCGGCAAGTTTTACATCTTCAAACCAGCTAAATATCAGATGAGTATTTCAAGACCCATATTTCTTAAACCGGCGCTTTGGAAGCCGACTCAAGTGGATTATTCTTCACAATATTTCTCTGTGAGCAACCAATGCTAGCAAATTGAGTATGAAGCTGGCTTGCTGACCCGGATTTTCTAGAAGGAGGAAATGACAAGGACTTAAGGATGATCAGATGTCGGTTTACAAGAATTCTTAACCCGGAGCATAATCTGTCAAATTTGTTCTTGTGTTTGTTTTACAGGATCAGTTTAACATGGATAAATCCAAATTAAACTGGGGGCTAATGTCGGGGATATACCCCGCGGCGTAAACCGACCGGAGGTATAACCCGGCCGGACTTGGCGGTTTACTTCAGACCCGGCTGAGACTTGACGATTTACTGGCGACCCGCCCTGACCTGGCGGTTTACAATTCATTGGTAATCCGGCAGGCGGGTCAGAGGAGCGATAAGACCCGGTGGCCCAACGGGCGGTTCATGAAGGCCGGTTCATACTATGGTGGGCCGGTTTAAGAGGAAAGGCATGAGGAATATTTACCTTACAAGGAGTTAAGACCAGGACTTGTATCCGGTTTGAATTAGAGATAGACTAGTCCTAATCCTAGTGGGACTCCACATGTAACCCGCCCCTTCAACTTACATAAGGAGGGGCAGGGCTCCCCAAAGAGGGACAAGAGACAAGCAACAAGAAACAATCTTAGGGCTAGACACAAAGAGCCAGTTTACCGGCGACTCCCTCGTGATCATAATGAGACCTAGCCTCAAACAACATGTAGCGTTGTTACCGGATGATGTTTCCCGGGGCCTGAAGCTGTCTAAATCCTCGTCTTGTGTTGCGTCTCTCGATTCCGCTCAACCCCTCTCAAGCTACTACATAGATGCGTTGGCCTCACGACTAAGTCCTCACCCTAAGGACATCTGCCGTGACAATTCCACGACAGTTCCCGTTGGCCATATGATGTTGGGCATCTTGCTCACCATAGCGCCCCCGCACTCGGCGTGCTCGCCGCCCACCACCTAGGGCTTCACATTAAAAATCTTCAGCCATAAACCGAAGTGCAGCGAAATGCGGAGAAAATCCTCGCACACGACAATGAATGCCGAGATGTTGAGGAAGGAATTAGGGGACAGATCGTGAAGATCGATCCCATAATAATACATGATGCCACGAACGAATGGGTGAAGGGGAAACCCTAGCCCGCGGACAAAGTGAGGGAGGAATACAACCCTCTCGTGGGGTTCCGGAGTAGGGACGATCTGTCCCGCCGTCGGGAGACGGTGGCTGATTTTCTTGGCCAGGTACCCGGCCTCCCGAAGCTTTTTGATATCCTTCTCTCGGACGATAGAGGCCATCCATTTGCCTCCTGCTCCGGATCCGGACATCTTCAGAAGACCTTTTGTGGGCAGAGAAGATGAACGCTTGGGCGCTGGAGCTTGAGCAGAAGGGAATGAATCGGGAAGAAGGCGTGGGTGAAAAGAGTGAATCCTTGTCCCTTTATAAGAGCGGAAGAGGCGATGCGCCTCCCCACTCACCCGGTAAAACCTCTTATTCCCCAAGCACCATAATTGATGGCGCGGTTGGGTTACCCACACCCGTATTGAGGAGAATCCCGCGATAAGGGGACACGATCTCTGCTTCGACAAGACGTGCCAAGGAAACCGCCTCGCGATAGGTGCAGTGGCTGGTTGTGAAAAACGGTTCGAAAAAATGACCGGGTCGTGGTGTGATGTCATGCTGCAAAATGCGTCGGCAGATTAGATTTGTGGAAATAGTATTCTCTCTACGGTGGTATGTGGAATTTGTTTTGCAGAGCCAGACACTATCCTTGTGTTCAAAATCTTCTATGGAGTATTCGGAGGAGGAACCCGCCTTGCAATGCCAAAGACAATCTGCGCGCTGGACTCGTCGTCATTGAAGCCTGGTTCAGGGGCTACTGATGGAGTCCTGGATTAAGGGGTCCTCGGATAGCCGGATGCGCGTTGGACTATGCAGATACAAGATTGAAGATTTCGACCCGTGTCCGGATGGGACTCTCCTTGGCGTGAAAGGCAAGCTTGGCAATACGGATATGTAGATCTCCTCCCTTGTAACCGACTCTGTGTAACCCTAGCCCCCTCCGGTGTCTATATAAACCGGAGGGTTTAGTCCGTAGGACAACAACAATCATACCATAGGCTAGCTTCTAGGGTTTAGCCTCTACGATCTCGTGGTAGATCAACTCTTGTAATACTCATATCATCAAGATCAATCAAGCAGGAAGTAGGGTATTACCTCCATCGAGAGGGCCCGAACCTGGGTAAACATCGTGTCCCCCGCCTCCTGTTACCATCCGCCTTAGACGCACAGTTCGGGACCCCCTACCCGAGATCTGCCGGTTTTGACACCGACACCCAGTCCCAAACTGCAAAAGTGAAAAGAGTTAATCTCTTAAATAATCAAACAAAAACTCCCAATGGAGTCAAAACCTTTACTTTTATTGCTTGGGAACCGCCACTAGCGTGCTTAGCATGGAAGATGTTGATAACTGATGGTCGTGAAGTGAATAAGAAGGGTGCATGTCTCAAAATATTATTTATCTCTGTTTTAAACTTGAGCTCTGGCACCTTTGCAAATCACTACTTCCCTCTGTGAAGGGACTATCTATTTACTTTTATGTTGTGTCACCACCTTCTAATAAACAAGCGCCAGAAACTGAGTAGAGCACAATGGTCATGATTTATGCATTATGTGTAGCTAATGTTGGGTGCATCATGAGTAGATCTTTTCTACCATGAATTATAATGTTTAGTCACTGCTTGAACTTTGGAGGTGCTCTGCATTTATGTTTTGCGGTCTCAGAAAGGGCTAGCGAGATACCACTATTGTCATATTATATCATGGTTGTTTTGACAACGTGTTGCTATTTGAGATATCTTATTTTTTCTCGCTAGCTGATTATGTCATTGATATGAATCATTATAATCTTTAAATATTATTGTTGACATGGTTAGTTATAATGTTGGCTGAAAACATGGGTGTTGTTTAAGCTTATTTATGCAAACAAGAGCAAAAGAGTTCGTAAAATTTTTTCTTTCTCACTTTCAGTTTATCAACTGAATTGCTTGAGGACAAGCAAAGGTTTAAGCTTGGGGGAGTTGATACGTCTCCAACGTATCTACTTTCTCTCACGCTTTTCCTCTTGTTTTGGACTCTAATTTGCATGATTTGAATGAAACTAACCCCGGACTGACGCTGTTTTCAGTAGAACTACCATGGTGTTGTTTTTGTGTAGAAATAAAAGAATGAAACTTTGCAAGGATTTTTTATATCAATAATAAGAATTTTTGGAGCCAAGACCTACCGGAGAGGGGCACCTGGGTGGGCACAACCCACCAGGGCGCGCCCCCCTCTCCTGGCGCGCCCAGGTGGTTTGTACCCACCTGGTGGCCCCACTGACGACCCCCCTGATACTATAAATTCACATTATTCCAGAAAATTAGAGAGAAAGAATTATCATGATCTATGAGACGGAGCCGCTGCCAAGCCCTGTTCTTCCTCGGGAGGGAAGATCTGGAGTCCGTTTGGGGCTCCGGAGAGGGGGATCTTCATTCTTCGTCAACAGCAACCAATCTCCATCGCCAATTCCATGATGCTCCCCACAGGGAGTGAGTAATTCCTTCGTAGGCTCACTGGTCGGTGAGGAGTTGGATGAGATTCATCATGTAATCGAGTTAGTTTTGTTAAGGCCTGATCCCTAGTATCCACTATGTTCTTAGATTGATGTTGCTATGACTTTGCTATGCTTAATGCTTGTCACTTTGGGCCCGGGTGCAATGAAATCAGATCTGAACCATTTATGAATTCATCTTATATCCATGTTTTAGATCTGATCTTGCAAGTTATAGTCACCTACTACTTTTATGATCTGACAACCCCGAAGTGACAACAACCGGGCCCACTCTCGGAGATGATCGTAGTTTGAGGAGTTCATGTATTCACTATGTGTTAATGCTTTGTTCCGGTTCTCTATTAAAAGGAGGCCTTAATATCCCTTAGTTTCCAATATGGACCCCGCTACCACGGGAGGGTAGGACAAAAGATGCCATGCAAGTTCTTTTAATAAAGCACGTATGACTATTTACGGAATACACATCGATGAACTGGAGCTAGTGCCGTATCGCCCTAGGTTATAACTGTCTCGTGATGAATATCATCCAACAAGTCACCGATCCAATGCATATGAATTTATCTTATATTGTTTCTGCTAAGTTACTACTGCTATCATCACTGTTACACTTGCTACAAAATTACGGCTATCACTGTTACTGTTACTATTGATGTTGTCACTATTATCAAAACTATCAAACTACTTTGCTACTGGTCACCTTGCTGCAGATAATTAATCTCCAGGTGTGGTTGAATTGACAACTCAGCTTCTAATACCTTCAAATATTCTTTGGCTCCACTTGTGTTGAATCTATAAATTTGGGTTGAATACTCTACCCTCGAAAACTGTTGTGATCCCCTATACTTGTGGGTTATCACTGGTCATGCCAGCGGTCCTCACGAGGCTGATCGCGCCACTCCTGACGGGGGCCGCAGTCGTCCCAGCGCCCTCCAGTTCGGCCTCCTCCACGGTCGTAGCCTAGGGCGCTGTGCTCGGGGCGCCGACCAAAGCGCCCGTCGCGGATGGCCCTGAGCTCCTGACAATCTATGGTGTTGTGGCTGTGTACGTTGTGGAAGGCACAGAACAGGTGGCTGCCCTTGGATGACTCTGGGTGGTCCCGGCCACGCTTCATCTCCGGTTCAGCCGCGAGCACGGCCGCCCCCTTGCGCTTCACGTCCTTGGTCTTGGCCTTCTTGCCTTCAGGGTCAGCAGCTGGAAGCTCGAGGAGGGAGAGGTGTCCCTCCTCAGCTCTCGCGCACTTGGTCACCATGTTGAACATCTCCAGAGCCGTGCATAGGTCCTCGTGGATGGCGAGCTCCTCCTTCATCTTGACATCGCGGACGCCATTAGAGAATGCTGAGATGATGGCCTCGTCTGTTACCTTGGGGATCTTGAGGCGAACACTGTTGAAGCACTGGATGTACTTCTGCAGGGTTTCCCCCGGCTGCTGCTTGATGCGCCGCAGGTCACCCGCGGTCGGCGGGCGGTCGCGAGTGCCCTGGAAGTTGGCGACGAAACGCTCGTGCATCTCGCCCCAGGAGGAGATCGATCCTGCGGTCAAGTTCAGGAGCCACGAGCGCGCACCATCTTTGAGGGCGATGGGAAACTAGTTCGCCATGACTTTCTCGTCGCCGTTGGCCGCCTCGGTGCTCAGCTCGTAGAGCTGCAAGAACTCAGCAGGGTCGGGGGTGCTGTCGTAGCGCGGAGGCAGGTTGGGCTTGAACTTGCCGGGCCAGACAATGCTGCGCAGCTCGGGGTGAAGGCTCGACAGCCTGCCATGTTAACTAGAGCCCGTCGTGGAGGTGGAGCCTGGTCTTTACCCACGCGCCGCCGCTGCAGGTGGCGCGCGATCTTGACATGGTGGTGCGGGGAGTGCAGGAGCATCTTCTTGGGGCCGCGGGATTTCTCGGCAGCTTCCTTCTTCACGCGCGGGTGCCCTGCATGGTGGGTCGCGCCGCAGGGCCGCGCGTCTTGGTGCAAGGGCGACGTCTTGATGTGGAGGTGGTGGAGGCGCTCCGTGGGCCACGTCGCCCGCAGCAGGAGGCGGACGTGGCAGCGAGAGGGATGGTGTAGGAGAGCCCCCAGCTGTCGGTGTCAAAACCGGCCGATCTCAGGTAGGGGGTCCCGAACTGTGTGTCTGAGGATCGAAGGTAACAGGAGGTGGGGGACACGATGTTTACCCAGGTTCGGGCCCTCTTGATGGAGGTAATACCCTACTTCCTGCTTGATTGACTTTGATGAGTATAGGGGTTACAAGAGTTGATCTACCTCGAGATCGTAATGGCTAAGCCCTAGATGTCTAGCCTGTATGATTTATCCTCCCTCTACGGACTAAACCCTCTGGTTTATATAGACACCGGGGGGCCTAGGGTTGTACAGAGTCGGTTTACAGAGAAAGGAATCTTCATATCCGAACGCCAAGCTTGCCACCCACGCAAAGGAGAGTCCCATCCGGACACGGGGGAAGGCCTTCTATCTTGTATCTTCACGGCCCATCAGTCCGGCCCATACCACATAGCCCGGACGCCCGGGGACCCCCTAATCCAGGACTCCCTCAGTAGCCCCTGAACCACGCTTCAATGACGATGTGTTCGGCGCGCAGATTGTCTTCGGTATTGCAACGCGGGTTCCTCCTCCGAATACTTCAAAGTAGTTGATCAAAAGAACTATATCTGGCTCTGTATAATAGTTACAACTCGGAACCACAAGGGCAAAATGTTTAAACAAGTCACGTCTACTGACAGCTTTTCCGGTGAGACGTTATGTTCCGACCTTATTATTATGTTGAATCGTTTTTCAGCCTCCCGCTTCACGTTTCAAGGCGCGGTCTTCATTGGCACGTCTTGTCAAAGCAGAGATCGTGTCCCCTTATTGCAGGATTCTCATTCATACGGGTTTGGGTAATCCCAATCGTGCCGTTTGCACGACCCCTTGGGAATAGGCGAGTTTTAAGGCTCGTGGGGGGACGCTTGATATCCACTGCGTTTATAAGAAGATAAGGATCCTTCTTTTTACCCCACGCCTTCTTCCTCCTCAGCCCTTCCGTCCTTGAGCTCCAGCGCCCAAGTTTCAAGCTTTCCCTTCACCACCAATTACTCCAGCCATGTCCGGATCTGGAGCGCATGGCAAATGGATGGCCTCCTCCGTCACGGAGGGGAATATCAAGGAACTCCGAGGAGTGGGGTACTTAGCCGCGGAAATCGCTCACCGGCTCCCTGCCAAAAGGCAGATCATTCCCGCCCCGGAGCCCAATGAGAGGGTAGTATTCATCCCCCACTTTCTTTGTGGGCCAGGGTTTCCGCTCCACCCTTTCGTCCGTGGGCTCATGTTCTATTACGGGCTAGACTTCCAAGATTTGGCCCCGAATTCCTTCCTCAACATCTCAGCATTCATCGTCGTGTATGATGCATTTCTCCGCATTCCCCCCCACTTTGGCCTATGGCTCAAGGTCTTCAATGTGAAGCCGAAAGATGTCAATGGTCAACACGCGGAGTGTGGCGGCGCCATGGTGAGCAAGCTCCCCAATGTCGCCTGGCCAAAGGGAACCTTCGTAGAGACCGTGAAGGGATGGCAACAGGAGTGGTTCTACATCACAGAACCTCGCGACCCCACATGGACCGCCACCCCTGAGTTCAAATCCGGGCCCCCAATGCGGCTTACATCATGGATCAAAAAGGGCCTGGACTGGGCGTCGTCCGACGAGGTGATGACGCTGCAGAAGCGGGTCAAGAGTATGATGGAGAAGAATACCAATCTTGCCGTCGTGATCCAGGTGATGCTTTTTCGCTGGATTCTCCCCTGCCAGCGCCGGACTCTCCATATGTGGGAGTTCGATCCAGCCAGTCCCCGGACCTTGCAGCAGTTCTTCGGCACAAAGCACGAAGATATTTGGAAGCTACTTTTCAAGGCCCAGAAGTCATGGCCGAAAACGACCGAAGATCTCGGCCTCGGCTGCACTCATCCGGCTACTCTAGTAAGTTTTTCAGATTTCCAAACATATCCTCAACTTGTAGATCCAAGGAGCATGTTGAGCCTTCCCCTTATCTTTCAGGGCTGGACGAAAAAGGCAGAGCGGATCCAGTGCCCGGCTCCACTACCCGAAGACCCGGCTATTCCTCTTCTGATGAAGATGTTGGTTCCGGCGCCGTACCAGGCGCCGGAGAAGAAGGCCAAGAAGAAGGGCAAGGAGGCCAGAAGTGGCCTCCGCCATAAAGGTACCTCGGATATTACGTCTGAAGATACCGAAGCTCTCTCCTCCCACGAGGGAGATGAAGACGAAGAGGGAGAGGAGGAGAGCAATTCTCCCCTTAAAGAGGGGGAGAAGAAAAGGGCGGCATCCGTGGACCTAGAGGCGGAGGCGTCCAAGAAGGGGAAGATCTCCCTTTCGGACGATTCGGATTCGGGTACCGAAGTCATCCCCAAACGGCGCCTCAGGCCGAAGCCCCGGCTGAATCGTAAGTATTCAAAGATACCATACATATATCCGACTTTTTACAAATTGTAGGATAACATATCATTTGCGTATTTCAGTCCGGCCCGTGATCTCCCCAAACCATCGTTGTCTTCGGGGAATTCACTGGCGCCGGAGATGATGGAGAGTGAAACGCCTCCGCGAGCCTCTCCGCCACACGCCGCGGATGACACCAAGGTGTTTTCCCAAAGGACCTTTCCAGGCCAGGGAGAGGTGTGGAAGGCCGCTGAAACGGCGGCAGAGGGTAATGCCTCGGCTGCCGGAAACATGGGGGGCACAACCCCCATGGAAACTGATGACGGGGCCTGGATCAGTCCGGCCCCCAGCCGAATACAACTCCGGAGACTCACATGGCTCCGGTGTTGAGCGAGCAGCCCCCTTTAAGGGAGGGGGGAGTGCCGACTCCACCGGCGACCTCTATCAATCCGGAGGCGCCGGATATGCTGAGGGAAGCACTTCGACGTGCTTCTGCCGTGGAAGAGCACCATACCTCGATGGGTACGGTAGTTAAGAAGGTTTAGTCCGCCAAAAGCGGACTGAATGAAGCTTTCACTAGCCTATTAACAGGCTTTGAGGTATGTGCAATAATATGCTTAGCCACTTTTCGCATTGGAAGAATATGCATGTATATAGACAGTAGCCCCTGAGACTCTGTTCGGTTCTTTGGAAAAAGGAGCCGGACAGAGGATCAAAATTCGCAGGAGATAACACCGTTAACTATTTTGGCAAACATGCTTCAATGTTGGCGGCTGCAGCCAAGGACGCTGAAGTTTCCGAACTCCAGGGGAAACTAAAGCTGGTTGACGATGAGATCGACCGCATTAACAAGCGGTTCGATGAGACCCAAGGTATGCTTTTAAAAGACCCCTTACAAGACTAAGTTATAATGCAAACTCAGAGTTTCCGCTCATGTGCTGCTATGTATATGATTGTAGGGAACGCGACCGAGGTCAGGGCCCTCAAGAGTGCTCTTGCTGAAGCCAAAAAGGAGGCGCAAGCAAGCAAAGCGACCGCTGACAAAGCGGCTGCGGATTTAGAGGCCAAGCAGGTCACCCATCGCAAGTATGAGGGGCAAGTGACCGAAGTGGAACAGGTGCTTCAAGACGCCGCCAACAAGTGCGAGGCGTTAGAGGAGAGTAATAAAGCGCAAGCGGCCGAACTCAACAAGGCTCTTCAAGAGGCGAAGGATGCACGGGGCGAGTCCCGAGAGGCTTGCGAGGAGATCAAGCAAGCCAGACAGATAGCGGTTGGTAAGCCTTTTCTTTTACAGAGTATATTTGGAGGTCGAAGGTCTGCTTTGCTGAATCGACTATGGAGTGCTCCAGACGCTTTTGCGGATCTCCCAAGGAGTGCAGCCGACGCCACACAGTATTTCCGGGCCCAAGAAGGGAACACGACGGACAAGCTCTTCTGGTCATAGTACCTGGCGCCAGAGCGGCCAGCGCTGCTAAACAACCAGATGATGCAGCTGGCGGAGCTGCATAGAATGCCCGGATTGGCCATGAAGGACCTTATAGTCCGGCTGTGGCCAGCCGGACCCATTTCGAGCAACTACTTCGGTTTGGTCAAGCGGCTCGGCGATGCCTTGCCCCGAGTTGACGCTGTCAAGCGCTCGGCGTGCATAGAAGGTGCACGGATGGCCTTTGCCCATGTCAAGATGCACTGGGCAAAGATGAAGGTTGCCGACGTAGCCATTGAGGGTCCACCCGGAGGCAAGGACCACCGCAAGCCGGAGCGCTACTTCGAAGACGTCCTTGAGGGTGCCCATTTGATAGAGGGTTAATGTTCGAAGGATATAATGTTTGAGTAAATGTATCTGAACTGCCCAGACGGTGTATAAACCAATGATTTTGTAATATATTTATGTTGTTTATGTTAAAGTGTTTTTCCTCCTGTGCGGCCATTTTTATTACTGAGACTTTGCCAGTCGTCGGCTTCAGCCCCCACGTAGATACTACGGGGGTGTTCGGGATGGCACGTAACCACACTTGACCCAACATCTTTGTCCGTGAAGGAGGTGTTAGTGCGGCGAACCAGGCAATCGGACTATGCGGCTTTATCATTCTCACTTAGCCATAGGAGTTTGATATTGGGACTGTGAGATAGCCCCTAGTGCGTGTGCGGCTATCCGAACTTGGATGCCTTAAGCACGTGACTGGCAAAAGCCAGACCTTCGTGTAATATGGAAGAAATCGCTAGAGATTTAGTAGGTCACCGAATTGCTGACTAGCTCTTGCCGCATCACGACAGTCAGTTTTCGGCTTTCTCTACTGAGGTGTTTGACCGGGCCAGCCGGAAACACAATCGCAGTGGTTCTCCCTTTACTGCCTTAGCCGAAAACGGAATGTAAGGTAGCAAGTGCTACCTCTTGAGCACTGCATTGGTTTTCCCTTGAAGAGGAAAGGGTGATGCAGCAAAGTAGCGTAAGTATTTCCCTCAGTTTTTGAGAACCAAGGTATCAATCCAGTAGGAGGCTACGCGCGAGTCCCTCGCACCTACACAAAACAAATAAATCCTTGCAACCAACGCGATAAGGGGTTGTCAATAACTTCACGGTCACTTACGAGAGTGAGATCTGATAGATACGATAGGATAATATTTTTGGTAATTTTGTGATAAAGATGCAAAGTAAAATAAAAGCAAAGTAAAAAGCAAAGGAAATAACTAAGTGTTGGAAGATTAATATGATGAAGATAGACCCGGGGGCCATAGGTTTCACTAGTGGCTTCTCTCAAGAGCATAAGTATTTTACGGTGGGTGAACGAATTGATGTTGAGCAATTGACAGAATTGAGCATAGTTATGAGAATATCTAGGTATGATCATGTATATAGGCATCACGTCCGAGACAAGTAGACCGACTCCTGCCTGCATCTACTACTATTACTCCACTCATCGACCGCTATCCAGCATGCATCTAGAGTATTCAGTTCATGAAAATAGAGTAACGCCTTAAGCAAGATGACATGATGTAGAGGGATAAATTCATGCAATATGATAAAAACCCCATCTTGTTATCCTCGATGGCAACAATACAATACGTGCCTTGCTGCCCCTACTGTCACTGGGAAAGGACACCGCAAGATTGAACCCAAAGCTAAGCACTTCTCCCATTGCAAGAAAGATCAATCTAGTAGGCCAAACCAAACTGATAATTCGAAGAGACTTTCAAAGATAACCAATCATACATAAAAGAATTCAGAGAAGATTCAAATATTGTTCATAGATAATCTTGATCATAAACCCACAATTCATCGGTCTCAACAAACACACCGCAAAATGAAGATTACATCGAATAGATCTCCACAAGAGAGGGGGAGAACATTGTATTGAGATCCAAAAAGAGAGAAGAAGCCATCTAGCTATTAACCATGGACCCGAAGGTCTAAGGTAAACTACTCACACTTCATCGGAGAGGCTATGATGATGATGTAGAAGCCCTCCATGATGGATGCCCCCTCTAGCGGAGCTCCGGAACAGGCCCCAAGATGGGATCTTGTGGGTACAGAAGGTTGCGGCGGTGGAATTAGGTTTTTGGCTCCGTCTTTGATCGTTTGGGGGTACGTAGGTATATATAGGAGGAAGGAGTACGTCGGTGGAGCAACAGGGGGCCCACGAGGGTGGAGGGCGCGCCCTGGGGGGGTAGGCGCGCCCCCCTACCTCATGGCCTCCTCTTTTGTTTCTTGACATAGGGTCCAAGTCTCCTGGATCATAATCTTCCTAAAAATCACGTTCCCGAAGGTTTCATTCCGTTTGGACTCCATTTGATATTCCTTTTCTGCGAAACTCTGAAATAGGAAAAAAAATAGCAATTCTGGGCTGGGCCTCCGGTTAATAGGTTAGTCCCAAAAATAATATAAAAGTGAATAATAAAGCCCAATAATGTCCAAAACAGTACATAATATAGCATGGAGCAATCAAAATTATAGATATGTTGGAGACGTATCAGCAAGCACAAGAGCCGGGCAACCCAACTATTGACCAAAGACGTGATTCAGAGCTGATGCATATAATGTAGTATTCGGGACGCCGAAGTGTACTCTCAGAGTATTCAGACTTTATATTGTGGAAGATATATATATATGGCTTGAATAGAGCCCCTGGCGATTTAAGTCGTACCAAGGTGTATATGTCAATTCGGACATGAAGTGGAAAAATGGATTAAAAGATGAGCCAATACCGAACAGGGTTGGGCGACACTGTTTCCATTATAGTCTGATTGGTACGTCAAAACGTGTTTTTACAGGAGATGCGATAAGCATCACGGCTATTTTACATGCCGAGGACAAGGGAAACCTGTATACAGGCCCTAAAATTAAAAAGATGATCTTGAAGATCATTTGGACACTATGCCGCACGTCTGTGCTGCTTTTCGCCTTGGTGTATGATCCTTTGAGAGGATCAACGATCTAGTATTTATAAGGGGCCTAGAAAAAGGGCCCTTAGTACCATCAAAAGGTGATATGGGTTGTAAAGAACCTGAAAAATAAAGAGAAGAGGAAAGAGAGAAATATGAGGGTTCGGATAGGGTCAAACTGTATTGTGGACCTTATTGTTGGTAGGCCTCCATCCTTGCCCATGGTATCTTTAGTGCGTAGTGATGTACACGCGGTACGTATGCCGCTGTCAGGTTGAGGCCTTGACGGAGGCTGAATTACTAGTGTAGCTCTGAACGAGCCAGACTTCCATTCTGCAGGGTAGACCGGACTCGTTTGACAGTGTTCGGGGCTTTGACTGCCGATGTAGTATTCGGTTTAATGATCCTACCCTGTACTTCGGCTGCGAGGGCCGCGGTATGCTCCTCAGTACGGAGAGAGCGCTCTGTATTTCCATTGATTGTTATGACGCCGCGTGGTCCGGGCATCTTGAGCTTTAGATAAGCGTAATGCGGGACTGCATTGAAGCGGGCAAAGGCGGTTCGTCCGAGCAGTGCATGATAGCCACTGCGCAAGGGGGCGATGTCGAAGATCAAGTCTTCGCTTCGGAAGTTATCCGGTGAGCCGAAGACGACTTCCAGCATAATGGATTCTGTGCAACAGGCCTCTACGCCGGGTAAAACTCCTTTAAATGTGGTTTTAGTGGGCTTGATTCTTGACGAATCAATACCCATTTTAAGGACAGTGTCCTGGTAAAGCAGGTTAAGACTGCTGCCGCCGTCCATAAGGACTCGCGTGAGGTGGAATCCGTCGATAATGGATCGAGGACTAATGCGGCCGAACCTCCGTGACGGATACTGGTCGGATGGTCTCTGCGATTGAAAGTGATTGGACAGGCTGACCATGGGTTAAATTTTGGGTCGACTGGCTCTATGGCATAGACGTCCCTTAAGGCGCGCTTGCGCTCCAGTTTAGGGATATGAGTGACGTAGATCATATTCACCGTTTTGACCTCGGGAGGAAATTTCTTCTGTCCCCCTGTGTTCGGTGGACGAGGCTCTTCGTCATCGCCCTCGTTGGGCGGCCCTTTCCCCTTATGTTCAGTGTTTAGCTTACCGGCCTGCTTAAAGACCCAACAATTTCTGTTGGTATGATTGGTAGGTTTGTCAGGGCTGCCGTGAATCTGGCAAGACCTATCGAGTATTCTGTCCAAACTGGATGGACCATCTTTGTTTCCTTTGAATGGCTTCTTTCGCTGACCGGATTTAGAGCCGCTGAATCCGGCGTTGACCGCCGTGTCTTCAGTATCTTCATTTTTGTTTCGACGCTTGCGTTTGTTGCGTCGTGGCTTACCATTGCCATCCTTGGCCTCGGAGGTGCCAGGGTCGCTAGTGCTATTGCTTCTACGAGCTAGCCAGCTGTCTTCTCCCGCGCAAAAGCGAGTCATAAGTGCGGTAGGGGCTGCCATGGACTTCGGTTTTTCTTGACCGAGATGTCGGGCGAGCCACTCGACCCGGACGCTGTGTTTAAAGGCTGTGAGGGCTTCGGCATCCGGACAATCCACAATTTGGTTCTTTTTAATTAAGAACCTGGTCCAGAGCTTCCGGGCTGATTCTCCGGGTTGCTGGACTATTTGACTAAGGTCATCGGCGTCTGGAGGCCGAACATAGGTACCTTATTTGTCTCTAAAGGCATCTTCCAATTCTTCCCAACTACCAACAGAGTTTTTTGGGAGGCTGTTCCGCCAATGCCGTGTTGTCCCCTTGAGTTTTAGGGGCAGGTATTTGATGGCATGGAGGTCGTCACCGCGAGCCATGTGAATGTGGAGAAGAAAATCTTCAATCCATACCGCGGGATCGCTCGTACCATCGTATGATTCAATGTTCACGGGTTTAAACACTTCTGAGAACTGATGTTCCGTCACTTCGTCGGTGAAGCATAAGGGGTGTGTGGCGCCTCTGTACCGGGCGATGTCGCGACGCAGTTTGGATGAAGTCCGTATGCGGTTTTCGGCCCGGGTGAGGTTGTGCCTATCACGCCAGGCCTGATGGCCGTCCTCTCGCATTGGAGCACGCCCCCTAGATCCATAGATTGATCTTGTCTGACCGGCTCTATTATCCAGGTCCTTGCGTAGGTCGTAGGTATAGCCCAGGGCTGTTGCCTCCTTGCCTCTACGGAGGGGTGGCGCGGGCTAGTGTTCGGCATAAGTAGCCGGTCTGTCCCGTCCACGTGGTGGTCGGTCGGGTTCGTCAGCAGTTTTGTGCTTTGGCGGTATTGGCTCCAGGGCCTCGTCGTCAAATTGTGGTAGTAGCTTGCGCTTTGGGTAACTCTTAGTTGGGCGTTCGAGGCCGTATTCCTCGGCTGCCAAGACATTAGTCCATCTGTCATTGAGTAAATCCTGTTCAGCTTGAACCTATTGCTGCTTCTTTTTTAGGCTTTTCGCAACGGCGATTAGCCGGCGCTTAAAGCGCTCTTGTTCGAGGGGTTCCTCTGGTACGATGAAGTCTTTGTCGCCGAGGCTCGCATCCTCTTCGGAGATCGGTAGGTAATTACTATCCTCCGAGTCCTCGTTCCCGATAGGATCGTCGGGGTTAACTTGCTCATCCTCCCAATCGTCCTGTTCGGATGTTGGTTCGACAGGGGCTTCTGGGTCTTCGGCATTCTCCGGGGTGTTGTTCTTTCGGTGCCGGTATTGCTGTCTTTGTCGCAACGCGATTTTGAGCGGCGCCGCTGACGTCGATGTTTTGGTGGTGCTTCAGCAGGCTTTTCCTCAACCAGATCCTTCTCGCTGTCATACTCTTTGGGTGTGTCCACCATGTACACGTCGTATGTGGAGGTGGCTGTCCAACGTCCGGTAAACGGAGGGTCTTGGCCTTGTTCGTCTCCGGCATCGTCGTCCATGCCGTCGATGTCTTCGGAGGCGTAGTCCAGCATGTCGGTTAGATCTTCGACTGTGGCTATGAAGTGGGTGGTGGGTGGGACGTAAAATTCCCCGCTCTCAGCCCCTATTCCGGGCTGGGCGTAATTCAGAAGCGATTCCTCTGTAATGGCGAGGGATCACATTAAGTCCAGAGCCTCGTTTAGGAGCGAGGATTGGACAGAGAAGCGAGAGTCCGCGGGGCTGACTGGGGTGAGAGCCTCCTGGCCGCGCCCGCTTGACGCGGACCTCGAGAATTCAGATTTAGAGCCCGAGGGAGAGTCCGGCACTTTAGCGACAAGAGGAGCTCGGTTCGTCTTTGGGTTTGCCGATGACGTCGTCCCCTCCAGATCCCCGGTAGCAAGTTCCATAATTGCAGGGAGTCCGGCGGGCTCTAAACTCCCGTCTTCGGACCTGGTAGTCTGCTCTGGATCTAAGGCCAGAGCGGCGGTCGGGGCCACGAACCCTTCGAAGATCAAGTCTCCTCGAATATCGGCAACATAATTTAGGTTCCCGAAACTGATCTGATGACCAGGGGCGTAGCTGTCAATCTGCTTAAGGTGGCCAATCGAGTTGGCTCGCAGTGCGAAGCCGCCGAATACGAAAATTTGGCTAGGGGGGAAAGTCTCCCCCGAAACATCATCATTGTAGATGATCGAACGAGCCATCGGACCTTCTGTCGTCAGCATAGAGGAACTCTCAATGAAAGCACCAATGTCGGTGTCAAAACCGGCCGATCTCAGGTAGGGGGTCCCGAACTATGCATCTGAGGATCGAAGGTAACAGGAGGCGGGGGACACGATGTTTACCCAGGTTCGGGCCCTCTTGATGGAGGTAATACCCTACTTCCTACTTGATTGACTTTGATGAGTATAGGGATTACAAGAGTTGATCTAAGCTTTCCACCCACGCAAAGGAGAGTCCCATCCGGACACTAGGGAAGGCCTTTTATCTTGTATCTTCACGACCCATCAGTCCGGCCCATACCACATAGCCCGGACACCCGGGGACCCCCTAATCTAGGACTCCCTCACCAGCGGCGCCGACGAGCTCGGCGATGCGGTCCAGCTAGTCCTCGTAAAGGTCGTCGACTGGGTGGTAGCGCGGGAGCTCACACGCCATGAGCAGCGCAGCCTGCGTGTCCGCGGGCCCGCGGCGAGCGTGGGACAACGAGCCGGGCGGAGTCAGCGACGGGGTGGCGGTGCAGCGATGAAGCTTGCTGCTCGTTTCCCGGCGGGCCGGTGGCGGCGTTGGCAGCAAGTGATGGAGAGCGACGGGGAGGCCCGCCAACGGGCGCCATCTGGGCAACGCGAGCGTTGAGAGCGGCCCGACGCTCTACGCGGGCTCGACGAGCATCAGCCATGGATGCGGTGGAGCAGTGGAGCGTGGATCGACGGAGGAAAGCTTCGGCGCACCCCTACCTGGCGCGCCAAAATGTCGGATTACGGGTTCCGGCAAACCCTTGCGAGGTTCGAACTCTGGGGTGCGGACGAAGAACACTCTCTTCCTATCTCGCTCGCTCAATGATCTCACGGCCTAGCTCGACGAACCCAAAGAACACGAGACACAGAGGTTTATACTGGTTCGGGCCACCGCGTGGTGTAATACCCTACTCCAATGTGGTGGTGGATTGCCTCGAGGGCTGAGGATGAACTAGTATAGTGGATGAACCGCCTCAGGAGGAGAGGTGTTCTTGAGCTCGATGAGCTGGTGGATGTGAGGATGGAATGGATCTAATCCAAGATGAGTTGGTGAGGGGGTTAGGGTTGAATCGATCCCCTCCATGGTGGTGGCTAGGTCCTATTTATAGTGGCCTTGGTCCTCTTCCCAAATGTAGGCTGGAAGGGATCCCACAACGGCCAATTTTAAAGGGAGACAACTAGTACAAGCTATTCTGACAAAAGTAGTCTTCGCCTGCTAAAGGCTCTGGTGGTGACGCTATTGTGGGCTCCGTGGTGACCTCCGTCCTGCCGTCCTGCTGGTCTTGGTCTTGTTGCATCGATATGGAAACCTTTGCCTGATGCCTCGGGACTCCTCGCTTGCGCTTGCCTCTTTAGCACCAAAGAGGAAACTGGTGCACTGCGCCCGCTGGCGCCCACCTGGCCTTGGTCGTCACGGCTCACGTCATGTGAACCTCGCGAGGTGCCCCCTGCATAGATATCTCAGCTCCTCGGGAGCCGGCCTAGCGAGGCCGCCCCCAGGGAGGTCTTGGTATTGTCTGCCTCGCGAGGCTTGGCCCCTCACGAGGGTCTTGGTTTGTCGCTGCTGAAGCTGGGCCGTACCAGGCCGTTGGTGGAGCCACGCTTCGGGCCGCAGGCAGGCAAGTCTGGGCACCCCGGTCCCAGAACCCCGACACCCAGGGCTTGTGGCCTCCCCGTAGGTCTTCTGGCCTCCTCTCCAAGTCTCCTGGGTGTCTTCTGGTCCAAGAAAAACCATCGCGAAAGTTGTATTCCGTATGGACTCCATTTGATATTCATTTTCTGTAAAATTCAAAAAAAGGAAAAAACAGAAACTGGCACTAGGCTTTGAGTTAATATGTTAGTCCAAAAAATAATATAAAATAGCATATTAATGCATATAAAACATCCAAAATAGATAATATAATAACATGGAACAATCAAAATTATAGATACGTTGGCGACGTATCAGTAGGCACAAAGTTAAAGAAAATGGAAGGCCCCGTCAAATTTTAAAACATTATAGATGTGCACCTTAGGAGCCTCCTCAGACATTCCGCCTTTTCAGCCATCCGATCAAGCTTCTGAACATTCCTGGCCATCCGATTGGCAGCACTTCCCGCAGTAGATAGATTTACGGGCCAGCATTGTTGCGGGTCGGGCGCATCGTCAATTGGGCAGCTGCTCCTGTAACAAAATCTGTAGATTCTGGCTTATTCGGGTTACAGGTACGTACGCGGACCCGTTAAAGGCCAGTTCTTTTGGTGGCTTCTAGAATAAGCTGCAATAAGCTGCACCCTACCTAATCTATAATACCTAAATAGTTCATCCCCACTAACTTATTTCTCTTGACATGCAGCCTATCCACCTCAGCAGTTTCACCACATCATCAACTCTGCCACGTCATGTGTTTCGTTTCTGGCATACCGTGCTGTGCGGCATGTACGAGGATGGCCTGCTAGCCGTTGGCCCATCTGCTAATGGCGCACGTCGGGGTCAATCGCCCAGACTGCTCATCTTCACCGCTTCTCCTCCTGACTCTCAATCTCCCCACCACAAATGCGCGCATGAAACGGATTGGGGCAGGCGAGCGATCGTATCCTTCATCACAATGGAGGTGTAGAAGAAACTGGTGGAGACCTCCGGCAACTGTCCACCCTTTAAATATTGTTCTGCAGAAATTTGTGCCGGCGCCTCTGCTCGAGATCTGCAAGGTGCCCGTCTGTCTTCTTCCCCACGCTATTTTCCAAAAGAACCTGATGGATTTTCTTCTTCCTCACCATTTTCTCCATTCCCTTCGTTACCACCACAGCTGGGTGTACGTGCTTCATCTCCAGATTCGTTATTTTCTCTGCCGATAAGTCAACGCGAGTTGAATCTCCCCACCACCGTCGACGCTCATCTCCTTCCGGTGCGACGCGTGCCGGACGAGGCAGATTGGATCCCTCGCCGCCACCACCGCGTCGCCGCGGACACATGCTCGGAGAATCTGAATGCCTCTACAGGTACACCTTCCTCCCTTATAAGCTGCTCACTGCTACAGCCTTTTAATCCCCAATCGATGGACTCTTTCTTCCTGCCGTTCAATTTTTTCATGTACAAGAATCGAAGGTGGTTGGATTTAATAGGAGGAAGCGAACTGGTACTGGAATTCCTAGACATGTGTTTCTGAGGGAGGCAGGGCAAATAATCTAGATTAGGGGGTTAATTGATGATATTCTGTCAACGTCCCCTTCCTGAGGTAGATATAAGTTCCTTTTGGAATAGGTTCTGAATGTGCCCGCTCTTCCGTGAAAAAACACACTCCTTAATAACTGAATAATATTTGTGCTTCGAATTTTAAGGGGCTCCTATTAATTTGTATCTATTCTTTTCTTTTCCCTTGAATTTATAGCTTATTGCATACTCTTTTGTTACAAACAGGTTACAGGTAATTGGATGGTGTTCTGGGAGTTAGAAAACGAAATAGGTGGAATGATTGATGCTACAAACATATATATTGGCACTATAATGTTCTTCTTACCAGCTGAAGCTAAATAAAAGTAGTCTTACTTTGCTGGTAACTGCTATCAACTGAAGCTTATTCTGCATGATTTATGAGCATGGGCAACATTGATCTCTCTATATATAACTCCTGAACTTTTGTCCATATTTAGTTTACAGGCAAAGCTTTACCGCCCTATCACTTTTCCTGGATAAATAATGCGCTCTATACTTCCATATTTAGTTTACAAGAAAAGCTTTACAACCATTGGTTTTGTTGCTTTTGTACATTCTTCATTATCTTTACCCAGATTGCAGATTTGCACTGAATTAGCAAAAGTAAAAAAAATGCAGGCAAAGTGCTCTTACGATTGTTTATTTGGTCAGTACCAGATGTTTTGATGAGTTATATCATTGCCTTTTATTTTGAATGACAAACGTAATTAATGATTCATGCATGATGTACATACATGCTTTACTACCCAGTTCTGATGCAATAGTGACAAAGCTTTTTGATCCATCGCTCTCTCAAGTAGTGACCATCAGGATTATACAGATCACAATAGGCATGCCTCTTTTATCATTCCATCACTATATCAGGTATATCTTTCCCTCTAAAGGGTTACAAATGTTTTGACCTACACATCTTAAGTTTATGCTGGAAATATATCTTCCAATGCTACACTGTAGTTAAAGTTGAAAATCGAGGATCTATTTTAGTATTTAACACCATCTCAAATCATGAGAACCTTAAGATTTGCTTAGTAAATTGCATTTTCAATGACGGTGTTTATTTGGTAGTTATCTCCATAACACATTTTGGCTTATTTTTTCGCATATTATTTTGCCATGCCAAGAACTATAGAACTCATGCAGAGATGTTTGTAAACGTACTGCATTTGGTGTCTGCTTTCTCATCATAAAAAAAGAAGAGGCTAAGGTATCCTTTTTGGTGGCACAAATTTGGTTCATGTCAATAAGAAAAAACTTCGCACCTCAATTTAACTTTTGCAATATATCATTTTTGTGACCTCCAGTTTCTTACGTTTTTGTATGCAACTTGCAATTGTTCCTCCATTATATAATTCCTTATAAACATCTTTTCATCAGTCACAAACCATTACGTGTTGTTCACCGGTGTTTAATGTAGGTCGTATGTAATCCCTTCCAACACTTGATCAGGCTAACTGTGTTTATTTTCCACACAAAAAGGCTAGCTATGTACATGTCGATCTACATTTATTAGGTTGATTTATTATATAATAAACCTATACCTGACAACCAACACACTTTTTTTTCCAGCTATATAGGTTAAGGAGATGTATTTGGCCACCTTGCCTGGATGTTTTTCTGCAAATATGTTATGTAGTACATACACTCTATGATTGTCTCCTTTTTTTGTTATCTCCCATACTTCCTAGGGATTTAGTATGTTGTATATATATTGAACAAGGGCACTGATGAATTGACTTGATGAGTTTTGTTTTAGACATATGGCATTCCAAACCATTTTCAGATTTTCTGTTAACTATGCTATGATGATTACCAATTCTGTAAATGATTTTCATTGCCTGATGACCATTCATATCCATCCAGCCCAGCTTTGGCCATTTCTCACGGAAAGGAAGTTACGGGCTGGCATGGCCCAGTTAAAATCAAGGGGTGGGGTCAGCTAAAATCAAGGAGGGGTGAATTCATGGTGGAGAGGATGACACATCTCCCTGTGAAATCAGTCCGTAGCACACTTTCCGTAAGTGTAGGATTTTTGTTAATACTGCTATTTTGTTTTGGTCCAAGGTTGAGCTTTGGGGAGTAAACACAAGTATTGTAATTTTTTGATTGGGGACCTTCAGTGTGGTATCTCTGCTTTCATTACTTCTCGGTTAATCCTTCATAAGCCCTTTTAGCTTTAATGATTAAAATATGTAGCTTATGTGCCTTTCCTTTCAGTGGTACTCTATGAATAATCTCTTCCCGTGGATGTAAACTCCAAGTTAGCCATTAACACATGGTTCTAGAAATATGGAGTGTTTGGTCGACCAATTCAATGATTTTGGTGTTATATTGTAATGCATGTTTTACTCTAATACGTGCAATACTCATTCTTATGTCCGTCGTGCATTGTACATCTTGGCAAGCAAAGTATTTTTTTTGGATGATCTCCTTCAAAACATTTGTTCCATTTACTATGTCGCATATTGTTAAGTGTGTTACCAAGGCATGATGTACTATCCTTTTTCGTACATTGAGCCTTTTCATGTCTACCGAAATACAACTTTTGTCTCAGATTGTTACAAGAAAAAATTTACTACTACAAGTTTCCGCAGCAACACGCGGGATGTCATCTAGTTTATTCTAAAAGCCCAACTAATTTATTTTTTTAGAAGCCTAGTGGTTAAGAATTAACTAATAGGCTTCTAAAAGGAAAATTTTAGTTGGGCTTCTGGAATAAGCTGGGTACGAGGCAGCTTATTCTGGAAGCCCGAAAAAGCTAGCAAGAGAACTGGCCTAAAGCTGAGCGACCGCTCCATGCTCCACCCCACGAGTCACGACTCATCCACTCATCCCCTTCTCCGTCTGCGCCCCTCCCTCACCCTCTCGTCCATGACCTGAATCCTAAGTGCGCGGCGGCGGCAGATCCTCTCCTCCGTGGCCCCTCCCCGGCGAAGCAAGCGACGCCACATCATTCCTCTTGACATCAAGTTTTGTCTTTTACGGCAACATCGGCCATAGGTTCGCCGCGACTGCCACTGTGGGCACTGATGGAAGCTAGCTCCACTCTTAGGTATGCCGCCGCATCTATCGTCGTTCTGTCCACCTTCTTCCCTATCTTCCCTACTTCTACGGTTGCGGATGCAGATTTTTGACATCGATGACAAAGGAGACGAGAAAAACTCGAGGCCGCGCTTGGAATCCGTGGTACTAGGGTTCAGTAAAAGAGGAGCACGCGATGCTGTTATGGCCATGTTTACGTAGTTTCTACCGTTTTTAGAATTGTTGATTCCTTCGTGCCGCCGCTGGCAATACGCAACTCATATGGCGAGATCGACACTACAAGTTCCTGGTGAGTTTCTTTATTCTCTCTGTTCGTGCTTTATTTTAATTCACCTATTCAACCGTCACTTCTCTCTCGCCATCGTGGGCCTCCCGTCTCTGGATTCAACAACCAATGTATGTCCTGCACATACTGTGTGACTGTGTCTACTTCATCGGCTACTTATTATCCTGCTTTTTTTATCTCAGTTGTGCTCGAGTGATAAATGTCAGGATACTTAGTGGTTATAGTGGGCGGATAATTGAGCAGCGAACACTACTGCTCAGATTTTGTCTCCCATTTATCCATGATTTGGTGCTACATATGGACAAGTTTAATTAATATCATGATTGTGCAAAAAATAAATTGAAAGGAGATGAACTGAAACTAATCTCACAAAAAGATCACTCGATGCAAATATATCTGCTCAATACAGTAGCTGATTTGTAAAATGAACAAGAGGTAGAAAAACTAACCAATTTGTGGAAGCGTAATGCAAGACAAATTCATATTCATATGTTATACGAGTAGTATATAAGTAATTCCTACTTTATAGTAGGAGAATCCATGTCATACTGGTGAACGTGAACCTGCAATATTTAGCTCATTAGTCCTTGCATGACAAAAATTGTACTATATATTATATGGCTAACTAGTTTTTGGAGAATTTATATTTCGTACCAAAAAATTGCAGGTGTGGTGTTACTTAGTTACAAATATTGTAGGGTGTTTTTTGGCTTAGCAAACTTGACTGCGGTATGTAGCATTCAGACTTTCAATTCATGTGTGTGCTAAGCAATCTGGTTTGGTTCAAGTTTCAAATCCATGTATAAACAGATTGCTGGGTGTATTACGTCTTAACAAACCTTGACATATGCTATATGTAGCTTTCAGACAACCAACTATTTTCATGTAGATTCTGGTGGTCAACTAAATCATGGATAAATTAGATGTTACAACAAGAGAAAATGTACAAAAGTGATGCAGAACCATAATGATCAATGGTTTTACATTTTACGGGGCAATAATGGTTTGATGTTACGAAATTTTGTAGTAACAGGCATGGGAATCCTTGAGGAATACCCAAGCCAAAGTCAACATTGTTAAATTTGTTATGTGTTTCTCCAGGTCTGTGATCATTGGGATTATCCCAACATTTGAACATGACTTATGCTCGAGGTAATCAACCTTACTTTGCACAGTAAAACATATTGTTTTGAATACAAAGCATCTTTGCTAAATTGAGGAAAATGACATAACCCTATTTTAGTTCACAGGTTGCACAGAGGTTATCCAAGCTGAAAATGTGTAGGATAAAAGTTGTTTGATTGCTTGTCCTTTTTTTCCTCCGTATCTTTATGCATCTTTCTACTATTAGTAACTTCCTTCTTTCACTCTATCTTATCTTTCTAGGCTACCATTGTTTGACGTGATGCTGTAGAAAAGTGGAACTTTGTTTTTGGCTCACTAGGCATTTATTCATAGGCAATGCAACCTCCAAATATTACCTCATCAGTCTCAGTCAAAACGAAAGCTTCGAATTGGAATTGACACTAGAGAAATTACAGAATTACAAATAGAAGACCGGACTTCCTAATCCTGGGTGTAGGTGTACTCCCTTATCCAAGTTTTTCTTTACGAGACAATCGAGACGTGGATCATGTACAGAATATCTAACCATGCTTGCAGGCTATAGCAACAGTAATCCCGCTTCTGTTATTTGCGTCTTTTTCCACTTTCTCTTGTGAAAAATTGCTTGGCTCTTATATTTCCCTTTTTTGAGAATGTTGGCAGTTATTGACAAGAGAACATCATTACAATCATGCTCTTATATCTCTGAAGTCTTTGTGAGACGTTCACTTAAGGTTGTATAAAGTGAAAAGACATGCAAAGATTCGCAATATTTATTTTTGTCTCATGTTGAGCAGACTCAATGTACGGGACTTCATAAATTTACTACGGGATCTTTCAGTATTGATTCAGTTGCTATGTGTGCACTTGAACTTTTTGTTGGGAGTATTTTAAGATGCTTGAATCATGTGAAAATACATAGCTATTGTTCTTAATTGTCATATAGCAATATATTTGCAATATAAAACGAAAGCTGAATCTAAAGTTGTTCTATACCATGTGAACGCATTATCTTTGCAATATATTTCCTCCGTCCTTAAAAGAGTGTACTTCCAACTTTATTGGAAAGTCAAACTTTTTTATGTTTGACCGTATTTATACAATAATAGACCAACATTTATGCCATCAAATTAGTAGCGTTAGCTTTATGATAAAATATATTTTTCATCATATACCTATTTGGTTTCACAAGCATTAACATGTTTTTGCACAAACTCGATGAAATTTTGAGATAGTTTGACCCTCCAACAAAGTTGGAAATATACTCTTTCAAGGACGGAGGGAGTATATTTCAATACATGTTAGTGACCTCTGACGTGGTTGCGGCATGGTTGGTGACAAGATAACCTAACAAATATAGAAGAATAGTCACATAAAATGGTCAATAGTTGGTTGGGGTAAATGAAATGGATAAGAAATTCAAGTGTTTCGCCGAAAATAGGAGTTTAATTCTCTCATGCATCCATATATTTAAGATATTCCTACCATTCTATAGGAAAAATAGACGGGTGCAGCAACGCGCACCGTCATGGTCTAGTGATAATCTGAAGCTCAATATAGACAGTGTGCATATATATGGTCAAAACCTTGGAGGGTCTGGATCGGTTGCATGGGATGGAGAAGTGGTTACAGAGAGAGAGAGAGAGAGAGAGAGAGAGAGAGAGAGAGAGAGAGAGGTGATGTGAATGCATTGATGATCCGTTCATGGCGCAACACTTTAATGAAGGAAGCAACAAACTTGTCCTCCTCAATTGTGTCGGTTCGTGGATGCAAATGGACCATTGGTCAAGTAGGACCTCAACAACAAGGTTTCGGATTTCTCCCTGGTGACATCGCTTATGTAAAGATCTGTAAGTCCAGTATCGAGATGCCAACGATGTAGCACATGAGTTTCCCTAAATCAGTGTTTGTATTTGATACGTTTCAAACATATCTATAGTTTTTGCTTGTTTCATACTACTTTTATATAATAATTGCATACTTTTGGCACCAATATTTAATATTTTTCTGGAATAACATATTAATTCAGTGCCCACAGTCAGTTGTTGTTTTATGGTATTTTTGGACAGGAATCAATTTTGCAAGGACAAAAAAATCAAATAAAAATACATCGCGAAGTTTCAGAAGGATACAAAGTTGGGATCAGCTGAGATAGTGAGAGAGGTGCCCTAGGGGCCCCAGGCGGCGATCCCATGAGGTCAACCCATAGGCCACGAGGTGGGTTCCTGGAGGCACATCTCCACTGCCTCGCAGAGCAGACGCCTTTATATTTCCCCCAGAATTTAAGTTTTATTTATTGAGGAATATTCCGTCGCTACCACCTCTCTATTCCGTGAAGATCCAATCTGGAGGCCTTTTTTGGCACTCTCCCGGAGGGGCGATCCATCGCTGGAGCCATCTTCGTAAACCTCGCTGCCACCATGACCATGTGTGAGTAGTCCTCCTTGAACTATGGGTTCATAAAAGTATCTAGATGGCATTTTCCTCTACCTTGTTCTTCAATACAAATATCTCATGAGTTTTCCTACATGATTGAGATCAATTTGATGTAATTCTTTGCGTCATTTTTCGGTGTGATGAATTGTTACCTTATGATTAGATCTTCATGTGATTTCATTGTGCACGTGCAGCAATCCATGAGGAGCTTACCAAATGGTTTTCTTTATTATACTATATTACTCAATATTTTATAATTATTTGTATTTAAATTTGTAGATATGTATCTTTACATTCCCTCAGCGCATACATGCAGCAATGCGCGGGGTATCATCTAGTTATAAATAATATGCAATCCTCTTGTAGACGTTGATATTAGTACAAAACATCACCAAATAAACTTGTAGCATACACAACTGGTGACTAATCTAGGCTAGCCGTCACACTAGATTTCTCTAATATGATACATGATACGTCCATTTTACACCATAATTATCTAATACTCCCTCCATCCCACAATGTAAGACGCTTTTTGCAAAAAGATCTTACATTGTGGGATGGGGGGAGTATTATTTAGGTTATTTCAATGTTATATTCCATAATATGATGCAATTCTAATGTCTTTTCTCTCTTAAAATTCAAGATATATCAAAGGAGGGAGATTGCCCGCACCTGGAAATCTGACCTGAAACAATGACAACAGAGATAGCAATTCTCCGGAGCTCAAATTGACGTGAAATTTTACGGAGACTTGGAATAGATAAAAAATACTGAAGCAAAAATTACGCTAGAGGGGTGATGCGCCTTGAAACTACGTCGGTATTTTCCCAAAGAGGAAGGGATGATGCAGTACAACTAAGGTAGGTATTTCCCTCAGTTATGAAACCAAGGTATCAATCTAGTAGGAGAACCAAGAAACACTATGTAAACGGTACCTGCACACAAAGAACAAATCCTCGCAACCCAACGCGTAAGAGCGGTTGTCAATCTCTCATCGGTAAAAAGATAGATTGGTTTGTATGTGTTTGGATAAATAGATCTGAATAAAATGTGAAATAAAAGATGCAAATAAAAAGTGCAACAAAGTATTTTTGGGTTTTTGTAAAAGTAGATCTGAAAACAAATATGGTGAAAAATAGATCTGAAAGTAATATGATAAAAGATAGACCCGGGGGCCGTAGATTTCACAAGTGGCTTCTCTCGAGAAAATAGCATACGGTGGGTAAACAAATTACTATTGGGAAATTGATAGAAGATCGAATAATTATGACGATATCCAAGGCAATGATCAATATATAAGCATCACGTCCAAGATTAGTAGGCCGACTCCTGTCTGCATCTACTACTATTACTCCACACATCGACCGCTATCCAACATGCATCTAGTGTATTAAGTTCATGGAGAAACGGGGTAATGCAATAAGAATGATGACATGATGTAGACAAGATCTATTCATGTAGGAATAGACCCTATCTTGTTATCCTTAATAGCAACGATACATACATGCCTTGCTACCCCTTCTATCACTGGGTGAGGACGCCGTAAGATCGAACCCATCACAAAGCACCTCTTCCCATGGCAAGAAAAATTGATCTAGTTGGCCTAACTAAACCAAAGATTCGAGGAAGAAATACGAGGCTATAAATAATCATGCATATAAGAGATAAAAGAAACTCAAATAATATTCATGGATATAGTCTGATCATAAACTCAAAGTTCATCGGATCCCAACAAATACACCGCAAAAAGGTTTACATCAAATAGATCTTCAAGAGACCATTGTATTGAGAATCAAAAGGAGAGAAGAAGCCATCTAGCTATTGCCTACTGACCCGTAGGTCTATGGTGGACTAATCACGCATCATCGAAGAGGCACCAATGAGGATGATGAACCCCTTCGTGATGGTGTTAGATCGGATCTCGTGGTTCTAGAACTTGCGGGGGCTAGAATTGTGTTTCGTCTGCTCCCCTAGGGTTTCTAGAAGATTTGGGAATTTATGGAGCAAAGAGGCGGTTGACCCCTGTGGGCCCCACAACCCACCAGGGCGCACCTGGGCTCCTACGCGCCATGGTGTCTTGTGGTCCCCACGGGCCTCCTCCCAGGTGCTTCCTTGGCTCCCAAGTTGTCTTCTAGTCCAAAAAAATCTCCAAAAAGTTTTGCTCCGTTTGATAGGGATAGTCTGTGAAGTAAAAAACAACAACTGGCACTGGGGACTATGTCTATAGGTTAATCCCAAAAAATGATATGAAGTTGCTATAAAATGATTGTAAAACATCCAAGAATGATAATATAGAACAATCAAAAATTATAGATATGTTGGAGATGTATCAAGGGGGCCCACCAACCAGCCACATGGGCAAGTAGCGTGGCGACCCCCTGGTCGCGCCACTTGGCCACCTTGTTGGTGCAATATATGCCTTCTTGTGTTTTGGAGATTGTTGGCAGAAACAAGTATGGACTGATTTATTTGCTAGTGCATACAGAGAGAAATAGTCCATACAGAAACCAAAGAGAATGTTGTCTCTGGTGCCAAGTTCGAGGAACTTCACCGAAGTATATCTGCGCTGCAGAGAAGAATGAGCTACATCTAGTGAAGGTACGTAGACGAGAAGACTACTGTAAAGGAATTATCCCCTCGAAAGATTACTGCTGAAGCAAAGCATTTGGCTCGGTGTTATTGTGCGAAGAAATTGACTGCAGCGAACAAAAGTCGAAGACAAATTGAAGACGTAGTATTCTTTTCGTCTTTCTTCTTTGGTTCATTTGAGTAATAGGACCTCTAGACTATTAAGAGGGGTATAGGCTCTCGAAGCTTAGATCCGTTGTGATGCTTAGCCCGAACCTATGAAAGTTGCGAGAGAAATCTCTTTATGTTCCGAGCAAATACTTGCCAGCAAGAGACTATGATCTTTTTCGCTGCGAGAGATTTGTCTCAGACCGAGGAGTTAGCATTACTTGCTCCGCAAGTAATGTTACCGTTATGCTCAAAATCCGATCGTTGGACTCGTGTCATTCGGCCATTGGCTGCTCTCGATGTCCAATTTGGTCATTTCCCTTCAGGGAAGGCTGCGGCTATAAATAGCCACCCCGCATCGGCTTTGTCTGGTGGCTGCTCTGCCTAAGATTTCTGAGAAGATTGATTTGAGCACCCCCTCTCCGAGTGATTTGAGTTTAAGATCTACCGAGAGAAAAATCAAGAGCCCAAACTTAGACAGTGGTTGAGCATCACAGTAGTTCTGAGTTAGAGTTCTTGTACCTATTACTCTTGAGAGCTGCGCACTCTCTAGACGGATAGGTTTCGGCTCGAGTGTTGAAGAGTTGTTGTCTTCCCCGAGCTAGATCTTCAGCAACCAAGAGTGATTGTGGTTCGCGAAGGTCGACCGAAGGTTTGGAGATCGCCGACAAGTATCTACCATGAGTGAAATCAACAGAAGTCTGATCAGCTTTGAGTTGAACGAGAATAGGGTGAAGAGAGTTTATCTTCCGTGTTAAGTCACAACGCCTCCAACCAGACGTATCCCTTTGGCAGAAACATGAACTGGTCTACCAAATCTCTCTGTCGCCATCGAGCACCACTGGTTCAATTTACTTCACTTCATTACTTTCGGCAGTCTTCATACGTGCTCTGTGACGATAGTTATCTCATCAGTTATTTTCTGTTGCATATCATTCGGCTCCACTCTCGCTGTGACAGTTATCATTCGTTGCTCACATTGTTGCACCCTCATCATTCTGTCATGCTACCTTAGTTCTTTTTATCCTCTGTGCTGTGATCTTTTACATCAGTATAGTTATTCTTCATAGTTATCCATCGCAGTTTAATTCTAGCTATGTGTCATGATATTGTATCTGTTGGCATATTGCATTACCATCGGTATCATCAAGCCTGTTGTATCCTATGCTCGAACCATTATTGCATCCCACATCGAAGGTTTTGTTCCTCAATAGCAAGCTTGATTGAGTTCGTATCTACCATAGCTTATTTTTGTTGCTGTGTTTGGGATCAGTTCAAAACATTTGAAAGAATTTTTGAATCTCCCATTCACCCCCTCTAGTCGATATACTCTCGGTCCTAACACACCTGGGGCCCTAGAGGCTCTCCTCCCGATGTCCTTCTCCTATATGAATCCATTAATCCTAGAAACAAAATCAAAGAAGACTTTCGGGACCAACCGTTGCTGTCTCGAGGCGGAAACAGAGGCGGAGAACTTTTGATCTGCGTGGAGCGATTCTATCGGGGAAACTTCCATACGGAGGGGAGAAATTGAAGCCATCATCATCACCAACGCTCCTCTCAGCGTGGTAGGCATCATCCTGATCAACATCTTCACTAGCACCATCTCATCTCAAAACCCTAGTTCATCTCTTGTGTTCAATATTTGTATCAGACCTCATATTGCTACCTAGGGGTGCTAGTAGTGTTGATTACATCTTGTACTTGATGCTAGTTGGTTTACTTGGTGGAAGATCATTATGTTTAGCTTGTTGATTGCATATTTATAACTACTGAACATGTTCAAAATTATGAGTTGTGAGTGGGTCTATTTGTTCTTGAGGACATGGGAGAAGTCTTGTTATTAGTAATCATGTGAAGTTGATCACCGTTCAATGTTTTGACATTATGTTGTATTGTTCTCTAGTGGTGTTATGTGATCATCGACTACATGATACTTCATCATGTTTGTACATAGGGGAAGGTATCGTGAAATTAGTTTGTAGATGATGGGATGCGGGAGTGACTGAAGTCTAAACCCTGCTACTTGTGACATGTGTTGGGATTTCCTCGAAGAGGAGAGGATGATGCAGTACAGTGGAGATAAGTATTTTCTCAGTTCAGAACCAAGGTTATCAATCCAGTAGGAGAATCAAGCAACATTATGTAAGTAGTACCTGCACACAGGATAACAAATCCTTGCACCCAACGCGAACAAGGGGTTGTCAATCCCTCGACGGTTAATTGCAAAATTAAATTATATGGCGATAGATAAATAGATCGCACAAAAATATAAAAACAATAAAGAAAGAAAAATTACAGCAAGGTATTTTTGGATTTTAATATATGATAAAAGTAGACTCGGGGGCCATAGTTTTCACTAGAGGCTTCTTTCGAGAAAATAGCATACGGTGGGTAAACAAATTACTGTTGGGCAATTGATAGAAAAATAAATAATCATGACGATATCCAAGGCAATGATCATGTATATAGGCATCACGTCCGAGACAAGTAGACCAAAATAATTCTGCATCTACTACTACTCCACACATTGACCGCCATCTAGCATGCATCTAGAGTATTAAGTTCATAAAAAACGGAGTAATGCCTTAAGCAAGATGACATGATGTAGACAAGATAAACTCACACATGAATAAACCCCATCCTTTTACCCTTAATAGCAACGATACATACATGTCATGTCCCCTTCTGTCACTGGGATTGAACACCGCAAGATCGAACCCATTACAAAGCACCTCTTCCCATTGCAAGATAAATCAATCTAGTTGGCCAAACCAAATCAATAGATCGGAGAAGAAATACGAAGCTATAACCATCATGCATAAAAGAGTTCAGAGAAAACACAAATAATATTCATGAATAATTTGATCATAAACTCACAATTCATTGGATCCGAACAAACCCACCGCCAAAAAGAATTACATTGGATATAATTCCAAGAACATCAAAGAGAACATTGTATTGAAGAACATCGAGAGAGAAGAAGTCATCTAGCTACTAACTATGGACCCGTAGGTCTGTGGTAACCTACTCACGCATCATCGGAAGGGCAGCAAAGTTGATGTATAGCCCCTCCGTGATCAATCGGCCCTCCGGCGGAGTGCCGATGGAGGCCTCCAGATGGGATCTCACGAGAACAGAAACTTGTGGCGGCGGAAAAAGTATTTCGTGATGCTCTCTGCTCTGAGGGGAATTTTTGGGTATTTATAGAGGCAAAATTAGGTCAAGACGCTCTGCGAGGGGCCCACAAGCCTGTGGGGCGTCCCCCCCGGAGGCGCGCCCCACGAGCTTGTCACTCCCTCGTGGGCCTTCCGATCTCCCCCCGAACCTTCTAGGGTCTCTTCTGGTCCAGAAAAAATCAATCCAAAGTTTTTTCTTTGTTTGGACTCCGTTTGATATTGATTTTCTGAAAAGTAAAAAACAGGACAAAAACAGCAACTGTCACTGGGCACTAAGTTAATAGGTTAGTCCCAAAAAATGATATAAAGTTGCTTGTGAAGGAATATAAAACATTCAAGATTGATATTATAATAGTATGGAATAATAAAAAATTATAAATACATTGGAGACGTATCAAACTCCAATTTATGAATTGTTTCATGAGGGGTTGTTTTGGATCTATATGTCTAATGTTATGGTTAGATTTAGAGCTCATGTCACTGGGAGTCAGAGAACTTGCATCACATTTCAGTTTGGTGCTATAACTTTGAAAATACGGATTTACGGTCACCTAACTTGACTCAAGTGTGCATATACGATCACAATATGCGTATATGTGCAATGTATTTTTTTACAAATAACACCCTCATAATTTTATTTTCCAAAAAAATCAACAACCATGACGCATTTTCACACAAAACCTTCTCATAATTTTTTATTTACAGAAAAACCGGACCAAAGTACTGCACGTATGTGCGAAAATTGTAACACCAAAAAACCCGCTGGGATCAAACCCATGACCAGCTGTTTAACACGACATAGTCAAGCTACTTCACGTGTTCACGTCGGGGTGTCTAACATGGATAAGGAGTATGTATGTATTAACCGATGATGCATGTGGAGCTTTAACGGGCTGCGGATACTGCTGCCCATTTTGCGCGCACTATTTTTTAATATATTTGTAAAACTAAGTTGTAATGTTATGTTCAAATATTTGTACAGACAATAATTAGTAAATAAAAACATACAAATATAAACCGGTGTATTACATACAAAATATTTAGTACACCGTAATTAATAATTATGCTTGTGTTAAAAATATTATACATATTAGATGATGATTAGTAAATATTTTTTTTAAATATAAACACGTATATTATATATTAAATATTTAGTAAAATATTTTATAAACCTGAGTATTATATAAACATGTGTGTTATATAAATGTGGGTATTGCATATTTCATTTTCAAATGTACAATTCCAAAATATTATTTAATTATACAAACATTCAATAATTATGCACGCATTTGTATAGTTCAATGTTTGTCTAATTCAAAATATTCATAACTTAAAATTTAAACTGTTAATGTGAATATTCAATCGTCGCTAATATTTAAATTATATAATATTTTTGAATGTAAGTCACGAGTAAAAATTATGCACAAGTGAATATTCATAAATATTTGTACTCATCATTTTATATAATTTAGATATAAGCGCATGTGTATACATTTTTAGATTCATTAAATATATTTATTTAATAAAAAATCAATGTTGGTTAACTAAATATTTTTTATATTATTCACGTGTTTATATTTAAATGTTTTTATTTACTAATCATTGTTTGTATGTATAGTGTTTTTAACACAAAATATTTGACTACAATTTTATTACTTATGTTTTATAAATCTCTTAAATTCTTTTATTATTTGCAACACCAACAACAACAAGCTTTAGTCCCAAACAAGTTGGGGTAGGCTAGAGTAGTCCTGGCCATGGGCAGCCCGGCCCGGCCCGACCCGACGCTGCTCCTGGGCCGGGCTCGGGCCTAGATTTTGAGCCCGATGGTCGGGCCGGGCCGGGCCCGTACCCGTCGTTTTTGCGCTTTTCTGAAGGGGCCCAGCTCGAGGCCCGGCGGGCTTTTATGCGTTCGGGCCGGGCTTGGGCCCAAAAACCAGGCCCGGGCCTAGGTTTTTTGCCTCGGGCTTGGCTAGGCCCGGCCCGAGGTTTGGCTAGGTATAGGCTAGAAGTGAAACGCATAAGATCTCGTGAGTAACTGATGGTTTTGGCAAATGGATAGCAAGCTTCCACGCACTCCTGTCCATGGCTAGTTCTTTGGTGATACAACGGTCCCTTAGATCTCTCTTGACGGACTCCTCCCATGTCAAGTTCAGTCTACCCTGACCTCTTTTGACAGTATCAGCACGCTTTAGCCCTCCGCGATGCACTGGAGCTTCTGGAGGCCTGCGTTGAATATGCCCGAACCATCTCAGACGATGTTGGACAAGTTTCTCTTCAATCGGTGCTACCCCAACTCTATCTCGTATATCATCATTCCGGACTCGGTCCTTCCTCGTGTGGCCACACATCCATCTCAACATGCGCATCTCCGCTACACCTAACTATTGAACTTGTCGCTTTTTAGTCGGCCAACACTCATCGCCATACAACATGACGAGTCGAATCGCTGTCTATAGAACTTGCCTTTTAGTTTTTGTAGCACTCTCTTATCACAGAGATTGCCAGAAAATGGGTACCACTTCATCCATCCGGCTTTAATTGGATGGTTCACATCTTCATCAATATCTTCATCCTTCTGCAGCATTGACCCCAAATATCGAAAGGTGTCCTTTTGAGGCACCACCTGCCCATCAAGGCTAACCTCCTCCTCCTCGTGCCTAGTAGTACTAAAACCGCACCTCATGTACTTGATTGTAGTTCTACCAAGTCTAAAACCTTTCGATTCCAAGTTTTGTCTCCATAGCTCTAACTTCCTATTGACCCCCCTCCGACTATCATTGACTAGCCCCACATCATCTGCAAAGAGCATATACACATAAACAAATAAGCAACTGAAAGACAATAGAAGATGTCTACTATTTGACTGAACCCATGTTTGAACGATTTTTCTATTTGTTTGTTGTCTTTAGTTTCAATCACTTATTGTTGAGGTATATATGCAAGTTCTATGCAATCTGTTTGTGAATCATACCGTCGTCTGAAAATTACGCTACTATATGCTTGCTCTTACATATTATGCAATAGTGCAAGTTTACACGATCTATGTGCAAGTTTTTGTCACCATTTGGTTATTTTTTCCTTTGTTTTATCTTTTATTTTAGGATAATATCAATGTCCTTAAGAAATCATATTATACGATAACATATGTTTTTAATTTAGTTTACATCGTTACTGAGAAGAAATAAAGTGATTGGCATGAAAAAACCCAGGCAACTTGCCAATACATGATCCCATTTTTTAGGTATAGATGCAGACAGACTTGTGGTTCAAACTGCCCCGCATCAATGTATGAACATGCAAATTGCCTCTAGATGATAATAATAACTCTTGCAAATTCTCACACCATATTGTTGATTAATGTAAGCATGTATATTTAATGTTTCACCTTTTTGACCACATTAAAACTCACGGGATGTGCCATTCAGCTTCAGCGATCTATGATAGTGGTTAAAACTCGACAAGAGCGTATAACCAATATTGAACTACTTATGTGGAGGACTGGTAGCATGTACATAAGTTTGTACCTAGAATGGGTTCTCAATGCCAGAGATTAACCCTATTGGTTTCAGTTGTTACAATCAGATTTCTTTGTCAACTCAAGGACGGTTATGTGTTAACTCTTCCACCTGCAATCATGTGGTGTTAGTGGATAAAGTTGAATATGAAAATCATGACATTGATCGCTCCTTTCCATATTAATTGTATTTTAGAAAAATGTATTTATTGAAAACATGTTAATGTAAGCAATGACGTGTGTCCAAACAAATGCAGACCTGCATAATGTTAGATGTTGCACTGCATAGACTACACATTTCTCAACAACTATTGTTGTCGATTTAGAAGAGAAATTGACTGGGAACTTAAATCATTCATGGTATTTTCTCGATTAGATCATTAGATTGAACGGTTATTTACTGAAACCCATAGTGGAACATTGGAGTCGGCTGGAAGTATGAATTTAACGAGGTTATCTCTGTCAGTTACTATTCCTGAGAAAACTATGCATGTTTAACCTTCCCAATGTTTCTTCATCACAGTTGATTTTGCTTAAACCGGCCAAGGCGTGAGGTCAAAAATTGCCCATTTTATAATCGGAAACGCTTGCCCTCACCCGGCTGATAATGGGATCACCTTTGCGGTCGTCCGATCCAATTTTGATCCTACGGCGGGCAGTGCAACGTGAACTGATTAGCTAGTTTGCAACATAGGCCTTGCTGCAAAGTACTTTGTGCAACACGATGCTTGTTGCAGTCTAACAACACGTTCCGCTGCCTTGAGCGTGTGCCACATGCCCTCATGGCCCACACACCATTGCATCGACCAACCCAAGCCATGTTTCCTTTCCTCTCCCTTATCCTTTAGAAATTTCTCAGCCACTCGTCTCGTCCCCCCCTCTCTCTCATGTATCTCCATCACCACGCTCACGTCGCCACCTTCCAATCACATAGTCCTTGCTGCAAATGGGGGGCAACCAAGTTGGAGACCCATCACAGGACACCACTGTTGCAAGGGAAGATGGGGCGAGTACACACGCTACAAGGCTGCTCATCGGTGCCGGCTAGTGCCTCGTCACGCCATGACCCAATGCCATCGTCGTTCTACAATCGATGTTGTTGTGCCGGTGCTTCAACGCAACATGGGTTCGTCCATGATTTTGGCAGCCTCCCATGATGAGCAAAATCCCCATAGATTTTACGACCGATGTCGCGTGCAAGGCGGCGCCGGGGACGACGTGCTACCGCAGGGAAAGACACAACATGGCTTTTGTTGCAGAAGGCCGAGTGCAACAAGGCTACTATTGAAGAGATCAGAGGGAAAAACGGTTTGGAAAAAATGGCAACAAGACTCCTGTTGCATAGATATGAGGAAAAACGGTTTGGAAAAGATTGCAACAAGACTTTTGTTGCGGAAGGCTGAACACAACAAGGCTCTTGTTGTAAAGATTGGGTAACTATTCGAGGCTCCATCGAGTGGCTATGGAGGCGGCGGATCTTTTCAGGTTATCACCCGGCTGACCATAGCGTTGCCCACGTGTGGCACGAACACATAGCAACTCCAAACATTTTTGATGGAAAATTAGTGACGCGAGGATGACAACTTTCTTTTCGGGTGGCAAGTTTCAGTTTTGTAAGGTTTGTTTTTTCTTTTTGAATGGTAACTTTAGTTGTACAAAAGTTTGGGTCGGAGTGCTTTATGCCATACGTGTGACACTTATCATCTGAATTTATAATAGCAGAATCTTTTTTGGATAGAAGGGAGCTCACCGTAAGGGAACAACTATCCGAATTTTTCTGTTGCGATAATCTTTCATATTCTACATCTTGTGATGAATCAAGGGGCTTTTTTTTTCTAAATGCCTTCCGTGCCTCTTCACCTTGAAAGAAAAAGGAAGAACAACATTTGGAGACCACATAGGTTCACGAGATACCCATCTGTTTCCGGCCACAAATCTCTTGGCGACACTACCCTGTGAGCACCCTCCTTTCATCTTTTTCTACTTCACATGCAGTGCCACCCTGTGATCATCTTTCCTCCTGACCACAGGCGATCACGGACATCTCTTGTGAACGCGGCACGCCCCAATCAAGCCGCTTTCTCACCTAGTGTTTGCTGTATACGAGACGCTACGTAAGTATCATCACCAGTGTAGTAGTATGTACATCCATTCTCTCATTTCCGGCCGGCGTCCCCACAGACATGGCAGACGACGCGGGGGCCGGCGGCGAAGCCAAATACCCGCTCAACCCAGAGTGCTACCGCCTGCTCTGCAAGATCGGAAGCGGCGTCAGCGCCGTCGTGTACAAGGCCGCGTGCCTGCCGCTCGGTTCCGTGCCGGTGGCCATCAAGGCCATCGACCTCGAGCGCTCCCGCGCCAACCTGGAGGACGTGTGGCGGGAGGCCAAGGCCATGGCGCTCCTGTCGCACGCCAACGTCCTGCGCGCGCACTGCTCCTTCACGGTGGGCAGCCACCTATGGGTGGTCATGCCGTTCATGGCCGCCGGCTCGCTGCACTCCATCCTCGCCCACGGCTTCCCCGACGGCCTACCAGAGCCGTGCATCGCGGTGGTGCTCAAGGAGACGCTCCGTGCGCTCTGCTACCTTCACGAGCAGGGCCGCATCCACCGCGACATCAAGGCCGGAAACGTCCTCGTCGACTCCGACGGCTCCGTCAAGCTCGCCGACTTCGGCGTGTCCGCGTCCATATACGAGACCCCGCCGCCGGCGTCGTCCTTCTCCGGGCCCTTGACACACGCCCCTCAGATTGTCCTCAGCTCTTCTTCCTACTTCAGCGAGATGGCAGGGACGCCGTACTGGATGGCGCCGGAGGTCATCCACTCGCACGTCGGCTACGGCATCAAGGCCGACATCTGGTCGTTCGGCATCACGGCCCTGGAGCTCGCGCACGGCCGGCCGCCCCTCTCCCACCTGCCGCCGTCCAAGTCGATGCTGATGAGGATCACGAGCCGCGTCCGGATGGAGGACGCGGAGATCTCCAAGAACAAGAAGCTCTCCAAGGCGTTCAAGGACATGGTGTCCTCCTGCCTGTGCCAAGAGCCGGCCAAGCGGCCATCGGCGGAGAAGCTTCTCCGGCATCCGTTCTTCAAAGGCTGCCGCTCCAAGGACCACCTCGTCCGCAACGTCCTCAGCGTCGTGCCGAGCATCGAGGAGCGCTGCAAGGACGTCACGGGCCTCTGCGGCTGCGCCGCCGGGGGCGCGCGCTGCGTGTCGCCGTGCCACGGCCAGGCGAGCGCGAGCATCGTCAAGAACCGCCGCATGAGCGGCTGGAACTTCGGCGCGGACTGCCCGAGGAAGGAAGACGCGGACAGCTTTGAGGAGCTCGACCGGACCGAGACGACAGCACGGCTGTTCCTTCCACTCGACGACGAGGACACCGTGCCTGAGCGGACCTGCGAAGGCGCCGGAGAAGACGGAGATAAGGGAGTAACGGAAGAACAAGGTGATCGAGAAGAAAACGAGGGATCGTTTGGCGTGAAAGGGGTGGTGGTGCCGCATCTGATGACTATCTTGGGAAGCCTCGAGGTGCAGAAACGGATGCTGGCCCAAGAACTGGAAGGTGGCTGCTGCTATCACCACGACGGCAACTGCTGCGGCGAGACGACGGCCAGGGAGGAGATGCTACTCGCGTACGTACGTCAGCTCGAGCAGAGGGTGGAGATGCTGACCTTGGAGGTAGAGGAGGAAATCACCAGGAATGCCCAGCTGGAGGAGCTTCTTCGTGAGAGGGCTGGTTAATATGGGGATAAGCTGGAGACATTTTGCGGGTAGCCGCACAACATGTATGCGTCCATTTCGTTTGCGGATGCGTGTTCGTGTATTTGAATTGTTACAGATACACAATGGCATCCTCGTAGCACCCAAGAAGTAACAATATGTACGTATAATTGTAACATACATTAGGTCATCATTAGGTCATCATTGCATATCATATTTTTATTGCATTTTGGCTTGATCCTAAAAATTCTACGCAACTCAAGGACCCACGGAGAGAGTTGGGAATTTCGTTATTTTCATATTTGAGTTTTCTCAAATTTTGAAAAGAAGATCGTTTGATTTTAGTTATTTTCTCTTTGAATATTTCTTTTATGAAAATAAAAGAGGGGGATAAAATGGCTTTCCCAAAATAAAGAAAAATATTGGAGATTTAATATTAAAATCAAATAAGAATTTTATTCGAAGTTTATCGCTATTTTATTTGAATTAGGACAAATATGTGTTTTCCAAAATTGCATTAGAGTCTCAAATAAATGTTCACCTTGTCCGATAGATTTTTAGAGGGCGGTGAAAATTTATTTTAGGATTTTTGGAGTCGATTTAGTATTTCTTTACTTTCTTTTTCTACACGTCGGAATTGTTTTTAAAAAAAGAATTCGAACCGACCTACCGGGCCGTGGGCGACCCGGACTCTGCCATCGCCCGGGGGGCTATATAAGCCGGGGCCCCCCTGCCCCTCAGCCCACCCGCCAGCCCACCGCAGCCGCGCCTCGCCGCCGAACCCTAGCGCCGCCGCCGCCTTCCGCCGCCGCGCCGCCAGCCGCCGCCGCCTCCCGCCGCCGCCCGCCGTCGCCGGAGCCGCTGCCGCCGTGCCGGATCTCGCCGTTGACCGCCGTTGACCGGTCAGTTTTCTTCGAATAACCCAGTTTTTTATATTTTTTTCTCGGTTTATTTTCGTTAGATCGGTTTTTCCGTCGGTTTATTTATTTTGCGGACGTTCGTCCGTACGTTCGTTTTAACGAACGGTTTTCGCCCGTTAGTCACGGACAACGAACGTTCGTTCGTTAGCCTGTTCGTCAGTTTTTCTTTTTCCAGGGTTTTCCGCGATTATTTTCGATCGCGATTTCTGACCCGATTTTCGTTTTAGTTTATCTTTTCGCTCGTTTATCGGAATCAGGCGATTCAAGCGCCTAGAGTTCGTCTCGAAGCCCTCTTTCTGTTTAATCAGCTTAAACAAGTTTTTGCTACTGTAAAATTTGACTTTAGCCCAGATTAGTAATCGAAGCTTGTTTCTTTCGCAGTTTGAGTTTCGTTGCTTCGTTTGATTTGATTCTTTTTGCAAACCGGAGTTCTTAAGTTGAACTTTCTGGTTAGATCTCTTATTTGAGTTTTACCCGTGCTTCTAGTTGAGTGCTTATTGTATGCTTGTTTGTTTGCGATAGAGTACCCGGAGTGCGAAGCGTGCTACTACGAGTCTCTAGGTTTCACGGATCATCAGCAAGGCAAGTAACACTTTGATCATACCTCTTTACTACCCAGTTTTATTGCATTAGATCAATCCTCAAACAATTGCATGATTAGGATCTGATTAATATGTGGGTTTTGGGAAGTAGATGAGGTAGTACCTATTGTCCTGTTTATTACCAAACCTTTGGGAGTTACTTCTACGTTGCTTATATTGCTATGCTATGCTTGTAGACATGGATTGGGTGAGTGTATCCATGACAAATGTGTGTATTGTTAATTAATGGTTAACTTAAGGTGGCTACTTTAATACACATCTGGGTGGATTGAGGCACCTGGGGAACCCAGTGTTGCCTGTATTTTTTGGAAATCCCGGGGTACTGTGTGATTCTTCTATGGACTGCCACCCGGGCTCAAAGGGATCATAAGATTATTCATGCTAGAAACTTCCGTGTGCAGCCACATGCCATTATGGGCTCTGGCATAGTTGAGTAAGTTGTGGGAAACCTTTCCATGACGGGCTAGCAGATGTAGGGGATTGTAGGTGTACCGGCCTATCTATCAGTTAAGGGGACCTCTTCGGAAAGACTGTGTCTCGGTCATCCGTTTCTCAAACATCATGTAGTGCGAGAAATCCAACGGAGGAGATCGAGTCTTGTGGGGAAAAGTGCGTAAACCTCTGTACAAACTAATCATGGTTAGCCGTGTCCCCGGTTATGGACGTTTTGAGTATCTAGTTCTTGGATTATCATGTGGATCTCATCACTCTTAATATAATTTGATTGGGTTTAATGATGATGCTTAATTGGGATTGAGTTGGGTGAACCTTCCCAATGTTTAACAACCACCATGATAGGTAAATAAAATTTATTCCTTTGTTGTAGGGAAAAATTGGCTTTTCACAAAACATATTGACCATACAGCTTCCACCAGCCAAATATGCATGTAGTGATAGCTATTATTCTGTTCATTACTCTTGTGTTACCTTGCCAGCATATTCCATGTGCTGACCCGTTTTCGGGCTGCAACGTTCATGTTGCAGACTTTTCAGACGACGAGTAAGGTGCCTTAGGTCGTGGTCTTTCACTTAGTGATGCCGTTGGAGTTGATGGACTCATTTTATCTTCCAGCCTTCCGCTGTTATCGTATTAGATGGCCTTAAGCCATATTTATTGTAATAAGTTCTCTTTTGAGACATTCGATGTAATAAGTGTGTGATTGCTACTCTGTCATAAATCCTTCAAGTATTGTGCGTGTCAGCATTACCGATCCAGGGATGACACTGATGCACAGAGATCAGACTGTTTGAGGTCTGGTCGCTACAAGATGGTATCAGAGCACACGCTGACTGTAGGACACGACCACTAAGCTAAAGCGCTAGATCACTACTCTCTTCTCATTTCTGACTCCTCTCCATTTTCTACTCTTTAGGATGGCGGATGCAAGGATCAAGTTCACGCAACCGGATGAAGAAACACCTTTTCGACGACACCTGAAGGAAGTCACTAAATACCTGAACATCGGAATACCAAGCTTCACCGGGACCTACATCGCCAGTTTACCAGAAGAGGAGCATTGGATGATTCAAGTTCAGATTCCTGGAAGAACATTCACGCCAGTCACTGAGCCCATAGAGTTTTCCTTTGATGCCCCAACCTGGAGTTTAGGAAAGAGCATGGCAGCCCACATTGTCATGGGATGCATTGGAGAAGTTTACCACAAGGATCTCAAGGATACTATTTACCAGAATTGTGGGCGCCGAGATGAGCAATGGGAAATGATCAGCACTAGGAAGGATAGATCGATTGCCGCTTTCATCCAGGAGTTAAACCAGCACATTTGACGCCAGGAGAACCAGATGTGCGCAGGCATGATAGATCTGAAGAAGGCAATGACCAAGATCACGGAGCTGGAAGAAGAACTCAAGTCTACACGCGATGGATATGAGGAGGAAATGACGATACTCGTGGAGAAGAATGATGATCTGAAGAAGAAGCTAGGAGTGTTCATGGGAGACCCCGCGCCAGGAGGAGAAGACGACGATTCCACTTGCCCGGAGAACTACATCATCATCGACGACAGCGACTCGGACCCTGACGATAGCGATGATGACTATGTTGGTGAAGCTGGAGCGGATATCATGGAGTCTTCGACCGATCAATTTTTCTAGTCGACCACCATAACAGTAGTAGTATTCCTCCATGTACATAGTACTAGTTCGAGCTCTTTTAACGATAGTTCTAGACCGATTGTATGCCCTTGCTTGATTGATTGAGTGATATGATTGTGTTTGTCTCATGTGCATATGGGTAGTGCTTTCTCACTAGACCTCTTTTCTATTCTAATCTCTCCCCTCTAAACCCATCAGATGCCTCTGAGACGTGACACCGGATTTGTTTTCCCACCGGAGATCACCCAATTGATCCAGCAACAGAATGCATTGATGTAGATACTAGTCCAGAATCAGAATCAGGGGAACAACAACAACAACAACAACAACCCACCACCACCACCACCTCTTGATCACTAAGCCCGTTTTCTAAGGCTGAATCCGCCGGTGTTCTCCAGTAGCACCGAGCCGATAGTTGCAGATGATTGGCTTGATACGTCTCCAACGTATCTAGAATTTATGACGTATTCATGCTATTATATTATCCATCTTGGATGTTTAATGGGCTTTACTATGCACTTTTATATTACTTTTGGGACTAACCTATTGACCCAGAGCCCAGTGCCAGTTTCTGTTTTTCCCTAGTTTCAGTGTTTCGCAGAAAAGGAATATCAAACGGAGTCCAAACGGAATGAAACCTTCGGAAAAGTTATTTTTGGAAAGAAAGCAATACAGGAGACTTGGAGTGCACGTCAGGGGATCAATGAGGAGAGCACGAGGCAGGGGGGCGTGCCCACCCCCTGGTCGCGCCCTCCACCCTCGTGGGCCCCTCGTGGCTCCCCTTACCGACTTCTTTCGCCTATATATCCCCATATACCCTAAAACCATCGGGGAACAGAATAGATTGGGAGTTCCGCTGCCACAAGCTTCTGTAGCCACCAAAAACCAATCGGGGCCCTATTCCGGCACCCTGCCGGAGGGGGGATCCCTCACCGGTGGCCATCTTCATCATCCCTGCGCTCTCCATGATGAGGAGGGAGTATTTCACCCTTGGGGCTGAGGGTATGTACCAGTAGCTATGTGTTTGATCTCTCTCTCTCGTGTTCTTGAGGTGATACGATCTTGATGTATCGCGAGCTTTGCTATTGTAGTTGGATCTTATGATGTTTCTCCCCCTCTACTCTCTTGTAATGGATTGAGTTTTCCCTTTGAAGTTATCTTATTCGATTGAGTCTTTAATGATTTGAGAACACTTGATGTATGTCTTGCGTGGGATAACCGTGGTGACAATGGGTTATTCTATTGATTCACTTGATGTATGTTTTGGTGATCAACTTGCGGGTTCCGCCCATGAACCTATGCATAGGGGTTGGCACACGTTTTCGTCTTGACTCTCCGGTAGAAACTTTGGGGCACTCTTTGAGGTTCTATGTGTTGGTTGAATAGATGAATCTGAGATTGTGTGATGCATATCGTATAATCATACCCACGGATACTTGAGGTGACATTGGAGTATCTAGGTGACATTAGGGTTTTGGTTGATGTGTGTCTTAAGGTGTTATTTTACTACGAACTCTAGGGTTGTTTGTGACACTTATAGGAATAGCCCAATGGATTGATCGGAAAGAATAACTTTGAGGTGGTTTCGTACCCTACCATAATCTCTTCGTTTGTTCTCCGCTATTAGTGACTTTGGAGTGACTCTTTGTTGCATGTTGAGGGATAGTTATATGATCCAATTATGTCATTATTGTTGAGAGAACTTGCACTAGTGAAAGTATGAACCCTATGCCTTGTTTCCTAGGATTGCAATACCGTTTATGCTCACTTTTATCATTAGTTACCTTGCTGTTTTTATATTTTCAGATTACAAAACCTATATCTACCATCCATATTGCACTTGTATCACCATCTGTTCGCCGAACTAGTGCGCCTATACAATTTACCATTGTATTGGGTGTGTTGGGGACACAAGAGACTCTTTGTTATTTGGTTGCAGGGTTGTTTGAGAGAGACCATCTTCAACCTATGCCTCCCATGGATTGATAAACCTTAGGTCATCCACTTGAGGGAAATTTGCTACTGTCCTACAAACCTCTGCACATGGAGGCCCAACAACATCTACAAGAAGAAGGTTGCATAGTAGACATCATGGCTTCGCAAGATTGGAAGGGAGTTGACCACTGCAGGATGCACAGATGCGGAGAGAGTGCGTTTTGCCGCACATCAGCTTGATGGACCCGCAGCATCATGGTGGGAGAATTTCACAGCCACTTACCCCATCGACACTGTTACATGGGACCAGTTCCAGCAAGCTTTTCGCACTGCCCATGTATCAACAGGAGCTATGGCCATGAAGAAGCGCGAGTTTCGCAACTTACGCCAAGGAGGACACACAGTTGGCCAGTATGTGGATGATTTTAGTAAGCTAGCACGTTATGCCCCAGATGACGTTGCTACAGATGCAACTAAGCAGGAGAAGTTTCTGGAAGGACTGAATGATGAGCTGAGCATGCAGTTGATGGTTGCAACTTTCAACAACTACCAGGAGTTGGTAGATAGAGCTCTCATGATTGAAGGGAAGCAGCAGCAGATTGACAGCTGCAAGAGGAAGTATGCACAAGGGAAGTACAATTCTGGAGCTCAGCAGAGACCTCGTTTTACCCCGAACTCAGGAGGACCTTTTCAGCATAACCATGGAGGTCACAATCACAATGGAGGAAGTTTGCACAACCATAGTGGCCCCAAGAATGGGAATGGAAATGGAGGAAGCAATGGCCAGAACCGTTCCAACCCAGCAATGCCCGCCAAGAAAGATCTAAGCCACGTTACTTGCGACAAGTGCCAGAAGACTGGACATTACCCCAATGAATGTCCTGAAGCTAAGAATGGAAACGACAATGGAAGCTTTGGGAAGAAGCTCAACCCTTTCAACAGGGGACAAGTGAACCACGTTAACGTGGAGGAGGTTGAAGCCCAGCCAGATGCAGTAATAGGTAAGTTTTTGGTTAAGTCATTTACTGCAATCGTTCTTTTTGATACTGGTGCATCGCATTCATACATATCAAGGGGATTTGTGGATAAGTATAAACTGCCCACCAAAGTTCTTAGTACGCCTATGTTAGTGAGCTCGCCAGGAGCGGAGTATATGGCAAGCCAAGGATGTTTTCAGATGCCATTGACCATAGGTAGGCCTGATAATTTTGGAGTCGCAAGGTTTGGATGTGATTCTGGGTATGGATTGGCTATCGATGTATGGAGGAAACATCGATTGCGCCAGTAAGACGATTTTGCTCACCACCCCAGAAGGGAGAAGGATTAAGTATGTATCCCGGCATGTGCCGAAGAGGACTCAAGTAAATTCCTTATCGGGAGTTGTACAGGAGGAAGTACCAGTGGTGAAGGATTTTCCGGATGTATTTCCAGAAGAGTTGCCAGGCATGCCACCGGATAGAGACATTGAGTTTTTGATTGAACTTTTACCAGGCACAGGGCCAATATCTAAGAGACCATACATGATGCCCGCAAAGGATTTGGAGCAGATTAAGAAACAGATTAAGGAGTTACTGGATAAAGGCTACATTCGCCCAAGTTCGTCACCTTGGGGATCACCAGTGCTTCTAGTGGAGAAGAAGGATGGATCGTTGAGGATGGTTGTTGATTATCGTGGATTGAACGAAGTAACGATCAAGAACAAGTACCCACTGCTGATGATCAATGATTTGTTTGATCAGTTGCAAGGAGCTAAAGTATTTTCTAAGATCGATCTACAATCAGGGTACCACCAGCTGAAGATTCGAGAGCAGGATATACCTAAGACAACTTTTACCATCATGAGTATACCGTTATGTCATTTGGCCTGACTAACGCACCTGCCTATTTTATGAACATGATGAACAAGGTGTTTATGGAGTTTTTGGATAAGTTCATTGTGGTGTTCATTGATGATATTCTGGTCTACTTGAAGAATGAAGAGGAGCATAAGGAGCATTTGCGTTTGGTACTTGGGAAGCTCAGAGAACATCAGCTATACGCCAAGTTCAGCAAGTGTGAGTTTTGGTTGAAGGAAGTTGGATTTCTAGGACATGTTATATCCGGAGAAGGAATAGCAGTAGACCCCACCAAAGTTGTCACTGTGACAAATTGGGAAGCACCCACGTCAGTTGGAGAGATCCGGAGTTTTCTTGGACTCGCAGGATACTACCGGAGGTTCATTGAGAATTTCTCGAAGATTGCGAAGCCCATGACGAAGTTGTTGAAGAAGGACACCAAATTCAAAAGGACTGAGCAAAGTGAGGCCAGTTCCCAGGAGTTGAAGAAACGTTTGGTTACATCACCAGTGTTGATTCTGCCAGATCAACGCAAGGATTATGAAGTGTATTGCGACGCTTCTCGTCGAGGACTTGGAGCCGTACTTATGCAGGAGGGAAGAGTTGTTTCATATGCCTCACGACAGCTTAAACCCCATGAGTTGAATTACGCTACCCATGATTTGGAGTTAGCAGCCATAGTGCATGCGTTGAAGACTTGGAGACATTTTCTCATCGGAAACCATTGCGAGGTATACACGGATCACAAGAGTCTGAAGTATATCTTCACGCAGAAGGAGTTGAATCTCAGGCAGAGGAGATGCCTGGAGCTCATTAAGGATTTTGATATGAGATTGCATTATCATCCCGGAAAGGCTAACGTAGTACCCGATGCGCTGAGCCGCAAGAGTCATGTCAATACACTCATGACCGGAGAGTTACCCAAGGAGTTAGCAGAGGATCTTCGCGAGCTATGTTTTGAGATAGTTCCGAGAGGCTATGTAGCAGCATTGGAGATTCAGTCTACGTTGATGGATAAGATCAGAGAAGCTCAGAAGACGGACAAGGAGATTGCCGAGATAAAGGAAAGGATGAGCAAAGGAAAGGCTAAAGGATTTCGTGAGGATGAGCACGATACCTTATGGTTTGAGGACCGCGTATATGTGCCAAATGATCAGGAGATCAGGAAGCTGATTTTGCAGGAGGCCCATGATTCGCCATATTCGATTCACCCAGGAAATACCAAGATGTATCTGGATTTGAAGAACAGTTTCTGGTGGAGCGGTGAAAGATCGTGGATATCGCCTAGAGGGGGGGTGAATAGGCGCTTTAAAATAATTACGGTTTAGGCTTGAACAAATGCAGAATAAACCTAGCGGTTAATTTGACAAGCACAAAACCTACAACAACTAGGCTCACCTATGTGCACCAACAACTTATGCTAAGCATGATAAACAACTAAGTGATAGCAAGATATATGACAAGAAACAATATGGCTATCACAAAGTAAAGTGCATAAGTAAAGGGTTCGGGTAAGAGATAACCGAGGCACGCGGAGACGACGATGTATCCCGAAGTTCACACCCTTGCGGATGCTAATCTCCGTTTGGAGCGGTGTGGAGGCACAATGCTCCCCAAGAAGCCACTAGGGCCACCGTAATCTCCTCACGCCCTCGCACAATGCAAGATGCCGTGATTCCACTAAGGGACCCTTGAGGGCGGTCACCGAACCCGTACAAATGGCAACCCTTGGGGCGGTCACCGAACCCGTACACTTTGGCAACCCTTGGGGGCGGTCACCGGTACCCGTCAAATTGCTCGGGGCGATCTCCACAACCTAATTGGAGACCCTGACGCTTGCCCGGAGCTTTACACCACAATGATTGAGCTCCGAACATCACCAACCGTCTAGGGCGCCCAAGCACCCAAGAGGAACAAGCTCAAGGGTACCAAGCACCCAAGAGTAATAAGCTTCTCAACTTGTAACTTCCACGTATCACCATGGAGAACTCAAACCGATGCACCAAATGCAATGGCAAGGGCACACAGAGTGCCCAAGTCCTTCTCTCTCAAATCCCACCGAAGCAACTAATGCTAGGGAGGAAAATGAGAGGAAGAACAAGAAGGAGAACACCAAGAACTCCAAGATCTAGATCCAATGGGTTCCCCTCACATAGAGGAGAAAGTGATTGCTGGAAATGTGGATCTAGATCTCCTCTCTCTTTTCCCTCAAAAACTAGCAAGAATCCATGGGGGATTGAGAGTTAGCAAGCTCGAAGAAGGTCAACAATGGGGGAAGAACATGAGCTAAAAGGATAAGGTTCATTGGGGAAGAAGACCCCATTTTATAGGAGGGGGAAAATCCAACCGTTATGTGCTCAGCCCGCACACGAGCGGTACTACCGCTCCACGAGCGGTACTACCGCTCGGGCGGAAGAAGCAGGGAAACGGATCAACAAAACATGAACCTTGGGGCGGTAGTACCGCTTATAAGCAGTACTACCACTCACCCCAGCGGTACTACCGCTCGACCGGAGCAGTACTACCGCTTATAGGCAGAACTACCGTGCCTTACTGCCGCGCGACTACCGCTGAACCCGACACGAAAAGAGCAGACCCAAAATCGAGGCGGTAGTAGAGCGGTACTGGAGCGGTACTACCGCTTGACGCTACAAGCGGTACTACCGCTGCCACCGCGGTACTACCGCTTGACGCTACAAGCGGTACTACCGCTGCCACCGCGGTACTACCGCAGGGAGAAAAACAGAACTACCAAAACTTCTTCATATGAGCTCCGAATTGAGAAAACTCAAGCTTGTTGGATAGAGGAAGACGAGTAGAATCAAAACAGTGGAGTGAAACCTCCAACCGAGAAGAACCGACATAACCTCCAACATCGAAAACATCATAGAAGATGCGAGTGAACTTCGTTTTCGATGAACTCGAGCTTGTCATCAAGATGACCATAAGCTCCAAAACTCACAAAGAGAAGAACCAAACAAGAACCAATAAAGATGATGCAAGGATGCAATGGTTTGAGCTCTCTATGAACGATACGATCAAGCTACTCATCGAGAGCCCCCCTTGATAGTACGGCAATCGATCCTATAACCCGGTCTCCCAACTACCATCATGAGACCGATAAAATAGAAAACCTATCAAGAGCAAACCTTTGCCTTGCACATGGTCCACTTGAGCTAGATGATGACGATCTTGACTCCCTAAAGATGGACCACCTTTCTTGATTGCGTTGGCTCGATGAAGACTAGTTGATTGCTCCCCCATACTCCACTATGGGTGAGCCACCCTTCCACACATCTTCACAAGTCCATTGTCACCACAATGGCTTCAAGCATTTGATCTCTTCGTGATGCTTTACTTGAACTTGCCCGCTTCACTTGAACTTGCACACCGCAACCTAACCCCACAAAGAACTCACACAAAGACCATGGGTTAGTACACAAAGCGTAATTGACAATGCTTACCATACCATGGGATCGCTTGATCCCTCGGTACATCGTGTGCGCTTTGTGTGTTGATCAACTTGATTCACTCTTGACTTAGTCTTGATCAATCTTGACTCTTTCCAACTCTCTTCATTTGGATGATGTCTTGAAGGTAAACATGAATGATCACACAATCTTCTTCTTCAAGACATGCTTGCAATAAGCTCAACTCTCACATGACCAATCTTTGAATAATTCCTTAATAACAGCTTGGTCACCACATAAACTCCTTGAAACCAACACATGGACTTCAAGAAATGCCTATGGACAAATCCTTCAAATATAACTCAAGGCAACCATTAGTCCATAGAGATTGTCATCAATTACCAAAACCAAACATGGGGGCACCGCATGTTCTTTCAACCGGAATGAAGAAGGATATTGCGGACTATGTAGCAGTTTGTGATGTATGTCAGAGAGTGAAGGCAGAACATCAGAAGCCAGCTGGATTGTTACAGCCATTGCCGATACCCGAATGGAAGTGGGACAAGCTAGGCATGGATTTTATCACGGGATTGCCCAGGACTCGTTCAGGCTATGACTCGATATGGGTTGTAGTCGATCGTTTGACGAAGGTAGCACATTTCATCCCAGTGAAGACCACTTACACCAGTGCTAAGTTGGCAAAGATATACATGACCCGGATCGTATGTTTGCATGGAGTTCCGAGGACCATTGTATCAGATAGAGGAACCCCGTTTACCTCAAAGTTCTGGAGTCAGTTGCACGAAACTTTGGGAACCAGGCTAGAGTTTAGTACAGCCTTTCACCCACAGACAGATGGACAGACTGAGAGAGTCAATCAGATTCTGGAGGACATGTTGAGAGCTTGTGCGCTAGATTATGGATCTAGTTGGGACGATAATTTGCCTTACGCAGAGTTCTCTTATAACAACATTTATCAAGCCAGTTTGAAGATGGCCCCTTTCGAAGCTTTGTACGGAAGGAGGTGCAGGACACCATTGTTGTGGGATGAAGTTGGAGACCGTCAGTTGTTTGGACCAGATTTGATTAAAGAGTCTGAAGAGAAGGTTAAGCTGATTCGCGATAGACTCAAGGTAGCCCAGTCCAGGCAGAAGAGCTATGCAGATTCTAAACGCAAGGAGACAGTTTACGAAGTCGGAGACAGAGTGTATCTTCGTGTATCACCCCTCCGAGGAGTGAAGCGTTTTGGAGTTAAGAGAAAGTTAGCACCACGTTTTGTGGGACCATACAAGGTTTTGGAACGTATGGGAGAAGTTGCTTACAAGTTGGAATTGCCAGAAGGATTGTCAGGAGTTCACGATGTGTTCCACGTTTCTCAGTTGAAGAAGTGCCACACAGAGATGGCTGATATCCCTTTGAGAGATACAGTGCCACTGGAAGCGATTCAGTTAGATAGCGATTTGACCTACGAGGAGAAACCAGTCAAGATTCTCGAGTTTGCCAGCCGAGTTACACGCATCAAAGTTATCAAGTTCTGCAAAGTTCAGTGGAGCCACCATACCGAAGATCAAGCCACTTGGGAACGAGAGGAAGACCTATGGAAGGACCACCCTCACCTATTTTCTAGCCAACCCGAATCTCGAGGGCGAGATTCATCTTAAGGGGGGTAGGTTTGTAACATCCCAAATTTTCAATTTTGAATGTTATACATTAGGTCATCATTGCATATCATATTTTTATTGCATTTTGGCTTGATCCTAGAAATTCTACGCAACTCAAGGACCCACGGAGAGAGTTGGGAATTTCGTTATTTTCATATTTGAGTTTTCTCAAATTTTGAAAAGAGGATCGTTTGATTTTAATTATTTTCTCTTCGAATATTTCTTTTATGAAAATAAAAGAAGGGGGATAAAATGACTTCCCCAAAATAAATAAATATTGGAGATTTAATATTAAAATCAAATAAGAATTTTATTCAGAGTTTTATCGCTATTTTATTTGAATTAGGAAAATATGTGTTTTCCAAAATTGCATTAGAGTCCCAAATAAATGTTCACCTTGTCTGATAGATTTTTAGAGGACGGGGAAAATTTATTTTAGGATTTTTGGAGTCTGTTTAGTGTTTCTTTTCTTTCTTTTTTGGACGTCGGAATTGTTTAAAACATTCGAACCAACCTACCGGGCCGTGGGCGACCCGGACTCTGGCACCGCCCGGGGGGCATTATAAGCCGGGGCCCCCTGCCCCTCAGCCCACCCGCCAGCACACTGCAGCCGCGCCCCGCCGCCAAACCCTAGCGCCGCCGCCGTCGCCTTCCGCCGCCGCGCCGCCAACCGCCGCCTTCCGCCGCCGCGCCGCCAACCGCCGCCGCCGTGCCGGATCTCGCCGTTGACCGGTCGGTTTTCTTCGGATAACCTCGTTTTTTTCTTAGTTTATTTTCGTTAGATCGGTTTTTTGTCGGTTTATTTATTTTGCGGACGTTCGTTTTAACGAACGGTTTTCGCCCGTTAGTCACAGACAGCGAACGTTCGGTCGTTAGCCTGTTCGTCAGTTTTTCTTTTTCTAGGGTTTTCCGCGATTATTTTCGATCGCGATTTCCGACCCGATTTTCGTTTTAGTTTATCTTTTCGCTCGTTTAATCAGAATCAGGCGATTCAAGCGCCTAGAGTTTCGTCTCGAAGCCCTCTTTCTGTTTAATCAACTTAGACAAGTTTTTGCTACTGTAAAATTTGACTTTAGCCCAGATTAGTAATCGAAGCTTGTTTCTTTCGCAGTTTGAGTTTCGTTGCTTCGTTTGATTTGATTCTTTTTGCAAACCGGAGTTCTTAAGTTGAACTTTCTGGTTAGATCTCTTATTTGAGTTTTACCCGTGCTTCTAGTTGAGTGCTTATTGTATGCTTGTTTGTTTGCGATAGAGTACCCGGAGTGCGAAGCGTGCTACTACGAGTCTCTAGGTTTCACGGATCATCAGCAAGGCAAGTAACACTTTGATCATACCTCTTTACTACCCAGTTTTATTGCATTAGATCAATCCTCAAACAATTGCATGATTAGGATCTGATTAATATGTGGGTTTTGGGAAGTAGATGAGGTAGTACCTATTGTCCTGTTTATTACCAAACCTTTGGGAGTTACTTCTACGTTGCTTATATTGCTATGCTATGCTTGTAGACATGGATTGGGTGAGTGTATCCATGACAAATGTGTGTATTGTTAATTAATGGTTAACTTAAGGTGGCTACTTTAATACACATCTGGGTGGATTGAGGCACCTGGGGAACCCAGTGTTGCCTGTATTTTTTGGAAATCCCGGGGTACTGTGTGATTCTTCTATGGACTGCCACCCGGGCTCAAAGGGATCATAAGATTATTCATGCTAGAAACTTCCGTGTGCAGCCACATGCCATTATGGGCTCTGGCATAGTTGAGTAAGTTGTGGGAAACCTTTCCATGACGGGCTAGCAGATGTAGGGGATTGTAGGTGTACCGGCCTATCTATCAGTTAAGGGGACCTCTTCGGAAAGACTGTGTCTCGGTCATCCGTTTCTCAAACATCATGTAGTGCGAGAAATCCAACGGAGGAGATCGAGTCTTGTGGGGAAAAGTGCGTAAACCTCTGTACAAACTAATCATGGTTAGCCGTGTCCCCGGTTATGGACGTTTTGAGTATCTAGTTCTTGGATTATCATGTGGATCTCATCACTCTTAATATAATTTGATTGGGTTTAATGATGATGCTTAATTGGGATTGAGTTGGGTGAACCTTCCCAATGTTTAACAACCACCATGATAGTTAAATAAAATTTATTCCTTTGTTGTAGGGAAAAATTGGCTTTTCACAAAACATATTTACCATACAGCTTCCACCAGCCAAATATGCATGTAGTGATAGCTATTATTCTGTTCATTACTCTTGTGTTACCTTGCCAGCATATTCCATGTGCCGACCCGTTTTCGGGCTGCAACGTTCATGTTGCAGACTTTTCAGACGACGAGTAAGGTGCCTTAGGTCGTGGTCTTTCACTTAGTGATGCCGTTGGAGTTGATGGACTCACTTTATCTTCCAAGCCTTCCGCTGTTATCGTATTAGATGGCCTTAAGCCATATTTATTGTAATAAGTTCTCTTTTGAGACATTCGATGTAATAAGTGTGTGATTGCTACTCTGTTATAAATCCTTCAAGTACTGTGTGTGTCAGCATTACCGATCCAGGGATGACACTGATGAACAGAGATCAGACTGTTTGAGGTCTGGTCTCTACAATAATTGAACAACTTGTATCAATATGTACATTATGGATGACAAGTTGACGCAGAGAGATGGTTGCGTAGCGGTGAGATGCAAATTATGAATGACAACTTGACGCAGAAGGATGTTGTGTAGCGGCGACGGTCACATCGCATGTAGCTGCTGGGATTGCGGAAAAGTGATGGCGGCAACACTTGAGTGACTTCGACGGTGGTGCTACTTGAGCGCCCGGTCACGAGCTCCGGGGTGACTTTGGTCTTAAATGACTTTGTTATTTGTTGGCATATTTTTATGCATGTATTAATAGTGACGGTGTGCATTGATACGTCTCCGTCGTATCTATAATTTTTGACTGTTCCATGCCAACATTATACAACTCTCACATACTTTTGAAAACATTTTATATTATTTTTGGGACTAACATGTTGATCCAGTGCCCAATGCTAGTTCATGTTTGTTGCATTTTTTGTTTCACAAGTATCCATATCAAACGAAGTCCAAACGCGATAAAAATTTGCGAAGAATTATATTGGAATATATGTGATTTTTGGGAGGTGGAATGAATGCAAACGGAGGCCCACGGCCTCCACTACCCACCAGGGCGCGACCTCCCCCTCCCCCCGGCGCTGTGGTGCCTAGTGGGCACACCGTGTGGCTCTTCCTCGAGCGCAAGGAAGCTTATATCTGAAAAAAATCGTGTTAAAATTTCAACGCAATTGGAGTTACGGATCTCCGGATATTTAAGAAACGATTCTTGGCCAGAAAAAAAGGAACGCGAAACAGAAGAGAACAGGGAGAGAGAGATCCAATCTAGGAGGGGCTCCCGCCCCTACACCACTATGGCGGCCATGGACCACAGGGGGGACTATCCTCCCATCTAGGGGGAGGCCAAGGAAGAAGAAGAATGAGAGCGGCTCTCTCCCCCTCTCTCTCGGTGGCTCCGGAGCGCCACCAGGGCAATCATCATGACGGCAATCTACCACTACTAGGGAAAAGCTTATAGGCAGACGCTTACTAGTACTGCGGGTTTATACCCCTCGCTACTGCCACTTACTAGTAGTGCGGGTTTATAACCCTCGCTACTACTAAGTTGATAATAGTAGCGCGGGTTTATAACCCTCGCTACTACTAAGTGGTCTCTACCATGCCCCCGGGACAATGCCATAGTAGTAGCGAGGGGTATAAACCCGCGTACTACTAAGCTGATAGTAGTAGCGTGGGTTTATACCCCTCGCTACTACTAAGTACAAGGTTTTTTAATAGCCCTGAAATCCCCACCTCCTCCCCCAAATCCCTCCTCTCTTCCGCCATTCTCTTATATCTCTCTTTCTCTCTCTCTCTCTCTCTCTCTCTCTCTCTCTCTCTCTCTCTCCATACGCTCTCACATGGACCTCTTGCCCATGTGCCCCTCCTCCTCCATGGCGCCGAAAGAGGCCACTGCCTCGCGCCACCACGCCAGAGCACCTCACCACCGGTGACTAGCCCCGCTGCTCCCTCCATCTCCTTCCCCTCTCCCTCGGTTTTCTTTTTCTCTATGTCCCTCTGGTTTGACTCACCCTCACATGTCCATGCCCGTGCAGGTCGACGCCATGGATGACCAGGAGCTATCTGACATGGTCGGGAAGAGGAGCCCCACGCCGTTGCCTTGCTCTTCAATAGAAACGGGCCCTCTCCAACAGCCACCGCCAGATCTGGTCTGCCGTTGCCCGTTCATGCCTCCGGCGACCCCAACCGTCGATGGATCAAACCACTGGTGCCATTGAAGACACGCACCGGATCAAGATTTTTTTGAAAGTAATAGTAGTAGCGCGGGGTATAAGACCCGCTACACATAATTAGTAGTAGCACGGGTGGCACTCGCGCTACTACTAATAGATGTAGTAGTAGCGCGGGTGGCACTAGCGCTACTACTACTAGTTGTTGGGGAAGTAGTATTTCAAAAAATTTACCTACGATCACGCAAGATCTATCTAGGAGATGCATAGCAACGAGTGGGGAGAGTGTGTCCACGTACCCTCGTAGACCGAAAGCGGAAGTGTTTAGTAACACAGTTGATGTAGTCGAATGTCTTCGCGATCCAATCGATCCAAGCACCGAACGTACGGCACCTCCGTGTTCAGCACACGTTTAGCTCGATGACGTCCCTCGATCTCTTGATCCAGTTGAGGATGAAGGAGAGTTCCGTCAGCACGATGGCGTGGTGACGATGATGATGAAGTTACTCGCGTAGGGCTTCGCCTAAGCACTACGACGATATGACCGAGGTGTGTAACTGTGGAGGGGGGCACCGCACACGGTTAAGAGAAACTTGTGTGTTCTAGGGTGCCCCCTGCCCCCGTATATAAAGGAAGGGAGGGGGAGGCCGGCCGGCCCTGTAGGGCGCGCCAGGAGAGGGGATTCCTTCTAGGACTCCAAGTCCTAGTAGGATTCCACCTGGAGGAAAGGGGGAAGAAGGGAGAGGGGGAAGGGAAGGAAAGGGGGGCGCCGCCCCCTTCCCCTAGTAAAATTCGGACCCAAGGGGGGGCGCGACCAGCCCCTTGTGGCCCATCCTCTCTCCCCACTAAGGCCCATCAAGGCCCATTAGTTCCCCCGGGGGTTCCGATAACCCTCCGGCACTCCGATAATTATCTGGTACCTCTCGGAACTCATCCAGTGTCCGAATAACATCGTCCAATATATCAATCTTTATGTCTCGACCATTTCGAGACTCCTCGTCATGTCCATGATCTCATCTGGGACTCCGAACAAACTTCGGTCATCAAATCACATAACTCATAATACAAATCGTCATCGAACATTAAGCGTGCGGACCCTACAGGTTCGAGAACTATGTAGACATGACCGAGACACATCTCCGGTCAATAACCAATAGCAGAACCTGGATGCTCATATTGGCTCCTACATATTGTACGAAGATCTTTATCGGTCAAACCCCATAACAACATACGTTGTTCCCTTTGTCAACGGTATGTTACTTGCCCGAGATTCGATCGTCGTTATCATCATACCTAGTTCAATCTCATTACCAGCAAGTCTCTTTACTCGTTCCATAATGCATCATCCCATAACTAACTCATTAGTCACATTGCTTGCAAGGCTTATAGTGATGAGCATTACCGAGAGGGCCTAGAGATACCTCTCTAATACACGGAGTGACAAATCCTAATCTTCATCTATGCCAACCCAACAAACACCTTCAGAGACACCTGTAGAGCATCTTTATAATCACCCAGTTACGGTGTGACGTTTGATAGCACACAAGGTGTTCCTCCGGTATTCGGGAGTTGCATAATCTCATAGTCCGAGGAACATGTATAAGTCATGAAGAAAGCAATAGCAATAAAACTAAACGATCATTATGCTAAGCTAATGGATGGGTCTTGTCCATCACATCATTCTCTAATGATGTGATCCCGTTCATCAAATGACAACACATGTCTATGGCTAGGAAACTTAACCATCTTTGATTAACGAGCTAGTCAAGTAGAGGCCTACTAGGGACACTCTGTTTGTCTATGTATTAACACATGTACTAAGTTTCCGGTTAATACAATTCTAGCATGAATTATAAACATTTATCATGATATAAGGAAATATAAATAACAACTTTATTATTGCCTCTAGGGCATATTTCCTTCAGTCTCCCACTTGCACTAGAGTCAATAATCTAGTTCACATCGCCATGTGATTTAACATCAATAATTCACATCACCATGTGATTAACACCCATAGTTCACATCTCTATGTGACCAACACTCAAAGGGTTTACTAGAGTCAATAATCTAGTTCACATCGCTATGTGATTAACACCCAAAGAGTACTAAGGTGTGATCATGTTTTGTTTGTGAGATAATTTTAGTCAACGGGTCTGTCACATTCAGATCCGTAAGTATTTTGCAAATTTCTATGTTTATAATGCTCTGCACGGAGCTACTCTTAGCTAATTGCTCCCACTTTCAATATGTATCTAGACCGAGACTTAGAGTCATCTAGATTAGTGTCAAAACTTGCATCGACGTAACCCTTTACGACGAACCTTTTGTCACTTCCATAATCGAAAAACATATCCTTATTCCACTAAGGACAATTTTGACCGCTGTCCGGTGATCTACTCCTAGATCACTATTTTACTCCTTTGCCAAAATCAGTGTAGGGTATACAATAGATCTGGTACATAGCATGGCATACTTTATAGAACCTATGGTCAAGGCATAGGGAATGACTTTCATTCTCTTTCTATCTTTTGCCATGGTCGGGCTTTGAGTCTTTACTCAATTTCACACCTTGTAACACAGGCAAGAACTCTTTCTTTGACTGTTCTATTTTGAACTACTTCAAAATCTTGTTAAGGTATGTACTCATTGAAAAACTCATCAAGCGTCTTGATCTATCTATATAGATCTTGATTCCCAATATGTAAGCAGCTTCACCGAGGTCTTTCATTGAAAAATTCTTATTCAAGTATCCGTTTATGCTATTTAGAAATTATGTATCATTTCCAATCAACAACATGTCATCCACATATAATATTAGAAATGCTATAGGCTCCCACTCACTTTCTTGTAAATACAGGCTTCTCCAAGAGTCTGTATAAAACCATATGCTTTGATCACACTATCAAAGCGTATATTCCAACTCCGAGAGGCTTGCACCAGTCCATAAATGGATCGCTGGAGCTTGCACACTTTGTTAGCACCTTTAGGATCGACAAAACCTTCTGATTTTATCATATACAAGTCTTCTTTAAGAAATCCATTAAGGAATGCAGTTTTGACATCCATTTGCCAAATTTCATAATCATAAAATGCGGAAATTGCTAACATGATTCGGATAGACTTAAGCATCACTGCGGGTGAGAAGGTCTCATCGTAGTCAACTCCTTGAACTTATCGAAAACATTTCGCAACAAGTCGAGCTTTGTAGATAGTAACATTACCGCCAGCGTCAGTCTTCTTCTTGAAGATCCATTTATTCTCTATGGCTTGCCGATCATCAGGCAAGTCAACCAAAGTCCACACTTTGTTCTCATACATGGATCCCATCTCAGATTTCATGGCCTCAAGCCATTTCGCGGAATCTGGGCTCATCATCGCTTCCTCATAGTTCATAGGTTCGTCATGGTCTAGTAACATGACGTCCAGAACAGGATTACAGTACCACTCTGGTGCGGATCTTACTCTGGTTGACCTACGAGGTTCAGTAGTAACTTGATCTGAAGTTTCATGATCGTTATCATTAGCTTCCTCACTGATTGGTGTAGGAATCACTGGAACTGATTTCTCTGATGAACTACTTTCCAATTCGGGAGAAGGTACAATTACCTCATCAAGTTCTACTTTCCTCCCACTCACTTCTTTCGAGAGAAACTCCTTCTCTAGAAAGGATCCATTCTTAGCAACGAATATCTTGCCTTCGGATCTGTGATAGAAGGTGTACCCAACAGTCTCCTTTGGGTATCCTATGAAGACACATTTCTCCGATTTGGGTTTAAGCTTATCAGGTTGAAGCTTTTTCACATAAGCATCACAGCCCCAAACTTTAAGAAATGACAGTTTGGGTTTCTTACTAAACCACAGTACTTATGGTGTTATCTCAGCGGACTTAGATGGTGCCCTATTTAACATGAATGCAGCCATCTTTAAAGCATAACCCCAAAATGATAGCGGTAAATCAGTAAGAGACATCATAGATCGCACCATATCCAATAAAGTACGGTTACGACGTTCGGGCACACCATTACGTTGTGGTGTTCCAGGTGGCGTGAGTTGCGAAACTATTCCGCATTGTTTTAAATGAAGACCAAACTCATAAATCAAATATTCACCTCCACGATCAGATTGTAGAAACTTTATTTTCTTGTTATGATGATTTTCCACTTCAGTCTAAAATTCTTTGAACTTTTCAAATGTTTCAGACTTATGTTTCATCAAGTAGATATACCCATATCTGCTCAAACCATCTGTGAAGGTCAGAAAATAACGATACCCGCCTCGAGCCTCAACACTCATTGGACAACATACATCAGTATGTATTATTTCCAATAAGTCAGTTGCTCGCTCCATTGTTCCGGAGAATGGAGTCTTAGTCATCTTGCCCATGAGGCATGGTTCGCAAGCATCAAGTGATTCATATTCAAGTGGTTCCAAAAGTCCATCAGCATGGAGTTTCTTCATGCGCTTTGCACCAATATGACCTTAACGGCAGTGCCACAAATAAGTTGCACTATCATTATTAAACTTATATCTTTTGGCTTCAATACTATGAATATGTGTATCACTACTATCGAGATTCAAGAAAAATACACCACTCATCAAGGGTGCATGACCATAAAAGATATTACTCACATAAATAGAACAACCATTATTCTCTAATTTAAATGAATAACCGTCTCGCATCAAGCAAGATCCAGATATAATGTTCATGCTTAACGCTGGCACCAAATAACAATTATTCGGGTCTAAAACTAATCCCGAAGGTAGATGTAGAGGTAGCGTGCCGACGGCGATCACATCGACTTTGGAACCATTTCCCAAGCGCATCGTCACCTCGTCCTTAGCCAATCTTCGCTTAATCCGTAGCCGCTGTTTCGAGTTGCAAATATGAGCAACAGAACCAATATCAAATACCCAGTCGCTACTACGAGCATTAGTAAGGTACACATCAATAACATGTATATCAAATATACCTTTCACTTTGCCATCCTTCTTATCCGCCAAATACTTGGGGCAGTTCCGCTTCCAGTGACCAGTCCCTTTGCAGTAGAAGCACTCAGTCTCAGGCTTAGGTCCAGACTTGGGCTTCTTCACTTGAGCAGCAACTTGCTTGCTGTTCTTCTTGAAGTTCACCTTCTTCCCTTTGCCCTTTTTCTTGAAACTAGTGGTCTTGTTAACCATCAACACTTGATGCTCCTTCTTGATTTCTACCTCCGCAGCCTTTAGCATTGCGAAGAGCTCGGGAATTGTCTTATCCATCCCTTGCATATTATAGTTCATTACGAAGCTTTTGTAGCTTGGTGGCAGTGATTGAAGAACTCTGTCAGTGACACTATCAATAGGAAGATTAACTCCCAGTTGAGTCAAATGGTTGTGGTACCCAGACATTCTGAGTATATGTTCACTGACAGAACTATTCTCCTCCATTTTGCAGCTGTAGAACTTATTGGAGACTTCATACCTCTCAATCCGGGCATTTGCTTGAAATATTAACTTCAACTCCTGAACATCTCATATGCTCCATGACGTTCAAAACGTCGTTGAAGTCCCGGTTTTAAGCCGTAAAGCATGGCACACTGAACTATCGAGTAGTCATCAGCTTTGCTCTGCCAGACGTTCATAACATCTGGAGTTGCTCCTGCAGCGGGTCTTGCACCTAGCGGTGCTTCCAGAACGTAATTCTTCTGTGCAGCAATGAGGATAATCCTCAAGTTACGGACCCAGTCCGTGTAGTTGCTACCATCATCTTTCAACTTAGCTTTCTCTAGGAACGCATTAAAATTCAAAGGAACGGTAGCATGGGCCATTGATCTACAACAACATAGACATGCAAAATACTATCAGGTACTAAGTTCATGATAAATTAAAATTCAATTAATCATATTACTTAAGAACTCCCACTGAGATAGACATCCCTCTAGTCATCTAAATGATCACGTGATCCAAATCAACTAAACCATGTCTGATCATCACGTGAGATGGAGTAGTTTTCAATGGTGAACATCACTATGTTGATCATATCTACTATATGATTCACGTTCGACCTTTCGGTCTCAGTGTTCCGAGGCCATATCTTCATATGCTAGGCTCGTCAAGTTTAACCCGAGTATTTTGTGTGTGAAAAACTGGCTTGCACCCGTTGTATGTGAACATAGAGCTTATCACACCTGATCATCATGTGGTGTCTCGGCACGACGAACTGTAGCGACGGTGCATACTCACGGAGAACACTTATACCTTGAAATTTAGTGAGAGATCATCTTATAATGCTACCGTCATACTAAGCGAAATAAGATGCATAAAAGATAAACATCACATGCAGTCAAAATAAGTGATATGATATGGCCATCATCATCTTGTGCCTTTGATCTCCATCTCCAAAGCACCGTCATGGTCACCATCGTCACCGGCTTGACACCTTGATCTCCATCGAAGCATCGTAGTCGTCTCGCCAACTATTGCATCTACGACTATCGCTACCGCTTAGTGATAAACTAAAGCAATTACATGGCAATTGCATTTCATACAATAAAGCGACAACCATAAGGCTCCTGCCAGTTGCTGATAACTTTTACAAAACATGATCATCTCATACAACAATTTATATATATCACGTCTTGACCATATCACATCACAGCAAGCCGTGCATAAACAAGTTAGACGTCCTCTACTTTGTTGTTGCAAGTTTTACGTGGCTGCTACGGGCTTCTAGCAAGAACCGTTCTTACCTATGCATCAAAACAACAACGATTTTTCATCAAGTGTGTTGTTTTAACCATCAACAAGGACTGGGCGTAGTGAAACTCGATTCAACTAAAGTTGGAGAAACAGACACCCGCTAGCCACCTGTGCGCGAAGCACGTCGGTAGAACCAGTCTCATGAATTCGGTCATGTAATGTCGGTCCGGGCCGCTTCATCCAACAATACTGCCGAATCAAAGTAAGACGTTGCTGGTAAGCAGTATGCCTATTACCGCCCACAACTCTTTGTGTTCTACTCATGTGCATATAACATCTACGCATAGACCTGGCTCGGATGCCACTGTTGGGGAACGCAGTATTTCAAAAAATTTACCTACGATCACGCAAGATCTATCTAGGAGATGCATAGCAACAAGCGGGGAGAGTGTGTCCATGTACCCTTGTAGACCGAAAGCGGAAGCGTTTAGTAACGCGGTTGATGTAGTCAAACGTCTTCGCGATCCAACCCATCCAAGCAACGAACGTACGGCACCTCCGTGTTCAGCACACGTTCAGATCGATGACGTCCCTCGATCTCTTGATCTAGTTGAGGACGAAGGAGAGTTCCGTCAGCACGACGGCTTGGTGACGGTGATGATGAAGTTACCGGCGCAGGGCTTCGCCTAAGCACTACGACGATATGACCGAGGTGTGTAACTGTGGAGGGGGCACCGCACACGGTTAAGAGAAACTTGTGTGTTCTAGGGTGGCCCCCTGCCCCCGTATATAAAGGAGGGGAGGGGGAGGCCGGACGGCCCTGTCGGGCGCGCTAGGAGAGGGGAGTCCTACTAGGACTCCAAGTCCTAGTAGGATTCCACCTGGAGGAAAGGGGGAAGAAGGAAGGGAGAGGGGGAAGGGAAGGAAAGGGGAGCGCCGCCCCCTTCCCCTAGTCTAATTCGGACCCAAGGGGGGAGGGCGGCCAGCCCCTTGTGGCCCTTCCTCTCTCCCTACTAAAGCCCATCAAGGCCCATTAGTTCCCCCGGGGGTTCCGATAACCCTCCGGCACTCCGATAATTATCTGGTACCTCTCGGAAGTCATGCGGTGTCCGAATAACATCGTCCAATATATCAATCTTTATGTCTCGACCATTTCGAGACTCCTCGTCATGTCCTTGATCTCATCCGGGACTTCGAACAAACTTCGGTCATCAAATCACATAACTCATAATACAAATCGTCAACGAACGTTAAGCGTGCGGACCCTACAGGTTCGAGAACTATGTAGACATGACCGAGATGCATCTCCGGTCAATAACCAATAGCGGAACCTGGATGCTCATATTGGCTCCTACATATTCTACGAAGATCTTTATCGGTCAAACCACATAACAACATACGTTGTTCCGTTTGTCATCGGTATGTACTTGCCCGAGATTTGATCGTCGGTATCATCATACCTAGTTCAATCTCGTTACCGGCAAGTCTCTTTACTCGTTCTGCAATGCATCATCCCGTAACTAACTCATTAGTCACATTGCTTGCAAGGCTTATAGTGATGACCATTACCGAGAGGGCCCAGAGATACCTCTCCGATACACGGAGTGACAAATCCTAATCTTCATCTATGCCAACCCAACAAACACCTTCAGAGACACCTGTAGAGCATCTTTATAATCACCCAGTTACGGTGTGACGTTTGATAGCACACAAGGTGTTCCTCCGGTATTCGGGAGTTGCATAATCTCATAGTCAGAGGAACATGTATAAGTCATGAAGAAAGCAATAGCAATAAAATTAAACGATCATTATGCTAAGCTAACGGATGGGTCTTGTCCATCACATCATTCTCTAACGATGTGATCCCGTTCATCTAATGACAACACATGTCTATGGCTAGGAAACTTAACCATCTTTGATTAACGAGCTAGTCAAGTAGAGGCCTACTAGGGACACTCTGTTTGTCTATGTATTCACACATGTACTAAGTTTCCGGTTAATACAATTCTAGCATGAATAATAAACATTTATCATGATATAAGGAAATATAAATAACAACTTTATTATTTCCTCTAGGGCATATTTCCTTCACTAGTTAGTTGTAGCGCCGTAGTAGTAGCGCGGGCACCCGCGCTACTACTAGCTATTTATCCCGCGCTACTACTAGGCTTTTCCCTAGTAGTGTACACCAACAACTTAGCCGCCGTCACCACCAACTCTCTCCTCCTCTATGCAGCATTGTAACCTCTATTCGCGCTGTAATTCTCTACTTAAACATGGTGCTTAATGCTTCATATTATTATCCAATGATGTGTTTCCATCCTATGATGTTTGAGTAGATCTGTTTTGTCCTATGGGTTGATTGATGATTATGATTGGTTTGAGTTGTATATTTTATTTTGGTGATGTCCTATGGTGCCCTCCGTGTCGCGCAAGCGTGAGAGATCCCCGTTGTAGGGTGTTGCAATACGTTCATGATTCGCTTATGGTGGGTGGCTAGAGTTATAGAAGCTTACGCTCGAGGAAGGGGGTTGTTGCGTATAGAATAAAGAGGACTTGATACTTAATGGTATGGTTGGGTTTTACCTTAATGATCTTTGGTAGTTGTGGATGCTCACTAGAGTTCCAATCATAAGTGCATATGATCCAAGTATGGAAAGTATGTTAGCTCATGCCTCTCCCTCATATAAAATTGCAATAATGATTATCGGTCTAGTTATCAATTGCCTAGGGACAAATCTTTCTCTTGTGTTACAAAAAGGCATCTACTTTTATTATCTCGCAAAGTACTCCTAGTTTTATTCTTGCAAAGTAGTTCTAGCAACACATCTACAAAATAGTTTCAAATTTTTCTAGGTAAAGCGAACGTTAAGTGTGCGTAGAGTTGTATTGGTGGTCGATAGAACTTGAGGGAACATTTGTTCTACCTTTAGCTCCTCGTTGGGTTCGACACTTTTATTTATCGAAAAAGACTGTAAACGATCTCCTATACTTCTGGGTTATCATGCATCCTGTCGGCGTTCTAGGAACGGGGGTCCCCGGACTTGCCTGCCTGCGGCCCACGGCGTGGCTATGCTAGCAGGCCGTACGGCCCATCTTCATCAACAAGGCATTCAAGACCTTCGCGAGGGGCCAAGCCTCGCGAGGTGGATGACGCAAGACCTCCTCCGGAGCGGCCTAGCAGGGCAGGCTCGCGAGGGGCGGAGATATCAAGGCGGGGCAAACCTCGCGAGGCTCTCGTGATGTGAGCCATGACGATCAAGACCAGACGGGCGCCAGGCGGGCGCCAGCGCGCGCAGCGTCCTTGTTTCCTCTTCGGTGCTAAGGAGGCAGGCGCAGGCGCGGAGTACTGAGGCATCGGGCAAAGGTTTCCATATCGGTGCAACAAGACTAAGACCAGCAGGACGGCAAGACGGAGGTCACCATGGAGCCCAAGACGGCGTCATCACCAGAGCCTTTTGCAGGCGAAGACCACTTTTGTCATGATAGCTTGTACTAGTTGTCCCCTTTCAATTTGCCCGCCGTTGTTGGCTCCCTTCCCGCTCCATATTTGGGGAGAGGACCAGGGCCTATATAAGTAGAACTAGCCACCACAGTAGGGGGAGACGAGATCTCATCGGATCGAGTCCTCTCCACACAAGTTAGACAAGCACAAGAACGCCTCAACCTCAGGAGGCTGTTCTTCCCCTTGTACTGCTCATCATCAGCCCACGAGGCAATCCACCACCACACACTAGAGTAGGATGTTACACCACAACGGTGGCCTGGACCAGTATAAATCTCGTGTCTTCTGCGTTGTGAGTTCGTCGAGTTCGTCCGCGAGATCTTAGCGAGCTAGGGCGTGGATCGGTAGGGGGAAAGAACTTCGTGCACACCCCAGAGTTCGAACCTTAAGGGTTTTGCCGGAACCCCACTTCTGACATTTGGCGCGCCAGGTAGGGGTGTGCCGAGGCTTCTCTTCCGTCGATCTACGCCTCACCCGCATGGCCGGTGCACTGTCATCACCTCCGGCGGCCAGCATCGACGACGGGGCCAGGGGGCTCCGAGCCCTGGCCCCCGCCCTGCGGCAGGTACGGTGGCCAACCAAGTTCAAGCCGGAGATGCCGCCGCGCTACGACGGCGCGGCGGACCCACCGGGTTTCCTGCTAGCATACGAGGAGGCCGTCCTCGAGGCCGGGGGCGACGACAAGGTCATGGCCAACTGGCTCCCCATGGCCCTCGCCGGCGAGCCGCGCGCCTGGCTGCTCAACCTCCCCGGATCCACGGTGGCATCTTGGGAGGAGCTGCGCGACCTCTTCACCGCACGCTACGCGGTGCCGGCACACCACGCAGTCGCAGCCCTGCTGGGCGGCTCTCAAGCGCTGCCTTCAGATCGCCACATCAAGCCGTTCCTCCGTCGGGTCGGTGCCGCTTCCAAGCGCCCGGGGGCTCCGCCGGGTTGTGCTGCGCCAGAGGCCGACCTCACCTTCAACTCAGAAGATCACCCCGACTCTACCACCGGCTCGGGCAGGCTCCCAATGCTCTGCACGCCCACCATCCGCAACGTGGCTGTTACCAAGACCCTCATCGACGGCGGTGCAGGTCTCAACTTGCTCTCCGTAGAGGCCTTCAGCCTCCTTCACGTGCCACTCGAGCGGCTCAGCCTCAGCAAGCCTTTCTCATGGGTTGGTGGCGGCGCTGCCCACTCTCTGGGGCAGATTCGCCTCCCCGTCACCTTCGGCATGCGCGGCAACTATCGCACTCGAGCTGGTCGACTTCGACGTCGCCCGCATCGGCCTCCCGTACAACGCCATCCTCGGGTACCCAGCTCTGGCCCAGTTCATGGCAACGACTCATCCGGCCTATAACCTCATGAAGATGCCTGGGAGCAAAGGTGTCCTCACCATCAAGGGGGACACCAAGGAGGCCATGACGGCACTCAAGCTTGCCTTCAAGACCGCAGCGGCGGCGCAGCCCGCCAACGCCGACACCCCCGAGGCCAAGGAGGCTGCGCCTACCAAGAAGAAGCAGTTGTTCACCCAAGACAAGGCAGAAACCAAGCAGGTGCCGGTCGACGAGGACGGGTCCTCAGGAGCCACCTTCGCCATAGGTGCCGGTCTCGATTCCATCCAAGAAGAGGCGTTGGTGAAGTTCTTGCGCGCAAACAAGGATATATTCGCGTGGGAGCCTAATCAGCTGGTGGGGGTCCCAAGAGAGGTGATCGAGCATCACTTAAGGGTGTGCCCCAACATGCGCCCCGTCAAGCAACGAGCGAGGCGGCAATCCATGAAGAAGCAAGCCTTCATCGTCCAAGAGACCCGCAAGTTGGAGGCCGCGAGTACCGTTCGCGAGGTTCGATACCCCACATGGCTGGCGAACCCCGTCATAGTACCAAAGAAAAGCAGGAAGGAACGAATGTGCGTCGACTTCACCAACCTCAACAAGGCGTGCCCGCAAGACCCGTTCCCTCTCCCACGCATCGACCAGATCGTCGACTCCACCGCGGAGTGCGACTTGTTGTGCTTCCTGGATGCGTTCTCAGGCTATCACCAGATCAAGATGGCGGTGGAAGATGTAGAGAAGACAGCCTTCCTAACCCCGTGTGGGGTGTACTGCTATACCTGCATGCCCTTCGGGCTGCGCAACACGGGCACGACCTTTCAGCGGCTGATGCACATCGCCTTGGGGCGGCAGCTCGGGAGAAACACAGAGGCCTACGTCGACGACATAGTGGTGAAGTCTCGGGAGGCAAGAACCTTGATCCAAGACTTGGAGGAGACCATCGAGTGCCTGCGCCAGGTGAACTTGCGGCTCAACCCGGAGAAGTGTGTGTTTGGTGTCCCTTCCGGCAAGCTGCTGGGATTCCTCATGTCCCATAGAGGGATCGAGGCGAACTCGGAGAAGATCAAGGCCATTGAGGACATGAGCCCACCGCAGACCCTCAAAGAGATGCAGAAGCTGGCGGGACGGGTGACCGCGTTGGGGCGCTTCATCTCCAAGCTGGGAGAGTGCGCCTTACCCTTCTTCAAGCTCATGAAGAAGAAGGGCCCATTCGAGTGGACCCCGGAGGCCGACCGAGCCTTCCAAGACCTCAAGAAATTCCTGACCAGCTCTCCGGTGATGGTGGCACCACGACCTCTCGAGCCCTTGGTACTCTACCTTGCCGCCACCCCGTACTCTGCCAGTGCAGTGCTGGTAGCGGTTCGGGAGGAGCATCAGGCCAAGGGCGCGCTGCGCCAAGCTACAGCTGAAATGACGCAAGATTAGGAAGGCGTCACGGGAGCCGCAGCAGCGTCGACAGAGGACCAAGCTCGGCAGGACGACGTCACAGAGCCCCCTGTAGGCGACCAGGCATCAGGAGTTTCATCACCTCAGGAGGCGTCCGGGCCCCTGCAAGACACAAGCGTCACCAACGCGCCAGCCCTTGTCGAGCACCCGGTGTATTTTGTCAGCACGGTGTTGCAGGACGCAAGGGCACGATATCCCATGCCTCAGAAGCTCTTGCTCGCACTCTTGGTGGCCTCGTGCAAGCTGCGGCACTACTTCCAGGGCCACCCCATCAAGGTCGCCTCCGCCTACCCGTTGGAGAGAGTGCTCAGGAGCCCGAACTCTGCGGGAAGGGTCGCTGAATGGAACCTCGAGCTGCAAGCATTCCAGTTGGAGTTCAGCACTACCCGGGTCATCAAGGGAGCCGCGCTTGCTGATTTTGTGGCGGAATGGACGGATGCCCCGGCGCTTGAAGTAGGCGAAGATCGGTCCACCTCGCCGGGTAGCGAGGCACCGGACGGCTGGGTCATGTATTTCGACGGCGCCTTCACGCATCAGGGCGCGGGGGCTGGGGCAGTACTCATCTCGCCCACTTAGGACAAGCTCTACTATGCCGTGCAGCTCTGCTTTCAGCAGGGCGAGAAGGTCTCCAACAACATCGCAGAATACGAGGGCCTCATAGCTGGCCTGAAGGCTGTAGCAGCTCTGGGGGTGAAGCACCTTGTTGTTAGGGGCGACTCACAGCTCCTCGTCAACTTCTCCAACAAAGTATACGAGCCGAAGGACGAGCACATGGAGGCTTACCTCGCAGAAGTGCGTAAGATGGAAAAACAGTTCATGGGGCTGGTGTCGTGGTAACGATTCCGACAATAAGAGAGGGGTAGGATAAAGGAGCATGATCTATCGAGATGCATATGGGTGACACGGTGGTTTTAGCGAGTTCGGGCCTCTCACGGTGGAGATAACAACCCTCGTGTCACCCATATGCATCTCGATAGATCATGCTCCTTTATCCTACCATGGGGCATGGCGTCTATCGAGCCATGATGCATATGGTTTTTCATTCATCTATTTGCGTGTTCATGCAGTTCATACAAACAATTGAAGCGCCGCAAAAGCGGAGGAGAAGATACATCTTCACCCGATACTGCGAGCGTGCATGACCATTCACAAACGTGTCTGGTCAGGCAATTTACTTCTACTCTTCGAGGGCCGGTACCGCTGGAGACGCGCCACCGCCTGGCGGTGTGCGGCTCCTCTTCGCCGAGCACTCCGGCTGTGCCGACGACCTGCGCCGCTACCTTGATTCCACGAGGGACAACCCCGACGCCACAGAAAACACCGAGGGTGAGGCGAATCGCCCGCTCGACCGGACCAGCTGGGGTGGCCACCAGCGCACCTCCCGCTTCCATTTCTCCGTCGAGATCAGCCCAACCGTCTGCCGGCTACGGCATCCGCAAGCGTTCAGCAGTCACTCCGGTGACATGGGTGCTCGGCTGCTCCCCGACCCCCAGGCCTCGGGCGCGTCTGTCTGCGCCAACTGTCGTGGTAACGATTTCAACAATAAGAGAGGGGTACGATAAAGGAGCATGATCTATCGAGATGCATATGGGTGACACGATGGTTTTAGCGAGTTCGGGCCTCTCACGGTGGAGATAACAACCCTACATCTCGTGCTCCGGAGAGGCTTTGTTTTATCTTAGTATGTATCCGGAGATTACAATGAGAGGAGAACGGATCCTCGTAGTCCTGAGACTAATGGTGAAAAAGAGAGAGAGATGGAAGAAAAAAGCCCCCTAGTCTAGTGGAGGGGGTGGCTTATATAGAGTGTGCCACCCCCTCACCTCCTATGTTACAAAGTGGGGCATGAATGCCATAATGCCAGCCCACTATCAAGCCCTCACTATGAGAATGATGCCGACTGCTTTGCTGCCTGCTGGTCTTCATATATCCGAGTGAGTCGTACGGTCGAGTGGTGAACTGTCATCCGAGTGGATGGTATGCTGCTTGGTCGAGTGGATAGTATGCTGCTTGTCCGAGTGGATAATATGTCTCTATGAAATTTACCTAGACCCACATGTTGTGTGGACCCCATGCTTCATGACATTTCAACCCTTCGTGGGCCTACCTGTTATGTGTATCCCCAACATTAGCCCCCGAATCGATTGCGATTTTGCAGAACGAATTTGTGCAAGACACAATTTGGTCCAAGTGATTACAGAAATACTCGGTACATGTCGTCGTGCTTTCAGACAACCAAGGTTTGAACAAAATCTCAATGGATTCCGGCACCGCGCTTCCCGACTGATCGGGGTAAGTGCCTGTGAGGAGCAACTTGGTGACATTCGTTCATCTCTCAGAAGAGGTTAACTCGTGATATGAGTATGGGTGTGTCATTAAATCTGTGCAACAGGATTGACACATGGACTGCTCTCTCAGAGAGATGCCATTCTTATCCTGGAGGAACATCAATACGAGTCGGTTTTAGATCCACACTTGTGAGTTTCACGCTTTGAGTCCTAGAAGAAGGCTCAAAACAGGTCCACGGAGGAGCGTTAAACTCACCTTATAGGAATTTTTTTGGGTAGTCGACGGGATTCTTTAGAACTTGTTTGTTTGTTGTTCGTCACTCGGACTGGTCAAACCATACTGAGTGGAGATTACTCCAGTGGGGGCACGCTAAGTGCACCCACTGGGTGTAGTCCCCGAGACCGCCGTCGACTGCGGGCAGTCGGCGGGGGTCTAAGAGAGAAAATCTTCTTAGCTGGTACTGATTGGACTTGTTCTTCTCCGACTCAATGGTCGAGTGATCTGGAGCTGGGTTTGCGTCGAGCAAAATGTTTCTTTCTGAGTTCTCTTCCAGTGGGGGCACGCTGAGTGCACCCACTGGGTGTAGTCGCCGAGCCTCTGTCGGACTAGATGAGTCTGCAGAGGGTTTAAGTCTCCCGGTAAACCTCCATGCAGTTGGCACGGTAAATATCTTTGTCTGGAATTGAATCAATCGGATGGATCTTCAAGCGCTTGGCATGGTAAATAAGCTCAGCTTGGAGCTGAGTCAGTTGGACTGATCTTCGTGCACTTGGCACTATAAATGAATTCAATCTGGAACTGGATCAATCAAGTGATCTTTGTGCACTCGGCACGATGAATGAATTCGGCCTTGAAACTGCCGACTGTAGAAAAAAGCTGGCCACTCCAGGGAGTAATCGTTCCAGTAGTACTTCTTATATTGACCGTTAGATTTTGCGTGAAACGGGTATTTGTAAGAGTACATTGTATCCGTAGAGGAGCTTCATTTTTACCCTTTTGCATGAAAGGGGTATTTGTCCAAGTGGACGTGCTTCCCGACTGATCGGGGTATGTTGACCGCAAGGAAAAACTTGGTGGCACTTGTATGTCACCCGGAGGAGATAGACTAGTGGTCTGACATGGACGTGCCATGAAACCCGAGTGACGAGGCTAGCGTGTGGGCTGACTCTCCAGAGAGAGGCCACTCATTATCCCGAGGGAAAACCAACACATGCTATCTCTGAGTCCAAGTTTGTGAAACTGGCGCCTTGGAACCTAGGATAGGGCCAAGTGTATCCGTAGAGGAGCGTTGTTTTCACCCTTTTGCAGTCCTGAAGATGACTTTAGGTAATGATTTGGGCGATCGTCCGAGTGGACAGTACTACCCTTATAGATTTTCGGCAGACCGAGCATGTATGGTCGAAAAGATATTCCTGATGTGATCAATGGGTTGATTGAATGGGCGTAACCCCTGAGGGCGGCATGGCCAATGGCTGTGCGTAGCCCCCGAGTGATGCTCGAAAGAGGTAAGCTTGCTATAGAGTGTGATATGAGGTTTGATCATATGAGTAACTTAGTCGTTCCCGTGTTGGGGGTGTAGAGGTAAAGACATGTCCAACTGATGGTGACGCGCGAGGCGGCCGAGGGGCGATGCTGTGTACAACCGAGTGGCGCGGTGCGGGACGGCCGAGTGAGGATGCGCGAGATGGCCGAGTGAAGGACTACGTGTCCAGCCAAGTGCTGATGCGCGGGGTGGTCGAGTGATAGATTGTGTGTCCAGCCAAGTGGCTGAGATGGTCTTCGAAGGAGTTAGCCAGATGCTTTCGAAGCTAATGTAGCGACGAGGTCGGTGTAGTGTGGTTGCGACACAATAAGACCGGCGTGACAACTAAGTCTGAGTAGGAATGAACATGGCGTGAAGAGCGTCTGGGTGATTATAAAACTTGTCAAAGTGGCGGATCGAATGCACTTGTTGAAGTGAAGGATCTGACAGGTGATGAAGTACTCGACTACTCAGGAGAGTGTCATTCCAAACGAGATCCAGCCCCCGAGTGCGGCGTAGCCCCCGAGCGTACTATAGGCTTCGACAACGGACATGTCGGAATACGAGAAATATAGTTTTGAATGGATGATTTGCAATTCATCGAGTCGGGCTCGGGTAAAGATGAGGAGAAGCTTCCAAGTGATGCTCGAAAGAGGCAAACTCACAAAAGAGTGAAGTGTGAAATTTAATTACAAAAGGGACTTATCTGTCTCATGCCTGACGAGGTCTATATCATTGATACAATGAAGAGGATTTCACAGAGGGGTTGGCTGGATGTGTTTGAAGTCAACAGAGCGACAAGGTCGGTGTCGTGGTGCGCTAGGACCGGTACGGTGACCGAGTCCGAGCAGCGATGAAGTTGGCGCATAGAGCCGTCGAGTGATCACGCAACTTGTGTAAAAAATGGCACAAGCCAACGAAATAATTTATTGAGGAAATTTGATGTGTGCTGAAATGATTTGTGTGAATAACACCCATAGACACCCGCTGGGAGTGCAAGGGGCTTGCTGGTTAACCAGCAAGAGTCTGAAAGAGCGAAGGATTCGTTCGAACTTGTCGAAGCGACGGATCCGACTGAACTCATTGGAATACTGGCTCAAGTAAAATGGAAGTGTAGCGTTTCGACTGAGTTGCAGCCCCGGAGGACCAATGCAAACTCGAAATGAAGAACGACACATGGTGTTCGTGAATGATGTATGCGAAAAAATGGAAGCTGGACTCGTGAGTCACATAACCAGTACTAAGCAAGTATGTGAAAAAAAGCAGCCGAGCGTAGAGGTACACTCGGTGGCGTGGCCTCGGAGTGAACATGATGTGTGAATTACGGGATACTCGGGAAGACGGAAATAACAGAATGTAAAATGACTTAGCTGTCTAAAGGCGCGCGAGTGGCCGAGTGGTGATGAGGCGACCAACCGAGTGGCGATGCGCGGGGCGTCCGAGTGGTCATGAGGTGACCAACCAAATGGCGACGCGCGGGGCGGCCGAGTGGTGATGAGGTGACCAACCGATGGCGACGCGCGGGGCGGGCGAGTGGTGATGAGGTGACCAACCGATGGCGACGCGCGGGGCGGCCGGGTGGTGATGAGGTGACCGCGACGCGCGGGGCGGCCGAGTGGTGATGAGGTGACCAGCCGACGGCGACGCGCGGGGCGGCCGCGTGGTGATGAGGTGACCAACCGACGGCGACGCGCGGGGCGGCCGGGTGGTGATGAGGTGACCAATCGATGGCGACGCGCGGGGCGGCCGAGTGGTGATAAGGTGACCAACCGATGGCGACGCGCGGGGCGGCCGCGTGGTTATGAGATGACCAACCGACAGAGAGCGCGGGGCGGCCGATTGGTTATGAGGTGACCAACCGGTGGAGACGCGCGGGGCGGCCGAGTGGTGATGAGGTGACCAACCGATGGCGACGCGCGGGGTGGCCGAGTGGTGATGAGGTGACCAACCGAGTGGCGACGCGCGGGGCGGCCGAGTGGTGATGAGGTGACCAACCAAGTGGCGACGCGCGGGGCGACCGAGTGGTGATGAGGTGACCAACCAAGTGGCGACGCGCTGGGCGGCCGAGTGGTTATGAGGTGACCAACCGATGGCGACGCGCGGGGCGGCCGAGTGGTTATGAGGTGACCAACCGATGGCGACGCGCGGGGCGGCCGAGTGGTTATGAGGTGACCAACCAAGTGGCGATGCGCGGGGCGGCCGAGTGGTTATGAGGTGACCAACCAAGTGGCGACGTGCTGGGCGGCCGAGTGGTTATGAGGTGACCAACCGATGGCGACGCGCGGGGCGGCCGAGTGTGATGAGGTCACCAACCGATGGCGACGCGCCGGGCGGCCGAGTGGTGATGAGGTCACCAACCGATGACGATCCGCGGGGCGGCCGAGTGGTTATGAGGTGACCAACCGATGGCGACGCGCGGGGCGGCCGAGTGGTGATGAGGTGACCAACCGATGGCGACGCGCGGGGCGGCCGAGTGGTGATGAGGTGACCAACGGAGTGGCGACGCGCGGGGCGGCCGAGTGGTGATGAGGTGACCAACCGAGTGGCGACGCGCGGGGCGGCCGAGTGGTGATGAGGTGACCAACCAAGTGGCGACGCGCTGGGCGGCCGAGTGGTGATGAGGTGACCAACCAAGTGGCGACGCGCTGGGCGGCCGAGTGGTGATGAGGTGACCAACCAAGTGGCGACGCGCTGGGCGGCCGAGTGGTGATGAGGTGACCAACCAAGTGGCGACGAGTGGGGCGGCCGAGTGGTGATGATTTGACCAACCGACGGCGACGCGCGGGCGGCCGAGTGGTTATGAGGTGACCAACCGATGGCGGCGCGCGGGGCGGCCGAGTGGTTATGAGGTGACCAACCGATGGCGACGCGCGGGGCGGCCGAGTGGTGATGAGGTGACCAACCGATGGCGACGCGCGGGGGACCAACCGATGGCGACGCGTGGGGCGGCCGAGTGGTTATGAGGTGACCAACCGATGGCGACGCGCGGGGTGGCCGAGTGGTGATAAGGTGACCAACCGATGGCGACGCGCGAGGCGGCCGAGTGGTGATGAGGTGACCAACCGATGGCGACGCGTGGGGCGGCCGGGTGGTGATGTGGTGTCCAACCGATGGCGACGCGCGGGGCGTTCGAGTGAAGCAGACGTGTCCCGCGCGGAGTGGCGGCGCGCGGGGCGTCCCAGTGAAGTAGACGTGTCCCGCGGAGTGACGATGCGCGGGCCTCCGAGTGAAATAGATGCGTCCCACGAAGTGACGATGAGCGTGGCCTCCGAGTGAAGTAGAGGCGTCCCGTGGAGTGGCGACGCGCGGGACGTTTTATTGAAGTAGACGTGTTCCGTGCGGAGTGGCGACGCGCGGGGCGTCCCAGTGAAGTAGACGTGTCCCGCGTAGTGACCAGGCGCGGGACCTCCGAGTGAAGTAGAGGCATCCCGTGAAGTGACGACGTATGGGGCGTCCGAGTCGGAGTAGTTGATGATGACGTGAGCAGCTTTGTGACCGCGTGCAGGGCAGTCGAGTGCTGAGGACGTGCCGAGTCGAGTGATGGCGCACGGGCGGCCGAGTGCTTGATTGGGTTGGGTCCGAGTGAGCTAGTCCCATCCGAGTGTCCATACTGACTGGAGGGAGTTGTTGCCGAGTGGATGATGCAGGAGGGAATGTGCACCCGTGCTCCAGTTGCGTCGGGTCTGTATCCGCCGCCGAGGGTGCTGCTGCTGGGTAGCTGTTGCCCAGGGGAGCAGCCGTCGTGTGCGAGCACCGTGTTGGGCCCGTGTCTTCGTCGAGCAGCTGTTTGGAGGGAAGAGCCGCTGTGCACGGATGCCGAGTCGAGCGTGCCGAATGCAATTATTTTCCGAGTAAACCTGGTAGGCGATGGACTTGACGCCTTGACGTGAACGGGACCGTCGGCCGGCGCCGTAGAGCAGCTCGGGATGTTGATCTTGCAGATATCGCGGTCTTCGATGGCGCACTGGGCGTGGTGCATCACGTCGACGGACTTGGCAGCGCTGGCAGGCATGATGAACCTGACCGTGGCGGCTCCGCCGGACAGATGTGCCGCATGTGGAGGCATGACCAGCTCCTTCCGACTGAATCCTTTACTCGGACATTAAGGCAACAAATTAATGCTAATTATGTGCGCTTTTGAAGATTGGTAACAGCAAATGGTATTACCAGCATGCAATTACGGCTGCACCGGACTGCACGCTTCGGTTTTGCATGCCACAAATTAAGCTCCCATTCAGCACTGGCTGCAGTTACAGCATGGATGCATCGGTTGCTGCGTTATGTGCGCAGTTAATGGCATGGAAGCCTAACCGATCCAGTGAACATGCAACAGAGAGGATTGAGGAAAATACTAGTACGCATGCATGGATGCTTCAGCGCTGGCCGGAGTTATATACGCAGTTAATGGCACGGGTGCCGAACCGATCCAGTGAGCTTGCAGCCGAGCGGATCGAGGGAAAAAAAATCTATGCATGCATGTATGCGTATGGATGACTATTAATTAGAGGAGGAGAGAAAGATTATGACCTGGTACGGATGCCGGAGGAGAGCCCCGCTGCGGCAAAAACAGCCGGTCTGGTCGGAACCCGACGGCAGCAGAGAGGTGGCGACGAGGTCGACGAGCGGCTGGACGCGGTCTAGGCGCCGGAGACGCGGGCGGACGCTGCCAAGGGCGAGATCGACGCGGGCACTGGTGGCCGCGTTTCACTGCTTGGGGGAGCCGGAGCTGCTTTTCAATGCCTGCAGAGTTGGGCCGAGTGCCAGTAGCCGGGTCTTGTCCCCGAGGAGCCGGGTCGACCGCCGGTCGTCGTGCTTCGTCGGTCGAGGAACCAGGCCAAGCGTTAGCAGCTGTGCGTGTGTCAATGCTCAGCGACGGCGTTCGTAGATGAGGCCGAAGATGACGACGGGCGGACAGCGGCGCTTCATCATCCTCGAGCCGATCCACCAATCGGTTCAAAGGAGAACAAACAATCGTTAGATCAATTGTATGAGCTCGTGTACATGGAAGAAGAACAAACAATCGTTAGATCAATTGTTAATTGAAAGGAGACAAGATGAGATGAGCAACTCCCTGATTCTTTCGTATGACGAGGAGTTGTCCTCCTATAGATCGTGTGATGGCCGGGATTCCAATGTCAATTTGTAGTGATGATTGTTTGATCTCGGGAGATCATCCCAAGAAAGCTTGGGTTTCTTGATGAAATTAGTCTATTGCCGGTGATTGAATAAAAAATCATCTGCATCATGGCTCGACAGACGCCATGCCCCACGGTGGGCGTCAACTGTCGTGGTAACGATTTCGACAATAAGAGAGGGGTACGATAAAGGAGCATGATCTATCGAGATGCATATGGGTGACATGATGGTTTTAGCGAGTTCGGGCCTCTCACGGTGGAGATAACAACCCTACGTCTCGTGCTCCGGAGAGGCTTTGTTTTATCTTAGTATGTATCCGGAGATTACAATGAGAGGAGAACGGATCCTCGTAGTCCTGAGACTAATGGTGAAAAAGAGAGAGAGATGGAAGAAAAAGCCCCCCTAGTCTAGTGGTGAGGGTGGCTTATATAGAGTGCGCCACCCCCTCACCTCCTATGTTACAAAGTGGGGCATGAATGCCATAATGCCAGCCCACTATCAAGCCCTCACTATGAGAATGATGCCGACTGCTTTGCTGCCTGCTGGTCTTCATATATCCGAGTGAGTCATACGGTCGAGTGGTGAACTGTCATCCGAGTGGATGGTATGCTGCTTGGTCGAGTGGATAGTATGCTGCTTGTCCGAGTGGATAATATGTCTATGAAATTTACCTGGACCCACATGTTGTGTGGACCCCATGCTTCATGATATTTCGACCCTTCGTGGGCCTACCTATTATGTGTATCCCCAACAGCTAGAGGTGCAGCATGTGCCCCGGGGCACCAACAAGGAAGCCGATGACATCGCCAAAAGGGCATCCAAGCGGCAGCCTCAGGAGCCTGGTGTCTTCGAGGAGCGGCTCTTCAAGCCGTCGGTGACGCCAGCACTTTCAAGCGTGGTTCAGCCTCGGGAGGAGCTCCCACAACCGCCTGCCACAGGAGCCCCAGCATGTGGCCCGACCTCAGGAGCTCGCCTGCTCTTGGCGCTCGAGCCCCAGGAGGAATGCTGGACCAAGGAATTCAAGGAGTACTTGATGCAAGGAACGCTGCCGAAGAAGGAAGGGGACGCGGAGCGCGTGGCCCGGCAAGCCACGGCATACTGTATCCAGGATGGTGAGTTGTACGGGAAGCGACCGAACGATGTTTCGCTACGCTGCATTTCCAGTGACCAAGGAAAGGAGTTGCTGGTTGACATACACGGAGGGGACTGCGGACACCACTCGTCGTCACGGACTCTCGTCGGCAAGGTGTTCCGCAGTGGATTTTACCGGCCCACGGCGCTCAACGACGCGGCCGAGTTGGTGAAGTCCTGCGAAGCTTGCCAGTTCCACGCCAAGCAGATACATCAGCCAGCTCAGGGCCTCCAGACCATACCCCTCACGTGGCCATTCGCAGTCTGGGGGCTGGATATCTTGTGCCTTTTCCCTCGGGCACCAGGGGGCTACCGCTACCTCTACGTCGCCATTGACAGATTCACCAAGTGGGCGGAAGAGGAAGCTATTCGCACCATCCCGGCTGGATCCGTGGTCAAGTTCATCAGGGGCATGTGAGCCGTTTCGGAGTCCCCAACCGCATCATCACCGATAACGATTCGCAGTTCACTAGTAACCTCTTCAAAACCTACTATGCTAACCTTGGAACGCAGATTTGCTACGCTTCGGTGGCGCACCCCAGGAGCAATGGTCAAGCCGAACGCGCCAACGCGGAGGTCCTGAGGGGCCTCAAGACCAGGACCTTCAAGAAGAAGCTCGAGGCCTGTGGCAGGGGCTGACACGACGAGCTTCAGTCCGTGCTGTGGTCCATCCGCACCACTGCCACCAAGCCAACGGGCGAGACCCCATTCTTCCTTGTCTACGGAGCTGAAGCAGTCCTTCCTCACGAGGTCAAGCATCGCTCCGCACGAGTCCTGGCGTTCGACGAAACGCAGCAGGACGCCACACGGGGGATGGATCTCGTGCTGGGGGAGGAACGTCGCCGTGAAGCTGCACTGAGGGCGGCAAGGTACCAGCAAGCGCTGCGGCGATACCATTGCCGCAACATCCGCTCCAGGACACTCGAGACGGGTGACCTCGTCCTGAGGCGGGTCCTCTCCAGGGAAGGGCTGCATAAGCTTTCACCCATGTGGGAGGGCCCGTTCAAGGTCGTCCACATCTCCAGGCCTGGCGCCGTGCGCCTAGAGACACAGGACGGGATACCTATCCAGAACGCCTGGAACATCCAGCACCTCCGGAAGTTCTACCCATGAAGAAAGGCCCGGAGCCTGTGAAGAAGGCCCGGCGCCTGTGAAGAAGGCCCGGCGCCTGTGAAGAATCACCGCCCGTGACACTCTCACGTAATAATGAGTGGGGCTGTACACACCCCGGAGTCTCAGGGGTGCCGGCCTCAGGCCCTCGGGCTCCCTCCCACGCCTAGTGGCAGCACTTAGCTCCACGCTGGTGAGAAGACTTGAAGACTAGATTAGGTGCCAGGCGCGGCTTTTCATTTGCTTTCCATAGTTGGCTCGCTTTTCCTTAATCGAAGTTTGCCTTTGGTGTTCCTTGCTGATTCGATTCCCTCGCCTCTTACCGCATTTGCTGGCTCTGGTTCGCTCATGTTCTCTCTCTCGCATACCTCGCGAGGGGGCTAGGCAGGTGCCCTCGCGAGCATTTTTCTCCTCTCTACCTTCTCACGAGCCACCCTCGTTCGAGCCCAAGAACTGGCGCATCTCTCCTAGTCCGTGCCCCTCAGGTACCGCGATACAAAGCGCCAGGTCAAGGCTTGGGTGAACGGCAAATCTTTTAGCGCACTTCCTAACGAATTTTTGCAGTTCCTGAGCAAACGCAGGCCACCAAGGCAAGATGGACACGAGGAAACAAACACCTCGTGAGGAAGAGGGCGTCCCGAATATACCAGGTTAAGTTATCTTTGTGCAAAATAACAACACGGCACGGGAACAACACGCATAGTGCAATAACCAAGGAACCATAGTTCGGTACACGCCCCATGGGCCCATACTGGTTTCATTTTTTGATGCAGGAAAAAGAGCAAAACAAAAGCAGCGTTGCAGCGATCCACGGAGGCAGGCCCCTAGCGACATCCCGAGCCTAGCCAGACCCCTCCTCGCGCTTCACGGAGGCGCGGCGATGAGACGACCCGCTGCCGCCATCAAAGCGGGCGCGGCAGCGCGGCGGCTGGTCATAGCAACCACTGCTGGAGCTGTTGTCGGAGGAAGAGCCGCCGTAGCTGGACGAGACACGGTCACCACTGGGGGCGGGCTCGCCCTCATCCTCGTCACGACCGTCGTCAAGGCCGAGCACCTCCTCGCCGTCGTTCGCCTCGGGGCAGCACCCGACACGGCGACCGTCTTCCCCGAACACCCTCACGTAGAGGGTCGCGTCGCCATCAAACTTGAAGTGGAGGGTGCACCGCCTGCCCAGGCCGCGCGCGCGGGCGAACGTCTGCCAGCCGCGGGCCAGGGCTATGTTGCCCGCGGCGAAAGTCACGACCGCGAACCATCCGCCTGCAACCAGAGCCCACCTGGACCAGAGGCCGGCAGTTCGCCGACGAAGAAACGCGGAAGCTGGAGCCAGTTGCCGGCCGGGTTCTCCGACCAGACGACGAACTCCGGCGACACTTCCGCCGAATGGAAGAGCGGACGGGGAGGCCGCGCCACCATGGCACGCCTCCCCTCGTCAATTGGACCACCATGGCTGGGACGACCCCCTCCGTGTGCCGCGGCACCGCCACGACGGTGGGCCGCGTCGGGGGTCGTGACGTGCTTGTGCGGACGGCCGCGTCCGCGCTTGGGCGCCGGGGAGCCGGGTCCCTCACGAGGGGCTTTCCCCTTCTCGGCGGCAGAGAACTTCCTTCGTGGCGCCATTGGTGGCGCTGCTAGCAATGGAGCGAGGAGGAAGAAGAAAGCGAGCAAGGCAGAGATGGGCGACGGGGGCTCCGCCCCCTCCCCATTTATAAGGGAAGAAGGCCAACCAGCGCCTCCCACGATTGCAGGTAATGATGGTTTTCCTTGCATGTCGCAGGGACTTGTCAAATCGAGCAGTTGCCGAGGTAGTGTGGGGAAGCGGAGACACCCACTTCCAATCAACCGCCACGCGTCGACCAAGGCCGCAGGCTTTTGGGGCCCACGGCGCTCCACGCTTGACCTTTGGCTTTGCCTCGAAGCCAAGCCCGAGCGCGCCTTGGGCCCGGGGGCTACTGTCGGCATTCTGGGAACAGGGGTCCCCAGACTTGCTTGCCTGCAGCCCACGGCGTGGCTATGCTAGCAGGACGTACAACCCATCTTCATCAACAAGGCATTCAAGACCTTCGCGAGGGGCCAAGCCTCGCGAGGCGGACAACGCAAGACCTCCTCCGGAGCGGCCTAGCAGGGCAGGCTCGCGAGGGGCAGAGATATCAAGGCGGGGCAAACCTCGCGAGGCGCTCATGACGTGAGCCATGACGATCAAGACCAGACGGGCGCCGGGCGGGCGCCAGCGCGCGCAGCGTCCTTGTTTCCTCTTCGGTGCTAAGGAGGCAGGCGCAGGCGCGGAGTACCGAGGCATCAGGTAAAGGTTTCCATATCGGTGCAACAAGACCAAGACCAGCAGGACGGCAAGACGGAGGTCACCATGGAGCCCAAGACGGCGTCATCACCATAGCCTTTTGCAGGCGAAGACCACTTTTGTCAGGATATCTTGTACTAGCTGTCCCCTTTCAATTTGCCCGCCGTTGTTGGCTCCCTTCCCGCCCAATATTTGGGGAGAGGACCAGGGCCTATATAAGTAGAACTAGCCACCACAGTAGGGTGAGACGAGATCTCATCGGATCGAGTCCTCTCCACACAAGTTAGACAAGCACAAGAACGCCTCAACCTCAGGAGGCTGTTCTTCCCCTTGTACTGCTCATCATCAGCCCAAGAGGCAATCCACCACCACACACTGAAGTAGGGTATTACACCACAACGGTGGCCTGAACCAGTATAAATCTCGTGTCTTCTGCGTTGTGAGTTCGTCGAGTTTGTCTGCGAGATCTTAGCGAGCTAGGGCGTGGATCGGTAGGGGGGAAAGAACTTCGTGCGCAATCCAGAGTTCGAACCTTAAGGGTTTTGCCAGAACCCCACGTCTGACACATTCTAATTATGCAAAAGGATGTACGGTATTTAGTTTTGTATCCCCTTGAATGATGCTTTTTGAGTCAATAAAATTCACTCTTTATAAATAAAACATGTACAAATCGCTAGTTCGTCACGGACCACCAACTGCCTATTGGGGGTACGGATATGTAGGCACCAGCCGCCTGAAAAACTTATTTTGGCTAAGTCGGTTTTCTGGGTCATTAGATTAAGATTGAACTGTTGTCTTTAGCTTTTGTTTTTCTCCAACTGTTTCTTCTCCCGCAAAATCAACTTATCGAAATTACAAATTTAGTCAACTTACATATAGCTATTGTGTGTGTGTGTGTGTGTGTGAAGAAAGTGATAGCATCTCTAGCCAATTCCTTAAAAACCTTTAACTCCTCAAAATAAGGAGTTACAACATCTAGCTGATCCTCCAAATGTTTAGAGGAGCACAACTTATCCTCAGAAGGCAACCCAACTCTCTCACTTTTACTCAACCAACGCCACTTCTTAGGATAATGTCGACTGCTCCCCACTCGCCCGAGGCGCTATCTCTTCCCGCCACCGCCACAGAACCTCGCCGTCGTCGCCACCACAAACCTCGATTCTGGCTACGATGGAACCCGAAGGCAACTCCACTACCCCGCTGGTTCGACATTGTCGGAATTGACCTACATGCTGCCGGCCGCGCCAAGGCCTAGCCTGATACTAGGACCACGATACACATTTCAAAAACTAACACCTAGGAATAAGAAAAGCCCAAGCGCCCTCCTGAGATCAGAGTCGAGGGAGGGTAAGACATCCTACTGGGATGCCCGTCATCAAGCAAGCACTTTCGAAAGCACGAAGAGGTTGGGGACGAAGAACTAGCTGCAGATCATCATGCCGTCAATGAAGGCCAGCTGCAAGGACCTAGTGGCCTCGACGACGCCCAATCTCCCTATGGCTGCTCCGACCGGTGGCAAGAAGGCGAAGAAGCCGACAGAGGCGATGAAGGCACATAGCAAGGCGGTGACAAAGAAGAAGAAGAAGGCACCTGATAAGCTTTTGTGATCTAGTTTTGGATTGCAAATAGTCCCTTATCTTTTCCCAGGGAGTGGATCTAGGTATCTAACCCACGGGAGGATGTGCCTATGACAAAGATTCAAGCAAGTTATTTTTCTCACAAAATGTCCAAGTTTTTCAGGCCTTTTTAAATGAACCTTTTGGTGTAAACATTGATATGGAAATAGGTATGGGCATGATGACTTATACTTACAATCTTGTACTTGTGCGTGGGATCTCGTCTTGATTACAACATAGTTCTCGTCGACACCCGTTACGATGTGGTGACAACATGATGAAGTGGTGAATGTGTCCAAAGTACGTCGCAATCGGTTCATGACCTGCATCAAGAGTCAGTTGTCCAACCGCTGGCCCTTACCGTCACGTAGGGCTAGCTCGGCTATTAAGGTTTTTGTCAGGCAAAGCACTAGTGTTTAATGATTACACCTCATATATCCCCAAGGAATTGATTCCCGCTACTGTACTAATTTGTGTCACCGGTTTTCAGAATACCGTTCCACGCATCCTCACTTCGTACCTCCTCATCGATCAATCTCCAAGATCCCAGATACCCGCGAGGCCTTGGAATGAGAAGAAGACAAAAGACAACACTATTGTGAATCACACATACAAATAACGTCAATTAAGCAAAGTCATTGAACGATCTCATGCACAAATACATAGGGTTGCAAGGCCATGCCTTAAGCCATTGCCTTAAGGTTACTCGCACATCGCGGTCGGATTGCGTGGAGAAAACATTGTAGATGACATAAAGATGATTGATTGATTAATAGTCTTACCGTGTTTCCGATTGCGATGCACCGATTACAAGTATGGCTAACTCGGGGGAGAATGACTATGGTGATGATGGAGATGGGATGGGAAATGGCAACGACAAGGTTATGAATGGCATCTAGTTCTCTGATGTTCCTCTACACTCTCCTCCATCGTGAATTAGGCATGGCCCCCTTTATAACGTCTGATCAGATGGATGCCATGGTGCTCATGGTGACTAGAACGATGGGTGCTACAAGTGACCACGGTTGTACCATACATCGCGGATCACTCTGTTGCCCTTGGTGTGCCCCCAGTTGACATGGCTTGGTTCCTAAACTTGGTATTTCCACGTATATGATGATTTTCTTTCTTCTTTTGGTCCATTTCCTGTGGAAAAACATTTAACAAAGGGATTTCGCAATTTCTTGCATTCATTAATCATTACTTGTAATATCGAAGTGATTCTCAAGGAAAATCCAGGATTCACTACTGCAGGATGCTGCTAACGCGACACTACGATCAGAGACCCTTCGAGAAACTTGTGCAATGCAATAATCGCAAATGGTGTTGTATGAAAACCGTCAGAAATGATGCAAAATGTTTGCGATGAATGATACATCAAACACGATTCAGATTATAGTTGCGTGTGCATTGAGGGGCATATGGTTGATCTATACGAACTGTTTGCGATGAGACAGAACAACAGAAACGGGCAGCCAGATCAAGGTGTGTGCGATATACGGCATACAGTTCACTCCGATGAACTGTTTGCAATGAGTGAGGTGAACACAAACGATTCGGCGTAACAAGATGTGTGTGATACCCTGCAAACGGGTCGGTAATCAGAATTGTGTGCGATCATTATAGACAGCCCATACGGTCTTTTTTGTGAATTGTGTGCTCGTCAGGGCACACAGTTCAACAAACCAACCTGTTGGCGATAATGTAGAAGATCTCTGTCGAATACATATTACTAACCGTCTGCGATGAGATTGACAAACAGAGATATATACAGTCTGCTTAATTTAGTCCTTCTTCTTGTTGTTGTTCTTGTTGGATGGCCCCACGACATCGTCTTGGCGAGGGCGCTTCTTGCCGCTGACCGTTAGCTTTTCATCGCTGCCGCCGTCATCATAGTCGTTGCTGTCGTCGTCCTCCTCCTCCTCGTTCGACCATTCCTCCTCATCATCATCGCTGTCCTCTTCTTCGTCCTCCGACGGCTCCTCGTCCATCTGGTTGTCGTCTGACAACTCCGGAGGCGGCGTCCCTTCCATGAACCGGATATAATCGAGGTCTGGGCTCGACGCTGGACTCATGGAAGACGAGTGGGATGATTCCGACGTTGACCTATCATCTGGCGTCAGACTGCTAGCCGAACTGTCATCCTCGCTATCGCTCGACATGGCTGCAGAGTGTGTGCCGGTGTGTAGCGCGGCCTGCCGGGGACGATGAAGATGGTGGACACTTAAGCAGGGTATGCAGAGAAGAGGAACTGCCAATTGAAGCGGGGGTTGACGTATTATCTAACCGCTGATATAATCAACCGCAATTATTTGTACCCAGTCGCTCCAAATTCCCCGGGTTGCGCCTCCTATTGGCTGGTTTCCTTTTTCAGGACAAAAACAAGGAATGAGTTTTGCGATTATGCACCGATACCGGTACAAACGGAGTAGGACAGTTTGCAAGCAATACATTGAGCTCTTCTTATTGATAAAGCCAGTAATAATCAAACTAGAAAGGAAAAGAAAAAGAAAAAAGACAAAGAAAAATATCTGCACGAATCTTCGCGTAACATCAATGGCATAGGACCTAGATGTGCATTACTTAGAGCACATCTAGATGTGCTTTAGCAATACTGTCAAACAAAACCCCTAATCATCATGGCAAATAGCGCATAGAACATGGCTAATGCGACAACCACAACTACACATGCTAGTTCCTTCTTGTCTCTTGCTTTCATCTGTTGCCTGTGATTGATTCTTTCTTGCTTCATCGTACTGATTGTACATTCCAGATCAGCCAGTTTCTTCTTCAGCTTTACGTTATCTTCTGCGAGCTTGGTGATAACACTCCGAGCCCTGCCATGCCATTCTTCATCCAGCCAGTTAACAAAGGCACAAGCCCCATATCCTTGCCAATGTTAAATAGTATTCTGGATGAGCGGTGGCATTAATTGAAGTAAAATGATGAACTTAATTAGCACTAACCTCTAAGGGGCAACTGAGAAACCGCCTGCCAATGTCGAATCCCTCCGTGCATACACGTCGAGCGGGAGTGTGCCCGTGCACACAACTCAGCTTTTGGTACTTCTCGGTGGCGCAAAACTCGGAGTCGAACTCGTGTTGCGGGAGTCTGCAGTCAAGCTCGGGATCTGGCGGCAGATCGCTTTCCTGGGGGGGGGGGTCATTCAGGACAGATTCAGCAAGGGTCTATACTTTGGACATGCTAAAAAGATCGGGATAGATTGGAACCTGACAGGACGATTCAGATCCATAGTACACCTGCCTTCTGATGACCTTAGGCAAGTGCTCGACGGCGATACAAGCAGGAGCAGCCGCACCGAAACCATCAGCACCACTCGTCCGCATTCCCCAAATGTCAGCGCCACGCAAGGGAATTTGGAGGCTATGTAGGGATTTGGGGGAAATGGGGAAGCTGTGGAGATAATCTAACGGTCGGGAACTACTAATGGCATTATATATATGTTGTATACGGCACACTGTTTGTACATGTTGTTTGTGTTGGGTATTACAACATCACACGCGATTTCCGCACCAAACCGTGTGAGAAGACAACGTAGGTTAGACATGGTTGCCGTTACATAACCGTATGTGATGTACTACCCTATCTATATAATTGAGTTATGGTGAGATCCGTGTAAACAGCCGCTGCGCGGATATCCGTAAAAAAAAAACAGCCGCTCTGCATATAGAGATGGCGGCGGCGGCCTAGGCAGCGGCTACCAGAGAAGAGGTCAATCCTCGGTCGGTGGGCGATGGCAGCGTCATAGGAGGTCAATCCTCGGTCTGTGGTGGGAGATAGGAGGAGCTCAACCATCGAGGTCGACGACGGCGTGATTCAAGCTCATCCATCACGGTCGATGGCGGGATATGATACGTCCATTTTGCATCATGCTTTTATATAGATATTTATTGCATTATGGGCTATTATTACACATTATGTCACAATACTTATGCATATTCTCTCTTATTTTACAAGGTTTACATCAAGAGGGAGAATGCCGGCAGCTGGAATTCTGGGCTGGAAAAGGAGCAAATATTAGAGACCTATTCTGCACAACTCCAAAAGTCCTGAAACTTCACGTAGGCACGTTTTGGAATTAATAAAAAATACTGGCGAAAGAATCAACCAGAGGGGCCCACACCCTGGCCACCAGGGTGGGAGGCGCGCCCTACCCCCTGGGCGCGCCCCCTATCTCGTGGGCCCCCTAGCAGGCCTCCGATGCCCATCTTCTGCTATATGAAGTCTTTCGTCCAAGAAAAAATAAGGAGGAAGCTTTCGGGACGAAACACCGCCGCCACGAGGCGGAACCTTGGCGGAACCAATCTAGGGCTCCGGTAGAGCTGTTCTGCCGGGGAAACATCCCTCTAGGAGGAGGAATCATCACCATCGATCCTCTCATTGGGAGGGGGTCTATCTCCATCAACATCTTCACCAGCACCATCTCCTCTCAAACCCTAGTTCATCTCTTGTATCCAATCTTTGTCTCAAAACCTCAGATTGGTACCTGTGGGTTGCTAGTAGTGTTGATTATTCCTTGTAGTTGATGCTAGTTGGTTTATTTGGTGGAAGATCATATGTTCAGATCCTTTATGCATATTAATACCCCTCTGATTATGAACATGAATGATTTGTGAGTAGTTACGTTTGTTCCTGAGGACATGGGAGAAGTCTTGCTATAAGTAGTCATGTGAATTTGGTATTCGTTCATTATTTTGATGAGATGTATGTTTTCTTTCCTCTAGTGGTGTTATGTGAATGTCGACTACATGACATTCACCATTGTTTGGGCCTAGAGGAAGGCATTTGGAAGTAATAAGTAGATGATGGGTTGCTAGAGTGACAAGCTTAAACCCTAGTTTATGCGTTGCTTCGTAAGGGGCTGATTTGGATCCACATGTTTCATGCTATGGTTAGGTTTACCTTAATACTTCTTTTGTAGAAGCTTGCAATAGGGGTTAATCATAAGTGGGATGCTTGTCCAAGGAAGGGAAACACCCAAGCACCGGTCCACCCACATATCAAATTATCAAAGTAACGAACGCGAATCATATGAGCGTGATGAAAACTAGCTTGACGATAATTCCCATGTGTCCTCGGGAGCGCTTTCCTTTATATAAGAGTTTGTCCAGGCTTTTCCTTTGCTACAAAAAGGATTGGGCCACCTTGCTGCACCTTATTTACTTTTGTTACTTGTTACCCGTTACAAATTACATTATCACAAAACTATTTGTTACCGATAATTTCAGTGCTTGCAGAGAATACCTTATTGAAAACCGCTTGTCATTTCCTTCTGCTCCTCGTTGGGTTCGACACTCTTACTTATCGAAAGGACTACGATAGATCCCCTATACTTGTGGGTCATCAGGATAGTGGAGGCTGAACTTCAGGCGGCAGCCGCACTAAGCTTTGCTCCTCGACCCTGCTGTCTCGGCGTGCCGCCGCATCGCGCTTGTCTGTCTGCTGGGTGGAGGTTGCCGCGCGGCTAATTAATTAAGGTATTCTTTTCATGAGTGGCTTAATTAAGGTATTCAATTCCTAAGTGTAGTACTCTGCGTGTAAATTGACTGGCCATTAATTTTTGTCATTGCACGTCTGGATAACAACATGGAGCGCCCTCAGTAATTATTAAAATAAAACCTTGTGATTTATGCATGCATCTCTGGGCAGCAGTTAATCCGTGTATTAATGTTGTTGTTTGTTTTTAATTACCATTCGTCTGCTGCAGATGGAATGATCTCGATGGATGAAGAATCGGAAAACTGCACTATCAGTGGCCTGACAGAGTTCATGAATTTGGCTGAAAGTACAAAGAGGAGAATTGGTGATGCGGATTACATCCTGTGTCCATGTACTGATTGTGCCAATACAGAGTCACATGAAGTTTCAGATGTCCAGATGCACTTAGTCTCTAGGGGATTCATGGATGGATATACATGTTGGACCAGACACGGTGAAGAAGAGGTCATGGATGAAGATACCCAGGGCAGCGAGATGCCAAACCCCGATCAGTGTCACATGGATGTTGAATCTAACATCAGGGCAGATGCGTCAAGCTACCAATGGAACACCGGAAAGTCGAAACGCCCACTGGAAAACCAAGACGTCCACGCAGATGACGACGATCTTGATATGCTAGATTTTGCTGCTATGATTGCAGATTTTGAGGGCCCAGAAAAGGATATGATTGGGTACAAGGATCTGCCAACTATTGATGCGGACTCCAAGAAAGAATTGTATCCAGGTTGCAAAAAGAAATATTCCAGGTGGAGTGCCACCCTGGCGCTTCTCAGATTTAAAGCAGCAAATGGTCTATCAAACAAGGGCTTCACAGAGATCTTAGGTATTTTCAAAGATATTCTTCCGGAAGATAATGTGCTCCCCAGAAGCACGAATGCAGCGAAGAAAATTGTTTGCCCATTGGAACTTGAAGTACAGAAGATACACGCTTGTGTGAATGATTGTATATTGTACCGTGGTGAGTACAAAGATTTTCGTGCATGTCCCACATGCAAGCATGCATGATACAAGCACAGGAGAGCAAAGGGCAAGTACAAATTGGACGACGAGATCAAGACAGGAATCCCGTTCAAAGTTGTTTGGTACTTGCCTTTAATTCCAAGGTTGAGGCGTTTGTGTGCAAACCCTAGAGAGGCAAAGAGGTTGCGGTGGCATCATGATGAGCGAATTGCGGATAGGTTTATGAGGCACCCGAAAGATGGGTCTCAGTGGGAATTAATCGACAACAACTTTGAAAAATTGCCAAGGATCCTAGAAGTATAAGGCTCGGGGAGTGTACTGATGGGATGAATCCTTTTGGCGATATGAGCACCAATCACAGCACATGGCCGGTGCTTCTGTGCATATATAACCTAGCTCCTTGGTTGTGTATGAAGAAAAAATACATTATGATGTCAATGACTATCCAAGGCCCGAAGCAACCTGGAAATGATATCGACATTTACTTTCAGCTACTGGTAGAAGAACTGCTGACAGTGTGGATAGATGCGCCTGCTGTAAAATGTTATGATGCTTACAGAAAGGAGATTTTCGATCTACATGCGATGCTCGTGCACACCATTAAAGATATGCCGGCATTAGGCAACACATCAGGGCAAAAAACAAGGGGAGATGTAGGGTGTGTCACATGCATGGATAGGACAGCTAGCAGAAGACTTCCCAACTCACGCAAAACAGTGTATTTGCGTCATCGTAGGTTCTTGCGGATGAATCACCCATACCGAAAGATGAAAGCTGAATTTGATGGTACGGTAGAGGTAGGTGTGGCCCCAAGACCCTATGACAGGGAGGTGGTCCACAACATGGCTAAAAAAATTAATGTTGTGCTTGGCAAGAACCACCCTTTGACGGTGAAACTAACACCGAAGGATCAAGTGTTTAAGAAGAAATCGGTGTTCTGGAAATTACCTTACTAGGAGATTCTACGTGTACGTCACTGCATCGATGTCATGCACGTAGAGAAGAACATATGTGAAAGCATCCTTGGTACTCTGCTCAAGATTAAAGGTAAAAGAAAGGATGGTGACGGTTCACGGCTCGATATGCTTGATGATCAATCACAACGCAAGAGTGAAGCCGAAGATGATGACAAATTCATCAAAGCTCGCCAGAGTTACAATTTCAGTACAATAGAAGCAACACAGTTCTTCACCTATTTGTTGTGAGTTAAGACACCCTCTTCCTACTGCGCAAACATCAGAAGTCTCGTGGATGTGAGCTCAGGTAAAATGAAGTTGGGACACATGAAGTCACATGATTGCCATGTAATGTTGACACAAATCCTTCCGGTGGCCATCAAGAATCTGATGGACAAAGATATAAGAAACACACTCATTGACCTCTGTGATTTCTTCAACAAACTATGGCAGAAAGTTGTAGATCCTGAAGAGTTGGATAATATGCAAGATGATATTGCAAGAATATTGTCCAACCTAGAGATGTTTTTCCCACCGTCATTCTTTGATGTCATGGTCCATCTCACTGTGCACCTTGTCGACAAGATAAAGTATTGTGGTCCTGTGTTTCTTCGCAACATGTATCCCTTCGAGGGTTCATGGGAATACTGAAGTGCTTTTGTCAAAACCGAAACCATCCAGAGGCAAGCATCCTACAAGGTTATACCGCGGAGGAGGTGGTTGAGTTTTGCACCGAATACATGAAACAAAGACCTATAGGTTTGCCCCTCTCTCTCCACGAGGGAAGGCTGAAAGGTAAGCCGGTCCTTGCTAGCACGCAAATGGCTGCACCCGGAGAATTGGCAGAGAAAGCCCATTTGACGGTACTGCTTAACAGCCTAGTTCTCATCGCTTATGCCGGAGAACACTTGGCGGAGATACGCCAAAGCTTCTTACCAATGGTGCCTTCATCAGAAGTGGAGATGAAGGAGCACACTAAGAAGTACGCCGAATGGCTGAAGAATCGTTTGGCACAAGGATCCATCGATGACATTGCTACGTGGTTGGCACAAAAGCCATCACCTACAGTGTTGACGTACCAAGCATATGACATAAATGGATACACGTTCTACACTGAGGAACGTGATAAGAAGACCTCGTATCAGAACAGCTCTGTTCGAATAGAATGCAGACTGTAAATGAAGCTGATAAAAGGGTATACTATGGAACCATCAAAGAGATTTGGGAGCTTGACTATGTGAAAGTTAAGGCGGCATTATTCAGGTGCGCATGGATCCCTCTTGGTCAGGTAAGGATTGATGAGTACAGGAAGACCTGTGTTAACAGGACAACGATGGCATATCACGCGGACCCATTCATTCTTGCCAGCGATGCTACCCAGATTTTCTTTGTGGAAGACCCCTTGCATAAGAATGGCCATTTAGCGATGCATGGGAAGAGAAGGGTACTGGGTGTCGACGATGTTGCCGATCAGGATGAGTACGATGAATTTGATGAGTTGCCAGCCAAGGGATCGCGCACCAATGCAACAGAGAAGCGTAAAATCATCAAAAACCCCAAGTTCATTCGGGGTCAACTTAATGATCCCAGTTCCCCCATGTACATGGGAATTAAGCCATAAGACTAGTCTTTATGCCTACCCTGCAACTTAATTCGTTCAATTTAGAACTATCGCGTGTACTGAATTTGTGAGTTATGCCCGGTTTTCTGTTGATGTAAGAACCGTTAATATGTTGACATTGATATGTTGTCAGCTCAGGCAATGAATATGAACTGTTTTTTGTTATTATTATTATTATTATTATTATTATTATTATATCATAGAGGTAGCACACTCAATCGATCTCACTACAGTATGTGTGAACAAAAATATGCAATCTGGTTTGCGAATAGCAGACGGTTCATTGATGAAAGCCGTGTGCCGACCAAACCCCGCCACCCCGCCCATGATCTGAGTCGTCCTTTCTGATCGGCCAGAACTCAAACCCCACGGATCCTACGTCTGCACCGTTGGATGCTCCCAAATCGAACGGCGATCCTCATCCCTTTCGATAGCACATGCAGTTCCGGTTGTAATTTTATTTTTATGCACAAAATGCACGTTAATCTCAAAAATTGTCTTAAATATAGCACATGCACATTCCTGAAATACGCCAGAAAATCAAACTCGTGGTATAATGGTGATTGCGTACCATGGAAATTTTTATGAGGCCATACGATGAAGTCACCGACCACAGGAGTTTGAATTGACACGTCTCCTTTTGGAAAACCATGATCCTTCATGTGAGATGCTCTGGTTTGGAAGGAGCGGTCATCAAAACTTGTGCCAAACTTTACCAATTTTTTTTCACGGGGTCGTGAGAGCACGCCACAGGCACACATCGATTTTGATGATGTCCGAACTCCATCTGAATTTTCTGTAATTAAAATACCAACTAGGCCTACGCCAATGGCCGCACCTCGTGGCCGAAATGTTTAAAACTTCTTCCCGCTTCTTAAACAAACGGATGAAAACTCACAAAGCGACGCACAAATGATCTGTACACCTTTGCTAGGCTGATAGTAAGGGGGTATCATAACTAGTATCATGCATGCCAACTAGGCAATTTTGATGAGATGTCATAGAATTAATTAAATGAAGAAAGAGAAGGTTAAGTATCATATCATGAAACTGTATCATAATAAATGTTATGCTACTATGTGTCATGCATGACAATATAAATAAAGTACTACATATGATACTAGCTACTCTATGATACTATGCATTAGAGCAAGTAAGTACACAATAGAGTGACATAAGACTAGCGACAATGGGTAGTAACATAGAATGTTACTAGTCTATGTTACTACCTCTATAGTGGGGAGTAACATATGTGTAGTAACATGCAACACTTCATTTATTAGGCTATAGACTCATCTTGCCTTGAGATGTGTGATGTTACTCAGACTAGCCACAATGGGTAGTAACATAGACTAGTAACATGCCCATGTGTTACTAGTCTATGTTACTACCTCTATAGTGGGGAGTAACATATATGTGTGGTAACATGCAACACTTCATTTATTAGGCTATAGACACATCTTGCCTTGATATGTACATGTGATGTTACTCATACTACTAGTAACTAGCTATATTACTACTTTCCTCTCTTTCTTCATTTATTGCTTGCCACATCATCTACTTAATTTATCTAGATATGTGTGATGTTACTACCTATGTTACTCCCATTGTGGGTAGTCTCATACTATAGTAAGGCTATACCCACAATGGGAGTAACATAGGTACGTAGTAACATCACACATATCCACTTTCCTCCATTTCTTCATTTATTGCTTGCCACATCATCTATTTTATCTAGATATGTGTGATGTTACTACCTATGTTACTCCCACTGTGGGTAGTCTGGCTATAAGGAATAGAATAGTATATATGTGCTTATTAGTTGGAGGAAAGAGAAGAGAAGCGGGCTCTTGGTTAGTAGAGCCAGCTGCAACACGAGACCCAAGACACTTTATGAGGATGTAAGGTGGGCCAACTATTGATAAACTAGTACGTATATAAAACTTATTATTGTACATGCACGCTAAGAGGTTGGCTGTATATGACATGTCAACTTCGTATAGCCGACCCTTGGTTGTATTATTAACCATGCTCTTAGTGAGGTAGCTAGTATATCATAGACGACTAGCTAGTATCAGACTAGCCACAGTGGGAGTAACTTCAGCAGTAACACCGACTCCAACTCAGCAAACTTGCTTATGTGGTAATAAGTTAATGAGGAGAGAGATAGTTTCAGTAACTTAGCTAGTTACTGTAGCATCACATGTCCCAATGCAATATGAGTCTGTAACCTAAGAAATGAAGCTTTGCATGACACTACACTTATGTTACTACCCACTATGAAGGTAGTAACATATATAGTCTAGGGATATGTGTATGTTACTAGTGTACTACTCTCCATTGTGGCTAGTCTCATACTCCCTCCTTTCCGGTTTAGGCTGGTTGTAATGGTATTATCATAGACGGTATCATGCATGCCAACTAGACTTTCTGGATGATGTGGCACACAAGAGAGGATGTGGTATCATATCATGATACCGTGTCATATTAAATGTTGTACTACTACTTTGTGTGATGCATGACAATTAGTAAGGCAACCTAAGATGTTAACTTATGATACTATGCATTACGGAAGTAGTATCCTAGCTACACTATCATATATATGCATGCATGATACTACTAGTATATATATATATATATAATACTCCCCATTACAAGCAGCCTTATAGGGCTCAATTCATAAATACGTCATTTATGATATATACTCCCTCCGTAAACTAATATAAGAGTGTTTAGGTCACTATTTAGTAATCTAAACACTCTTATATTAGTTTACAGAGGGAGCTAGTACTACTCTATGATACTATATATGCACTATGAAGGTACGTACGTAGTATCATACACTAGTATCATATGCATGGCAATAAATATGATCTATATATGATACTATACTCTATGTATTATACTATGCGCTATAATTAATTAAAGGTAGTATCATATGTACTGTATATTCATGATACTAGTATATGACACTCTCCACTATACTCATGATTTCTGTAACATCCCAAATTTTCAATTTGGTATGTTATACATAGATCATCATTGCATATCATGTTTTATTGCATTTTGACAAATCCTCGATAAATCCTAAGCAACTCAAGGACCCTCGGAGAGAGTTGGGGATTTTTCTTAAATTTTCATATTTGATTTTTTATCAAATAATAAGACGAGGATTTTGGTTTTAATTATTTTCTCTCCGGAAAAATATTTCATTTTAAAATAAACGAGGAGAAAATATGACTTCTCCAAAACAATTGAAATACTGGAGGAAAAATGTTAAAATCATTATTTGGAATTTATTTGGATTTTATTTGCAATTTTTATTGCATGTTTTCAAAATATTTATTTTGATTTAAGAAAATGTTCACCCTATTCTAGATTTTCTAACTAGACGGAGAAAATTTATTTCATATTTTTCTGATTTTTATTTATTTTTCTACGAATTGTTTTCCGCGGAACTTATTTAAAAAAAAACACTGCGCGCGCCCGACCGGGCCGCAGCCCAGCCAGGCCGCCGGCCCACCCCGCGCCCCTCTCCTCCTCGCGCACGAGACGCCGCCGCCGCCATGGCCGAGTCCGGCTCCCGCCGGCCACCCCCTCCCCCAAGTCACCTCCACCCCCTATTTATACCGCCGCCGCCCACACTCTCCCTCACCGCAAGCCGCCGCCGCCGCACTCGCCTCGCCCGCCGCCGCCCGCACGGGATCCGCGCCGCCGCCGCCTTGCGCCGCCGCCGCCGCTCGCCGGAGCCCCGCCCCTCGCCCCCGAGCCACCCGAGCCCCGCAGCCCCGTCGCCGGAGCCCGTCCCCGAGGTAGCCGCACCTCGCCGTTGCCGGTTTTCTTTTGAAACAAAAAACGTTCGTTTTAAAAAAAAAAGAAAACCCTAGATCGGTTTTTTTCGGTTTTATTATTTTGCGAGCGTTCACCGAACCGTTCATTTTAACGAACGCGTTCGTCGGTTTTTCTCTGTTAACGAACGTCCGTTATTTAACCGTTCGTCCGTTTTTCTTTTTCGTCGGATTTTTCTCGTTATTTTCTCCGATTTGATTTCTGATCGAATCTTCGATTCTGTTTAATTTCTCGCTCATTTATCGGAATCAGGCGATTCAAGCGCCTAGAGTTTCGTCTCGAAATTCTCTTTCCGTTTAACCTACTCAAACAAGTTTTTGCAAGAGTAAAATTTGACCTAGATCCAGGTTAGCAAACGAAGTTTCTTTCTTTCGCCGTTTGACTTTCGTTGCTTCTTTCGAGTTGATTCTTTTTGCAAACCGGAGTTCTTAAGCTGAACTTTCTGGTTGGATCTTTCATTCGAGTTTTACCTGTGCATTAGATGAGTACTGATTGTATGCTTGTTTGTTTGCGATAGAGTACCCGGAGTGTGCCGCTTGTTACTTCGACTCGCTAGGTTTTGCGGATCATCAGCAAGGCAAGTAACACTTTGATCATATCCCTTTCATACCCAGTTTTTATGCATTAGATTCAACCCTCAAACATTGCATGAGTAGGATTGATAACATGTGGCTATTGGGAAGTAGTTGATGAGGTAGTACCTATTGCCCTGTTTACAATCAAACCTTTGGGAGTTACTTCACGTTTGCTTATATTGCTATGCTATGCTCGTAGACGTGGATTGGGTTTGAGTGAATTTCCATGACAAATGTGAGATTGTTAATTAATGGTTCAACTTAAGGTGGCTACTTAAATAAACATCTGGGTGGATTGAGGCACCTGGAGAACCCAGTGTTGTCTGATTTTATAAGGTCCGCCACCCAGGCTCAAAGGGATCACAAGATTATTCATGCTAGAAACTTCCGTGTGCAGCCACAAGCTATTATGGGCTCTAGCATAGTTGAGTAGGTTACAAGATCTCTTGAAGAGGTGGGCTAGCAGATGTAGGGGAAAGTAGGTGTACCGGTCCACCCGGAGTAAAGAGTGATTGTTCCTGAAAGACTGTGTCTCGGTCATCCGTTTCTCAAACATCATGCGGTGCGAGAATCAAGCGGAGGCGATCGAGTCTTGTGGGGAAAAGTGCGCAAACCTCTGTGGAGTGTACAAACTAATCATGGTTAGCCGTGTCCCCAGTTATGGACAACTTGAGTATCTAGTACCTGGATTATCATTTGAATCTCATCACCATGTTACTTTTAATTAATTTTGTTGGGTTAATGATGACACTTAATTGGGATTGAGTTGGAGGTACCTTCTCAATGTTTCACAACCACCATGATAGTTAAATAAATTTTATTCCTTTGAAGTAGGATAAAATTGGCTTTTCGCAAAACTGTAACCATAGAGCTTTCCACCAGCCATATATGCATATAGTATAGCATTATTATTGTTCATTGCTCTCTATGTGTTACTTTGCCAGCATATTCTATGTGCTGACCCGTTTTCGGGCTGCAACGTTTCATGTTGCAGACTTTTCAGACGACGAGTAAGGTGTGACACCCAAGTTTTTATTTGGAATTTTCAAAAGATTTTATTTGACTTGAGGGGAGTGACTTAATTCTTTTTCTTCAAGAGAACACTCCCTCTCATATATTTTCTTTATGGCAAAATTTTATTTGGATTCACCCAAGATCTGCCTTTGACCTTGGGAGTTCTTGCTCTTCATTTGGACTCAAGACAAAATATTTTTTTTTCATTTGGGAAAAGAACTTTTGAAAACCTTTTTCTGAATTTGCACTATGGCTTTTGGAAGGTACTTTGCCACTTTCAACTATTCCTTCTTGCCATGGCATAAGTGCAAATCCTCTCTCCTAAACACTCCCTCACCTCTGGATCATGATTTACATCAAATCCAGCAAGTTGAACCTCCCCATGTATTTATTTTCCATTCAAATTCTATTCAAATATTTTCTGTCTTCTATTCTACCACTTGGAGATTTACAAAGGAACTCCATTTTCTGTTTGGACTTTTACCACCAAACTTCTTTCCCCTCCTAGTCCTTTGAACCCTCAACCTAGAACCATGAAGATCCACTGGTCTCCAGTTCAAAAATTTCAAACTACATCAACTGCAAGTTTGGACCAGATTTGCCAAATTTGGTGAAATTCATTCAAAACCTTCTCCAAAAATTCCAAGTAAATTCATGCAGCCTCTGGGTGCATTGAGTGACCAGCTCACCAAGTTACAGCTCCAGCAAAATTCATCTCTTTACCAAAACCTACTGTCGAACACCTGCAGTGCATGGTCTTTGTCAAATTCAGTAAGTTCAGAGATTCAGTCAAGTGGCGGCTGTCGTTTTCTTCAGAAACGGGCATCGATCTCGCCAGTGCCATCGCGTCGCCTTGCTCCTCGTCCTCGCCCACTTGTTCCTGCACCGCACGAGTGCCTGGCATCTTGCGGGCGTCGGCGACGAGCAGCAGAAGGTGCGCCGCCCCGTGACCGACGCCGGCGGTGGCTTTGCGGGCGCCAGCGGGAGACACGGCGCCGCCGACTCCACCCAGCGCCGCCCAAACCACCGGAGCCCGCCGCGTGGCCTTCCACTCCCCCGAATGCGCTGCCGCTCTCGTCGTGAACCGCAGGGCGCGGAGCGCGCTCTCTGCCGCCGTTGAACCCGTGCGGTCACCTCACCGTGGGCAGACGCCATTACGCCAGGGCCAGCTCCGTTTAGCTGCAAAACGAGTCCCGTAACATCCACTGATGCTGCCCGACCGCTCAAACCCTCTGCCAACCCACTGCTCCGCCGTAATCGCTCGCCGGAGATTCTCCGTTCATGGCCACCCCGTCGATCTGCCTATAAATAGAGGTCCCGAGCTTCAACTCGAGCACCCACCAGCCCTGCACTTCCTCTAGAGCACGCCTAGCCACTGGAAGAGCCCCGAGGAGGTCTCCTTCCTCGACTCCGGCCGCCGCGACCCGCCACGGGATCCAGCCTGATTCGCCCCCGTGTGTGCTCCGCAGCCTCCATTCTCTTGCCAGTAACTTCACCATGCATCTCTCGTTCTGACCCGCACTTCAATTTGAAGCTTGCAGCCCTCCACCGGAGTTCCCCATCCTCACCCGAGCCGCCGTCCGCCGGAGATAGTGTCGCCGTCGACGTGGTGCTCCCCGTTGGACGAGTCCACCACCCACCGACGCGGAAGAAGACACTGAAGCTCTTGGTACCCTCCGTTTCTCCTAACTCGCCGTGGTTCGACGCCGGCGTCCATCGCCGTCTTCGGGCGCCGGCGAGCTTTCAAACCTGACATGCGGGCCCCGCGTGTCAGCCTCTGTTTTATTTCCCCGAACCGTTTTCTGTTGACGCCTTCGGGCAAAGTACATCTTCTCTCTTGCGCTTGCACATTTCCAAACGAACCGTTTTCTGTTTTCTCAGTTAAAACCCTGGAACTTTTCTGTTTCATTATAGAAAGGTCCCTGGACAGAAACCTTTATAACTTTTTAATAAAAAGGTATTTTTGAGTGATTCTTTTTCTGACATCCTTCAAATTTTGTCTAGTTTTTTATGGGATTTATTTGGAAAATATTTGGCAAAGTTTCTGTGTGTGTGTTGGTTTTCACGTTAGTACCCGTTTCGTGATTGCCGTAGGTTCCGGGAGAGGTGACGGAGCCGCGAACTTCGCCGAGCTAGACTCCGACTTCTCCGAACCAGGCAAGCATGTTTGAACATTTGATATGGCAGATGTTTTGCATGTTCATGTGAAAGTTTGTGTGTGGCATATGAGTGTCGGTAAATATCTCGTTGCTTGTAAGGCAACGAACCGGTTGTTCCGAAGTTGCAATGACCTCTGATGAGAGGTGGCCAAATCATGTGGTGACATGAAGGGTAGCAACAATTTCACTCAGGGTCAGTCCAGCCAATAGGACAGCGAAGCGGCACTATCTCAAGTATGCCGTCTCTTCGAGCAAAGCCAGCAACAGCACCAGGAGATGATGAACCATGTCATCAATATGGGAAACCACCGTGAACCCTATCAACCACATTCCAAGTTATCTGAGTTACAGAAGACTCGCCCCTCAACTTTTGCTCACACCGACAGGCCACTGGAAGCCGATGATTGGCTTCGCGAGATTGAAAGGAAACTGATTATCGCTCAATGCTCAGATCATGAGAAGGTGCTTTATGCACCACACTACCTTACTGGAGCAGCCGCAACATGGTGGGAAAACTTCCTACACATGCACCCCAGGGAACACAACATCACCTGGGAAGAATTCAAGGAAGGCTTCCGTGGGGCACACATTCCCAGGAGCATCCTAAAGATCAAGAAGAGAGAGTTTGATGACCTGAAGCAAAGGGGCATGACCGTCACAGAATACAACGACCAGTTTACCCAACTGTCTCGTTATGCCTACGACGAGCACATGACAGAAAACAAGAAGATGGAAAAATTCCTGGACGGCCTGGCACCAGCATTAAGATGCCAACTGATTGTACACACCTTTCCGGATTTTAAGACGCTGGTGGACAAGGCCATCACCCTGGAGAATGAGCGCCGTAGTCTGGAAGATATCCGCAAGCGGAAGAGGGACAAGACGGCTCTTGCCCGCAGCAACCGAGGCAAGACTGAGGTCCCAAGGACAGACACGAGGAGATCCACGACTACTGAGCCAAGACCCGTCGGACAATTTCATGCCAGAGACAAGGAGTTCACATACCGTCCAGGGGTCACCTGCTATGCTTGTGGTCAACAAGGGCATTATGCTAAATAGTGCCCGAAGCCAAGAGACTCGGCACCCAAGCCGAACAATGGTGGAAACAATCCAGCCCCCAAGCGCAACAACTTCAATCCCAGCAACAACCGCAGGAAGGGTCACTTGAACCATGTGACCAGGGAAGAAGCGTAGAATGCCCCAGACATCGTGCTCGGTACGTTCCCTGTCAACACAGTACCTGCCACGGTTTTGTTTGATTCTGGAGCTTCCCATTCGTTCGTTTCGAAGAGTTTTGTTTCGCAACATGGTTTTCTGATACTCCCCTTGGAAAAATCTATGATCATCAAGTCCCCCGGAAATAAGCAAATTGCTCAGGGTTACTGCCAAGGAGTGGTCATTGAGTTCGAAGGACTACCATTCCACGCGAATCTCATCGTGTTGGAAAGTAAAGGACTGGATGTCATTTTAGGAATGGACTGGTTGACCACCAACAAAGGATTCATCGACTGTTTCAATTGGACAGTGATTCTCACTCACCATCACGGCAAGACTATAAGAGTTTCCGCTCAAGAAAGGCCACGATCACAGAAACCAAAACTGAACAAGATGGACATCGTAGAATTAAGAAAAGTGCCAGTGGTATGCGAGTTCCCTGATGTGTTCCCGGAAGAACTACCAGGCATGCCACCAGACCGAGAGATCGAATTCAGCATCGAACTAGCACCTGGCACCGCTCCCATTTATAAGAAGCCATATAGAATGGCACCCTCAGAATTGGTGGAGTTAAAGAAGCAGATAAAAGAATTATTGGACAAAGGATTTATTCGAGCCAGCTCCTCACCTTGGGGTTCGCCTGTGTTGTTCGCCAAAAAAAAGGATGGGACTTTAAGGCTGTGCATAGACTATCGAGCCCTCAATATGGTCACCATCAAAAACAAATATCCGATGCCACGAATAAATGATTTGTTTGACCAGCTCGCACAGGCCAAGGTATTCTCGAAAATTGATTTGCGATCGGGATATCACCAATTGAAGGTACGGACGGAAGATATTCCCAAGACAGCTTTCACTTCCAGATATGGGTTATACGAGTTTACGGTGATGCCGTTTGGACTAACAAACGCCCCCGCATATTTCGTCCACCTCATGAACAAAGTATTCATGAAATTCATGGACAAATTTGTGGTGGTATTCATTGACGACATTCTGGTTTACTCAAGGACACCAGGAGAACATGCTGAGCACCTCAGAATTGTTTTGGGAGAATTGAGGAAACATCAGTTGTACGCCAAATTTAGCAAATGCGAATTTTGGCTAAGAAAAGTTGGTTTCTTGGGCCATATATTGAACCAAGAAGGCGTGGCTGTAGACCCAGAAAAGGTCAAGGCCATACTGGACTGGAAGCCACCCGCGAATGTTACAGATGTACGGAGTTTCCTAGGAATGGCCGGATATTACAGGAGATTTATTGAAGGATTCTCCACTGTGGCAAAACCTATAACACAGTTACTCAAGAAGGACAAGAAATTCGTATGGACGGAAGCATGTGAGCAGAGCTTCCAAGTACTCAAGAAGAAGCTAACAACCGCACCAGTCTTAACCGTACCAGACATACACAAGAGCTTTGAGGTGTATTGTGACGCGTCCCGAAAAGGTCTCGGATGTGTGCTAATGCAGGATGGCAAAGTTGTCGCATATGCCTCCAGACAGCTGCGAAAACATGAGGAAAATTACCCAACACATGACTTGGAACTAGCAGCAGTTATACATGCACTCAAGGAGTGGAGGCACTTTCTGTTGGGAAATCGCTGTGAAATATATACAGACCATAAGAGCCTCAAATATATTTTCACACAGCCAGAGCTGAATTTACGCCAACGACGCTGGTTGGAACTGGTCAAGGACTATGACGTCGGTATTCACTACCACCCAGGGAAGGCAAATGTAGTGGCCGATGCCCTTAGTCGAAACCCCAGCCCGAACAGTGACGGTCAGCAAAGTTTGAGGCCTGAGTTTCAGCGAGAGTTCACTCGGCTCAACATGATGTTAGTCTCTGAGGGCACCATATCAAACCTGGAGATACAACCCACCCTAGTGGAACAAATCAAGAAGGCCCAACAGGGACACCCCATTATCGAAGGCATAAAGAAGAAAATGAACCGTAGTAAGACTTCAGAATTCGTCACGGACAGTGAAGGAACATTATGGTACCGGGACAGGCTTTGCGTACCTAACATTGAGGAACTCAAGCAACAGATCTTGACGGAAAGCCACACCGCCCCATACTCGATCCATCCTGGAGGAACCAAAATGTACAAGGACATCCAAGAAAGATTTTGGTGGCACGGGGTGAAAAGAGATATAGCCACATTCATTGCTTGTTGCGATTCATGTCAGCGCATCAAGGCCGAGCACCAAAAGCCAGCAGGGCTACTCCAGCCTAACAGGATACCGGAGTGGAAATGGGATGAAATCGGAATGGACTTCATTGTCGGATTACCCCGAGCGCAACGCGGAAATGACGCCATCTGGGTCATCACAGACCGACTAACCAAGGTTGCTCACTTCATTCCCGTGAAGACTACCTACTCCACACAAAGACTGGCAAAACTCTATCTCTCCCGTATAGTTTGCTTGCACGGAGTCCCAAAGACTATAATATCTGACCGAGGCACCCAATTCGTCTCCAAATTTTGGGATCACCTACAACAAGCTCTGGGCACACAACTGGCTTTCAGTACAGCATACCACCCTCAGACAGATGGACAAACAGAGCGTGTAAACCAAATCCTAGAGGATATGCTAAGAGCCTGTGTACTCACCTATGGATCCAGTTGGGAAGGAAGTTTACCCTATGCCGAATTTGCATACAACAACAGTTACCAAGCCAGCTTGCAAATGGCACCCTTTGAAACATTGTACGGACGGAGGTGTCGTACCCCATTGAATTGGTCAGAAACAGGTGACAGCCGTATCTTCGGCCCAGATATGCTTAAGGAGGCCGAGGAAAAAGTTAAACAAATTAGGGACAGACTCAAGACAGCAGAGAGCCGACAAAAGAGCTACTATGATCAGAAGCATCGTGAGGTCAGCTTTGAACCTGGTGATTCCGTATACCTCCGAGTATCTCCTATGAGGGGTCTGCAACGGTTCAAAATAAAGGGGAAACTAGCCCCAAGATTTATTGGACCATTTTGCGTGAAGGCACGAAGAGGCACGGTAGCCTACCAGCTAGACCTACCCAAGGAGCTGTCAGACGTCCATGACGTATTCCACGTCTCGCAGTTGAGGAAATGTGTGAGCAACCCGGAAAAACATGTACCTCATGAGGACACTGATATACAACCAGATCTCACCTACAGTGAAAGGCCAGTAAAGATTTTAGAAGAATCTGAACGGAGGACCCGTCAGAAAACGACAAAATTCTTCAGGGTCCAGTGGAGCAACCACACTGAGGATGAAGCTACATGGGAAAGGGAGGATTTCCTTCGAGTAGAGTATCCATATCTATTTGAGGATCAGCAGAAATCTCGAGGACGAGATTTTTCCTAAGGGGGTAGGTGTTGTGACACCCAAGTTTTTATTTGGAATTTTCAAAAGATTTTATTTGACTTGAGGGGAGTGATTTAAATTTTTTTTTCTTCAAGAGAACTCTCCCTCTCATATATTTTATTTATGGCAAAAATTTTATTTGGATTCACCCAAGATCTGCCTTTGACCTTGGGAGTTCTTGCTCTTCATTTGGACTCAAGACAAAATATTTTTTTTCATTTGGGAAAAGAACTTTTGAAAACCTTTTTCTGAATTTGCACTATGGCTTTTGGAAGGTACTTTGCCACTTTCAACTATTCCTTCTTGCCATGGCATAAGTGCAAATCCTCTCTCCTAAACACTCCCTCACCTCTGGATCATGATTTACATCAAATCCAGCAAGTTGAACCTCCCCATGTATTTATTTTCCATTCAAATTCTATTCAAATATTTTCTGTCTTCTATTCTACCACTTGGAGATTTACAAAGGAACTCCATTTTCTGTTTGGACTTTTACCACCAAACTTCTTTCCCCTCCTAGTCCTTTGAACCCTCAACCTAGAACCATGAAGATCCACTGGTCTCCAGTTCAAAAATTTCAAACTACATCAACTGCAAGTTTGGACCAGATTTGCCAAATTTGGTGAAATTCATTCAAAACCTTCTCCAAAAATTCCAAGTAAATTCATGCAGCCTCTGGGTGCATTGAGTGACCAGCTCACCAAGTTACAGCTCCAGCAAAATTCATCTCTTTACCAAAACCTACTGTCGAACACCTGCAGTGCATGGTCTTTGTCAAATTCAGTAAGTTCAGAGATTCAGTCAAGTGGCGGCTGTCGTTTTCTTCAGAAACGGGCATCGATCTCGCCAGTGCCATCGCGTCGCCTTGCTCCTCGTCCTCGCCCACTTGTTCCTGCACCGCATGAGTGCCTGGCATCTTGCGGGCGTCGGCGACGAGCAGCAGAAGGTGCGCCGCCCCGTGACCGACGCCGGCGGCGGCTTTGCGGGCGCCAGCGGGAGACACGGCGCCGCCGACTCCACCCAGCGCCGCCCAAACCACCGGAGCCCGCCGCGTGGCCTTCCACTCCCCCGAATGCGCTGCCGCTCTCGTCGTGAACCGCAGGGCGCGGAGCGCGCTCTCTGCCGCCGTTGAACCCGTGCGGTCACCTCACCGTGGGCAGACGCCATTACGCCAGGGCCAGCTCCGTTTAGCTGCAAAACGAGTCCCGTAACATCCACTGATGCTGCCCGACCGCTCAAACCCTCTGCCAACCCACTGCTCCGCCGTAATCGCTCGCCGGAGATTCTCCGTTCACGGCCACCCCGTCGATCTGCCTATAAATAGAGGTCCCGAGCTTCAACTCGAGCACCCACCAGCCCTGCACTTCCTCTAGAGCACGCCTAGCCACTGGAAGAGCCCCGAGGAGGTCTCCTTCCTCGACTCCGGCCGCCGCGACCCGCCACGGGATCCAGCCTGATTCGCCTCCGTGTGTGCTCCGCAGCCTCCATTCTCTTGCCAGTAACTTCACCATGCATCTCTCGTTCTGACCCGCACTTCAATTTGAAGCTTGCAGCCCTCCACCGGAGTTCCCCATCCTCACCCGAGCCGCCGTCCGCCGGAGATAGTGTCGCCGTCGACGTGGTGCTCCCCGTTGGACGAGTCCACCACCCACCGACGCGAAAGAAGACACTGAAGCTCTTGGTACCCTCCGTTTCTCCTAACTCGCCGTGGTTCGACGCCGGCGTCCATCGCCGTCTTCGGGCGCCGGCGAGCTTTCAAACCTGACATGCGGGCCCCGCGTGTCAGCCTCTGTTTTATTTCCCCGAACCGTTTTCTGTTGACGCCTTCGGGCTAAGTACGTCTTCTCTCTTGCGCTTGCGCATTTCCAAACGAACCGTTTTCTGTTTTCTCAGTTAAAACCCTGGAACTTTTCTGTTTCATTACAGAAAGGTCCCTGGACAGAAACCTTTATAACTTTTTAATAAAAAGGTATTTTTGAGTGATTCTTTTTCTGACATCCTTAAAATTTTGTCTAGTTTTTTATGGGATTTATTTGGAAAATATTTGGCAAAGTTTCTGTGTGTGTGTTGGTTTTCACGTTAGTACCCGTTTCGTGATTGCCGTAGGTTCCGGGAGAGGTGACGGAGCCGCGAACTTCGCCGAGCTAGACTCCGACTTCTCCGAACCAGGCAAGCATGTTTGAACATTTGATATGGCAGATGTTTTGCATGTTCATGTGAAAGTTTGTGTGTGGCATATGAGTGTCGGTAAATATCTCGTTGCTTGTAAGGCAACGACCCGGTTGTTCCGAAGTTGCAATGACCTCTGATGAGAGGTGGCCAAATCATGTTGTGACATGAAGGGCAGCAAGGTGGTACTGTCGTAGCATGCCAGCCTTGCGTCATCCGACTTTCTTCGACGTTAACGTGGTTGGAGCCACGTTATCGATCTTTTCCCGCATGTTCCAAAGTTGCGATGACCTCTGATGAGAGGTGGCCTAATCATGTGGTGACATGAAGGGCAGCAAGGTGGTACTGTTGTAGCATGCCAGCCTTGTGTCATCCGACCTTTCCGACGTTAACATGGTTGGAGCCGTGTTATCGTCCCTTCCCCTTTCCGTGCTACCACATGTCTCATTGCCAGGATACGGTTTAGTAAGTTGGTAACCTCTTTCCGTGTACACACCAAACAGAGAGGCCGGGATGATGGTACCTTGGCCCAGGATTAAAGCCAGTCATTCGGTTAGGGGGCATGGGTGTTTCCGGTTGGGACCGAGAGGGGGGGCACCCCCTTATAGCGCGCGTATAGAAATTTGATCCCATGCTACGCGAGGTTGTAGCCTCCCCGACTCAAGGTTTTTCTTGAATGTTGCCGAGGGTGATCCCTGGTTCGGATGGTTAAATTGGGTGTGTACTGGTTAGACGTGTTCCTTCCAGAACACCGTAGACGGAACTAGTCCCCGTGACTACTGAAATCCGTTGGCTGTGGTTAAGTACAAACTCTGCAGAGTCAATTCTTTCCAAATCATCGTATCCATGATCAGTAGTGTATACATTATATCCATATCTATCCATGTGAAAAACTTGTCCCCGGTGAACAAGCTCAAGTGGTAAAATCTCAGGTTTTATTGTTATTCCAGTGGATGGACAAGCTTTATTTTGTGTCTCATGCTTGTGATAATTTATGTCTCCGAGCTGTTGTAATAATGAAATGTGATATAAGCCCTTTAGGTGACGTCGCGCAGACGTCCGATTGTGGCATGTACTCGTTTCTCACTTTCGATATAAGCCCTTTATGTGATGTCGCTCAGACATCCGACTGCGGCATGCACTGTCTTTACTTTCTGTTATAAGCCCTTTATGTGGTGTCGCCCCGACGCCCGACTGTGGCATTATTATTCCGCATTTTCCGCTCGAGGAGTCTTTCAGACACTCGTTTGGCACCTGTATTATTATTCCGCATTTTCCGCTCGAGGAGTCTTTCAGACACTCGTTTGGCACCAGTATTATTATTCCGCATTTTTCGCTCGAGGAGTCTTTCAGACACTCGTTTGGCACCAGTATTATTATTCCGCATTTTCCGCTCGAGGAGTCTTTCAGACACTCGTTTGGCACCCGCATTACTATTCTGCAGTTTCCGCTCGAGGCGTCATTCAGACCCTCGCTTGGCACCCAGTATTTATTATCTCTATGTCTGATCGCTCTGGTTAACTTGTTCATGTGTTTCATGTTTGCATTTGTTATACCATATGTCCGAACTGTCTTGCGAGTACTTTCATAGTACTCACCTGGCTTGTTCATTTGGCCAGATGTTGACGAAGGCGATCTCTTGGATGAAGAGTTTGATAGCGCGTCTGATGCCTAGAGGAGTCCCAGTCAGTCCTGCGCGATCCCGGATATTGGTCACTTATGTTGTTTACGCTTCCGCCCCCCGCAATAAGTCTTCTCGAGCCTCACTCTGACGCTCGATGAGTTGTAGTTTTCTGGAATCATGTCACTCGCTTTGCAGTGATATTTCCACCACCGTTATTATCGTGAGTTAGAAGTTTGCCACCCTATCCACCGTATTGTTTTATCGGCGTGCATGTAATAAATTGTTGGGCAGTCTCTGCTCAACTTTGTATTATATTTAGTACTCCTGGTATTTTTCTGTGACCAATGTATTGTCTATCAGTGAGAAGGAATTCTTCCTCGCTGGTCCGTAACAGGGATTGGTTTCTCAATAATTATTTTATTGAAAAAATGGTCGTGACAAGCTTGGTATCAAAGCCAGGCTGACTGTAGGAAGCCACTAGGTGCGATCGCTAGTCGGTTATTAGCGTCTTTAGTGCTTTTTCAGCATTTTGCAATTGTAGCTATTTTCTGTTGGTCATCATAAAATTTATGACATGACTACTCAGAATTTTTGCCTACTTTTGTAGATGGCTGGCAGCAGCTGTGAGAATCGAGTGTTCACCAACGTGCCCGAGGGGTTTGTCAAGCTCCTCGTCTCCATCACCAAGCTCGCGATCGGGCCAGCAGCTCGCCCGGAGTTCACCCTCTATCAGCACAAGCTCAGTGATGACGTGTCTATGCACCAAGCTGTGGTGCAGTTCAGGGGAGGACGATCTGCTGCTCGCCATTTCTGTTTTACGGGAAGGGCCATGCCTACGGAGAGGCATGCCATGCAGATGGCTGCCCGTGAGGCGATAGCTCGCCTTCGGGACATCCTCCCTACGATGAAGACTCGTCGCTACCGCTACCTCCCATGCCATGTGCCTTACACCAGCCACTATGCGTTCGCCTGCCATCGGGGAGAGCGAGATGAAGCCATCGAGATGGTTGTGGAGTATCTCAAGGCTCTGGAGGAGTCTTTCGACAACCTCGTAGATGATCTTGTGGCTGCCCGCATGGACTTAGTCCGGGGCGGTCCTGCCAGCAGGAAGGAGCTTCTCCACACGGCGCCGCCTCTGACATTCGTCTCGACTTTAGCCTCGTATGCACCGGCCGTTTTGGCCACTGCTCGCCGTCTGCCTACCACTGAGGAGTTCGACCGAGTCATCGCTCCTACTCCAGTCAGAGCCGCACCGCCTGCCGCACACGCTCTACCGCCAGTCGCCCCCGCACCATCACCGCAGCGCAGCGTCGCACGCCAGGAGCCAGCTAGAGAGGAGGAGGTTGATTCTCCTGGACCGCTGAGCCTTGCCCTCGGCAAGGGGAAGGAGATCTTCACCATCTCCGACTGAGAGCACCGAGTAGCCGCGTGTTATGCCTGCTTGTTTGATGTGTTGTTTTTATCTGTACGCTAGTTTGTGTTGGTGTGTTTGCTGCCTTCCGGAGTAGTACGCTAGTTTTTAATAACATGTCAGGATTGTGTACGCACAACCTGAGTGCTGTATCTTGTGTTTGCTTTCGCATGTAAGATTTGTGTTAAGCACTTCTTCTCCGTGAAAATCATTTGTGTTTCTTGAAAACCTTGAAGCCTTTTTGATTATTGCCCTTGCAAGGGTTTTCCTGCGCTACACAGCTTCTCTCATGGGTTTTGCAAATGATACCCCAGACTGGAAAAATGTCTCGCCCTTGGACTCGCTCTATGCCCAATCAGCCAGAAGAGGTTTACGGAACACAGACCAGCAACAATTTCACTCAGGGTCAGTCCAGCCAACAGGACAGCGAAGCGGCACTATCTCAAGTATGCCGTCTCTTCGAGAAAAGCCAGCAACAGCACCAGGAGATGATGAACCATGTCATCAATATGGGAAACCACCGTGAACCCTATCAACCACATTCCAAGTTATCTGAGTTACAGAAGACTCGCCCCTCAACTTTTGCTCACACCGACAGGCCACTGGAAGCTGATGATTGGCTTCGCGAGATTGAAAGGAAACTGATTATCGCTCAATGCTCAGATCATGAGAAGGTGCTTTATGCACCACACTACCTTACTGGAGCAGCCGCAACATGCTGGGAAAACTTCCTACACATGCACCCCAGGGAACACAACATCACTTGGGAAGAATTCAAGGAAGGCTTCCGTGGGGCACACATTCCCAGGAGCATCCTAAAGATCAAGAAGAGAGAGTTTGATGACCTGAAGCAAAGGGGCATGACCGTCACAGAATACAACGGCCAGTTTACCCAACTGCCTCGTTATGCCTACGATGAGCACATGACAGAAAACAAGAAGATGGAAAAATTCCTGGACGGCCCGGCACCAGCATTAAGATGCCAACTGATTGTACACACCTTTCCGGATTTTAAGACGCTGGTGGACAAGGCCATCACCCTGGAGAATGAGCGCCGTAGTCTGGAAGATATCCGCAAGCGGAAGAGGGACAAGACGGCTCTTGCCCGCAGCAACCAAGGCAAGACTGAGGTCCCAAGGACAGACACGAGGAGATCCACGACTACTGAGCCAAGACCCGTCGGACAATTTCATGCCAGAGACAAGGAGTTCACATACCGTCCAGGGGTCACCTGCTATGCTTGTGGTCAACAAGGGCATTATGCTAAACAGTGCCCGAAGCCAAGAGACTCGGCACCCAAGCCGAACAATGGTGGAAACAATCCAGCCCCCAAGCGCAACAACTTCAATCCCAGCAACAACCGCAGGAAGGGTCACTTGAACCATGTGACCAGGGAAGAAGCGCAGAATGCCCCAGACATCGTGCTCGGTACGTTCCCTGTCAACACAGTACCTGCCACGGTTTTGTTTGATTCTGGAGCTTCCCATTCGTTCGTTTCGAAGAGTTTTGTTTCGCAACATGGTTTTCTGATACTCCCCTTGGAAAAATCTATGATCATCAAGTCCCCCGGAAATAAGCAAATTGCTCAGGGTTACTGCCAAGGAGTGGTCATTGAGTTCGAAGGACTACCATTCCACGCGAATCTCATCGTGTTGGAAAGTAAAGGACTGGATGTCATTTTAGGAATGGACTGGTTGACCACCAACAAAGGATTCATCGACTGTTTCAATTGGACAGTGATTCTCACTCACCATCACGGCAAGACTATAAGAGTTTCCGCTCAAGAAAGGCCACGATCACAGAAACCAAAACTGAACAAGATGGACATCGCAGAATTAAGAAAAGTGCCAGTGGTATGCGAGTTCCCTGATGTGTTCCCGGAAGAACTACCAGGCATGCCACCAGACCGAGAGATCGAATTCAGCATCGAACTAGCACCTGGCACCGCTCCCATTTATAAGAAGCCATATAGAATGGCACCCTCAGAATTGGTGGAGTTAAAGAAGCAGATAAAAGAATTATTGGACAAAGGATTTATTCGAGCCAGCTCCTCACCTTGGGGTTCGCCTGTGTTGTTCGCCAAAAAAAAGGATGGGACTTTAAGGCTGTGCATAGACTATCGAGCCCTCAATATGGTCACCATCAAAAACAAATATCCGATGCCACGAATAAATGATTTGTTTGACCAGCTCGCACAGGCCAAGGTATTCTCGAAAATTGATTTGCGATCGGGATATCACCAATTGAAGGTACGGACGGAAGATATTCCCAAGACAGCTTTCACTTCCAGATATGGGTTATACGAGTTTACGGTGATGCCGTTTGGACTAACAAACGCCCCCGCATATTTCGTCCACCTCATGAACAAAGTATTCATGAAATTCATGGACAAGTTTGTGGTGGTATTCATTGACGACATTCTGGTTTACTCAAGGACACCAGGAGAACATGCTGAGCACCTCAGAATTGTTTTGGGAGAATTGAGGAAACATCAGTTGTACGCCAAATTTAGCAAATGCGAATTTTGGCTAAGAAAAGTTGGTTTCTTGGGCCATATATTGAACCAAGAAGGCGTGGCCGTAGACCCAGAAAAGGTCAAGGCCATACTGGACTGGAAGCCACCCGCGAATGTTACAGATGTACGGAGTTTCCTAGGAATGGCCGGATATTACAGGAGATTTATTAAAGGATTCTCCACTGTGGCAAAACCTATAACACAGTTACTCAAGGACAAGAAATTCGACGGAAGCATGTGAGCAGACCTTCCAAGTACTCAAGAAGAAGCTAACAACCGCACCAGTCTTAACCGTACCAGACATACACAAGAGCTTTGAGGTGTATTGTGACGCGTCCCGAAAAGGTCTCGGATGTGTGCTAATGCAGGATGGCAAAGTTGTCGCATATGCCTCCAGACAGCTGCGAAAACATGAGGAAAATTACCCAACACATGACTTGGAACTAGCAGCAGTTATACATGCACTCAAGGAGTGGAGGCACTTTCTGTTGGGAAATCGCTGTGAAATATATACAGACCATAAGAGCCTCAAATATATTTTCACACAGCCAGAGCTGAATTTACGCCAACGACGCTGGTTGGAACTGGTCAAGGACTATGACATCGGTATTCACTACCACCCAGGGAAGGCAAATGTAGTGGCCGATGCCCTTAGTCGAAACCCCAGCCCGAACAGTGACGGTCAGCAAAGTTTGAGGCCTGAGTTTCAGCGAGAGTTCACTCGGCTCAACATGATGTTAGTCTCTGAGGGCACCATATCAAACCTGGAGATACAACCCACCCTAGTGGAACAAATCAAGAAGGCCCAACAGGGACACCCCATTATCGAAGGCATAAAGAAGAAAATGAACCGTAGTAAGACTTCAGAATTCGTCACGGACAGTGAAGGAACATTATGGTACCGAGACAGGCTTTGCGTACCTAACATTGAGGAACTCAAGCAACAGATCTTGACGGAAAGCCACACCGCCCCATACTCGATCCATCCTGGAGGAACCAAAATGTACAAGGACATCCAGGAAAGATTTTGGTGGCACGGGGTGAAAAGAGATATAGCCACATTCATTGCTTGTTGCGATTCATGTCAGCGCATCAAGGCCGAGCACCAAAAGCCAGCAGGGCTACTCCAGCCTAACAGGATACCGGAGTGGAAATGGGATGAAATCGGAATGGCCTTCATTGACGGATTACCCCGATCGCAACGCGGAAATGACGCCATCTGGGTCATCACAGACCGACTAACCAAGGTTGCTCACTTCATTCCCGTGAAGACTACCTACTCCACACAAAGACTGGCAAAACTCTATCTCTCCCGTATAGTTTGCTTGCACGGAGTCCCAAAGACTATAATATCTGACCGAGGCACCCAATTCGTCTCCAAATTTTGGGATCACCTACAACAAGCTCTGGGCACACAACTGGCTTTCAGTACAGCATACCACCCTCAGACAGATGGACAAACAGAGCGTGTAAACCAAATCCTAGAGGATATGCTAAGAGCCTGTGTACTCACCTATGGATCCAGTTGGGAAGGAAGTTTGCCCTATGCCGAATTTGCATACAACAACAGTTACCAAGCCAGCTTGCAAATGGCACCCTTTGAAACATTGTACGGACGGAGGTGTCGTACCCCATTGAATTGGTCAGAAACAGGTGACAGCCGTATCTTCGGCCCAGATATGCTTAAGGAGGCTGAGGAAAAAGTTAAACAAATCAGGGACAGACTCAAGACAGCACAGAGCCGACAAAAGAGCTACTATGATCAGAAGCATCATGAGGTCAGCTTTGAACCTGGTGATTCCGTATACCTCCGAGTATCTCCTATGAGGGGTCTGCAACGGTTCAAAATAAAGGGGAAACTAGCCCCAAGATTTATTGGACCATTTTGCGTGAAGGCACGAAGAGGCACGGTAGCCTACCAGCTAGACCTACCCAAGGAGCTGTCAGACGTCCATGACGTATTCCACGTCTCGCAGTTGAGGAAATGTGTGAGCAACCCGGAAAAACATGTACCTCATGAGGACACTGATATACAACCAGATCTCACCTACAGAGAAAGGCCGGTAAATATTTTAGAAGAATCTGAACGGAGGACCCGTCAGAAAACGACAAAATTCTTCAGGGTCCAGTGGAGCAACCACACTGAGGATGAAGCTACATGGGAAAGGGAGGATTTCCTTCGAGTAGAGTATCCATATCTATTTGAGGATCAACAGAAATCTCGAGGACGAGATTTTTCCTAAGGGGGTAGGTGTTGTGACACCCAAGTTTTTATTTGGAATTTTCAAAAGATTTTATTTGACTTGAGGGGAGTGATTTAAATTTTTTTTTCTTCAAGAGAACTCTCCCTCTCATATATTTTATTTATGGCAAAAATTTTATTTGGATTCACCCAAGATCTGCCTTTGACCTTGGGAGTTCTTGCTCTTCATTTGGACTCAAGACAAAATATTTTTTTTCATTTGGGAAAAGAACTTTTGAAAACCTTTTTCTGAATTTGCACTATGGCTTTTGGAAGGTACTTTGCCACTTTCAACTATTCCTTCTTGCCATGGCATAAGTGCAAATCCTCTCTCCTAAACACTCCCTCACCTCTGGATCATGATTTACATCAAATCCAGCAAGTTGAACCTCCCCATGTATTTATTTTCCATTCAAATTCTATTCAAATATTTTCTGTCTTCTATTCTACCACTTGGAGATTTACAAAGGAACTCCATTTTCTGTTTGGACTTTTACCACCAAACTTCTTTCCCCTCCTAGTCCTTTGAACCCTCAACCTAGAACCATGAAGATCCACTGGTCTCCAGTTCAAAAATTTCAAACTACATCAACTGCAAGTTTGGACCAGATTTGCCAAATTTGGTGAAATTCATTCAAAACCTTCTCCAAAAATTCCAAGTAAATTCATGCAGCCTCTGGGTGCATTGAGTGACCAGCTCACCAAGTTACAGCTCCAGCAAAATTCATCTCTTTACCAAAACCTACTGTCGAACACCTGCAGTGCATGGTCTTTGTCAAATTCAGTAAGTTCAGAGATTCAGTCAAGTGGCGGCTGTCGTTTTCTTCAGAAACGGGCATCGATCTCGCCAGTGCCATCGCGTCGCCTTGCTCCTCGTCCTCGCCCACTTGTTCCTGCACCGCATGAGTGCCTGGCATCTTGCGGGCGTCGGCGACGAGCAGCAGAAGGTGCGCCGCCCCGTGACCGACGCCGGCGGCGGCTTTGCGGGCGCCAGCGGGAGACACGGCGCCGCCGACTCCACCCAGCGCCGCCCAAACCACCGGAGCCTGCCGCGTGGCCTTCCACTCCCCCGAATGCGCTGCCGCTCTCGTCGTGAACCGCAGGGCGCGGAGCGCGCTCTCTGCCGCCGTTGAACCCGTGCGGTCACCTCACCGTGGGCAGACGCCATTACGCCAGGGCCAGCTCCGTTTAGCTGCAAAACGAGTCCCGTAACATCCACTGATGTTGCCCGACCGCTCAAACCCTCTGCCAACCCACTGCTCCGCCGTAATCGCTCGCCGGAGATTCTCCGTTCACGGCCACCCCGTCGATCTGCCTATAAATAGAGGTCCCGAGCTTCAACTCGAGCACCCACCAGCCCTGCACTTCCTCTAGAGCACGCCTAGCCACTGGAAGAGCCCCGAGGAGGTCTCCTTCCTCGACTCCGGCCGCCGCGACCCGCCACGGGATCCAGCCCGATTCGCCCCCGTGTGTGCTCCGCAGCCTCCATTCTCTTGCCAGTAACTTCACCATGCATCTCTCGTTCTGACCCGCACTTCAATTTGAAGCTTGCAGCCCTCCACCGGAGTTCCCCATCCTCACCCGAGCCGCCGTCCGCCGGAGATAGTGTCGCCGTCGACGTGGTGCTCCCCGTTGGACGAGTCCACCACCCACCGACGCGGAAGAAGACACTGAAGCTCTTGGTACCCTCCGTTTCTCCTAACTCGCCGTGGTTCGACGCCGGCGTCCATCGCCGTCTTCGGGCGCCGGCGAGCTTTCAAACCTGACATGCGGGCCCCGCGTGTCAGCCTCTGTTTTATTTCCCCGAACCGTTTTCTGTTGACGCCTTCGGGCAAAGTACGTCTTCTCTCTTGCGCTTGCGCATTTCCAAACGAACCATTTTCTGTTTTCTCAGTTAAAACCCTGGAACTTTTCTGTTTCATTACAGAAAGGTCCCTGGACAGAAACCTTTATAACTTTTTAATAAAAAGGTATTTTGAGTGATTCTTTTTCTGACATCCTTCAAATTTTGTCTAGTTTTTTATGGGATTTATTTGGAAAATATTTGGCAAAGTTCTGTGTGTGTGTTGGTTTTCACGTTAGTACCCGTTTCGTGATTGCCGTAGGTTCCGGGAGAGGTGACGGAGCCGCGAACTTCGCCGAGCTAGACTCCGACTTCTCCGAACCAGGCAAGCATGTTTGAACATTTGATATGGCAGATGTTTTGCATGTTCATGTGAAAGTTTGTGTGTGGCATATGAGTGTCGGTAAATATCTCGTTGCTTGTAAGGCAACGACCCGGTTGTTCCGAAGTTGCGATGACCTCTGATGAGAGGTGGCCAAATCATGTGGTGACATGAAGGGCAGCAAGGTGGTACTGTTGTAGCATGCCAGCCTTGCGTCATCCGACTTTCTTCGACGTTAACGTGGTTGGAGCCACGTTATCGATCTTTTCCCGCATGTTTCAAAGTTGCGATGACCTCTGATGAGAGGTGGCCTAATCATGTGGTGACATGAAGGGCAGCAAGGTGGTACTGTTGTAGCATGCCAGCCTTGTGTCATCCGACCTTTCCGACGTTAACATGGTTGGAGCCGTGTTATCGTCCCTTCCCCTTTCCGTGCTACCACATGTCTCATTGCCAGGATACGGTTTAGTAAGTTGGTAACCTCTTTCCGTGTACACACCAAACAGAGAGGCCGGGATGATGGTACCTTGGCCCAGGATTAAAGCCAGTCATTCGGTCAGGGGGCATGGGTGTTTCCGGTTGGGACCGAGAGGGGGGGCACCCCCTTATAGCGCACGTATAGAAATTTGATCCCATGCTACGCGAGGTTGTAGCCTCCCCGACTCAAGGTTTTTCTTGAATGTTGCCGAGGGTGATCCCTGGCTTCGGATGGTTAAATTGTGTGTGTACTGGTTAGACGTGTTCCTTCCAGAACACCGTAGACGGAACTAGTCCCCGTGACTACTGAAATCCGTTGGCTGTGGTTAAGTACAAACTCTGCAGAGTCAATTCTTTCCAAATCATCGTATCCATGATCAGTAGTGTATACATTATATCCATATCTATCCATGTGAAAAACTTGTCCCCGGTGAACAAGCTCAAGTGGTAAAATCTCAGGTTTTATTGTTATTCCAGTGGATGGACAAGCTTTATTTTGTGTCTCATGCTTGTGATAATTTATGTCTCCGAGCTGTTGTAATAATGAAATGTGATATAAGCCCTTTAGGTGACGTCACGCAGACGTCCGACTGTGGCGTGTACTCGTTTCTCACTTTCAATATAAGCCCTTTATGTGATGTCGCTCAGACATCCGACTGCGGCATGCACTGTCTTTACTTTCTGTTATAAGCCCTTTATGTGGTGTCGCCCCGACGCCCGACTGTGGCATTATTATTCCGCATTTTCCGCTCGAGGAGTCTTTCAGACACTCGTTTGGCACCTGTATTATTATTCCGCATTTTCCGCTCGAGGAGTCTTTCAGACACTCGTTTGGCACCAGTATTATTATTCCGCATTTTCCGCTCGAGGAGTCTTTCAGACACTCGTTTGGCACCAGTATTATTATTCCGCATTTTCCGCTCGAGGAGTCTTTCAGACACTCGTTTGGCACCCGCATTACTATTCTGCAGTTTCCGCTCGAGGCATCATTCAGACCCTCGCTTGGCACCCAGTATTTATTATCTCTATGTCTGATCGCTCTGGTTAACTTGTTCATGTGTTTCATGTTTGCATTTGTTATACCTTATGTCCGAACTATCTTGCGAGTACTTTCATAGTACTCACCTGGCTTGTTGATTTGGCCAGATGTTGACGAAGGCGATCTCTTGGATGAAGAGTTTGATAGCGCGTCCGATGCCTAGAGGAGTCCCAGTCAGTCCTGCGCGATCCCGGATATTGGTCACTTATGTTGTTTACGCTTCCGCCCCCCGCAATAAGTCTTCTCGAGCCTCACTCCGACGCTCGATGAGTTGTAGTTTTCTGGAATCATGTCACTCGCTTTGCAGTGATATTTCCACCACCGTTATTATCGTGAGTTAGAAGTTTGCCACCCTATCCGCCGTATTGTTTTATCGGCGTGCATGTAATAAATTGTTGGGCAGTCTCTGCTCAACTTTGTATTATATTTAGTACTCCTGGTATTTTTCTGTGACCAATGTATTGTCTATCAGTGAGAAGGAATTCTTCCTCGCTGGTCCGTAACAGGGATTGGTTTCCCAATAATTATTTTATTGAAAAACCGGTCGTGACATAAGGTGCCTTAGGTCGTGGTCTTATACTCAGTGATGCCGCTGGAGTGATGGACTCACTTATCTTCCAAGTCTTCCGCTGTTATCGTTATTAGATGGCCTTAAGCCATGTTTAGCATACTTAATCTCTTTGGAGATATTCGATGTAATAAGTGTGTGATTGCTACTCTGTTATAAATCCTCCATTTGTACTGTGCGTGTCAGCATTACTAATCCAGGGATGACACTGGTGCACAGCAGCACAGGCCATTTGAGGTCTGGTCGCTACAAAGTTGGTATCAGAGCACACGCTGACTGTAGGACACGACCACTAAGCTTAAGCCCTAGAAAGCTTCTCTCTTCTCATTTCTGACCCCTCTCCACTTTCTACTCTTTTAGGAATGGCGAATGCAAGGAGCAAGTTCATGCAACCAGATGAAGACACACTGTTTGGTCGACACTTGAAGGAAGTCACGAAGTAGTTGAACATAGGAATACCAAGCATCACCGGAACCTACAACGCCACATTACCTGAAGAGGAGAGCTGGAAGATTCAAGTTATCATTCCAGGAAGGACGTTTGTGCCAATTACGGAACCCATGAGATTGGTTTTCGAAACACCAACTTGGAGTTTAGGGAAGAGCATGGCCTCACACATCGCCATGGGACGCATTGGAGAAGTCTATCACCAGGAGCTTAAGGATACAATTTATCAGATTTGTGGACGTCGAGACGCGCAATGGGAGATGATCAAGACCAAGAAGTATGGATCAATTGCAGCTTTCATCCAGGAGCAGAACCAACATATTCGTCGCCAGGAGAACCAGATGTGCACGGACAAGGAAGAACTGAAGAAGGCATTAACGAAGATCAAGGAGCTCCAAGAAGAACTCAAGGCTACACGCGAAGATTATTTGGAGGAAATCAACACACTAGTAGGGAAGATTGACGACCTGGAGAAGAAGATTGGAGCATTCGTGGGAAATCCAGTGCCAAAAGCAGAAGTCGACGAATGCGCTTGTCCGGATAACTACATCATCATCGACGAGACCGACTCGGAACCAAGTGAAGACGACTGGTTTGATGAAGCTGGAGCAGACATCATGGAGTCTTCAACGGATCAGAATTTCTAGTAGACCACCATATCAGTAGTAGTTTTCCCCCATTTGATAGTATAGTTCAAGCACTTTGTAACGCTAGTTAGATCGATTGTTTTGCCTTGTTTGAATTGATTGAGTGATATTGATTGAATTTGTCTCATGAGCATATGGGTAGTGTTTTCTCTCTAGACCTCATTCTATTCTCAACTCTCATCTTTTCTAAACCTATCAGATGCCTTCGAGACGCGACACCGGATTTGTTTTCCCGCCAGAGATGACCTAGTTGATTCAGCAACAGAATGCCCTGATGCAAGTGTTAGTGCAGAACCAAGGCAACAACAACAACAACCCACCGCCACCACCACCTGTTGATCACTTAGCCCGTTTCTTAAGGCTAAATCCGCCGGTGTTTTCCAGTAGCACCGAGCCGATTGTAGCAGATGATTGGCTCCGCAAAGTTGGAAGGGAGTTGACCACTGCAGGATGCATAGATGCGGAAAGAGTGCGTTTTGCCGCACATCAGCTTGATGGACCCGCAGCATCATGGTGGGAGAATTATACAGCCACGCACCCTATTGACACTGTCACATGGGACCAGTTTCAGCAAGCTTTCCGTACTGCTCATGTTTCAGCAGGAGCTATGGCTATGAAGAAGCGTGAGTTTCGTAACCTACGCCAAGGAGGACGCACCGTAGGCCAGTATGTGGAGGATTTCAGTAAGTTAGCACGTTATGCACCAGATGACGTTGCTACAGACGCTGCCAAGCAAGAGAAATTCTTGGAAGGACTGAATGATGAACTGAGTATGCAGTTGATGGTAGCAACCTTCAACAACTACCAGGAAATGGTAGATAGAGCTCTCATGATTGAAGGGAAGCAACAGCAGATTGAAAACCGCAAGAGGAAGTATGGACAAGGGAAGTACAATTCTGGAGCCCAGCAGAAGCCACGATTTACCCCGAAGCCGGGAGGACAGTTTCAGCATACCCATGGAGGAGGTAGTTCGCACAACCATAATGGCTCCAAGAATGGTAATGGGAATGGAGGAGGAAACGGACAGAACCGCACCAACCCATCTACCCCAACCAAGAGAGATCTAAGTCACATTACTTGTTTCAAGTGCCAGAAGACGGGACATTATGCTACTGATTGTCCCGAAGCCCAAAATGGAAATGGCAATGGAAGCTCTGGGAAGAAGCCGAACCCGTTCAACAAAGGACATGTGAACCACGTGAGCGTGGAGGAGGTTGAAGCTCAGCCTGATGTAGTAATAGGTAAGTTTTTGGTTAAGTCATTTACTGCAACCGTTCTTTTCGATACTGGTGCATCGCATTCATACATATCAAGGGGATTCGTAAATAAGTTTAAGATGTCCACCCAAGTTCTCAAAACCCCTATGTTAGTAACCTCGCCAGGAGCAGAGTATATGGCCACCCAAGGATGTTTTCGGATACCATTGGCCATTGGTAGGCATGTTTTCCCCTCAGACCTCATTGTTTTGGAATCGCAAGGTTTGGATGTGATTTTGGGAATGGATTGGCCATCGTTGTATGGAGGAAACATCGATTGTGCCAACAAGACGATTTTGCTTACCACCCCGGAAGGAAAGAGGATCAAGTATGTATCCCGGCATATGCCGAAGAGGACTCAAGTGAATTCCTTATCAGGAGTTGTACAGGAGGAAGTACCAGTGGTGAAGGATTATCCGGATGTATTTCCAGAAGATTTGCCAGGCATGCCGCCAGATAGAGACATTGAGTTTTTGATTGAACTTTTGCCAGGCACAGGGCCAATATCTAAGAGACCATACAGGATGCCTGCAAAGGATTTGGAGGAAATTAAGAAGCAGATCAAGGAGTTACTGGATAAAGGCTATATTCGCCCAAGTTCGTCACCTTGGGGATCCCCAGTACTTCTAGTGGAGAAGAAAGATGGATCACTAAGGATGGTTATTGATTACCGAGGTTTGAATGAAGTGACCATCAAAAACAAGTACCCACTTCCGATGATCAATGATTTGTTTGACCGCTTACAAGGAGCTAAAGTATTTTCCAAGATCGATCTACGATCAGGGTACCATCAGTTAAAGATTCAAGAGCATGATATACCCAAGACGGCTTTTACCACCAGATATGGATTGTATGAGTATACCGTTATGTCATTTGGTCTGACTAACGCACCTGCCTATTTCATGAACCTGATGAACAAAGTGTTTATGGAGTTTTTGGATAAGTTCGTCGTGGTGTTCATTGATGATATTTTAATCTTTTCCAAGGATGAAGAAGAGCATGAGGAGCATTTACGATTGGTACTTGAGAAGCTCAGAGAACATCAATTATATGCCAAGTTCAGCAAATGTGAGTTTTGGTTGAAGGAAGTTGGATTCCTTGGACATGTTATTTCTGGAGAAGGAATAGCAGTAGACCCTGCCAAGGTTGACACAGTGACAAGTTGGGAATCACCCACGACAGTTGGAGAAATCCGGAGTTTCCTTGGACTTGCAGGATACTACCGGAGATTTATCGAGAATTTCTCAAAGATTGCTAAGCCCATGACTGAGCTATTGAAGAAGGACACCAAATTCAATTGGACTGAGGAATGTGAAGCTAGTTTCCAAGAGCTGAAGAAACGATTGGTTACCTCACCAGTGTTGATTCTGCCCGATCAACGCAAGGATTATGAAGTTTATTGCGACGCTTCTCGTCGAGGACTTGGAGCAGTGCTGATGCAGGAAGGAAGAGTTGTGTCGTATGCTTCACGACAACTTAAACCCCATGAGAAGAATTATGCTACGCATGATTTGGAATTAGCAGCCGTGGTGCATGCATTGAAAACATGGAGACATTTTCTCATCGGAAACCATTGTGAGGTGTACACGGATCACAAGAGTTTGAAGTATATTTTCACGCAGAAGGAGTTCAATCTCAGACAGAGGAGATGGTTGGAGCTCATTAAAGATTATGATATGAGATTGCATTATCACCCAGGGAATACCAAGATGTATTTGGATTTGAAGAATACTTTCTGGTGGACCGGAATGAAGAAGGATATTGCGGAGTATGTAGCAGTTTGTGATGTATGTCAGAGAGTGAAGGCAGAGCATCAGAAGCCAGCAGGATTGCTGCAACCATTGCCGATACCCGAATGGAAGTGGGATAAAATATGCATGGATTTTATCACAGGATTACCCAGGACTCGTTCAGGCTATGACTCGATATGGGTTGTAGTCGACCGTTTGACGAAAGTGGCTCATTTCATTCCAGTGAAGACCACTTACACCAGTGCTAAGTTGGCAAAGATATACATGACCAGGATCGTATGTTTGCATGGAGTTCCAAGGACCATTGTATCAGACAGAGGAACCCAATTTACCTCGAAGTTTTGGAAGCAGTTACATGAAACATTGGGAACCAGGCTGGAATTTAGTACAGCTTTCCACCCACAGACAGATGGACAGACTGAGAGAGTCAACCAGATTTTGGAGGACATGTTGAGAGCATGTGCACTAGATTATGGATCCAGCTGGGACGACAATTTGCCATATGCGGAGTTTTCATATAACAACAGTTATCAAACCAGTTTGAAGATGGCCCCTTTCGAAGCCTTGTACGGAAGGAGGTGTAGAACACTGTTGTTATGGGACGAAGTTGGAGACCGTCAGTTGTTTGGACCAGATTTGATTAAGGAGTCTGAACAGAAAGTGAGGTTGATTCGCGATAGGCTCAAGGTAGCCCAGTCCAGGCAGAAGAGTTATGCCGATTCTAAACGAAAGGAGACCGTTCACGAAGTCGGAGACAGAGTGTATCTTCGAGTATCACCACTTCGTGGAGTGAAGCGCTTTGGAGTTAAGGGAAAGTTAGCGCCCCGTTTTATCAGACCATACAGAGTGTTGGAACGTATGGGAGAAGTTGCCTACAAGCTGGAATTGCCCGAAGGATTGTCTGGAGTACATGATGTATTTCACGTTTCGCAGTTGAAGAAGTGCCACGTAGAGATGGCTGAGATACCGCTGAGAGATTCTGTGCCACTGGAAGCGATTCAGTTGGAAAGTGATTTGACTTATGAGGAGAAGCCAGTTAAGATTCTCGAGTATGCCAGCCGAGTTACCCGCAGTAAGGTTATCAAGTTTTGCAAAGTCCAGTGGAGTCACCACACGGAAGATGAAGCCACCTGGGAGCGAGAGGAAGATCTACGGAAAGACCACTCCCACCTGTTTTCTAGCCAACCCGAATCTCGACGGCGAGATTCATCTTAAGGGGGGTAGGTTTGTAACATCCCAAATTTTCAATTTGGTATGTTATACATAGATCATCATTGCATATCATGTTTTATTGCATTTTGACAAATCCTCGATAAATCCTAAGCAACTCAAGGACCCTCGGAGAGAGTTGGGGATTTTTCTTAAATTTTCATATTTGATTTTTTATCAAATAATAAGACGAGGATTTTGGTTTTAATTATTTTCTCTCCGGAAAAATATTTCATTTTAAAATAAACGAGAGGAGAAAATATGACTTCTCCAAAACAATTGAAATACTGGAGGAAAAATGTTAAAATCATTATTTGGAATTTATTTGGATTTTATTTGCAATTTTTATTGCATTAAAAATATTGCATGTTTTCAAAATATTCATTTTGATTTAAAAAAATGTTCACCCTATTCTAGATTTTCTAACTAGAGGGGGAAAATTTATTTCATATTTTTATGATTTTTATTTATTTTTCTACGAATTGTTTCCCGTGGAACTTATTTTTTTTTTTAAAAAACACTGCGCGCGCCCGACCGGGCCGCAGCCCAGCCAGGCTGCCGGCCCACCCCGCGCCCCTCTCCTCCTCGCGCACGAGACGCCGCCGCCGCCATGGCCGAGTCCGGCTCCCGCCGGCCACCCCCTCCCCCAAGTCACCTCCACCCCCCTATTTATACCGCCGCTGCCCCCCCCTCTCCCTCACCGCAAGCCGCCGCCGCCGCACTCGCCTCGCCTGCCGCCGCCCGCACGGGATCCGCGCCGCCGCCGCTCGCCGGAGTCGCCGCCGGAGCCCCGCCCCTCGCCCTCGAGCCGCCCGAGCCCCGAGCCCCGCAGCCCCGTCGCCGGAGCCTCGCCGGAGCCCGTCCCTGAGGTAGCCGCACCTCGCCGTTGCTGGTTTTCTTTTGAAAAAAAAACCGTTCGTTTTTTTAAAGAAAACCCTAGATCGGTTTTTTTTGGTTTTATTATTTTGCGAGCGTTCACCGAACCGTTCGTTTTAACGAACGCGTTCGTCGGTTTTTCTCTGTTAACGAACGTCCGTTATTTAACCGTTCGTCCGTTTTTCTTTTTCGTCGGATTTTTCTCGTTATTTTCTCCGATTCGATTTCTGATCGAATCTTCGATTCTGTTTAATTTCTCGCTCATTTATCGGAATCAGGCGATTCAAGCGCCTAGAGTTTCGTCTCGAAATTCTCTTTCCGTTTAACCTACTCAAACAAGTTTTTGCAAGAGTAAAATTTGACCTAGATCCAGATTAGCAAACGAAGTTTCTTTCTTTCGCCGTTTGACTTTCGTTGCTTCTTTCGAGTTGATTCTTTTTGCAAACCGGAGTTCTTAAGCTGAACTTTCTGGTTGGATCTTTCATTCGAGTTTTACCTGTGCATTAGATGAGTACTGATTGTATGCTTGTTTGTTTGCGATAGAGTACCCGGAGTGTGCCGCTTGTTACTTCGACTCGCTAGGTTTTGCGGATCATCAGCAAGGCAAGTAACACTTTGATCATATCCCTTTCATACCCAGTTTTTATGCATTAGATTCAACCCTCAAACATTGCATGAGTAGGATTGATAACATGTGGCTATTGGGAAGTAGTTGATGAGGTAGTACCTATTGCCCTGTTTACAATCAAACCTTTGGGAGTTACTTCACGTTTGCTTATATTGCTATGCTATGCTCGTAGACGTGGATTGGGTTTGAGTGAATTTCCATGACAAATGTGAGATTGTTAATTAATGGTTCAACTTAAGGTGGCTACTTAAATAAACATCTGGGTGGATTGAGGCACCTGGAGAACCCAGTGTTGTCTGATTTTATAAGGTCCGCCACCCAGGCTCAAAGGGATCACAAGATTATTCATGCTAGAAACTTCCGTGTGCAGCCACAAGCTATTATGGGCTCTAGCATAGTTGAGTAGGTTACAAGATCTCTTGAAGAGGTGGGCTAGCAGATGTAGGGGAAAGTAGGTGTACCGGTCCACCCGGAGTAAAGAGTGATTGTTCCTGAAAGACTGTGTCTCGGTCATCCGTTTCTCAAACATCATGCGGTGCGAGAATCAAGCGGAGGCGATCGAGTCTTGTGGGGAAAAGTGCGCAAACCTCTGTGGAGTGTACAAACTAATCATGGTTAGCCGTGTCCCCGGTTATGGACAACTTGAGTATCTAGTACCTGGATTATCATTTGAATCTCATCACCATGTTACTTTTAATTAATTTTGTTGGGTTAATGATGACACTTAATTGGGATTGAGTTGGAGGTACCTTCTCAATGTTTCACAACCACCATGATAGTTAAATAAATTTTATTCCTTTGAAGTAGGATAAAATTGGCTTTTCGCAAAACTGTAACCATAGAGCTTTCCACCAGCCATATATGCATATAGTATAGCATTATTATTGTTCATTGCTCTCTATGTGTTACTTTGCCAGCATATTCTATGTGCTGACCCGTTTTCGGGCTGCAACGTTTCATGTTGCAGACTTTTCAGACGACGAGTAAGGTGCCTTAGGTCGTGGTCTTATACTCAGTGATGCCGCTGGAGTGATGGACTCACTTATCTTCCAAGTCTTCCGCTGTTATCGTTATTAGATGGCCTTAAGCCATGTTTAGCATACTTAATCTCTTTGGAGATATTCGATGTAATAAGTGTGTGATTGCTACTCTGTTATAAATCCTCCATTTGTACTGTGCGTGTCAGCATTACTGATCCAGGGATGACACTGGTGCACAGCAGCACAGGCCATTTGAGGTCTGGTCGCTACAATTTCTTACCGTGGAAAAAAATTGGAGGCGAAACGATGAACTCATGTTTTCATTCGAACAAAAATATGATGTTAGGTAATGTAAATGTTTTCAAAGAGCACACGGTTCAATCACGAAAGCCGTGTGTCCACTAAGCCGTGGCCGATGCACCCCCACCCCTCTGCCACGCGCGCGATCTGAGTCGTGCATTCTGATTGGCCAGAATCCAAACCCCACGGATCGTACGTCTGCACCGTTGGATTCTCCTTGATCGAACGGCAATCCTCATCCCTATCGACAACACATGTACATGTTTTCAAATAGCCCCTCCCAAAAAATGTTTTCAAATAGCACACGGTTCACACACGAAAGCCGTGTGCCTACCAAACCGTTGCCGATATGCCCCCCCCTCGCTGCGCGCGCGATCTGAGTCGGGCGTTCTGGTTGGCCAGAACCCAAACCACACGGATCGTACGTCCGCACCGTTGGATGCTCCCAGATCGAACGGCAATCCTCATCCCTTTCGACAGGAAATGCAGTCCGGCTAGGAATTGATTTATATGCCCACATGCACGGTAAATGCCAAAAAATGTCTTACATATAGCACACGAGACCTGAAATGTGCCAGCAAATCAAACCTGTGGTAAAATTGTGATTGGTTTATGTGCGAAAAATTTAGAGGCGAAACGATGAACTCAGGTCTTCATTTCAAAATTAGCACGTCTTCATTTCAAAAGAAATTATTCTGTTTGTGCACACGAGCGCTTAGAGGCAACCGTTTGCATAGGCCTTTCCGCGCGTGCGGCGACCGGGGATATTTTCACCCTTTTCACCTAGGCCGCCAACACCCCCCCCCCCCCCACCGTCCGCCCGTGTTTCACTCAACTAGTCCACCCAATCTCCTTCGCCAGCTTCCCCCTCCCCCAGATCCACAGCAAAACCCTCTCCGGTGCCGTCGTGCTCACCCCGGCCATGTGCCCACTCTTCGTCGTCAAGCCTACCTCCACTGCCATTCTCAACACGCGGCGGCCCGCGCCTCGCCGTCTTCGTTTGCTCGCCAGCCACCCTCGAGCATATCGATGCAGTAACCCTCGCCTCTCCTGTGGTCCGGCCGTGTTTGCATTAAGAAGCCTGTTAGTTACTGCTCTCCATCGCAATGAGGCATATTTCCTCGCAATCCCTCTTCCAATTTCGTTCCGTATGTTCCCAAATTGGCTATAAAATAACGGAGAGCGTATATATGTTCATTATCTACCTTCCTTACTACATATAAGCTGTATTTGTTCCAATAAGTTACTGCCTATTTACAGATCGCAGGCGCCCGAGTCACACAAACTTAACAAATTATGTTGGAAATATGCCCTAGAGGCAATAATAAAATGGTTATTATTATATTTCCTTGTTCATGATAATCGTCTATTGTTCATGCTATAATTGTGTTATCCAGAAATCGTAATACATGTGTGAATACATAGACCACAATATGTCCCTAGTGAGCCTCTAGTTGACTAGCTCGTTGATCAACAGATAGTCATGGTTTCCTGACTATGGACATTGGATGTCATTGATAACGGGATCACATCATTAGGAGAATGATGTGATGGACAAGACCCAATCCTAAGCATAGCACAAAAGAACGTGTAGTTTGTTTGCTAGAGCTTTTCCAAATGTCAAGTATCATTTCCTTAGACCATGAGATTGTGCAACTCCCGGATACCGTAGGAGTGCTTTGGGTGTGCGAAACGTCACAACGTAACTGGGTGACTATAAAGGTGCACTACGGGTATCTCCGAAAGTGTCTGTTGGGTTGGCACGAATCGAGACTAGGATTTGTCACTCCGTATGACGGAGAGGTATCTCTGGGCCCACTCGGCAATGCATCATCGTAATGAGCTCAATGTGACCAAGTGTTTGGCCACGGGATCATGCATTACGGTACGAGTAAAGTGACTTGCCGGTAACGAGATTGAACAAGGTATTGGGATACCGACGATCGAATCTCGAGCAAGTAACGTACCGATTGACAAAGGGAATTGTATACGGGATTGATTGAATCCTCGACATCGTGGTTCATCCGATGAGATCATCGTGGAACATGTGGGAGCCAACATGGGTATCCAGATCCCGCTGTTGGTTATTGACCGGAGAGTCGTCTCGGTCATGTCTGCATGTCTCCCGAACCCGTAGGGTCTACACACTTAAGGTTCGGTGACGCTAGGGTTGTACAGATATTAGTATGCGGAAATCTGAAAGTTGTTCGGAGTCCCGGATGAGATCCCGGACGTCATGTGGAGTTCCAGAATGGTCCGGAGGTGAATAATTATATACGAGAAGTCCAGTTTCGGCCACCGGGAAAGTTTCGGGGGTCACCGGTATTGTACCGGGACCACCGGAAGGGTCCCGGGGGTCCATCGGGTGGGGCCACCTATCCCGGAGGGCCCCATGGGCTGAAGTGGGGAAGCGAACCAGCCCCTGGTGGGCTGGTGCGCCCCCCCTTGGGCCTCCCCTGCGCCTAGGGTTGGAAACCCTAGGGGTGGGGGGGCGCCCCACTTGGCTTGGGGGGCAAGCCACCCCCTTGGCTGCCGCCCCCCTTGGAGATGGGATCTCCCAGGGCCGGCGCCCCCCAGGGGGCCTATATAAAGAGGGGGAGGGAGGGCAGCCGCACCACAGCCCCTGGCGCCTCCCTCTCCCTCCCGTGACACCTCTCCCTCTCGCTGAGCTTGGCGAAGCCCTGCCGAGATCCCCGCTACTTCCACCACCACGCCGTCGTGCAGCTGGATCTCCATCAACCTCTCCTTTCCCCTTGCTGGATCAAGAAGGAGGAGACGTCTTCCCCAACCGTACGTGTGTTGAACGCGGAGGTGCCGTCCGTTCGGCGCTCGGTCATCGGTGATTTGGATCACGACGAGTACGACTCCATCAACCCCGTTCACTTGAACGCTTCCGCTCGCGATCTACAAGGGTATGTAGATGCACTCCTCTCTCTCGTTGCTAGATGACTCCATAGATTGATCTTGGTGATGCGTAGAAAATTTTAAATTTCTGCTACCATCCCCTACAGTGGCATCATGAGCCAGGCCTATGCGTAGTTTCTATGCACGAGTAGAACACAAACTTGTTGTGGGCGTAGATGTTGTCAATTTTCTTGCCACTACTAGTCTTATCTTGTTTCGGCGGCATTGTGGGATGAAGCGGCCCGGACCGACCTTACACGTACGCTTACGTGAGACAGGTTCCACCGACTGACATGCACTAGTTGCATAAGGTGGCTAGCGGGTGTCTGTCTCTCACACTTTAGTCGGAACGGATTCGATGAAAAGGGTCCTTATGAAGGGTAAACAGAAATTGGCATATCACGTTGTGGTTTTACGTAGGTAAGAAACGTTCTTGCTAGAAACCTATAAGCCACGTAAAAACATGCAACGACAATTAGAGGACGTCTAACTTGTTTTTGCAGTATATGCCTTGTGATGTGATATGGCCAAATGGATGTGATGAATGAGATATATGTGATGTATGAGATTGATCATGTTCTTGTAATAGGAATCACGACTTGCATGTCCATGAGTATGACAACCGGCAGGAGCCATAGGAGTTGTCTTTATTTTTTGTATGACCTGCGAGTCATTGAATAACGCCATGTAAATTACTTTACTTTATTGCTAAACATGTTAGCCATAGAAGTAGAAGTAATCGTTGGCGTGACAACTTCATGAAGACACAATGATCGAGATCATGATGATGGAGATCATGGTGTCATGCCGGTGACGACGATGATCATGGCGCCCCGAAGATGGAGATCAAAAGGAGCAAAATGATATTGGCCATATCATGTCACTATTTGATTGCATGTGATGTTTATCATGTTTTACATCTTATTTGCTTAGAACGACGGTAGCTTAAATAAGATGATCCCTCGCAATAATTTCAAGAAAGTGTTCCCCCTAACTGTGCACCGTTGCGAAGGTTCGTTGTTTCGAAGCACCACGTGATGATCGGGTGTGATAGATTCTAACGTTCGAATACAACGGGTGTAAGCTAGATTTACACACGCAATACACTTAGGTTGACTTGACGAGCCTAGCATGTACAGACAAGGCCTCGGAACACGGAAGACCGAAAGGTCGAGCATGAGTCGTATAGAAGATATGATCAACATGAAGATGTTCACCGATGTTGACTAGTCCGTCTCATGTGATGATCGGACACGGCCTAGTTGACTCGGATCATGTTTCACTTAGATGACTAGAGGGATGTCTATCTGAGTGGGAGTTCATTGAATAATTTGATTAGATGAACTTAATTATCATGAACTTAGTCTAAAATCTTTACAATATGTCTTGTAGATCAAATGGCCCACGTTGCCCTCAACTTCAACGCGTTCCTAGAGAAAACCAAGCTGAAAGATGATGGCAGCAACTATACGGACTGGGTCCGGAACCTGAGGATCATCCTCATAGCTGCCAAGAAAGATTATGTCCTAGAAGCACCGCTAGGTGAAGCACCAATCCCAGAGAACCAAGACATTATGAACGCTTGGCAGCAGCGTGCTGATGATTACTGCCTTGTTCAGTGCGGCATGCTTTACAGCTTAGAACCGGGGCTCCAAAAGCGTTTTGAGCAACAGGGAGCATACGAGATGTTCGAAGAGCTGAAAATGGTTTTCCAAGCTCATGCCCGGGTCGAGAGATATGAAGTCTCCGACAAGTTCTTCAGTTGTAAGATGGAGGAAAATAGTTCTGTCAGTGAGCACATACTCAAAATGTCTGGGTTACACAACCGCTTGTCCCAGCTGGGAGTTAATCTCCCGGATGACGCGGTCATTGACAGAATCCTTCAGTCGCTTCCACCGAGCTTCAAGAGCTTTGTGATGAACTTCAATATGCAGGGGATGGAAAAGACCATTCCTGAGGTATATTCAATGCTGAAATCAGCGGAGGTGGAGATCAAAAAGGAACATCAAGTGTTGATGGTGAATAAAACCACTAAGTTCAAGAAAGGCAAGGGTAAGAAGGACGGCAAGGGAGTTTCCGCGCCCGGTAAGTCAGTTGCCAGGAAGAAGCCAAAGAATGGACCCAAGCCTGAGACTGAGTGCTTTTATTGCAAGGGAAGTGGTCACTGGAAGCGGAACTGCCCCAAATACTTAGCGGACAAGAAGGACGGCAACACCAAAGGTATATGTGATATACATGTAATTGATGTGTACCTTACCAGTACTCGTAGTAGCTCCTGGGTATTTGATACCGGTGCGGTTGCTCATATTTGTAACTCAAAACAGGAGCTGCGGAATAAGCGGAGACTGGCGAAGGACGAGGTGACGATGCGCGTCGGGAATGGTTCCAAGGTCGATGTGATCGCCGTCGGCACGCTACCTCTACATTTACCTACGGGATTAGTTTTAAACCTCAATAATTGTTATTTAGTGCCAGCTTTGAGCATGAACATTGTATCTGGATCTCGTTTAATGCGAGATGGCTACTCATTTAAATCCGAGAATAATGGTTGTTCTATTTATATGAGAGATATGTTTTATGGTCATGCCCCGCTGGTCAATGGTTTATTCTTAATGAATCTCGAACGTGATGTTACACATATTCATAGTGTGAATACCAAAAGATGTAAAGTTGATAACGATAGTCCCACATACTTGTGGCACTGCCGCCTTGGTCACATTGGTGTCAAGCGCATGAAGAAGCTCCATGCTGATGGACTTTTGGAGTCTCTTGATTACGAATCATTTGACACGTGCGAACCATGCCTCATGGGTAAGATGACCAAGACTCCGTTCTCCGGAACAATGGAGCGAGCAACCAACTTATTGGAAATCATACATACTGATGTGTGCGGTCCAATGAGTGTTGAGGCTCGTGGTGGCTATCGTTATGTTCTCACTCTCACTGATGACTTGAGTAGATATGGGTATGTCTACCTAATGAAACACAAGTCTGAGACCTTTGAAAAGTTCAAGGAATTTCAGAGTGAGGTTGAGAATCAACGTGACAGGAAAATAAAGTTCTTACGATCAGATCGTGGAGGGGAATATTTGAGTCACGAATTTGGCACACACTTAAGGAAATGTGGAATAGTTTCACAACTCACGCTGCCTGGAACACCTCGGCGAAATGGTGTGTCCGAACGTCGTAATCGCACTCTATTGGATATGGTGCGATCTATGATGTCTCTTACCGATCTACCGCTCTCATTTTGGGGCGATGCTTTAGAGACTGCCGCATTCACTTTAATAGGGCTCCGTCGAAATCCGTTGAGACGACACCATATGAATTATGGTTTGGGAAGAAACCTAAGCTGTCGTTTCTAAAAGTTTGGGGATGCGATGCTTATGTCAAGAAACTTCAACCTGAAAAGCTCGAACCCAAGTCGGAAAAATGCATCTTCATAGGATACCCTAAGGAAACCATTGGGTATACCTTCTACCTCAGATCCGAAGGCAAGATCTTTGTTGCCAAGAACGGGTCCTTTCTGGAGAAAGAGTTTCTCTCGAAAGAAGTAAGTGGGAGGAAAGTGGAACTTGATGAAGTACTACCTCTTGAACCGGAAAGTAGCGCAGCTCAGGAAGATGTTCCTGTGGTGCTTGCACCGACTAGAGAGGAAGTTGATGATGATGATGATCAAGGTACTTCGGATCAAGCTCCTACTGAACTTCGTAGGTCCACAAGGACACGTTCCGCGCCAGAGTGGTACGGCAACCCTGTCTTGGAAATCATGTTGTTAGACAACGGTGAACCTTCGAACTATGAAGAAGCGATGGCGGGCCCAGATTCCGACAAATGGCTTGAAGCCATGCAATCCGAGATAGGATCCATGTATGAAAACAAAGTGTGGACTTTGACAGACTTGCCCGATGATCGGCGAGCGATAGAAAACAAATGGATCTTTAAGAAGAAGACAGACGCGGATGGTAATGTTACCATCTATAAAGCTCAACTTGTCGCTAAGGGTTATCGACAAGTTCAAGGGGTTGAATATGATGGGACTTTCTCACCCGTAGCGAAGCTGAAGTCCGTCCGAATCATGTTAGCAATTGCCGCATTCCATGATTATGAGATATGGCAAATGGACGTCAAAACGGCATTCCTTAACGGCTTTCTTAAGGAAGAATTGTATATGATGCAGCCGGAAGGTTTTGTCGATCCTAAGAATGCTAACAAGGTATGCAAGCTCTAGCGCTCCATCTATGGGCTGGTGCAAGCATCTCGGAGTTGGAACATTCGATTTGATGAGATGATCAAAGCGTTTGGGTTTACACAGACTTAATGGAGAAGCCTGTGTTTACAAGAAAGTGAGTGGGAGCTCTGTAGCATTTCTCATATTATATGTGGATGACATACTATTGATGGGAAATGATATAGAATTCTTGGAAAGTATAAAGGCCTACTTGAATAAGTGTTTTTCAATGAAGGACCTTGGAGAAGCTGCTTACATATTAGGCATCAAGATCTATAGAGATAGATCAAGACGCCTCATTGGTCTTTCACAAAGTACGTACCTTGACAAGATATTGAAGAAGTTCAATATGGATCAGTCCAAGAAGGGGTTCTTGCCTGTATTGCAAGGTGTGCAATTGAGCACGGCTCAATGCCCGACCCTGGCAGAAGATAGAGAAAAGATGAGTGTCATCCCCTATGCCTCGGCCATAGGGTCTATTATGTATGCCATGCTGTGTACCAGACCTGATGTAAACCTTGCCGTAAGTTTGGTAGGAAGGTACCAAAGTAATCCCGGCATGGAACACTGGACAGCGGTCAAGAATATCCTGAAGTACCTGAAGAGGACTAAGGATATGTTTCTCGTTTATGGAGGTGACGAAGAGCTCGTCGTAAAGGGTTACGTCGATGCTAGCTTCGACACAGATCTGGATGACTCTAAGTCACAAACCGGATACGTGTATATTTTGAATGGTGGGGCAGTAAGCCGGTGCAGTTGCAAGCAAAGCATTGTGGCGGGATCTACATGTGAAGCGGAATACATGGCGGCCTCAGAGGCAGCACAAGAAGCAATCTGGGTGAAGGAGTTCATTACCGACCTAGGAGTTATTCCCAATGTGTCGGGCCCGATGACTCTCTTCTGTGACAACACTGGAGCTATTGCCCTTGTGAAGGAGCCCAGGTTTCACAGGAAGACCAGGCATATCAAGCGTCGCTTCAACTCCATTCGTGAAAGTGTTCAAAATGGAGACATAGATATTTGTAAAGTACATACGGACCTGAATGTAGCAGATCCGTTGACTAAACCTCTCCCTAGAGCAAAACATGATCAACACCAGAACTCTATGGGTGTTCGATTCATCACAATGTAACTAGATTATTGACTCTAGTGCAAGTGGGAGACTGTTGGAAATATGCCCTAGAGGCAATAATAAAATGGTTATTATTATATTTCCTTGTTCATGATAATCGTCTATTGTTCATGCTATAATTGTGTTATCCAGAAATCGTAATACATGTGTGAATACATAGACCACAATATGTCCCTAGTGAGCCTCTAGTTGACTGGCTCGTTGATCAACAGATAGTCATGGTTTCCTGACTATGGACATTGGATGTCATTGATAACGGGATCACATCATTAGGAGAATGATGTGATGGACAAGACCCAATCCTAAGCATAGCACAAAAGATCATGTAGTTCGTTTGCTAGAGCTTTTCCAAATGTCAAGTATCATTTCCTTAGACCATGAGATTGTGCAACTCCCGGATACCGTAGGAGTGCTTTGGGTGTGCCAAACGTCACAACGTAACTGGGTGACTATAATGGTGCACTACGGGTATCTCCGAAAGTGTCTGTTGGGTTGGCACGAATCGAGACTGGGATTTGTCACTCCGTATGACGAAGAGGTATCTCTGGGCCCACTCGGTAATGCATCATCATAATGAGCTCAATGTGACCAAGTGTTTGGCCACGGGATCATGCATTACGGTACGAGTAAGGTGACTTGCCGGTAACGAGATTGAACAAGGTATTGGGATACCGACGATCGAATCTCGGGCAAGTAACGTACCGATTGACAAAGGGAATTGTATACGGGATTGATTGAATCCTCGACATCGTGGTTCATCCTATGAGATCATTGTGGAACATGTGGGAGCCAACATGGGTATCCAGATCCCGCTGTTGGTTATTGACCGGAGAGTCGTCTCGGTCATGTCTGCATGTCTCCCGAACCCGTAGGGTCTACACACTTAAGGTTCGGTGACGCTAGGGTTGTAGAGATATTAGTATGCGGAAATCCGAAAGTTGTTCGGAGTCCCGGATGAGATCCCCGACGTCACGAGGAGTTCCGGAATGGTCCGGAGGTGAATAATTATATATAGGAAGTCCAGTTTCGGCCACCGCGATAGTTTCGGGGGTCACCGGTATTGTACCGGGACCACCGGAAGGGTCCCAGGGGTCCATCGGGTGGGGCCACCTATCCCGGAGGGCCCCATGGGCTGAAGTGGGGAAGGGAACTAGCCCCTGGTGGGCTGGTGCGCCCCCCTTGGGCCTCCCCTGCGCCTAGGGTTGGAAACCCTAGGGGTGGGGGCGCCCCACTTGGCTTGGGGGGCAAGCCACCCCCTTGGCCGCCGCCCGCCTTGGAGATGGGATCTCCCAGGGCCGGGGCCCTCCCCCCCCAGGGGGCCTATATAAAGAGGGGGGAGGGAGGGCAGCCGCACCACAGCCCCTGGCGCCTCCCTCTCCCTCCCGTGACACCTCTCCCTCTCGCTGAGCTTGGCGAAGCCCTGCCGAGATCCCCGCTACTTCCACCACCACGCCGTCGTGCTGCTGGATCTCCATCAACCTCTCCTTTCCCCTTGCTGGATCAAGAAGGAGGAGACGTCTTCGCCAACCGTACGTGTCTTGAACGCAGAGGTGCCATCCGTTCGGCGCTCGTTCACTTGAACGCTTCCGCTCGCGATCTACAAGGGTATGTAGATGCACTCCTCTCTCTCGTTGCTAGATGACTCCATAGATTGATCTTGGTGATGCGTAGAAAATTTTAAATTTCTGCTACCATCCCCAACAAATTAGCCATACATTTTCTAAATTATTGCATGGCATGTTTAGAAAGCTTGATACCAAGTTTTTAGTTTTATGCTTATCCTCCTTTCCTGAGTTTCGCATGTGTTCTCTGTAGATGCCGAGTAGCAGCGACAACACTCATTCAGGCCATGTATCTTCATCTAATTCGGACAACCCTAGGTCTTCAGCAGATTGTGAGGGATCAAGTTGTCTTGAACGGGATAGAGCTGCAGCAATTACCCTTCCGGTCAGGACACGGAGGAACGCTCCAAGGAAGCCCACACACCAGCCTAAAGGTGTATATGAAGTAACCGAGATTGATTTAAAGTCCTGGGCTCCAACTAAACCAGATAAAGCATGCATGAGGTTCAGGAGTGTGGGTGGATTTGTTGGCAGGGCAAGGCTCAACATTAATCTCCCAGGGTTTCGGAAGGCTGACACAAAAACACGGCGAAGGATAGTTTGGGAGATCATGGATCACTTTAACGTTCCAGAGCAGTGGCGAATGCAGGTGGAACACGCTGCACTGAAGAAGGCTAGGGATGCTTGGAGAAACTGGAAGCACGTGCTATACAAGAAGTACTTGAGTGAAGGCAAGGACCCAATCCCCGCATACCCCCAAATTACAAAGGCAGACTGGGCAGAATTCAAAAGGGTCAGGGCAGCTCCAGAGTTTGCTGCGAAGAGTTTCAAGCAATCGGAACTTCAGAAGAAGAACATACACCCCCACCGCATGGGTGTGGCAGGATACTACGGCATGAAACTGATATAGGAACAGGAGGACAAAGAAGTAGTAGTGGCGGGTGGGAATCCGGCCTTTAGTGAAATCAAGGGTAAACGCGCCAGAGACTACTTGCGGGCACGTGCAAAGAGGCGTGATGATGAAACTTATTACTTTGAAAACGCACGTGACGCCAAACTGTATGAAGTGATGGTAGAGGCTTCCAAGATCCCTGGAAGGTTCTACAGGAACTCAGGGCCATGTGACATTCTGTCCATTGCTCTGGACACAAAAGAGCCCCCTGGCTATGCAAGGGGTATAGGTGTTAATGTCTCGCACAAGAGGGCTTTCACACTCAGCAAAGAAGAGAGGCTCAGCATGAAAAAAGCGAGGAGTGAAATGAAGCAGAATGCATTGTTTGAAAAGTTGAAGAAGCAGATTTATCCGGCTGTTCGAAAGGATGTTGAGGAGTCAATGATGATGCAGAAGACTCTAACACTGACAGATAGCTAGCAGATGGGAGGGGAGGCGGGCATGGATGATGTTGCTTATTGCGCGACAACACTGCACAAGAGTAGCTGTGCATCAGCTGACCCCAGCGACACTGAGACTGCAGCTGCTCGTGATGATGCTATATCTGATCTATCTGGAATGAAAGACAGACTGAAGGGTGTGCTTACACATTATGAAGGTACATTAAAATGTGCAACAGCCTGGGTTTGCCCACCCTTCTTGGAATATGGCCTCTTGTTGGACAATGTGCCATTGAAGCCAGGCTGTGTGAAGTGCTACGTGACTGAAGTAAAGCCTGGATTCAATGGATTTGCCCTAAAGAATGTCCTAGGAGACTTCGATGAGCAAAGGACCTTGGGAGAAACACTGTTACACACATCCAGTGGCCACGAAAGGAAATAGAGTTCATCGATGAGATTCCTGAAGCCCCGCCAAGAGCAACAACTGTCGCCCCTCAACCGGTGACGTTCTCCTTGCCAGAGCAGCTCTCGCGAGCTGATGCATCAACCTGTGATCAACCGGACCGACTTTGTGGCGTACAGGCCATGTCATCCTCCGCCCCAAAGCAGCTAGTGGCAAGGCCTACAACTGCTGATGACGCACCACCGGTTCAGATGCCAGCCGCTGAAGCAGCAGGGGGAGACCCAGCTGCAGCACATGCTCAGCAGACCAACCTGGTGGAACAGACTGCTAAGCAGTCTGATGCTTCGGAACCGCCTGCTAAGCAGTCTGTAGGTCCAGAACCGACTGCTCATCAGTCCGTCGGTCTGCAGGCGCGTGATTAGCATACCAATGCGTCAGCACTTCCTGCCTAGCAAACCAACGCGTTGGCACGGCCTCCTCAACACACCGACAAGTTGGCACCACCTTCGCAGAAACCCGACATAGCTTCAACGCATGGTCAACAGTCTGATGCCTCTGCTCCTACAGCCCAGTAGTCCGTCACAGCAGCACCGCCAGCTCAGCGGTCCAGCATAGATAAACCGTCTGCTAAGAAGTCCGTCCAAGCTTCACCGTCTGCTCGGTAGTCTACCGTGCACGCAACCAGACGTTCTGCCAGAAATGCTTCAAGTACCAAGAAGGAAGTGGCCAAAAAGGCTACACCCACGACCACGAGGAAGCGCAGCGGGAAAGTGAAGAGGAAAGAGAACAATTGCCTCTTACTTAAAGCACTGATCGCCAAGAACCAAATTAACAGCAGCTTGTTCGAATCGGGGAGTGATATTATTTCTGACGCCATGGATGATGAAGAAGTAGAACTGTTGCTTGCTAAAAGAAAAGCAGGCGTACTTGAAGCACGCAATTACGTCCATGGCCAGCCAATTCTTGTTGGTGAATACTTTGATGAGTGTAGCTCCAGTTGCCGCGAGTTACATGAATATTGCATGGATCAAATGTCAGAATGTCATCACAATTTGCTAGTCCACTACAACAGAGATCATTTCCGACACGATGCTGGTTCCATCATTGTGAGTTTCGAGGACTTACATCTCTTCTTCAACTTCAACGTGCTTGATGCCACTCTTGTTAGATGCGTGATTTTGTAAGTACTTAACAAAGTCTGATTAACTTCTCCATACAAGGCTGTAAATGATAAACAGCTAACTGCATTTTATTCCTCTGAGGGGAATGAACGCGCATAGAAGACAAAGTGAGAGTGTGTATTTCATAGATCCTACATCAGCAAATGGCACAACATTACATGAAAAGGACCGAATGGACTGGGCCGTTAACACAATCGTCCGTATCTTCAAAAACACGTCCCATGCAGAATCATTTCTCTGGCCATATCATGAACGGTAAGTCAAGTAAACAACCACGCATACACTGATTGTCTTTCAGATTTTGACATCATTCGTAACTTCATGGCTTTCTTAATATGTACTCCCTCCGTCCTAAAAAACTTGTCATCAAAATGGACAAAAAGGGGTGTATCTAGAACTAAAATACATCTAGATACATCCCCTTTTATTCATTTTGATGACAAGTATTTCCAGATAGAGGGAGTAGCAATCACTGGATATTGGTATTCATTGTTCCAAACAAGAACACAGTTTACTACATCAATTCTCTCAGAGAGTGTCACGACCGGTTTTTTCAATAAAATAATTATTGAGAGACCAATCCCTTTTACGGACCAGCGAGGAAGAATTCCTTCTCACTGGTAGACAATATCTTGGTCACAGAAGAAAAATACCAGGAGTACTAAATATAATACAAGGTTGAGCAGAGACTGCCCAACAATTTATTAAATGCACGCCGCTAAAACAAGATGGCGGATAGGGTGGCAAACTACTAACTCACGATAATAACGGTGGTGGAAATATCATCGCGAAGCGAGTGATATGATTCCAGAAGACTACAACTCTTCGAGCGTCGGAGTGAGGCTCGAGAAGACTTATTGCGGGTGGCGGAAGCGTATACAAAACAAGTGACCAATATCCGGGATCGCGCAGGACTGACTGGGACTCCTCTAGGCATCGGACACGCTATCAAACTCTTCATCCAAGAGATCGCCTTCGTCAACATCTGGCCAAATCAACAAGCCAGGTAAGTACTATGAAAGTACTCGCAAGACAGTTCGGACATAAGATATAACGAATGCAACATGAAGCATATGAACAAGTTAACCAGTGCGATCAGACATAGAGATAATAAATACTGGGTGCCAAGCGAGGGTCTGAATGACGCCTCGAGCGGAAACTGCAGAATAGTAATACTGGTGCCAAACGAGTGTCTGAAAGACTCCTCGAGCGGAAAATGCGGAATAATAATACAGGTGCCAAACGAGTGTCTGAAAGACTCCTCAAGCGGAAAATGCGGAATAATAATACAGGTGCCAAACGAGTGTCTGAAAGACTCCTCGAGCGGAAAATGCGGAATAATAATACAGGTGCCAAACGAGTGTCTGAAAGACTCCTCGAGAGGAAAATGCAGAATAATAATGCCACAGTCGGGCGTCGGGGCGACACCACATAAAGGGCTTATAACAGAAAATAAAGACAGTGCATGCCGCAGTCGGACGTCTGAGCGACATCACATAAAGGGCTTATATTTAAAGTGAGAAATGAGTACACGCCACAGTCGGACGTCTGCGCGACGTCTCATAAAGGGCTTATATTGTAGCTCAATAATACAATAGTTCGGGAACATAATTTATCACAAGCATGAGACAAATATAAAGTTAGTCCATCCACAGGAATAACAATAAATCTGAATTTACCACTTGAGCTTGTTCACCGGGGACAAGTTTTTCACAAGGATAGATATGGATATAATGTTTACACTACTTGATCATGGATACGATGATTTGGAAAGAATTGACTCTGCAGAGTTTGTACTTAACCACAGCCAACAGATTTCAGTAGTCACGGGGACTAGTTCCGTCTACGGTGTTTTGGAAGAAACACGTCTAACCAGTACACACCCAATTCAACCATCTGAAGCCAGGGATCACCCTCGGCAACATTCAAGAAAAACCTTGAGACGGGGAGGCTACAACCTCGCGTAGCATGGGATCAAATTTCTATACGCGCGCTCTAAGGGGGTGCCCCCCCTCTCGGTCCCAACCGGAAACACCCATGCCCCCTGACCGGATGACTGGCTTTAATCCTGGGCCAAGGTACCATCATCCCGGCCTCTCTGTTTGGTGTGTACACGGAATGAGGTTACCAACTTACTAAACCGCATCCTGGCAATGAGACATGTGGTAGCACGGAAGGGGAAAGAACGGTAACGTGGCTCCAACCACGTTAACGTCGGAGAAAGTCAGATGACGCAAGGCTGGTATGCTACAACAGTACCACCTTGCTACCCTTCATGTCACCACATGATTTGGCCATCTCTCATCAGAGATCATCGCAACTTTGGGACATGCGGGAAAAGAACAATAACGTGGCTCCAACCACGTTAACGTCGGAGAAAGTCGGATGACGCAAGGCTGGTATGCTACAACAGTACCACCTTGCTGCCCTTCATGTCACCACATGATTAGGCCATCTCTCATTAGAGATCATCGCGACTTTGGAACAACCGGGTCGTTGCCTTACAAGCAACGTGGTATTTACCGACACTCATATGCCACGCACAAACTCTCACGTGAACATGTAAAACATCTGTCATATCAAATGTTCAAAACATGCTTGCCTGGTTCGGAGAAGTCGGAGTCTAGCTCGGCGAAGTTCGCGGCTCCGTCACCTCTTCCGGAACCTACGGCAATCACGAAACGGGTACTAACGTGAAAACCAACACTTGCACAGAAACTTTTCCAAATATTTTTCAAATAAATCCCATAAAAAACTAGACAAAATTTGAAGATTGTCAGAAAAAGAATCACTCAAAACTACCTTTTTATTAAAAAGTTATAAAGGTTTCTGTCCAGGGACTTATCTGTAATGAAACAGAAAAGTTCCAGGGTTTTAACTGAGAAAACAGAAAACGCTTCGGTTGGGAATGCGCAAGCGCAAAGGAGAAAACGTATTTTGCCCGAAGGCGCCAACAGAAAATGGTTCGCGAATAAAAGAACAGAGGCTGACATGCGGGGTCCACATGTCAGGTTTGAAAAGCTCGCCGGCGCCCGAAGACTGCAGTGGACGCCGGCGTCGAACCACGGCGAGTTAGGAGAAACGGAGGGTACCAAGAGCTTCAGCGTCTTCTTCCGCGTCAGTGGGTGGTGGACTTGTCCAACGGGGAGCACCACGTCGACGGCGACACTATCTCCGGCGGACGGCGGCTCGAGTGAGGATGCGGAACTCCGGTGGAGGGCTGCAAACTACGAATTGAGGCGCGGGTCAGAACGAGGGATGCAAGGTGAAGCTACTGGCAAGAGAATGGAGGCGGAGGAGCGCACACGGGGGCGAATCGGGCTGGATCCCGTGGCGGGTCGCGGCGGCCGGAGTCGAGGAAGGAGACCTCTTCGGGGCTCTTCCAGTGGCTAGGCTTGCTCTAGGGGGAGTGCAGGGATGGTGGGTGCTCGAGTTGAAGCTCGGGGCCTCTATTTATAGGCAGATCGACGGGGTGGCCGTGAACGGAGAATCTCCGGCGAGCGATTACGGCGGAGCAGTGGATTGGCAGGTGGTTTGAGCGGCCAGGCAGCATCAGTGGAGGTTACTGGAGTCGTTTCACAGCTAAACGAAGATGGTCTTGGCGTAATGGCGTCGCTCCACGATGAGGTGACCGCACGGGCTCAACGGCGGCAGAGAGCGCGCTCCGCGCCCTGCGGTTCACGACGAGAGCGGCAACGCATTCGGGGGAGTGGAAGGCCACGCGGCGGGCTCCGGTGGTTTGGGCGGCGCTGGGTGGCGTCGTCGGCGCCGTGTCTCCCGCTGGCGTCCGCAAAGCCGCCGCCGGCGTCGGTCACGGGGCGACGCACCTTCTGCTGCTCGTCGCCGACGCCCGCAAGGCGCCAGGCGTTCGTGCGGTGCAGGAACAAGAGGGCGGGGACGAGGAGCAAGGCGACGCGGTGGCACTGGCGAGATCGACATCCTTCTCTGAAGAAAACGACAGCAGGCCACTGCAGTGTTCTCTGAACTTTCTGAACTTGACATAGACAGTGCACTGCAGGTGTTCGACAGAAGGTTTTGGCTATGAGATAAATTTTTCTGGAGCTGTAACTTGGTGAGATGACCACTCAATGCACCCAGAGGCTGCCTGATTTTACTTGGAATTTTTGGAGAAGGTTTTGAATGAATTTCACCAAATTTGACAAATCTGGTCCAAACTTGCAGCAGGTGTAGTTTGAAAATTTTGAACTGAAGACCAGTGGATCTTCATGGTTCTAGGTTGAGGGTTCAAAGGACTAGGAGGGGAAAAAGGTTTGGGGGCAAAAATCAAAACAGAAAATGGAGTTCCTTTGTAACTCTCCAAGTGATAGGAAAGAAGGCAGAAATTTATTTGAATAGAATATATAAATGGAAATAATCACATGGGGAGGTTCAACTTGCTGGATTTGATGCAAATCATGATCCAAAGGTGAGGAAAGGTTAGGAGAGGGGAATTTCACTAAGGCCATGGCAAGAAGGAAATTGTTGAAAGTGGCAAGGGATTTTCCAAAAGCCATAGTGCAAATTTCAAGGAGATTTTCAAAAGTCATTTCCCAAGTGAATTTTTTTTGTCTTGAGTCCAAGTGAAAAGCAAGAACCTCCAAGACCAAAGACAGATCTTGGTTGAATCCAAATAAAACTTTTGCCATAAGGAAAAATATTTGAGAGTGAGAGTTCTCTTGAAGGAAAATTTTAAATCACTCCCCTCAAGTCAAATAATAATCTTTTGAAAAATCCAAATAAAAACTTGGGTGTCACAACACCTACCCCCTTAGGAAAAATCTCGTCCTCGAGATTTCTGCTGACCCTCAAATAGATATGGATACTCTGCTCGAAGGAAATCTTCCCTTTCCCATGTAGCTTCATCCTCAGTGTGGTTGCTCCACTGAACCCTGAAAAACTTTGTCGTTTTCTGACGGGTCCTCCGTTCAGACTCTTCTAAAATCTTTACTGGCCTTTCTCTGTAGGTGAGATCTGGTTGCATATCAATGTTCTCATGAGGTACATGTTTCTCCGGGTTACTCACGCATTTCCTCAGTTGCGAGACGTGGAATACGTCATGAACGTCTGACAGCTCCTTGGGTAGGTCTAGTTGTAGGCTACCGTGCCTCTTAGTGCCTTTACACAAAATGGTCCAATGAATCTTGGGGTTAGCTTCCCCTTTATTTTGAACCGTTGCAGACCCCTCATAGGAGATACTCGGAGGTATACGGAATCACCGGGTTCAAAGCTGACCTCACGATGCTTCTGATCATAGTAGCTCTTTTGTCGGCTCTGTGCTGTCTTGAGTCTGTCCCTGATCTGCTTAACTTTCTCCTCGGCCTCTTTAAGGATGTCTGGGCCGAAGATACGGCTGTCACCGGTTTCTGACCAATTCAGTGGGGTGCGACACCTTCGTCCGTACAATGCTTCAAAGGGTGCCATTTGCAAGCTGGCTTGGTAACTGTTGTTGTAAGAAAATTCGGCATACGGCAAACTCTCTTCCCAACTGGATCCATAGGTGAGCGCACAGGCTCTTAGCATATCCTCTAGGATTTGGTTCACACGTTCCGTCTGTCCATCAGTCTGAGGGTGGTATGCTGTACTGAAAACTAGCTGCGTGCCCAGAGCTTGTTGTAGGTGATCCCAAAATTTGGAGACGAATTGGGTGCCTCGGTCTGATATTATAGTCTTTGGGACTCCATGCAAGCAAACTATACGAGAGAGATAAAGTTTTGCCAGTCTTTGGGTGGAGTAGGTAGTCTTCACGGGAATGAAATGAGCAACCTTAGTTAGTCGGTCTGTGATGACCCATATGGCGTCATTCCCACGTTGTGATCGGGGTAGTCCGACGATGAAATCCATTCCTATTTCATCCCATTTCCACTCCGGTATTCTATTTGGCTGGAGTAGCCCTGCTGGCTTTTGATGCTCGGCCTTGATGCGCTGACATGAATCGCAACAAGCAATGAATGTGGCTATATCTCTTTTCATACCGTGCCACCAAAATCTTTCCTGAATGTCCTTGTACATTTTGGTTCCTCCAGGATGAATCGAGTATGGAGCGGTGTGGCTTTCCGTCAAGATCTGTTGCTTGAGTTCCTCAATGTTAGGTACGCAAAGTCTGTCTCGGTACCATAATGTTCCTTCACTGTTGGTGACGAACTCTGAAGTCTTACTAAGATTCATTTTCTTCTTTATGCCTTCGATGCTGGGATGTCCCTGCTGAGCCTTCTTAATTTGTTCCACTAGGGTGGGTTGTATCTCCAGGTTCGATATGGCGCCCTCGGAGACTAACATCATGTTGAGCCTAGCGAACTCTCGCTGAAACTCAGGCCTCAAGTTTTGCGGACCGTCATTGTCCGTGCTGGGGTTTCGACTAAGGGCATCGGCCACTACATTTGCTTTCCCTGGGTGGTAGTGAATGCCGACGTCGTAGTCTTTGACCAGTTCCAACCAGCGTCGTTGGCGTAAATTCAGCTCTGGCTGTGTGAAAATATATTTGAGGCTCTTATGGTCTGTATATATTTCACAGCGATTTCCCAACAGAAAGTGCCTCCACTCCTTGAGGGCATGTATGACTGCTGCTAGCTCCAAGTCATGTGTTGGGTAATTTTCCTCATGTTTTCGCAGCTGCCTGGAGGCATATGCGACAACTTTGCCATCCTGCATTAGTACGCATCCGAGACCTTTTCGGGACGCGTCACAATACACTTCAAAACTTTTGTGTATGTTTGGTACAGTTAAGACCGGTGCGGTTGTCAGCTTCTTCTTGAGTCCTTGGAAGCTCTGTTCGCATGCTTCCGTCCATACAAATTTCTTGTCCTTCTTGAGTAACTGTGTCATAGGTTTCGCCACAGTGGAGAACCCTTCAATAAATCTTCTGTAATATCCGGCCATTCCCAGAAAACTCCGCACATCAGTAACATTGGCGGGTGGCTTCCAGTCCAGTATGGCCTTGACTTTTTCTGGGTCTACAGCCACGCCTTCTTGGTTTAGTATATGGCCCAAGAAACCAACTTGTCTTAGCCAAAATTCGCGCTTGCTAAATTTGGCGTACAACTGATGTTTCCTCAATTCTCCCAAAACAATTCTGAGGTGCTCAGCATGCTCTTCTGGTGTCCTCGAGTAAACCAGAATGTCGTCAATGAATACCACCACAAATTTGTCCATGAATTTCATGAACACTTTGTTCATGAGGTGGACGAAATATGCGGGGGCGTTCGTTAGTCCAAAAGGCATCACTGTGAACTCGTATAACCCATATCTGGAAGTGAAAGCTGTCTTGGGGATATCTTCCGTCCGTACCTTCAGTTGATGGTATCCCGATCTCAAATCAATCTTTGAAAATACCTTGGCTTGTGCGAGCTGGTCAAACAAATCATTGATCCGTGGCATCGGATATTTGTTTTTGATGGTGACCATATTGAGGGCTCGATAGTCTATGCACAGCCTCAGTGTCCCATCCTTCTTCTTGGCGAATAACACGGGCGAACCCCATGGTGAGGAGCTGGCTCGTATAAATCCTTTGTCCAACAATTCCTTTATCTGCTTCTTCAACTCCACCAATTCTGAGGGTGCCATTCTATACGGCTTCTTATAGATGGGAGCGGTGCCGGGTGCTAGTTCAATGCTGAATTCTATCTCTCAGTCTGGTGGCATGCCTGGCAGTTCTTCCGGGAACACATCAGGAAACTCGCATACCACTAGAACCTTTCTCAGTTCTGCAATGTTCATTTCGTTCAGTTTTGGTTTCTGCGATCGCGGCCTTTCTTGAGCGGAAACTCTTATTGTCTTGCCATGATGGTGAGTGAGAATCACTGTCCGATAGAAGCAGTCAATGAATCCTTTGTTGGTGGTCAACCAGTCCATCCCTAAAATGACATCCAGTCCTTTACTTTCCAACACGACGAGATTCGCGTGGAATTGTAGTCCTTCGAACTCAATGACCACTCCTTGGCAGTAACCCTGAGCAATTTGCTTATTTCCGGGGGACTTGATGATCATAGATTTTTCCAAGGGAAGTATCGGAAAACCGTGTTGCGAAACAAAACTCTTCGAAACGAACGAATGGGAAGCTCCAGAATCAAACAAAACCGTGGCAGGTACTGCGTTGACAGGGAACGTACCGAGCACGATGTCTGGGGCATTCTGCGCTTCTTCCCTGGTCACATGGTTCAGGTGACCCTTCCTGTGGTTGTTGTTGGGGTTGAAGTTGTTGCGCTTGGGGGCGGGATTGTTTCCACCATTGTTCGGCTTGGGTGCCGAGTCTCTTGGCTTCGGGCACTGTTTAGCATAATGCCCTTGTTGACCACAAGCATAGCAGGTGACCCCTGGACGGTATGTGAACTCCTTATCCCTGGCATGAAATTGTCCGACGGGTCTTGGCTCAGTAGTCGTGGATCTCCTTGTGTCTGTCCTTGGGACCTCAGTCTTGCCTCGGTTGCTGCGGGCAAGAGTCGTCTTGTCCCTCTTCCGCTTGCGGATATCTTCCAGGCTACGGCACTCATTCTCCAAGGTGATGGCCTTGTCCACCAGCGTCTTAAAATCCGGAAAGGTGTGTACAATCAGTTGGCATCTTAGCGCTGGTGCCAGGCCGTCCAGGAATTTTTCCATCTTCTTGCTTTCTGTCATGTGCTCGTCGTAGGCATAACGAGACAGCTGGGTGAACTGACCATTGTACTCTGTCACTGACATGCCTCTTTGCTTCAGGTCATCAAACTCTCTCTTCTTGATCTTTAGGATGCTCCTGGGGATGTGTGCCCCACGGAAGCCTTCCTTGAACTCTTCCCAGGTGATGTTGTGTTCCCTGGGATGCATGTGTAGGAAGTTTTCCCACCATGCTGCAGCTGCTTCAGTAAGGTAGTGTGGTGCATAAAGCACCTTCTCATGATCTGAGCACTGAGCAATAATCAGTTTCCTTTCAATCTCACGAAGCCAATCGTCGGCTTCCAGTGGTCTGTCGGTGTGAGCAAAAGTTGAGGGGCGAGTCTTCTGTAACTCGGATAAATTGGAATGTGGTTGATAGGGTTCACGGTGGTTTCCCATATTGCTGAAATGGTTCATCATCTCTTGGTGTTGTTGCTGGCTTTGCTTGAAGAGACGGCATACTTGAGACAGTGCTGCTTCGCTGTCCTGTTGGCTGGACTGACCCTGAGTGAAATTGTTGCTGGTCTGTGTCCCGTAAACCTCTTCTGGCTGATTGGGCATGGAGCGAGTCCACGGGCGAGACATTTTTCCAGTCTGGGGTATTATTTGCAAAACCCATGAGAAAAACTGTGTAGCACAAGAAAAATCTCGCAAAGGCAATAATCAAGAGGCTTCAAGGTTTTCAAAAAAAACACAAATGATTTTTCATGGAGAAGAAGTGCTTAACATAAATCTTACATGCGAAAAGCAAACACAAGATACAGCACTCAGGATGCGCGTACACAATCCTGACATGCTATTAAAAAAACTAGCGTACTACTCCGGAAGCAACCATACCAGTACAAACTAGCGTACAGATAAAACAACACATCATACATGCAGGCATAACACGCGGCTACTCGGTGCTCTCAGTCGGAGATGGTGAAAATCTCCTTCCCCTTGCCGATGGCAAGGCTCAGCAGTCCAGGAGAATCAACCTCCTCCTCTCTAGCTGGCTCCTGGCGCGTGACGCTGCGCTGCGGTGATGGTGCGGGGGCGACTGGAGGTAGAGCGCGTGCGGCTGGCGGTGCGGCTCTGACTGGAGTAGGAGCGATGACTCGGTCGAACTCCTCAGTGGTAGGCAGACGGCGAGCAGTGGCCAAAACGGCCGGTGCATACGAGGCTGAAGACGAGACGAATGTCAGAGGCGGCGCCGTGTGGAGAAGCTCCTTCCTGCTGGCAGGACCGCCCCGGACTAAGTCCATGCGGGCAGCCACAAGATCATCTACGAGGTTGTCGAAAGACTCCTCCAGAGCCTTGAGATACTCCACAACCATCTCGATGGCTTCATCTCGCTCTCCCCGATGGCAGGCGAACGCATAGTGGCTGGTGTAAGGCACATGGCATGGGAGGTAGCGGTAGCGACGGGTCTTCATCGTAGGAAGGATGTCCCGAAGGCGAGCTATCACCTCGCGGGCAGCCATCTGCATGGCATGCCTCTCCGTAGGCATGGCCCTTCCCACGAAACGGAAGTGGCGAGCAGCAGATCGTCCTCCCTTGAACTGCACCACTGCTTGGTGCATAGACACGTCGTCACTGAGCTTGTGCTGATAGAGTGTGAACTCCGGGCGAGCTGCTGGCCCGATCGCGAGCTTGGTGATGGAGACGAGGAGCTTGACAAACCCCTCGGGCACGTTGGTGAACAACTCGATTCTCACAGCTGCTGCCAGCCATCTACAAAAGTAGGCAAAAATTCTGAGTAGTCATGTCATAAATTTATGATGACCAACAGAAAATAGCTACAATTGCAAAATGCTGAAAAAGCACAAAAGACGCTAATAACCGATTAGCGATCGCACCTAGTGGCTTCCTACAGTCAGCCTGGCTCTGATACCAAGCTTGTCACGACCAGTTTTTTCAATAAAATAATTATTGAGAGACCAATCCCTTTTACGGACCAGCGAGGAAGAATTCCTTCTCACTGGTAGACAATATCTTGGTCACAGAAGAAAAATACCAGGAGTACTAAATATAATACAAGGTTGAGCAGAGACTGCCCAACAATTTATTACATGCACGCCGCTAAAACAAGACGGCGGATAGGGTGGCAAACTACTAACTCACGATAATAACGGTGGTGGAAATATCATCGCGAAGCGAGTGATATGATTCCAGAAGACTACAACTCTTCGAGCGTCGGAGTGAGGCTCGAGAAGACTTATTGCGGGTGGCGGAAGCGTATACAAAACAAGTGACCAATATCCGGGATCGCGCAGGACTGACTGGGACTCCTCTAGGCATCGGATGCGCTATCAAACTCTTCATCCAAGAGATCGCCTTCGTCAACATCTGGCCAAATCAACAAGCCAGGTGAGTACTATGAAAGTACTCGCAAGACAGTTCGGACATAAGATATAACGAATGCAACATGAAGCATATGAACAAGTTAACCAGTGCGATCAGACATAGATATAATAAATACTGGGTGCCAACCGAGGGTCTGAATGACGCCTCGAGCGGAAATTGCAGAATAGTCATACTGGTGCCAAACGAGTGTCTGAAAGACTCCTCGAGCGGAAAATGCGGAATAATAATACAGGTGCCAAACGAGTGTCTGAAAGACTCCTCGAGCGGAAAATGCGGAATAATAATACAGGTGCCAAACGAGTGTCTGAAAGACCCCTCGAGAGGAAAATGCAGAAAAATAATGCCATAGTCGGACGTCGGGGCGACACCACATAAAGGGCTTATAACAGAAAATAAAGACAGTGCATGCCGCAGTCGGACGTCTGAGCGACATCACATAAAGGGCTTATATTTAAAGTGAGAAACGAGTACACGCCACAGTCGGACGTCTGCGCGACGTCTCATAAAGGGCTTATATTGTAGCTCAATAATACAATAGTTCGGGAACATAATTTATCACAAGCATGAGACAAATATAAAGTTAGTCCATCCACAGGAATAACAATAAATCCGAATTTACCACTTGAGCTTGTTCACCGGGGACAAGTTTTTCACAAGGATAGATAGGATATAATGTTTACACTACTTGATCATGGATACGATGATTTGGAAAGAATTGACTCTGCAGAGTTTGTACTTAACCACAGCCAACGGATTTCAGTAGTCACGGGTACTAGTTCCGTCTACGGTGTTTTGGAAGAAACACGTCTAACCAGTACACACCCAATTCAACCATCCGAAGCCAGGGATCACCCTCGGCAACATTCAAGAAAAACCTTGAGACGGGGAGGCTACAACCTCGCGTAGCATGGGATCAAATTTCTATACGCGCGCTCTAAGGGGGTGCCCCCCCTCTCGGTCCCAACCGGAAACACCCATGCCCCCTGACCGGATGACTGGCTTTAATCCTGGGCCAAGGTACCATCATCCCGGCCTCTCTGTTTGGTGTGTACACGGAATGAGGTTACCAACTTACTAAACCGCATCCTGGCAATGAGACATGTGGTAGCACGGAAGGGGAAAGAACGGTAACGTGGCTCCAACCACGTTAACGTCGGAGAAAGTCGGATGACGCAAGGCTGGTATGCTACAACAGTACCACCTTGCTACCCTTCATGTCACCACATGATTTGGCCATCTCTCATCAGAGATCATCGCAACTTTGGGACATGCGGGAAAAGAACAATAACGTGGCTCCAACCACGTTAACGTCGGAGAAAGTCGGATGACGCAAGGCTGGTATGCTACAACAGTACCACCTTGCTGCCCTTCATGTCACCACATGATTAGGCCATCTCTCATTAGAGATCATCGCGACTTTGGAACAACCGGGTCGTTGCCTTACAAGCAACGTGGTATTTACCGACACTCATATGCCACGCACAAACTCTCACGTGAACATGTAAAACATCTGTCATATCAAATGTTCAAAACATGCTTGCCTGGTTCGGAGAAGTCGGAGTCTAGCTCGGCGAAGTTCGCGGCTCCGTCACCTCTTCCGGAACCTACGGCAATCACGAAACGGGTACTAACGTGAAAACCAACACTTGCACAGAAACTTTTCCAAATATTTTTCAAATAAATCCCATAAAAAACTAGACAAAATTTGAAGATTGTCAGAAAAAGAATCACTCAAAACTACCTTTTTATTAAAAAGTTATAAAGGTTTCTGTCCAGGGACTTATCTGTAATGAAACAGAAAAGTTCCAGGGTTTTAACTGAGAAAACAGAAAACGCTTCGGTTGGGAATGCGCAAGCGCAAAGGAGAAAACGTATTTTGCCCGAAGGCGCCAACAGAAAACGGTTCGCGAATAAAAGAACAGAGGCTGACATGCGGGGTCCACATGTCAGGTTTGAAAAGCTCGCCGGCGCCCGAAGACTGCGGTGGACGCCGGCGTCGAACCACGGCGTGTTAGGAGAAACGGAGGGTACCAAGAGCTTCAGCGTCTTCTTCCGCGTCGGTGGGTGGTGGACTCGTCCAACGGGGAGCACCACGTCGACGGCGACACTATCTCCGGCGGACGGCGGCTCGGGTGAGGATGCGGAACTCCGGTGGAGGGTTGCAAACTACGAATTGAGGCGCGGGTCAGAACGAGGGATGCAAGGTGAAGCTACTGGCAAGAGAATGGAGGCGGAGGCGCGCACACGGGGGCGAATCGGGCTGGATCCCGTGGCGGGTCGCGGCGGCCGGAGTCGAGGAAGGAGACCTCCTCGGGGCTCTTCCAGTGGCTAGGCTTGCTCTAGGGGGAGTGCAGGGATGGTGGGTGCTCGAGTTGAAGCTCGGGGCCTCTATTTATAGGCAGATCGACGGGGTGGCCGTGAACGGAGAATCTCCGGCGAGCGATTACGGCGGAGCAGTGGATTGGCAGGTGGTTTGAGCGGCCAGGCAGCATCAGTGGAGGTTACTGGACTCGTTTCACAGCTAAACGGAGATGGTCTTGGCGTAATGGCGTCGGTCCACGGTGAGGTGACCGCACGGGCTCAATGGCGGCAGAGAGCGCGCTCCGCGCCCTGCGGTTCACGACGAGAGCGGCAGCGCATTCGGGAGAGTGGAAGGCCACGCGGCGGGCTCCGGTGGTTTGGGCGGCGCTGGGTGGCGTCGTCGGCGCCGTGTCTCCCGCTGGCGTCCGCAAAGCCGCCGCCGGCGTCGGTCACGGGGCGGCGCACCTTCTGCTGCTCGTCGCCGACGCCCGCAAGGCGCCAGGCGTTCGTGCGGTGCAGGAACAAGAGGGCGGGGATGAGGAGCAAGGCGACGCGGTGGCACTGGCGAGATCGACGTCCTTCTCTGAAGAAAACGACAGCAGGCCACTGCAGTGTTCTCTGAACTTTCTGAACTTGACATAGACAGTGCACTGCAGGTGTTCGACAGAAGGTTTTGGCTATGAGATAAATTTTTCTGGAGCTGTAACTTGGTGAGATGACCACTCAATGCACCCAGAGGCTGCCTGATTTTACTTGGAATTTTTGGAGAAGGTTTTGAATGAATTTCACCAAATTTGACAAATCTGGTCCAAACTTGCAGCAGGTGTAGTTTGAAAATTTTGAACTGAAGACCAGTGGATCTTCATGGTTCTAGGTTGAGGGTTCAAAGGACTAGGAGGGGAAAAAGGTTTGGGGGCAAAAATCAAAACAGAAAATGGAGTTCCTTTGTAACTCTCCAAGTGCTAGGAAAGAAGGCAGAAATTTATTTGAATAGAATATATAAATGGAAATAATCACATGGGGAGGTTCAACTTGCTGGATTTGATGCAAATCATGATCCAAAGGTGAGGAAAGGTTAGGAGAGGGGACTTTCACTAAGGCCATGGCAAGAAGGAAATTGTTGAAAGTGGCAAGGGATTTTCCAAAAGCCATAGTGCAAATTTCAAGGAGATTTTCAAAAGTCATTTCCCAAGTGAAATTTGTTTGTCTTGAGTCCAAGTGAAAAGCAAGAACCTCCAAGACCAAAGACAGATCTTGGTTGAATCCAAATAAAACTTTTGCCATAAGGAAAAATATTTGAGAGTGAGAGTTCTCTTGAAGGAAAATTTTAAATCACTCCCCTCAAGTCAAATAAAAATCTTTTGAAAAATCCAAATAAAAACTTGGGTGTCACAGAGAGTCAACAAACGCTCAGGATCTGACGCATCTTCAGCAATTCCTGGATAGGTATTGAATCCTATGATGTTGAAATTAATTTGCATTCATATCTGGTTCAATAATTGATGTTGTCAAAATTCATCATCATTTGCAGCGTGCTCACATTGTGGGAAACTAAAATAGGGAACCTGTTCAAGAGGAAACTACCTCTGCAGCACAAGATCGTTTCTTCGGTAACACACCGAAATCCATTATTTTCGGAAAATTTATCCAACAGTCTGCAAATACCTTTCCTTACGCTAGTCAAATGTTCAAGCTTCTAAATAAACCTCTTTCTATTTTGTCCAAAGAAAAAATAATACATCTAACACCCATTAGGTTGTTCCTAACAGGACAAATACATGACTAATTTTGTACAAAAAAATTCAGTGTCCTCAGCAAGAAGCAGGGACCAACCTTTGTGGATACTATGTTTGCAGACACATGATCTCCATCTGCAAATCTGTTGATAGTTGTGACGATCCTCGTGAATTAGTACCAGTAAGTCTATCTTAATTAATATCTTCTACTCCACTCATATGGCATATTCTGATCTTAAAAATACTGCAACTCATCTTAAAACCGAGGACCCCTGAACCGCTCCCGGCTGGTGAACAGAGTAGCAATCACACACTTATTACATCTAATATCTCCAAAGAGAATAAGTATGAAAAATATGGCTTAAGGCCATCTAAAACGATAACAGCGGAAGACTTGGAAGATAAGTGAGTCCATCAACTCCAGCGGCATCACTGAGTATAAGACCACGACCTAAGGCACCTTACTCGTCGTCTGAAAAGTCTGCAACATGAAACGTTGCAGCCCGAAAACGGGTCAGCACATGGAATATGCTGGCAATGTAACACATAGAGAAATAATGAACATAATAATATACTACACTACATGCATATAAGGCTGGTGGAAAGCTCTATGGTTAAAGTTTTTGCGGAAAGCCAATTTTTCCCTACTTCAAAGGAATAAATTTTATTTAACTATCATGGTGGTTGTTAAACATTGAGATGGTTGACAGCATCTCAATCCCAATTAAGTATCATCAATAACCCAACAAAATTAATTAAAAGTAACATGGTGATGAGATTCACATGATAATCCAGGTACTAGATACTCAAATTGTCCATAACCGGGGACACGGCTAACCATGATTAGTTTGTACACTCTGCAGAGGTTTGCGCACTTTTGCCCACAAGACTCGATCTCCTCCGTTGGATTACTCGCACTACCTGGTGTTTGAGTAACGGATGACCGAGACACAGTCTTTCAGAAGTGTTTGCACCTTACGTATGGGTGGACAGTTACACCTACTTTCCCCTACATCTGCTAGTCTACCACTGTAAGAGTTCACACAACTTAGTCAACTATGCTAGAGCCCATAATAGCTTGTGGCTGCACACGGAAGTTTCTAGCATGAATAATCTCACGATCCCTTTGAACCTGGGTGGCGGTCCAAAAGAAAAACAGGCAATCCTGGAATACCCAGGTACCTCAATCCACCCAGATGTGAGTTTTAGTTGGCACCTTAAGTAATCCATTATTAACAATCTCACATCTGTCATGAATATCACTCAAACCCAATCCACGTCTACGAGCATAGCATGGCAATATAATAGCAAACGTAGAAGTAACTCCCAAGGGTTTGATAAAAGAACAGGTAATAGGTACTACCTCAACTACTTCCCAATACCCACAATTTAATTAGATCCTAATCATGCAATGTTTGAGGAATAGATCTAATGCAATAAAAACTGGGTATGGAAGGTATATGATCAAAGTGTTACTTGCCTTGCTGATGATCCGCGAAACCTAGCGATTCGAAGAAACAAGCGGCACACTCCGGGTACTCTATCGCAAACAAACAAGCAAACAATAAGTACTCATCTAATGCACAGGTAAAACTCGAATGAAAGATCCAACCAGAAAGTTCAACTTAAGAACTCCGATTTGCAAAAAGAATCAACTCGAACGAAGCAAAGAAAGTCAAACGGCGAAAGAAACAAACTTCGTTTACTAATCTGGATCTAGGTCAAATTTTACAGTAGCAAAAACTTGTTTGAGTAGGTTAAACGGAAAGAGAATTTCGAGACGAAACTCTAGGCGCTTGAATCGCCTGATTCCGATAAACGAGCGAAAAATTAAACAGAAACGAAGATTCGATCAGAAATCGAGATCTGAGATAATCGCGGAAAAATCCGATGAAAAAGAAAAACGGACGAACGGTTAAAGAACGGATGTTCGTTAACAGAGAAAATCCAACGAACGCGTTCGTTAAAACGAACGGGTCGGTGAACGTTCACAAAATAACAAAACCGAAGAAAATAAACCGATCTAGGGTATTTTTTAAACGAACGGTTTTTTTTTAAAACAAAACCGGCAACGACGGCGAGGTATACCTCGTCGGGGCAGGGCTCCGGCGGGGCTCCGGCTGGCTCCGGCGAGGGCGGCGGGGTGCGGCGGGGCTCAGGGGGCTCGGGGGTGGCGAGGGGCGGCTCCGGCGGCGGGGTTCGGCGAGCGGCGGCGGCCTTCGGGCTCCGGCTCCGGCGGCGGGGTGCGGGGCGGGTGCGGGGCGGCGGCGGGGTGAGAGGGAGGGGGCGGCGGCGGGGTTTATAAAGAGGGGGGAGGGGTGCTTGGAGGAGGGGGCAAGGCGCGGCGGCGGGGTGTCTGTGGCGGACACGGCGGCGGCGTCCGGCGTGCTCGCGGAGGAGAACGCGGAGATGGGCCGGCGGCTCGGCTGGGCCTCGGCCCGGTTGGGCGCGGCGCGAATTTTTTTTTTAAACGTTCCGCCGAAAAATTCGTAGAAAAATAAATAAAAATCCAAAAAAGATAAAACAAATTTTCCCTCTCTAGTTAGAATATTTAGAACAGGGTGAACATTTTTTGACACAAAAAATAATTTTTTTGAAAACATGCAATATTTTTTTAATGCAATTAAAATTGCAAATAAAATCCGAATAAAATCAAATAAATGATTTTAACATTTTTCCTCCAATATTTCAATTGTTTTGGAGAAGTCATATTTTCTCCTCTCATTTATTTTTAATGAAATATTTTTCCGGAGAGAAAAATAATTAAACCAAAATCCTCGTTTTATTATTTGATGAAAATCAAATATGAAAATTCGAGAAAATCCCCAACTCTCTCCGAGGGTCCTTGAGTTGCTTAGGATTTATCGAGGATTTGTCGAAATGCAATAAAATATGAAATGCAATGATGATCTATGTATAACATACCAAATTGAAAATTTGGGATGTTACAAACCTACCCCCCTTAAGATGAATCTCGCCCTCGAGATTCGGGTTGGCTAGAAAACAGGTGGGAGTGGTCCTTCCGTAGATCTTCCTCTCGCTCCCAGGTGGCTTCATCTTCCGTGTGGTGACTCCACTGGACTTTGCAAAACTTGATAACCTTACTGCGGGTAACTCGGCTGGCATACTCAAGAATCTTAACTGGTTTCTCCTCATAGGTCAAATCACTTTCCAGCTGAATCGCTTCCAGCGGCACAGTATCTCTCAGTGGTATCAAAGCCATCTCTGCGTGGCACTTCTTCAACTGGGAAACGTGAAATAGATCATGAACTCCTGACAATCCTTCGGGCAATCCAGCTTGTAGGCAACTTCTCCCATACGTTCCAAAACTCTGTATGGTCCGATAAAACGGGGCGCTAACTTTCCCTTAACTCCAAAGCGCTTCACTCCTCGAAGTGGTGATACTCGAAGATAAACTCTGTCTCCAACTTCGTGAACTATCTCCTTTCATTTAGAATCAGCATAACTCTTCTGCCTGGACTGGGCTACCTTGAGCCTATCGCGAATCAACCTCACTTTCTGTTCAGACTCCTTAATCAAATCTGGTCCAAACAACTGACGGTCTCCAACTTCGTCCCATAACAACGGTGTTCTACACCTCCTTCCGTACAAAGCTTCGAAAGGGGCCATCTTCAAACTGGTTTGATAACTGTTGTTATACGAAAACTCTGCATATGGAAAATTGTCGTCCCAACTAGATCCATAATCTAGTGCACAAGCTCTCAACATGTCCTCAAAAATCTGGTTGACTCTCTCTCGGTCTGTCCATCTGTCTGTGGGTGAAAGGTTGTACTAAATTCTAGCCTGGTTCCCAAAGTTTCATGTAACTGCTTCCAAAACTTCGAGGTAAATTGGGTTCCTCTGTCTGATACAATGGTCCTCGGAACTCCATGCAAACATACGATCCTGGTCATGTATATCTTTGCCAACTTAGCACTGGTGTAAGTGGTCTTCACTGGAATGAAATGAGCCACTTTCCTCAAACGGTCGACTACAACCCATATTGAGTCATAGCCTGAACGAGTCCTGGGTAATCCCGTGATAAAATCCATGCCTATTTTATCCCACTTCCATTCGGGTATCGGCAATGGTTGTAGCAACCCTGCTGGCTTCTGATGCTCTGCCTTCACTCTCTGACATACATCACAAACTGCTACATACTCTGCAATATCCTTCTTCATTCCGGTCCACCAGAAAGTATTTTTCAGATCCAAATACATCTTGGTATTCCCTGGGTGAATCGAGTACGGTGAATCATGGGCTTCTTGCAAAATCAACTTCCTGATCTCCGGGTCTTTTGGCACATAAACGCGGTCCTCAAACCATAAGGTATCATGCTCGTCCTCACGAAATCCCTTGGCTTTTCCTTTGCTCATCTTCTCCTTTATCTCTTCAATCTCCTTGTCTGTCTTCTGAGCTTCTCTGATCCTTTCCATCAAGGTAGACTGAATCTCCAGTGTCGCTAAATAGCCTCTTGGGGCTATCTCCAAACATAGTTCGCGAAGGTCCTCGGCTAACTCCTGAGGTAACTCTCCTGTCATGAGGGTGTTGACATGACTCTTGCGGCTCAACGCGTCTGCTACTACGTTAGCCTTTCCTGGGTGATAATGCAATCTCATATCATAATCCTTAATGAGCTTCAACCATCTCCTCTGTCTGAGATTTAACTCCTTCTGCGTGAAAATATACTTCAAACTCTTGTGATCCGTATACACCTCACAATGGTTTCCGATGAGAAAATGTCCCCATGTCTTCAACGCATGCACCACAACTGCTGACTCCAAATCATGCGTAGCATAATTCTTCTCATGGGGTTTAAGTTGTCGTGAAGCATATGACACAACTCTTCCTTCCTACATAAGCACTGCTCCAAGTCCTCGACGAGAAGCGTCGCAATAAACTTCATAGTCCTTGCGTTGATCTAGCAGAATCAACACTGGTGATGTAACCAATCGTTTCTTCAACTCTTGGAAACTAGCTTCACAATCCTCAGTCCAATTGAATTTGGTGTCCTTTTTCAATAGCTCAGTCATGGGCTTAGCAATCTTCGAGAAATTCTCGATGAATCTCCGGTAGTATCCTGCAAGTCCAAGAAAACTCCGGATTTCTCCAACTGTCGTGGGTGATTCCCAACTTGTCACTATGTCAACCTTGGCAGGGTCTACTGCTATTCCTTCTCCAGAAATAACATGTCCAAGGAATCCAACTTCCTTCAGCCAAAATTCACATTTGCTGAACTTGGCATATAACTGATGTTCTCTGAGCTTCTCAAGTACCAATCGCAATTGCTCCTCATGCTCTTCCTCATTCTTGGAAAAGACTAAAATATCGTCAATGAACACCACGACGAACTTATCCAAAAACTCCATAAACACTTTGTTCATCAGGTTCATAAAATAGGCAGGTGTGTTAGTCAGACCAAATGACATAACGGTATACTCATACAATCCATATCTGGTGGTAAAAGCCGTCTTAGGTATATCCTGCTCTCGAATCTTTAACTGATGGTATCCTGATCGTAGATCGATCTTGGAAAATACTTTAGCTCCTTGTAGGCGGTCAAACAAATCATTGATCATCGGCAGTGGGTACTTGTTTTTGATGGTCACTTCATTCAATCCACGGTAATCAACAACCATCCTCAGCGATCCATCTTTCTTCTCCACTAGAAGTACTGGTGATCCCCAAGGTGACAAACTTGGGCGAATATAGCCTTTATCCAGTAACTCCTTGATCTGCTTCTTAATTTCCTCCAAATCTTTTGCGGGCATCCTGTACGGTCTCTTAGATATTGGCCCTGTGCCTGGCAAAAGTTCAATCAAGAACTCAATGTCTCTATCCAGTGGCATGCCTGACAACTCTTCTGGAAATACATCCGGATAATCCTTCACTACTGGTACTTCCTCCTGTACAACTCCTGATAAGGAATTCACTTGAGTCCTCTTCGGCATATGCCGGGATACATACTTGATCCTTTTTCCTTCTAGGGTGGTAAGCAAAATCGTCTTGCTGGCACAATCGATGTTTCCTCCATACAACGATAGCCAATCCATTCCCAAAATCACATCCAAACCTTGCGACTCCAAAACTATTAGGTCTGTGGGGAAAACATGCCTACCAATGGCCAATGGCATCTGAAAACATCCTTGGCTTGCCATATACTCTACTCCTGGCGAGGTTACTAACATAGGGGTTCTGAGAACTTTGGTGGACAGCTTAAACTTATTCACAAATCCCCTTGATATGTATGAATGCGATGCACCAGTATCGAAAAGAACGGTTGCAGTAAATGACTTAACCAAAACTTACCTATTACTGCATCAGGCTGTGCTTCAACCTCCTCCATGCTCACGTGGTTCACGTGTCCTTTGTTGAACGGGTTCGGCTTCTTCCCAGAGCTTCCATTGCCATTTCCATTTTGGGCTTCAGGACATTCATTGGCATAATGTCCAGTCTTCTGGCACCTAAAGCAAGTGACTTGGCTCAGGTCCCTCTTGGTTGGGGTAGATGGGTTGGTGCGGTTCTGTCCGTTGCTTCCTCCATTCCCATTACCATTTTTAGAGCCATTATGGTTGTGCGAACTACCTGCTCCATGGGTATGCTGAAACCGTCCTCCCGGCTTCGGGGCAAAACGTGGTTTCTGTTGAGCTCCAGAGTTATACTTCCCTTGTCCATACTTCCTCTTACGGTTTTCAATCTGCTGTTGCTTCCCTTCAATCATGAGAGCTCTATCTACCAACTCCTGGTGGTTGTTGAAGGTTGCTACCATCAACTGCATACTCAGTTCATCATTCAGTCCTTCCAAAAATTTCTCCTGCTTGGCTGCATCTATAGCAACGTCATCTGGTGCATAACGTGCTAATTTACTGAATTCCTCCACATACTGGCCTACGGTGCGTCCTCCTTGGCGTAGGTTGCGAAACTCACGCTTCTTCATGGCCATAGCTCCTGCTGAAACATGAGCTGTACGGAAAGCTTGCTGAAACTGGTCCCATGTGACAGTGTCAATAGGGAGCGTGGCTGTATAATTCTCCCACCATGATGCTGCGGGTCCATCAAGCTGATGTGTGGCAAAACGCACTCTTTCAGCATCTGTGCATCCTGCAGTGGTCAACTCCCTTCCAACTTTGCGGAGCCAATCATCTGCAACAATCGGCTCGGTGCTACTGGAAAACACCGGCGGCTTTAGCCTTAAGAAACGGGCTAAGTGATCAACAGGTGGTGGTGGCGGTGGGTTGTTGTTGTTGTTGTTGCCTTGGTTCTGCACTAACACTTGCATCAGGGCATTCTGTTGCTGAATCAACTGGGTGATCTCTGGTGGGAAAACAAATCCGGGGTCGCGTCTCGGAGGCATCTGATGGGTTAGAAAAGATGAGAGTTCATAATAGAATGAGGTCTAGAGGAAAACACTACCCATATGCTCATGAGACAAATACAATCAATATCACTCAATCAATTCAAACAAGGCATAACAATCGATCTAACTAGCGTTACAAAGTGCTTGAACTATACTATTAAATGGGGGAAAACTACTACTGATAGGGTGGTCTACTAGAAATTCTGATCAGTTGAAGACTCCATGATGTCTGCTCCAGCTTCATCAACAAAGTCATCTTCACTTGGTTCCGAGTCGGTGTCGTCGATGATGATGATGTAGTTATCCGGACAAGTGCATTCCTCATCTTTTGCTTTTGGCACTGGATTTCCCATGAATACTCCAATCTTCTTCTCCAGGTCGTCATTCTTCCCTACTAATGCGACGATTTCCTCCATATAATCCTCGCGTGTAGCCTTGAGTTCTTCCTCCAGCTCCTTGATCTTCGTCAATGCCTTCTTCAGTTCTTCCTTGTCCGTGCACATCTGGTTCTCCTGGCGACGGATATGTTGGTTTTGCTCCTGGATGAAAGCCGCAATTGATCCATCCTTCTTGGTTCTGATCATCTCCCATTGCGCGTCTCGACGTCCACAAATCTGATAAATTGTATCCTTAAGCTCCTGGTGGTAGACTTCTCCAATGCGTCCCATAGCGATGTGGGCTGCCATGCTCTTCCCTAAACTCCAGGTTGGTGCTTCGAAAACCAATCTTATGGGTTCAGTAACTGGCACAAACGTCCTTCCTGGAATGTGAACTTGAATCTTCCAGCTCTCCTCTTCGGGTAATGTGGCGTTGTAGGTTCCGGTGATGCTTGGTATTCCTATGTTCAAGTACTTGGTGACTTCCTTCAAGTGTCGACCAAAAGGCGTGTCTTCATCTGGTTGCATGAACTTGCTCCTTGTATCCGCCATTCCTAAAAGAGTAGAAAGTGGAGAGGGGTCATAAATGAGAAGAGAGAAGTGTTCTAGGGCTTAAGCTTAGTGGTCGTGTCCTACAGTCAGCGTGTGCTCTGATACCACCTTTGTAGCGACCAGAACTCAAATGGTATGTGCTGCTGTGCACCAGTGTCATCCCTGGATCAGTAATGCTGACACACACAATACAAATGGAGGATTTATAACAAAGTAGCAATCACACACTTATTACATCTAATATCTCCAAAGAGAATAAGTATGAAAAATATGGCTTAAGGCCATCTAAAACGATAACAGCGGAAGACTTGGAAGATAAGTGAGTCCATCAACTCCAGCGGCATCACTGAGTATAAGACCACGACCTAAGGCACCTTACTCGTCGTCTGAAAAGTCTGCAACATGAAATGTTGCAGCCCGAAAACGGGTCAGCACATGGAATATGCTGGCAATGTAACACATAGAGAAATAATGAACATAATAATATACTACACTACATGCATATAAGGCTGGTGGAAAGCTCTATGGTTAAAGTTTTTGCGGAAAGCCAATTTTTCCCTACTTCAAAGGAATAAATTTTATTTAACTATCATGGTGGTTGTTAAACATTGAGATGGTTGACAGCATCTCAATCCCAATTAAGTATCATCAATAACCCAACAAAATTAATTAAAAGTAACATGGTGATGAGATTCACATGATAATCCAGGTACTAGATACTCAAATTGTCCATAACCGGGGACACGGCTAACCATGATTAGTTTGTACACTCTGCAGAGGTTTGCGCACTTTTGCCCACAAGACTCGATCTCCTCCGTTGGATTACTCGCACTACCTGGTGTTTGAGTAACGGATGACCGAGACACAGTCTTTCAGAAGTGTTTGCACCTTACGTATGGGTAGACAGTTACACCTACTTTCCCGTACATCTGCTAGTCTACCACTGTAAGAGTTCACACAACTTAGTCAACTATGCTAGAGCCCATAATAGCTTGTGGCTGCACACGGAAGTTTCTAGCATGAATAATCTCATGATCCCTTTGAACCTGGGTGGCGGTCCAAAAGAAAAACAGGCAATCCTGGAATACCCAGGTACCTCAATCCACCCAGATGTGAGTTTTAGTTGCCACCTTAAGTAATCCATTATTAACAATCTCACATATGTCATGAATATCACTCAAACCCAATCCACGTCTACGAGCATAGCATGGCAATATAATAGCAAACGTAGAAGTAACTCCCAAGGGTTTGATAAAAGAACAGGTAATAGGTACTACCTCAACTACTTCCCAATACCCACAATTTAATTAGATCCTAATCATGCAATGTTTGAGGAATAGATTTAATGCAATAAAAACTAGGTATGGAAGGTATATGATCAAAGTGTTACTTGCCTTGCTGATGATCCGCGAAACCTAGCGATTCGAAGTAACAAGCGGCACACTCCGGGTACTCTATCGCAAACAAACAAGCAAACAATAAGTACTCATCTAATGCACAGGTAAAACTCGAATGAAAGATCCAACCAGAAAGTTCAACTTAAGAACTCCGGTTTGCAAAAAGAATCAACTCGAACGAAGCAACGAAAGTCAAACGGCGAAAGAAACAAACTTCGTTTACTAATCTGGATCTAGGTCAAATTTTACAGTAGCAAAAACTTGTTTGAGTAGGTTAAACGAAAAGAGAATTTCGAGACGAAACTCTAGGCGCTTGAATCGCCTGATTCCGATAAACGAGCGAAAAATTAAACAGAAACGAAGATTCGATCAGAAATCGAGATCTAAGATAATCGCGGAAAAATCCGATGAAAAAGAAAAACGGATGAACGGTTAAAGAACGGACGTTCGTTAACAAAGAAAATCCGACGAACGCGTTCGTTAAAACGAACGGGTCGGTGAACGTTCACAAAATAACAAAACCGAAGAAAATAAACCGATCTAGGGTTTTTTTTAAACGAACGGTTTTTTTAAACGAAACCGGCAACGACGGCGAGGTATACCTCGTCGGGGCAGGGCTCCGGCTGGCTCCAGCGAGGGCGGCGGGGTGCGGCGGGGCTCAGGGGGCTCGGGGTGGCAAGGGGCGGCTCCGGCGGCGGGGTTCGGCGAGCGGCGGCGGCCTTCGGGCTCCTGCTTCGGCGGCGGGGTGCGGGGCGGGTGCGGGGCGGCGGCGGGGTGAGAGGGAGGGGGCGGCGGCGGGGTTTATAAAGAGGGGGGAGGGGTGCTTGGAGGAGGGGGCAAGGCGCGGCGGCGGGGTGTCCGTGGCGGACACGGCGGCGGCGTCCGGCGTGCTCGCGGAGGAGAACGCGGAGATGGGCCGGCGGCGCGGCTGGGCCTCGGCCCGGTCGGGCGCGGCGCGATTTTTTTTAAAAAACGTTCCGCCGAAAAATTCGTAGAAAAATAAATAAAAATCCAAAAAAGATAAAACAAATTTTCACGTCTAGTTAGAATATTTAGAACAGGGTGAACATTTTTTGACACAAAAAATAAATTTTTTGAAAACATGCAATATTTTTTAATGCAATTAAAATTGCAAATAAAATCCGAATAAAATCCAATAAATGATTTTAACATTTTTCCTCCAATATTTCAATTGTTTTGGAGAAGTCATATTTTCTCCTCTCATTTATTTTTAATGAAATATTTTTCCGGAGAGAAAAATAATTAAAACCAAAATCCTCGTTTTATTATTTGATGAAAATCAAATATGAAAATTCGAGAAAATCCCCAACTCTCTCCGAGGGTCCTTGAGTTGCATAGGATTTATCGAGGATTTGTCAAAATGCAATAAAATATGATATGCAATGATGATCTATGTATAACATACCAAATTGAAAATTTGGGATGTTACAAGTATTTCCCTCAGTTTGAGAACCAAGGTATCAATTTAGTAGGAGAAGAACGTGCAAATCGCCAATAACTGCACAAACAATCAAACACTTGAACCCAACGCGATAAAGGGGTTGTCAATCCCTTCATGGTCACTTGCAAAGGTGAGATCTGATAGAGATAGATAAACAAAAGATAAAATATTTTTGGGTTTTTGGTGTATAGATCTGAAAGTAAAAGATTGCAAAATAGTAGATCGGAAACTAATATGATGGAAAATAGACCGGGGGCCATAGGTTTCACTAGAGGCTTCTCTCTTAAAGGCAAATAATACGGTGAGTGAACAAATAACTGTCGAGCAATTGATAAAAAAAGCGCAAAGTTATGACGATATCGAAGGCAATGATTATGCAATATAGGCATCACGTCCGTGTTTAGTAGACTGAGTCCTGCCTGCATCTACTACTATTACTCCACACATCGACCGCTATCCAACATGCATCTAGAGTATTAAGTTCATAAAGAATGGAGTAACGCCTTAAGTAAGATAACATGATGTAGAGGAATAAACTCAAGCAATATGATGTAAACCCCATCTTTTTAGCCTCGATGGCAACAATTCAATATGTGTCTCACTACCCCTACTTTGTCACTGGGTGAAATCACGCAAGATTGAACCCAAAGCTAAGCACCTCTCCGATTGCAAGAAAAACCAATCTAGTTGGCCAAACCAAACCGATAATTCGACGAAATACAAAGATACCAAATCATGCATATAAGAATTCAGAGAAGATTCAAATAATATTCATAGATAAGCTGATCATAAATCCACAATTCATCAGATCTCGACAAACACACCGCAAAATAAGATTGCATCCGATAGATCTGCAAGAACATCGAGGAGAACATGGTATTGAGAATCAAAGAGAGAGAATAAGCCATCTAGCTACTAGCTATGGACCCATAGGTCTGAGGTAAAGTACTCATGCTTCATCGAAAGGGCAATAGAGTTGATGTAAATGCCCTCCATGATCGAATCGCCCTCTGACAGGATGTCAGAAAAGGCCCCAAGATGGGATCTCACGGGAATAGAAGGTTGAAGCGGTGGAAAAGTGTTTTCATGGATGCTTCTGGTGGTTTGGTAATATATGTTAATATATAGGAGGAAGATCTAGGTCAGGGGAGTCACGAGGGGCCCACAAGGTAGGGGGCGCCCCCCCTAGGGCGCGCCCTCCACCCTTGTCGCCGCCTCGTGGCTCTTCTGACTTGCACTCCAAGTCCCTTGGGTGTCTTCTGGTCCAAGAAAAATCATCATGAAGTTTTATTCCGTTTGGACTCCGTTTAGTATTCCTTTTCTGCGAAGCTAAAAAACAAGGAAAAAACAAAAACTGGCACTGGGCTCTAGGTTAATAAGTTAGTCCCAAAAATAATATAAAATAGCATATTAATGCATATAAAACATCCAAAATAGATAATATAATAGCATGGAACAAGCAAAAATTATAGATACGTTGGAGACGTATCAAGCATCCCCAAGCTTAATTCCTGCTCGTCCTCGAGTAGGTAAATGATAAAAACAGAATTTTTGATGTGGAATGCTACCTAACATATTTATCCATGTAATTTTCTTTATTGTGGCATGAATGTTAAGATACATAAGATTCAAAACAAAAGTTCAATATTGACATAAAAACGATAATACTTCAAGCATACTAACAAAGCAATCATGTCTTGTCAAAATAACATGGCCTGTCAAAATAACATGGCCAAAGAAAGCTATCCCTACAAAATCATATAGTCTGGCTATGCTCCATCTTCATCACACAAAGTATTCAAATCATGCACAACCCTGATGACAATCCAAGCAATTGTTTCATACTTTTGATGTTCTCAAACTTTTTCAACTTTCACGCAATACATGAGCGTGAGCCATGGACATAGCACTATAGGTGGAATAGAATATGGTGGTTGTGGAGAAGACAAAAAGAAGGAGATAGTCTCACATCAACTAGGCATATCAACGGGCTATGGAGATGCCCATCAATAGATATCAATGTGAGTGAGTAGGGATTGCCATGCAACGGATGCACTAGAGCTATAAGTTTATGAAAGCTAAAAAAGAAACTAGGTGGGTGTGCATCCAACTCGCTTGCTCACGAAGACCTAAGGCAATTTGAGGAAGCCCATCATTGGAATACACAAGCCAAGTTCTATAATGAAAATTCCCACTAGTATATGAAAGTGACAACATAGGAGATTCTCTATCATGAAGATCATGGTGCTATGAAGCACAAGTGTGGAAAAGGATAGGAACATTGCCCCTTCTCTCTTTTCTCTCATTTTTTTGTGGGCTTCTTTGGCCTTTTTTTTCTTCCCCTTTTTTCGTTCGGAGTCTCATCCTGACTTGTGGGGGAATCATAGTCTCCATCATCCTTTCCTCACATGGGACAATGCTTTAATAATGATGATCATCACACTATTATTTACTTACAACTCAAGAATTACAACTCGATACTTAGAACAAAATATGACTCTATATGAATGCCTCCGGCAGTGTACCGGGATGTGCAATGACTCAAGAGTGACACGTATAAAAAATTATGAATGATGCCTTTGCCACAAATACTATGTCAACTACATGATCATGCAAAGCAATATGGCAATGATGGAGTGTGTCATAACAAACGGAACGGTGGAAAGTTGCATGGCAATATATCTCGGAATGGCTATGGAAATGCCATTATAGGTAGGTATGGCGGCTATTTTGAGGAAGGCATATGGTGGGTGTATGGTACCGGCGAAAGTTGCGTGGCACAAGAGAAGCTAGCAATGGTGGAAGGGTGAGAGTGCGTATAATCCATGGACTCAACATTAGTCATAAAGAACTCACATACTTATTGCAAAAATCTATTAGTCATCGAAACAAAGTACTACGCACATGCTCCTAGGGCGATAGATTGGTAGGAAAAGACCATCACTCGTCCCCGACCGCCACTCATAAGGAAAACAATCAATAAATAAATCATGCTCCGACTTCATCACATAACGGTTCACCATATGTGCATGCTACGGGAATCACAAACTTTAACACAAGTATTTCTACAATCCACAATTACTCACTAGCTTGACTCTAATATCACCATCCTCATATCTCAAAACAATCATAAGGAATCAAACTTCACATAGTATTCAATGCACTTTATATGAAAGTTTTTATTATATCCCTCTTGGATGTCTATCATATTAGGACTAAATTTATAACCAAAGCAAATTACCATGATGTTTAGAAATACTATCAAAATAATATTAGTGAAGCATGAGAGTTCAACAATTTCTATAAAATGAAACCACCGCCGTGCTCTAAAAATATATAAGTGAAGCACTAGAGCAAAAATGCCTAGCTCAAAAGATATAAGTGAAGCACATGAGTATTCTAATAAATCATGATTCATGCGTGTCCCTCTCAAAAGGTGTGCACAGCAAGGATGATTGTGGCAAACTAAAAAGTAAAGACTCATGTAACATCCCAAATTTTCAATTTTGAATGTTATACATTAGATCATCATTGCATAGCATATTTTATTGCATTTTGGCAAATCCTCGAAATCCTAAGCAGCTCAAGGACCCTCGGAGAGAGAGTTGGGGATTTCCCGGTTTTCATATTTGGTTTTATCAAATAATGAAACGAGGATTTTTGGGTTTTAATTATTTTCACTCCAAAAAAATATTTCATATTAAAATATATGAGAGGAGAAAATATGACTTCTCCAAAATAATTGAAATATTGGAGGAAAAATATTAAAATCAAATATTCGATTTTATTTGGATTTTATTGCAATTTTATTTGCATTAGAAAAATTGCACGTTTTCAAAATTGCACTTTAGGGCCAAGAAAATGTTCATCTCGTTCTAATTATTTTAATTAGACCACGAAAATTTGTTTTGGTATTTTTCGATTTTTATGTATTTTTCTAGGATTTATTTAAGTTCGGCGAAATTTATTTAAAAAAAATCCTGCGCGCCCGACTGGGCCGAATCCCAGCCGAGCCAGGCCGGCCCGCAAGCGCCACCGCCTCCCGTCGTCGTCTCCGCGTCGGAGTCCGCCGCTGCCGCCGAGTCCGGGAGGAGCACGCCTCCCGGGGTTGCCCCCTCTCCAAGCCGGAGTCGCCCCCTCCTATAAGTACCCCGCCCCCACCGCCACCTCTCCCCACCCCCAAGCCCCGCCACCGAAACCCGCCGATGCCGGAGCCGGCCGACGCCGACGCCCCAAGCCGTCGGAGCCGCCCGAAGCCGCCGCCCGTCGCCCCGACGTCGACCCCGCCGCCCTACGCCGCCACCCCGCCGCCCTACGCCGCCACCCCGCAGCCCCGACGCCCCGCCGGAGAGCCTCGCCGGAGGTATACCGAGCCGCCGCCGCTGTGTCCGGTTTAAAAAAAATGATTCGGTTTTTTTGAAAACCCTAGGTTTTTTTCTTTTTTCTCGGTTTAGTTAATTAGCGAGCGTTCACTCGTTCGTTCGTTTTAACGAACGTGTTCATCATTTAGTTACAGTTAACGAACGTTCGTTTGATAAACTGTTCGTCAGTTTTTCTTTTTCTCGGATTTTCCGCGATTATTCCAGATCGCGATTTCTGATGCGATTTTCGTTCTAGTATATCTTTTCGCTCGTTTGTCGGAATCAGGTGATTCAAGTGCCTAGAGTTTCGTCTCGAAATTCTCTTTCCGTTTAAGCAACTCAAACAAGTTTTTGCTACTGTAAAATTTGACTTAGATCCAGATTAGTAAATGAAGCTTGTTTCTTTCGCCGTTTGACTTTCGTTGCTTCGTTTGATTTGATTCTTTTTGCAAACCGGAGTTCTTAAGTTGAACTTTCTGGTTAGATCTTTTATTTGAGTTTTACCTGTGCATTAGTTGAGTGCTTATTGTATGCTTGTTTGTTTGCGATAGAGTACCCGAAGTGCGCCGCTTGCTACTTCGAATCTCTAGGTTTCACGGATCATCAGCAAGGCAAGTAACACTTTGATCATACCTCTTTACTACCCAGTTTTATTGCATTAGACCAATCCTCAAACATTGCATGATTAGGATCTAATTAAATTGTGGGTATTGGGAAGTAGATGAGGTAGTACCTATTACCTGTTTTGTTATCAAACCTTTGGGAGTTACTTCTACGTTTGCTCATATTGCTATGCAATGTTAGTAGACGTGGATTGGGTGAGTGTATCCATGACAGATGTGAGATTGTTAATTTAATGGTTTACTTAAGGTGGCAACTTAAACACACATCTGGGTGGATTGAGGCACCTGGGTATTCTAGTGATTGCCTGTTTTCTTTTGGACCGCCACCCAGGCTCAAAGGGATCATGAGATTATTCATGCTAGAAACTTTCGTGTGCAGCCACAAGCTATAATGGGCTCTAGCATAGTTGATTAAGTTGTGTGAACTCTTACAGTGGTGGACTAGCTGATGTAGGGGAAAGTAGGTGTAACGGTCTACCCGATCGTAAGGTGCAAACACTTCTGAAAGATTATGTCTCGGTCATCCGTCACTCAAACACCATGTAGTGCGAGTAATCCAACGGAGGAGATCGAGTCTTGTGGGGAAAAGTGCACAAACCTCTGCAGAGTGTATAAACTAATCATGATTAGCCGTGTCCCCGGTTATGGACATCTTGAGTATCTAGTACTTGGATTATCATGTGAATCTCATCATGTTACTCAAATTAATTTTGTTGGGTTAAGGATGATACTTAATTGGGATTGAGATGCTGTCAACCATTCTCAATGTTTAACAACCACCATGATAGTTAAATAAAATTTATTCCTTTGCAGTAGGGGAAAATTGGCTTTTTCGCAAAACTGTAACCATAGAGCTTAACACCAGCCAAATATGCATGTAGTATAGCTTTATTCTGTTCATTACTCTCTATGTGTTATTTTGCCAGCATATTCCATGTGCTGACCCGTTTTCGGGCTGCAATGTTTCATGTTGCAGACTTTTCAGACGACGAGTAAGGTGCCTTAGGTCGTGGTCTTATACTCAGTGATGCCGTTGGAGTTGATGGACTCACTTATCTTCCAAGTCTTCCGCTGTTATCATTTTAGATGGCCTTAAGCCATATTTGTCATATTTATTTCTCTCTTGAGATACTCGATGTAATAAGTGTGTGATTGCTACTCTGTTATAAATCCTCCAAGTACTGTGCGTGTCAGCGTTACTGATCCAGGGATGACACTGGTGCACGGTAGATCAGACTGTTTGAGGTCTAATCGCTACAAGGTGGTATCAGAGCACACGTTGACTGTAGGACACGACCACTAAGCTTAAACCCTAGAACACTACTCTCTTCTCATTTCTGACTCCTCTCCATTTTCTACTCTTTTAGGAATGGCGGATGCAAGGAACTAGTTCATGCAACCGGATGAAGATACACCTTTTGGACGACACTTGAAGGAAGTCACTAGATACCTGAACATCGGAATTCCAAGCTTCACCGGAACTTACAATGCCACACTACCAGAAGAAGAGCGCTGGAAGATTCAAGTTCAAGTTCCAGGAAGGACGTTCATGCCCGTCACTGAGCCTATAGAGTTTTCCTTTGATGCACCAACCTGGAGTTTAGGGAAGAGCATGGCAGCCCACATCACTATGGGACGCATTGGAGAAGTCTACCACAAGGAGCTTAAGGATACTATTTATCAGATTTGTGGGCGCCGAGATGGGCAATGGGAGATGATCAGCACCAAGAAGGATAGATCAATTGCAGCCTTCATCCAGGAGTTAAACCAGCACATTCGTCTCTAGGAGAACCAAATGTGCACAGACATGATAGATCTGAAGAAGGCATTGACCAAGATCACGGAGTTGGAGGAAGAACTCAAGTCTACGCGCGAGGATTATTTGGAGGAAATCGTCGCACTGGTGGAGAAGAATGACGACCTGGAAAAGAAGATCGGAGTATTCATGGGAGACCCAGCACCAGGAGGAGAAGACGATGATTGCGCTTGCCCGGATAACTACATCATCATCGACGACACCGACTCGGACCCCAGTGAAGATGATTTTGTTGATGAAGCTGGAGCAGATATCATGGAGTCTTCGACCGATCAAAATTTCTAGTAGACCACCATAATCAGTAGTAGTATTCCCCCATGTATATAGTATAGTCCGAGCACTTTGTAACGATAGTTAGATCGATTGTATGCCTTGTTTGAATTGATTGAGTGATATTGATTGTGTTTGTCTCATGAGAAAATGGGTAGTGTTTTCTCTCTAGACCTCATTCTATTCTAATTCTCATCTTTTCTAAACCTATCTGATGCCTCCGAGACGCGACACCGGATTTGTTTTTCCACCGGAGATCACTCAGTTGATTCAGCAGCAGAATGCCCTGATGCAAGTGTTAGTACAGAACCAAGGCAACAACAACAACAACAACAACAACCCACCACCACCACCTATTGATCACTTAACCCGTTTCTTGAGACTGAATCCGCCGGTGTTTTCTAGCAGCACCGAGCCGATTGTTGCAGATGATTGGCTTCGCAAAGTTGGAAGGGAGTTGACCACTACAGGATGCACAGATGCGGAGAGAGTGCGTTTTGCCGCACATCAGCTTGATGGACCCGCAGCATCATGGTGGGAAAATTACACAGCCACACACCCTATTGACACTGTCACTTGGGACCAGTTTCAGCAAGCTTTCCGTACTGCCCATGTTTCAGCAGGAGCTATGGCTATGAAGAAGCGTGAGTTACGCAACCTACGCCAAGGAGGACGCACCGTAGGCCAGTATGTGGAGGACTTTAGTAAGTTAGCACGTTATGCTCCAAATGACGTTGCTACAGATGCAGCCAAGCAGGAGAAGTTTCTGGAAGGACTGAATGATGAGCTGAGTATGCAGTTGATGGTAGCAACCTTCAACAACTACCAGGAGTTGGTAGATAGAGCTCTCATGATTGAAGGGAAGCAGCAGCAGATTGAAAGCCGCAAGAGGAAGTATGGACAAGGGAAGTACAATTCTGGAGCTCATCAGAAGCCACATTTTACCCCAAATTCGGGAGGACCTTTTCAGCATACCCATGGAGCAGGAGGTTCGCACAATCATAGTGGACCCAAGAATGGTAATGGGAATGGAGGAAGCAACGGACAGAACCGTAATAACCCATCTACCCCAGTTAAGAGAGATCTGAGCCAAGTCACTTGCTACAAGTGCCAGAAGACTGGACATTATGCTAATGAATGTCCAGAAGCTAAAAATGGAAATGGCAATGGAAGCTCTGGGAAGAAGCCTAACCCTTTCAATAAAGGACATGTGAACCACGTTTACGTGGAGGAGGTTGAAGCACAGCCTGAGGCAGTAATAGGTAAGTTTTTGGTTAAGTCATTTACTGCACCCGTTCTTTTTGATACTAGTGCATCGCATTCATACATATCAAGGGGTTTTGTGGATAAGTATAAACTGCCCACAAAAGTTCTTAGAACACCTATGTTAGTAAGTTCACCAGGAGCCGAGTATATGGCAAGCCAAGGATGTTTTCAGATGCCATTGTCCATAGGTAGGCATGTTTTCCCCTCAGACTTGATAATCTTGGAGTCGCAAGGTTTGGACGTAATTTTGGGTATGGATTGGCTATCGATGTACGGAGGAAACATCGATTGCGCCAGTAAAACAATTTCGCTTACCACCCCAGAAGGAAGAAGGATTAAGTATGTATCCCGGCATGTGGAGAAGAGGACTCAAGTAAATTCCTTATCAGGAGTTGTACAGGAGGAAGTACCAGTGGTGAAGGATTACCCGGATGTATTTCCAGAGTTGCCAGGCATGCCACCGGATAGAGGCATTGAGTTTTTGATTGAGCTTTTGCCAGGCACAGGGCCAATATCAAAGAGACCGTACAGGATGCCCGCAAAGGATTTAGAGGAAATTAAGAAGCAGATTAAGGAGTTACTGGATAAAGGCTATATTCGCCCAAGTTCTTCACCTTGGGGATCGCCAGTGCTTCTAGTGGAGAAGAAGGATGGATCGTTAAGGATGGTTGTTGATTATCGAGGATTGAATGAAGTGACCATCAAAAATAAGTACCCACTACCGATGATCAATGATCTGTTTGACCGATTACAAGGAGCTAAGGTATTTTCCAAGATCGATCTACGATCAGGATACCATCATTTGAAGATTCGAGAGCAGGATATACCTAAGACGGCTTTTAACACCAGGTATGGGTTGTACGAGTATACCGTTATGTCATTTGGTCTGACTAACGCACCTGCCTATTTCATGAACCTGATGAACAAAGTGTTTATGGAGTTTCTGGATAAGTTCATCATAGTATTCATTGATGATATTTTGGTTTACTCAAAGAATGAAGAGGAGCATAAGGAGCATTTGCGTTTGGTACTTGAGAAGCTCAGAGAACATCGGTTATACGCCAAGTTCAGCAAATGTGAGTTTTGGTTGAAGGAAGTTGGATTCCTCGGACACGTTATATCTGGAGAAGGAATAGCAGTAGACCCCACCAAGGTTGTCACTATGACAAATTGGGAATCACCCACATCAGTTGGAGAGATCCGGAGTTTTCTTGGACTTGCAGGATACTACCGGAGATTCATTGAGAATTTCTCGAGGATTGCTAAGCCCATGACAGAGCTGTTGAAGAAGGACACCAAGTTCAATTGGACTGAGGAATGTGAAGCTAGTTTCCAAGAGTTGAAGAAACGTTTGGTTACATCACCAGTGTTGATTCTGCCAGATCAACGCAAGGATTATGAAGTATATTGTGACGCTTCACGTCGAGGACTTGGAGCCGTGCTAATGCAGGAGGGAAGAGTTGTTTCATATGCTTCACGACAACTTAAACCCCATGAGAAGAGTTATGCCACGCATGATTTGGAGTTAGCAGCCGTAGTGCATGCGTTGAAGACATGGAGACATTTTCTCATCGGAAATCACTGTGAGGTGTACACGGATCACAAGAGTTTGAAGCACATTTTCACGCAAAAGGAGTTGAATCTCAGGCAGAGGAGATGGTTGGAACTCATAAAAGATTATGATATGAGATTGCATTATCACCCCGGAAAGGCTAACATAGTAGCCGATGCGTTGAGCCGCAAAAGTCATGTCAACACACTCATGATCGGAGAATTACCCAAGAAGTTAGCCGAGGATCTTCGTGAACTACGTTTGGAAATAGTTCCGAGAGGCTATGTAGCAACAGTGGAGATTCAGTCTACCTTGATGGAAAAGATCAGGGAAGCTTAGAAGACAGACAAGGAGATTGACGAGATAAAGAGAAGGATGAGTAAAGGAAAAGCCAAGGGATTTCGTGAGGATGCGCACGATACCTTATGGTTTGAGGACCGCGTTTATGTGCCCAATGATCCGGAGATCAGGAAGTTGATCTTGCAAGAGGCCCATGATTCGCCGTATTCGATTCACCCAGGAAATACCAAGATGTATTTGGATTTGAAGGATACTTTCTGGTGGACCGGAATGAAGAAAGATATTGCGGAGTATGTAGCAGTTTGTGATGTATGTCAGAGAGTGAAGGCAGAGCATCAGAAGCCAGCAGGTTTGCTACAGCCATTGCCGATACCCGAATGGAAGTGGGATAAACTAGGCATGGATTTTATCACGGGATTGCCCAGGACTCATTCAGGCTATGACTCGTATGGGTTGTAGTCGATCGTTTGACGAAGGTAGCTCATTTCATCCCAGTGAAGACCACTTACACCAGTGCTAAGTTGGCAAAGATATACATGACTAGGATCGTATGTTTGCATGGAGTTCCAAGGACCATTGTATCAGATAGAGGAACCCAGTTTACTTCAAAGTTTTGGAATCAGTTACATGAAACTTTGGGTACCAGGCTAGAGTTCAGTACAGCCTTTCACCCACAGATAGACGGACAGAACGAGAGAGTCAATCAGATTTTGGAGGACATGCTGAGAGCTTGTGCGCTAGATTATGGATCTAGTTGGGACGACAATTTGCCGTATGCAGAGTTTTCTTACAACAACAGCTATCAATCCAGTTTGAAGATGGCCCCTTTCGAAGCTTTGTACGGAAGGAGGTGTAGAACACCATTGTTATGGGACGAAGTTGGAGACCGTCAGTTGTTTGGACCAGATTTGATTAAAGAGTCTGAACAGAAAGTGAAGTTGATTCGCGATAGGCTTAAGGTAGCCCAGTCCAGGCAGAAGAGTTATGCGGATTCTAAACGTAAGGAAACAGTTTATGAAGTCGGAGACAGAGTTTATCTTCGAGTATCACCACTTCGAGGAGTAAAGCGCTTTGGAGTTAAGGGAAAGTTAGCGCCACGTTTTGTAGGACCATACAAAGTTTTGGAGCATATGGGAGAAGTTGCTTACAAGCTGGAATTGCCTGAAAGATTGTCAGGAGTTCATGATGTATTCCACGTTTCCCAGTTGAAGAAGTGCCATGCAGAGATGGCTGATATACCGCTGAGAGATACAGTGCCACTGGAGGCGATTCAGTTGGATAGTGATTTGACCTATGAGGAGAAACCAGTTAAGATTCTTGAGTATGCCAGCCGAGTCACCCGTAGCAAGGTTATCAAGTTTTGCAAAGTTCAGTGGAGTCACCATACCGAGGATGAAGCCACCTGGGAGCGAGAGGAAGATCTACGGAAGGACCACTCTCACCTATTTTCTAGCCAACCCGAATCTCGAGGGCGAGATTCCTCTTAAGGGGGTAGGTTTGTAACATCCCAAATTTTCAATTTGGAATGTCATACATTAGATCATCATTGCATAGCATTTTTTTTGCATTTTGGCAAATCCTCGAAATCCTAAGCAGCTCAAGGACCCTCGGAGAGAGAGTTGGGGATTTCCCGGTTTTCATATTTGGTTTTATCAAATAATGAAACGAGGATTTTTGGGTTTTAATTATTTTTCACTCCAAAAAAAATATTTCATATTAAAATATATGAGAGGAGAAAATATGACTTCTCCAAAATAATTGAAATATTGGAGGAAAAAATATTAAAATCAAATATTCGATTTTATTTGGATTTTATTGCAAATTTATTTGCATTAGAAAAATTGCACGTTTTCAAAATTGCATTTTAGGGCCAAGAAAATGTTCATCTCGTTCTAATTATTTTAATTAGACGGTGAAAATTTGCTTTGGTACTTTTAGATTTTTATGTATTTTTCTAGGATTTATTTAAGTTCGGCGAAATTTATTTAAAAAAATTCCCGCGCGCCCGACTGGGCCGAATCCCAGCCGAGCCAGGCCGGCCCGCGAGCGCCACCGCCTCCCGTCGTCGTCTCCGCGTCGGAGTCCGCCGCCGCCGCCGAGTCTGGGAGGAGCACGCCTCCTGGGGTTGCCCCCTCCCCAAGCCGGAGTCGCCCCCCCCCCCTCCAATAAGTACCCCGCCCCCACCGCCACCTCTCCCCACCCCCAAGCCCACCGCCCCGCCACCGAAACCCGCCGACGCCGGAGCCGCCCGACGCCGACGCCCCAAGCCGCCCGAAGCCGCCGCCCGTCGCCCCGACATCGACCCCGCCGCCCTACGCCACCACCCCGCAGCCCCGCTGGAGAGCCTCGCCGGAGGTATACCGAGCCGCCGCCGCCGTGTCCGGTTTTTTTGAAAACCCTAGGTTTCTTTTTTCTCGGTTTAGTTAATTAGCGAGCGTTCGCTCGTTCGTTCGTTTTAACGAACGTGTTCATCATTTAGTTACAGTTAACGAACGTTCGTTCGATAAACTGTTCGTCAGTTTTTCTTTTTTTTGGATATTCCGCGATTATTCCAGATCGTGATTTCTGATCCGATTTTCGTTCTAGTATATCTTTTCGCTCGTTTGTCGGAATCAGGCGATTCAAGCTCCTAGAGTTTCGTCTCAAAATTCTCTTTCCGTTTAACCAACTCAAACAAGTTTTTGCTACTGTAAAATTTGACTTAGATCCAGATTAGTAAATGAAGCTTGTTTCTTTCGCCGTTTGACTTTCGTTGCTTCGTTTGATTTGATTCTTTTTGCAAGCCGGAGTTCTTAAGTTGAACTTTCTGATTAGATCTTTTATTTGAGTTTTGCCTGTGCATTAGTTGAGTGCTTACTGTATGCTTGTTTGTTTGTGATAGAGTACCCGGAGTGCGCCGCTTGCTACTTTGAATCTCTAGGTTTCACGGATCATCAGCAAGGCAAGTAACACTTTGATCATACCTCTTTACTACCCAGTTTTATTGCATTAGACCAATCCTCAAACATTGCATGATTAGGATCTAATTAAATTGTGGGTATTGGGAAGTAGATGAGGTAGTACCTATTACCTGTTTTGTTATCAAACCTTTGGGAGTTACTTCTACGTTTGCTCATATTGCTATGCTATGCTAGTAGACGTGGATTGGGTGAGTGTATCCATGACAGATGTGAGATTGTTAATTTAATGGTTTACTTAAGGTGGCAACTTAAACACACATCTGGGTGGATTGAGGCACCTGAGTATTCCAGTGATTGCCTGTTTTCTTTTGGACCGCCACCCAGGCTCAAAGGGATCATGAGATTATTCATGCTAGAAACTTCCGTGTGCAGCCACAAGCTATTATGGGCTCTAGCATAGTTGATTAAGTTGTGTGAACTCTTACAGTTGTAGACTAGCTGATGTAGGGGAAAGTAGGTGTAACGGTCTACCCGATCGTAAGGTGCAAACACTTCTGAAAGATTCTGTCTCGGTCATCCGTCACTCAAACACCATGTAGTAGTAATCCAACGGGGGAGATCGAGTCTTGTGGGGAAAAGTGCACAAACCTTTGCAGAGTGTATAAACTAATCATGATTAGCCGTGTCCCCGGTTATGGGAATCTTGAGTATCTAGTACTTGGATTATCATGTGAATCTCATCATGTTACTCAAATTAATTTTGTTGGGTTAAGGATGATACTTAATTGGGATTGAGATGCTGTCAACCATTCTCAATGTTTAACAACCACCATGATAGTTAAATAAAATTTATTCCTTTGCAGTAGGGGAAAATTGGCTTTTTCGCAAAACTGTAACCATAGAGCTTAACACCAGCCAAATATGCCTGTAGTATAGCTTTATTCTGTTCATTACTCTCTATGTGTTATTTTGCCAGCATATTCCATGTGCTGACCAATTTTCGGGCTGCAACGTTTCATGTTGCAGAATTTTCAGACGACGAGTAAGGTGCCTTAGGTCGTGGTCTTATACTCAGTGATGCCGTTGGAGTTGATGGACTCACTTATCTTCCAAGTCTTCCGCTGTTATCGTTTTAGATGGCCTTAAGCCATATTTGTCATACTTATTTCTCTCTTGAGATACTCGATGTAATAAGTGTGTGATTGCTACTCTGTTATAAATCCTCCAAGTAATGTGCGTGTCAGCATTACTGATCCAGGGATGACACTGGTGCACGGTAGATCAGACTGTTTGAGGTCTGATCGCTACAACTCATATCATACAAGACGCTCCAAGCAAAACACATATCATGTGGTGAATAAAAATATAGCCTCAAGTAAAGTTACCGATAGACGAAGATGAAAGAGGGGGTGCCTTCCAGGGCCATCCCCAAGCTTAGGCTCTTGGTTGTCCTTGAATATTTCCTTGGGGTGCCTTGGTCATCCCCAAGCTTAGGCTCTTGTCACTCCATATTCCATAGTCCATCAAATCCTTGCCCAAAACTCGAAAACTTCACAACACAAAACTCAACAGAAAATCTCATGAGATTCGTTAGTATAAGAAAATAAAATCACCACTTTCGGTACTATTGTGAACTCATTCTTTATTTATATTGGTGTAATATCTACTGTATTCCAAGTTTTCCATGGTTCATACCCCCTGATACTACCCATAGATTCATCAAAATAAGCAAAAAACACATAGAAAACAGAATCTATCAAAAACAGAACAGTGTGTAGTAATCTGTAAACTCCGAATACTTCTGTAACTCCGAAAATTCTGAAAAATTAGGACAACCTGGGAAATTGGCATATCAATCTTGTGTAAAAAATTCAGATCAAAAGCACGCTTCTGTGATTTTTCAAAATTGTATTACTGGGCGCAAAAGTTTCTGTTTTTCAGTAAGATCAAATCACCTATCATCGTAAGCTATCCCAAAGGTCTTACTTGGCACAAACACTAACTAAAACACAAAAACACATCTAACCAGAGGCTAGATGAAAATTTTATTAAAAAACTAGAAAAATATTGGGTTGTCTCCCAACAAGCACTTTTCTTTAAAGCCTTTTAGCTAGGCATTGAGATTTCAATGATGCTCACATGAAAGCTAATAATTGAAACACAAAGAGAGCATCATAAAACATGTGACAAACAAATTTAAGTCTAACATGCTTCCTATGCATAGGAATTTTATAAGCAAACAAATTAGCAAGACAAGCAAGATCTAGCATATGCAAGGAAGAAGAAAGAAACAATAGCAATCTCAACATAACGAGAGGTAATTTAGTAACATGAAAATTTCTACAACCATATTTTCCTCTCTCATAGTAATTACATGTGGGATCATACTCAAATTCAACAATATAACTATCACATAACATATTCTCTAGATGATCCACATGCATGCAAAGTTGACTCTTCCAAGATAGTGGGATCATCAAATAAAGTCATGACCTCTCCAAGCCCACTTTTATTAAAAAATTCATAAGATTGATCAATATCCAAAGTAGTGGGATAATTATTTCCTAAAGTTGACACTCTTCCAAACCCACTTTCGCTATTATAGCAAACATAGTCACCAGGAGGCTTAAATAAATTTTCAAGATCATAAGAAGCATTATCACCCCAATCATGATCATTGCAATAATTAGCGGACATAGCAAAACTAGCATCCCCAAGCTTGGGGTTTTTCATATTATTAGCACAATTGACATTAATAGAATTTATAATAACATCATTGCAATCATGATTTTGATTCAAGGAACTATCAAGTATGGGTGCAATAGCAATAATCTCATGTTTAACATAAGGAACTATAGCAAATTCATCTCCAAAAATATTGGCATCATGGCCACAAGAATAGCAAGCATCACACTCATCAAGGGAGGGTTTCTCAATCAAATCATCAGAATCATAATTATCTATAGATTCATGCATATCATTATTTTCTTCCAAAGCAATGGTCGTTCTCTCAATAAATTCTTTGACATAGGCATTGTGAGCATAGTTTTCATAGCAATATTTAAGTATGTCAAAATTTTCAGATTTATAGAGAGTAATATCATATTTTCAATCAAAGAAGCAACTTCATAAGCACCCTTAAAAGCAACAAATTCTTCAATTTGTTCGATATCATAGTAACTATAAACACCCTTTTCATAAGAAGATAAGATTTTATTATCATTAAACTCACATAGGTAGGGAAGGTGTTTTTAGGGTTCTTAGAGCAACAAGTAAAATCACAAAGTTCACAAAGATTCCAAGCATAGCATAGCAAACAATTTATTTGATTCCATGGAAGTCTCCCTTTTTCAGACAAACGGTGACGCACAAAATGAGCATGCTCATCTAAAGATTTTCCCTCAACTAAACTAGTTGGGGTTTCAGCACGAGCACATATGGATCGAAGATGATCCAAGTAGAAAACTTGAAGTAGATCCTTAAACTTCGTTTCTGATTTTCAATAAGCACACAATTATACCAAGCAAACGAGCAAACAAACCAAGTAAGACATAAGGGCAAACGAAAAGAAGGACGAAAGAGAAGGCAAAAAAAGGCAAATCCTTTTGTATTTTTCTGAAAATCTTTTAGAAGTGGGGGAGAGGAAACGAGAGGCAAATGGCGAATAATGTAATGCAAGAGATGAGAGTTTTATGATGGGTACTTGGTAGGCTTGTTGTAGATCTTGACTTGGCGTAGATCTCCCCGGCAACGGCGCCAGAAATTCTGCCTGCTACTTCTTGAGCTTGCGTTGGTTTTTCCCTTGAGGAGGAAAGGGTGATGCAGCACATTAGAGATAAGTTTTTCCCTCAGTTTGAGAACCAAGGTATCAATCCAGTAGGAGAAGAACGCGCAAATCACCAATACCTGCACAAACAATCAAACACTTGCACCCAACGCGATAAAGGGGTTCTCAATCCCTTCACGGTCACTTGCAAAGGTGAGATCTGATAGAGATAGATAAACAAAAGATAAAAATTGGGTTTTTGGTGTATAGATCTGAAAGTAAACGATTGCAAAATAGTACAACAGAAACTAATATGATGGAAACTAGACCCGGGGGCCATAGGTTTCACTAGAGGCTTCTCTCTTGAAGGCAAATAATATGGTGGGTGAACAAATTACTGTCGAGCAAATGATAGAAAAGCGCAAAGTTATGACGATATCTAAGGTAATGATTATGCAATATAGGCATCACGTCTGTGTCAAGTAGACCGACTCCTGCCTGCATCTACTACTATTACTCCACACATCGACCGCTATCCAGCATGCATCTAGAGTATTAAGTTCATAAAGAACGGAGTAATGCGTTAAGTAAGATGACATGATGTAGAGGAATAAACTCAAGCCATATGATGTAAACCCCATCTTTTTATCCTCGATGGAAACAATTCAATACGTGTCTCACTACCCCTACTTTGTCACTGGGTGAACTCACGCAAGATTGAACCCAAAGCTAAGCACCTCTCCCATTGCAAGAAAAATCAATCTAGTTGGCCAAACCAAACCGATAATTCGAATAAAAATACAAAGATACCAAATCATGCATATAAGAATTCAGAGAAGATTCAAATAATATTCATAGATAAGCTGATCATAAATCCACAATTCATCGGATCTCGACAAACACACCACAAGAGAAGATTACATCGGATAGATCTTCAAGAACATCGAGGAGAACATGGTATTGAGAATCAAAGAGAGAGAAGAAGCCATCTAGCTACTAGCTATGGACCCGTAGGTCTGAGGTAAACTACTCACACTTCATCGGAAGGGCAATAGAGTTGATGTAGATGCCCTCCGTGATCGAATCCCCCTCCAGCAGGATGCAGGAAAAGTCCCCAAGATGGGATCTCACGGGAACAGAAGGTTGCGGCGGTGGAAAAGTGTTTTCGTGGATGCTTATGGTGGTTTGGGAATATATGTGAATATATAGGAGGAAGATCTAGGTCAGTGGAGTCATGAGGGGCCCACAAGGTAGGGGGCGCCCCCTAGGGCGCACCCTCCACCCTTGTCGCCGCCTCGTGGATATTCCTTTTCTGCGAAGCTCAAAAACAAGGAAAAAACAGAAACTGTCACTGGGCTCTAGGTTAATAAGTTAGTCCCAAAAATAATATAAAATAGCATATTAATGCATATAAAACATCCAAAACAGGTAATATAATAGCATGGAACAATCAAAAATTATAGATACATTGGAGATGTATCAATCCCAACTTGTGGAGAGGGGTGCGGCTTTGTCGAAGGCCTGGGACAGCTCCAGTGGCTCAAGCTACTCCACCTTCGAGGCCACCGACCAGGTGGACTACGCCGTCGAGACCATTTTGGCTAAGTCGAAAGCAAAGTTCGTTGTTAGAGCCTCTGGATCCTTGCGCGTCGAGGTAGGGCACATCGTCTTCTCTGTTTAGGTCGAGGAGGGAAGCCACCATGTGGAGGCCTTGGGCTCTTCTCATGGAAGGATCTCATCATCATCATCATCATTTTAGCAAATCAATCCCTAGTGTTCTACACAATTAGAACATACTTGTAGCTACTTAAGACCTCCTTCTATGCAATCTTTTGCTGATTATGCATTGCTCTGTTTAACAGTATGATCTCTATTGTTGAATCATGCACAATATGTGTTCAATGGGGCAGACGTCTCTATGTATAGTATGGATTGTATGGTTCAAAGTTCCTTCAGGCAATGTCATTATATTTGTTGTCTGATTGTAAGCACGCTGAATTGAACAATCAATGAAAAACTTAAACTATTTTGATATGCTTTATTCCATATGAAATATTTTGGTAATACTATTTTGCTAAGTCTTCACAATGAACATATTATTGATTGTGTGCTAATTCTCGTTTCACCTCAACATGCATGTACTTCTTGCAGGGTCACAACGGGAGATGCTTCTCTTTACCATCGAGGTTAGCAACATCTTTATATGGCTTATTCTATATTATTGTGCAACTTTCAAGTAACCTTGTAATATTTATGATCTTGTGCATGTACGTACATATGACATGGGTACAGATCCACGCTTCGACCCTTTTTGTGTTTGGGCCATGGGGCAATGAGGTATTCCTAAAACAGGGCCAAGTGAAACAACTAAATAAGATTGTTAGGATAAACAAACGAGATATCTCAAACTCTTTGTTTGTGCATTATCCAAGACAACAATGAATTTTGGGATGGTAAGAAATATAGATTTATCCCATTCACAATGTATTTGCAGACCATAATATCCAAAATTCCTATTTTTAGTGGTTTTTAAAGCAGTTCACTCAGGATTACCAGTATCCCACCAAGATTACCATGATGAAGAACTTGGTGTCTTCCTCAAGATGGTGAAGTATGGGCGGGTAGTCATCACAAGGGATTGGACTAAGGTTGTTAAAGCCTTCCACATGAATAAAGGCACAATATGGATCTTTCGCTTGTTCAACAACGAGAACGGCCCAAATGTCTTTCACTTCACTCTTCATCGTCTCTAAAGTTGTTGTTGCTAAGTGTTTAATGCAAAATTGGTTCTAGTTGTTGTATTTCCATCATTTCACTTAGTTTGATGCTAGTAATTCTTGAACATATGTTCTATGTGTGTTGGTATATGTGAAATACATTCAGTTTTGCCTGCATTCAAGTTGACATGTATTTTCTGGTGTATTAGCTATTGCAGTAGTTAAATTATATATAATCTAATACCCTAGTGCTGGACATAGCATTGCACAAGGTTCTTGACGAAAAAGTTTCCAGCTCTGAACTCTAATGACGCACACGTTTGGTTTAAACAACTCGACTGTGATAGACAACTTCATCGCACACATTTGTACAAAGATAATCATGTGCTAGTGGCATCCACATTACACACAGTTAGTCCTAAAAAACTGTTTTCAAACTAAAATAACATCGTACACAATTGATACTTGATAATGTCTACCATGCATCATCTTTCACAAATTATTGTATCTTATGCAGCGTGTGCGAATCTCACTAGAATCACACATGAGTACACTTTGCGGGCCATTTGGAAACCGCCATGCATCGCAAACATTTTCCTCTGGTCGACGATGGACCCCCCCTATCCCGAACCCACTCGTTCACACGGTTCTGGAAACTGTGTGTGATTGGGTCCGAACCGTGTGAATATCCCCAACTGTAATAGTGATATGCAGGCACAATGGCGGCCGTCGCTGTTGGAAATATGCCCTAGAGGAAATAATAAATGGTTATTATTATATTTCTTTGTTCATGGTAATTTTCTATTGTTCATGCTATAATTGTGTTATCCGGAAATCGTTATGCATGTGTGAATACATAGACCACAACGTGTCCCTAGTAAGCCTCTAGTTGACTAGCTCGTTGATCAACAGATAGTCATGGTTTCCTGACTATGGACATTGGATGTCATTGATAACGGGATCACATCATTAGGAGAATGATGTGATGGACAAGACCCAATCCTAAGCATAGCTCAAAGATCGTGTAGTTCGTTTGCTAGAGCTTTTCCAATGTCAAGTATCTTTTCCTTAGACCATGAGATCGTGCAACTCCCGAATACCGTAGGAGTGCCTTGGTGTGCCAAACGTCACAACGTAACTGGGTGACTATAAAGGTACACTACGGGTATCTCCAAAAGTGTCTGTTGGGTTGGCACGGATCAAGACTGGGATTTGTCACTCCGTATGACGGAGAGGTATCTCTGGGCCCACTCGGTAATGCATCATCATAATGAGCTCAATGTGACTAAGTTGTTAGTCACGGGATCATGCATTGCGGTACGAGTAAAGAGACTTGCCGGTAACGAGATTGAACAAGGTATTGGGATACCGACGATCGAATCTCGGGCAAGTAACATACCGATTGACAAAGGGAATTGTATACGGGATTGATTGAATCCTCGACATCATGGTTCATCCGATGAGATCATCGTGAAACATGTGGGAGCCAACATGTGTATCCAAATCCCGCTGTTGGTTATTGACCGGAGAGGCGTCTCGGTCATGTCTGCATGTCTCCCGAACCCGTAGGGTCTACACACTTAAGGTTCGGTGACGCTAGGGTTGTAGAGATATGAGTATGCGGAAACCCGAAAGTTGTTCGGAGTCCCGGATGAGATCCCGAACGTCACGAGGAGTTCCGGAATGGTCCGGAGGTGAAGAATTATATATAGGAAGTCCAGTTTCGGCCACCGGGAAAGTTTCGGGGGTTATCGGTATTGTACCGGGACCACCGGAAGGGTCCCGGGGGTCCACCGGGTGGGCCACCTATACCGGAGGGCCCCATGGGCTGAAGTGGGAAGGGAACCAGCCCTTAGTGGGCTGGGGCGCCCCCCATGGGCCTCCCCCCTGCGCCTAGGGTTGGAAACCCTAGGGTGGGGGCGCCCCACTTGACTTGGGGGGGAAGTTTCCCCCCCTTGGCCGCCCCCCCCCCCATAGATGGGTTCTTAGCCGGCGCCCCCCTCCCAGGGGGCCTATATAAAGGGGGGAGGGAGGGCAGGAACACTACAGCCTTTGGCGCCTCCCTCCTCCCCTCCAACACCTCTCCCTCTCGCAGAAGCTTGGCGAAGCCCTACCGAGATCCCGCTACATCCACCACCACGCCGTCGAGCTGCTGGATCTCCATCAACCTCTCCTTCCCCCTTGCTGGATCAAGAAGGAGGAGACATCTCTGCTCCGTACGTGTGTTGAACCCGGAGGCGCCGTCCGTTCGGCACTCGGTCATCGGTGATTTGGATCACGGCGAGTACGACTCCATCAACCCCGTTCATTGGAACGCTTCCGCTCGCGATCTACAAGGGTATGTAGATGCACTCCTTTCCCCTCGTTGCTAGTATACTCCATAGATGGATCTTGGTGATGCGTAGGAAATTTTAAAATTCTGCTACGATCCCCAACAGTGGCATCATGAGCCAGGCCTATGCGTAGTTACTATGCACGAGTAGAACACAAAGCAGTTGTGGGCGTAGATGTTGCCAATTCTTCTTGCCGCTACTAGTCTTATCTTGTTTCGGCGGTATTGTGGGATGAAGCGGCCCGGACCGACCTTACACGTACGCTTACGTGAGACAGGTTCCACCGACTAACATGCACTAGTTGCATAAGGTGGCTAGCGGGTGTCTGTCTCTCCCACTTTAGTCGGAACGGATTCGATGAAAAGGGTCCTTATGAAGGGTAAATAGAAATTGGCATATCACGTTGTGGTTTTACGTAAGTAAGAAACATTCTTGCTAGAAACCTATACAAGCCACGTAAAAAACTTGCAACAACAATTAGAGGACGTCTAACTTGTTTTTGCAGCATGTGCTATGTGATGTGATATGGCCAGGAGATGTGATGAATGATATATGTGATGTATGAGATTGATCATATTCTTGTAATAGGAATCACGACTTGCATGTCGATGAGTATGACAATCGGCAGGAGCCATTGGAGTTGTCTTTATTATTTTGTATGACCTGCGTGTCATTGAATAACGCCATGTAAATTACTTTACTTTATTGCTAAACGCGTTAGCCATAGAAGTAGAAGTAATCGTTGGCGTGACAACTTCATGAAGACACGATGATGGAGATCATGGTGTCATGCCGGTGACAAAGATGATCATGGCGCCCCGACGATGGAGATCAAAGGAGCAAAATGATATTGGCCATATCATGTCACTATTTGATTGCATGTGATGTTTATCATGTTTTGCATCTTATTTGCTTAGAACGACGGTAGTAAGTAAGATGATCCCTTATGATAATTTCAAGAAAGTGTTCCCCCTAACTGTGCACCGTTGCGAAGGTTCGTTGTTTCGAAGCACCACGTGATGATCGGGTGTGATAGATTCTAACGTTAGCATACAACGGGTGTTGACGAGCCTAGCATGTACAGACATGGCCTCGGGACACACGCAATACACTTAGGTTGACTTGATGAGCCTAGCATGTACAGACATGGCCTCGGAACACGGAGGACCGAAAGGTCGAGCATGAGTCGTATAGAAGATACGATCAACATGGAGATGTTCACCGATCTTGACTAGTCCGTCTCACGTGATGATCGGACACGGCCTAGTTAACTCGGATCATGTTTCACTTAGATGACTAGAGGGATGTCTATCTGAGTGGGAGTTCATTGAGTAATTTGATTAGATGAACTTAATTATCATGAACTTAGTCTAAAATCTTTACAATATGTCTTGTAGATCAAATGGCCCACGTTGTCCTCAACTTCAACGCGTTCCTAGAGAAAACCAAGATGAAAGATGATGGCAGCAACTATACGGACTGGGTCCGGAACCTGAGGATCATCCTCATAGCTGCCAAGAAAGATTATGTCCTAGAAGCACCGCTAGGTGAAGCACCAATCCTAGAGAACCAAGACATTATGAACGCTTGGCAATCACGTGCTGATGATTACTCCCTCGTTCAGTGCGGCATGCTTTACAGCTTAGAACCGGGTCTCCAAAAGCGTTTTGAGAAACATGGAGCATATGAGATGTTCGAAGAGCTGAAAATGGTTTTCCAAGATCATGCCCGGGTCGAGAGATATGAAGTCTCCGACAAGTTCTTCAGCTGTAAAATGGAGGAAAATAGTTCTGTTAGTGAACATATACTCAGAATGTCTGGGTTACACAACCGCTTGTCTCAGCTGGGAGTTAATCTCTCGGATGACGCGGTCATTGACAGAATCCTTCAGTCGCTTCCACCAAGCTACAAGAGCTTTGTGATGAACTTCAATATGCAGGGGATGGAAAAGACCATTCCTGAGGTATATTCGATGCTGAAATCAGCGGAGGTGGAGATCAGAAAAGAACATCAAGTGTTGATGGTGAATAAAACCACTAAGTTCAAGAAAGGCAAGGGCAAGAAGAACTTCAAGAAGGACGGCAAGGGAGTTGCCGCGCCCGGTAAGCCAGTTACTGGGAAGAAGTCAAGGAATGGACCCAAGCCTGAGACTAAGTGCTTTTATTGCAAGGGAAGTGGTCACTGGAAGCGGAACTGCCCCAAATACTTAGCGGACAAGAAGGCCGGCAACACCAAAGGTATATGTGATATACATGTAATTGATGTGTACCTTACCAATACTCGTAGTAGCTCCTGGGTATTTGATACCGGTGCGGTTGCTCATATTTGTAACTCAAAACAGGAACTGCGGAATAAACGGAGACTGGCAAAGGACGAGGTGACGATGCGCGTCGGGAATGGTTCCAAGGTCGATGTGATCGCCGCCGGCACGCTGCCTCTACATTTACCTACGGGATTAGTTTTAAACCTCAATAATTGTTATTTAGTGCCAGCTTTGAGCATGAACATTGTATCTGGATCTCGTTTAATTCGAGATGGCTACTCACTTAAATCTGAGAATAATGGTTGTTCTATTTATATGAGAGATATATTTTATGGTCATGCCCCGCTGGTCAATGGTTTATTCTTGATGAATCTCGAACGTGATGTTACACATATTCATAGTGTGAATACCAAAAGATGTAAAGTTGATAACGATAGTCCCACATACTTGTGGCACTGCCGCCTTGGTCACATTGGTGTCGAGCGCATGAAGAAGCTCCATGCAGATGGACTTTTGGAGTCTCTTGATTACGAATCATTTGACACGTGCGAACCATGCCTCATGGGTAAGATGACCAAGACACCGTTCTCCGGAACAATGGAGCGAGCAACCAACTTATTGGAAATCATGCATACCGATGTGTGCGGTCCAATGAGTGTTGAGGCTCGCGGAGGATATCGTTATGTTCTCACTCTCACTGATGACTTAAGTAGATATGGGTATGTCTACCTAATGAAACACAAGTTTGAAACCTTTGAAAAGTTCAAGGAATTTCAGAGTGAGGTTGAGAATCAACGTGACAGGAAAATAAAATTCTTACGATCAGATCATGGTGGAGAATATTTAAGTCACGAATTTGGTGCGCACTTAAGGAAATGTGGAATCGTTTCACAACTCACGCCGCCTGGAACACCTCAGCGAAACGGTGTGTCCGAACGTCGTAATCACACTCTATTGGATATGGTGCGATCTATGATGTCTCTTACCGATTTACCGCTCTCATTTTGGGGCTATGCTTTAGAGACTGCCGCATTCACTTTAAATAGGGCTCCGTCGAAATCCGTTGAGACGACACCGGATGAATTATGGTTTGGGAAGAAACCTAAGCTGTCGTTTCTAAAAGTTTGGGGATGCGATGCTTATGTCAAGAAACTTCAACCTAAAAAGCTCGAACCCAAGTCGGAGAAATGCGTCTTCATAGGATACCCTAAGGAAACTATTGGGTATACCTTCTACCTCAGATCCGAAGGCAAGATCTTCATTGCCAAGAACGGGTCCTTTCTGGAGAAAGAGTTTCTCTCGAAAGAATTAAGTGGGAGGAAAGTGGAACTTGATGAGGTGATAGTCACCCCTTCCGAACCGGAAAGTAGCGCAGCGCGGGAAGATGTTCCTGTGGTGCCTACACCGACTGGGGAGGAAGTTAATGATGATGATCATGAAGCTTCGGATCAAGTTACTGCTGAACTTCGTAGGTCCACAAGGACACGTTCCGCACAGAGTGGTACGGCAACCCTGTCCTGGAAATCATGTTGTTAGACAACGGTGAACCTTCCAACTATGAAAGCGATGGCGGGCCCGGATTCCGACAAATGGCTAGAAGCCATGAAATCCGAGATAGGATCCATGTATGAAAACGAAGTATGGACTTTGACTGACTTGCCCGATGATCGGCGAGCCATAGAAAATAAATGGATCTTTAAGAAGAAGACAGACGCGGATGGTAATGTGACCGTCTATAAGGCTCGACTTGTCGCTAAGGGTTATCGACAAGTTCAAGGGGTTGACTACGATGAGACTTTCTCACCTGTAGCGAAGCTGAAGTCCGCCTGAATCATGTTAGCAATTGCCGCATACTATGATTATGAGATATGGCAGATGGACGTCAAAACGGCATTCCTTAACGGCTTCCTTAAGGAAGAATTGTATATGATGCAGCCGGAAGGTTTTGTCGATCCTAAGAATGCTAACAAAGTATGCAAGCTCCAGCGCTCAATCTATGGGCTGGTGCAAGCATCTCGGAGTTGGAACATTCGCTTTGATGAGATGATCAAAGCGTTTGGGTTTACACAGACTTATGGAGAAGCCTGTGTTTACAAGAAAGTGAGTGGGAGCTCTGTAGCATTTCTCTTATTATATGTGGATGACATATTATTGATGGGAAATGATATAGAATTCTTGGAAAGTATAAAGGCCTATTTGAATAAGTGTTTTTCAATGAAGGACCTTGGAGAAGCTGCTTATATATTAGGCATCAAGATCTATAGAGATAGATCAAGACGCCTCATTGGTCTTTCACAGAGTACGTACCTTGACAAGATATTGAAGAAGTTCAATATGGATCAGTCCAAGAAGGGGTTCTTGCCTGTATTGCAAGGTGTGCAATTGAGCACGGCTCAATGCCCGACCACGGCAGAAGATAGAGAAAAGATGAGTGTTATCCCCTATGCCTCGGCCATAGGGTCTATTATGTATGTCATGCTGTGTACCAGACCTGATGTAAACCTTGCCGTAAGTTTGGTAGGAAGGTACCAAAGTAATCCCGGCATGGAACACTGGACAGCGGTCAAGAATATCCTGAAGTACCTGAAGAGGACTAAGGATATGTTTCTCGTTTATGGAGGTGACGAAGAGCTCGTCGTAAAGGGTTACGTCAACGCTAGCTTCGACACAGATCTGGATGAATCGAAGTCACAACCCGGATACGTGTATATTTTGAATGGAGGAGCATTAAGCTGGTGCAGTTGCAAGCAAAGTGTCGTGGCGGGATCTACATGTGAAGCGGAGTACATGGCAGCCTCGGAGGCAGCACAGGAAGCAGTCTGGATGAAGGAGTTCATTACCGACCTAGGGGTGATTCCCAATGCGTCGGGCTCGATGACTCTCTTCTGTGACAACACTGGAGCTATTGCCCTTGCGAAGGAGCCCAGGTTTCACAGGAAGACCAGGCATATCAAGCGTCGCTTCAACTCCATTCGTGAAAGTGTTCAAAATGGAGACATAGATATTTGTAAAGTACATACGGACCTGAATGTAGCAGATCCGTTGACTAAACCTCTCCCTAGAGCAAAACATGATCAACACCAGGACGCAATGGGTGTTTGATTCATCACAATGTAACTAGATTATTGACTCTAGTGCAAGTGGGAGACTGTTGGAAATATGCCCTAGAGGCAATAATAAATGGTTATTATTATATTTCTTTGTTCCTGGTAATTGTCTATTGTTCATGCTATAATTGTGTTATCCAGAAATCGTAATGCATGTGTGAATACATAGACCACAACGTGTCCCTAGTAAGCCTCTAGTTGACTAGCTCGTTGATCAACAGATAGTCATGGTTTCCTGACTATGGACATTGGATGTCATTGATAACGGGATCACATCATTAGGAGAATGATGTGATGGACAAGACCCAATCCTAAGCATAGCTCAAAGATCGTGTAGTTCGTTTGCTAGAGCTTTTCCAATGTCAAGTATCTTTTCCTTAGACCATGAGATCGTGCAACTCCCGGATACCGTAGGAGTGCTTTGGGTGTGCCAAACGTCACAACGCAACTGGGTGACTATAAAGGTACACTACGGGTATCTCCGAAAGTGTCTGTTGGGTTGGCACGGATCGAGACTGGGATTTGTCACTCCGTATGACGGAGAGGTATCTCTGGGCCCACTCGGTAATGCATCATCATAATGAGCTCAATGTGACTAAGGAGTTAGTCACGGGATCATGCATTGCGGTACGAGTAAAGAGACTTGCCGGTAACGAGATTGAACAAGGTATTGGGATACCGACGATCGAATCTCGGGCAAGTAACATACCGATTGACAAAGGGAATTGTATACGGGATTGATTGAATCCTCGACATCGTGGTTCATCCGATGAGATCATCGTGAAACATGTGGGAGCCAACATGGGTATCCAGATCCCGCTGTTGGTAATTGGTTATTGACCGAGAGGCGTCTCGGTCATGTCTGCATGTCTCCCGAACCCGTAGGGTCTACACACTTAAGGTTCGGTGACGCTAGGGTTGTAGAGATATGAGTATGCGGAAACCCGAAAGTTGTTCGGAGTCCCGGATGAGATCCCGGACGTCGCGAGGAGTTCCGGAATGGTCCGGAGGTGAAGAATTATATATAGGAAGTCCAGTTTCGGCCACCGGGAAAGTTTCGGGGGTTATCGGTATTGTACCGGGACCACCGGAAGGGTCCCGGGGGTCCACCGGGTGGGGCCACCTATCCCGGAGGGCCCCATGGGCTGAAGTGGGAAGGGAACCAGCCCTTAGTGGGCTGGGGCGCCCCCCATGGGCCTCCCCCCTGCGCCTAGGGTTGGAAACCCTAGGGTGGGGGGCGCCCCACTTGACTTGGGGGGGAAGTTTCCCCCCCTTGGCCGCCCCCCCCCCCCCATAGATGGGTTCTTGGCCGGCGCCCCCCTCCCAGGGGGCCTATATAAAGGGGGGAGGGAGGGCAGCAACACTACAGCCTTTGGCGCCTCCCTCCTCCCCTGCAACACCTCTCCCTCTCGCAGAAGCTTGGCGAAGCCCTGCCGAGATCCCGCTACATCCACCACCACGCCGTCGTGCTGCTGGATCTCCATCAACCTCTCCTTCCCCCTTGCTGGATCAAGAAGGAGGAGACGTCGCTGCTCCGTACGTGTGTTGAACGCGGAGGTGCCGTCCGTTCGGCACTCGGTCATCGGTGATTTGGATCACGGCGAGTACGACTCCATCAACCCCGTTCATTGGAACGCTTCCGCTCGCGATCTACAAGGGTATGTAGATGCACTCCTTTCCCCTCGTTGCTAGTATACTCCATAGATGGATCTTGGTGATGCGTAGGAAATTTTAAAATTCTGCTACGATCCCCAACAGTCGCATGCGGTGCCTTGGGCGCTCGCTGACAACTTTTTCGATAAAGGGTGGATTTTATTACTCAAAAGGAAGCATCAAGAAAATACAACCACAATGAACACACACCCGGCATCTGCATAACTATGATGCACACAGCCAACACCAACGCACACACACAGAAAAACACCGGCAGGTAGCAAAGTCATATAAGACCAAAGCTATGCCTAAGCGTTGAAAAGAAAAGAGAAACCTGAAGCGATCAAATTCATGATCGACAAACCTACAACAATGACCATATCCGCACCAACCATCTCATGACACCACAAGAACAACGATATTCTTCAACAGTAACGCCTTCAAGGAGGGAGAGACACTCGAGTGCCGCCGTCATTGGAACCAACCATTAAAGGTCAGAATCTAGGTTTTCACCCTGAAGAAACAGTCTGAGCATATCCAAGCAAAGCCTTCAACAAGGTAACGACGCACAAACGTCGTCATTGCCAGGTATAACCAACATGGGCTAGACCTAGGTCTTCACCCGGAGCTCGAGACTAGGTACTCAAAAAGCACCATCATCGGAGTCAACCATGTGTTGTCGCCGCCACTTTTCCACGATCCTATCAGCTGCATGTTCTAGGCTCAAAAAACCGATAAGCCGCCGTTGCAGAACCATGCCCTCTACGTCAAGCCATTGTCCATAAATTGCATCTCACCACCAAACGTAACCATGGGATCTTGGGAAAGTATCACTCGCAAAGACCTTTCAATGGCCATCGCAATCCGGAGTAAGGTCGCCGCCAATCCGGAGTGTTCATCATGGTCAAACACCGACGACAGAGCACCTGACCGCTGATTGCCAGCTTGCCGACCCGAGTACCAGCGTGCAGAGCTAGCCGAGCCCGTACAACTGCTGGTCGGACCCTCACACGCGTCAGTCTTGCCATGAACGGTGTCGCACCCGTCGATTTGGACGAGTTTGTGCTGGAAGCCTTACGGGTGCGCAGCAAAATCCCGATCCAACTAGGACGTTAGGGCCTCGCGCCGCCAGCCCCCATGGCCAGATTCACGCAAGCCAGACCACGCCGGTGACTCGGTGTAGGAGACACCCGACAAGCAACAGCCAAACCAGCCGGTCACATCTATGTTGGGCGCTACCAGGAAGCCAGCCATGACGGAGGACCATGAAACGATCTGCTTCCTACCGCCAGCCCCGCGCCACCGGCATAGAGCCGCGCCATCCCACCACCAGGATCCGTCGCCCGAGCCCCGCCACCGGACGCCAAGCCCCATCGCCAATTGACGGGTCGCGTCAACGCAACTCCACGTAACTGCTGCCCTGCAGCACGGGAGCCGTCGTGAGGAGAAGCCCCGCCGCCGCCGTCGGCTGCGCGGGCTTCGCCGCGACGGTGTCCTCCGGCGGCGGCGCGGCAGGAGGAGGAAGTAGAAAGGGTGGCGGCGCTAGGGCAACGACGTGCGCCCGAGTCGCCCTGGGCTGGGCGGCGCGGGGCCTCTTTCAACTGGATCAACTCAAATGGAATTTTCATCTATTGCGAGGGGAACGGCCATAGCAAGAGGGTGTTCGTGGTGCTAGTAGCAACGTATGGCATTGATGAGTAAAGGGTGCACCGGTGGTTCCCCGCTGGCGTCTATTCCCTCCGTTCTAAAATAGATGACCTAACTTTATACTAAAGTTAGTACAAAGTTGAGTTATCTATTTTGAAACGGAGGGAGTAGCACTCTAGCGGCTCCAATACTATGGTGAATGCTACAATGTGACTCGCGCTGGTGTGGAATGGCAGTGGTCGGATCCACGCCGAGACATGGACAGACCCCTGAAGGCAGTGGCAATGGTCTAAGGTGAAAAGATGTCCCACCAATCTCTCATACCCTTTAGTTTTGGCATAGAGTGCTAGCGGATGCGACTATCGAATGATCTGTCATCAATATGTTGATTAGAACACGCTTCAAATGCGAGTGAAACTACTGTCCTAACATTTATTGGTCGGGCTCAGCCGTGATGAAATTGCATTGTTACCTTGTTGAAGACGTTGTCTACTTACTGTTGTGTTGATATTCGTTGCTAGTCTCGACAACTAGGATAAAAATCTTTGTCCAGACTGTCACAACTATAGCGCTTAGACGTTTATCTCTTCTTGAAAGTGTTGTTGCGGAAGAAGTAAATTTATTTATATTTGTTAATTTCATATATCTTATAATGGTCCGCCATGATTGACTTTATTTTATATTTTATTTAATAATTAATATAAGTGGCAATGTGCAACACAATAATACAAAAGTCAGGGATTTTAACCATCTGTACAAATCCAAAAGAAAGAAAAACCACTTGCTCCCTCCATCGATCGTTGACGACAGGGCAGATTTCTTCTCGAGACACCATTTTTTGGACATCGCAAACTAAGCCCTCTCATTTCAAGACTTTGAAACAATCCTACCACCATCCACAAGAACGTCTGGCGCAACGAAAAGTTACTCCCTTCAATCCATATTAATTGCCGTTGATATAGTATAAAGTTGTACTAGATCAGCCACAATTAATATGAATGGAACGGGGTACTAAAATTATGTATCGCCATCTTCTTCCTCTTCCTCGAGTAAAAATCCCAAGACTGAACCAAGCAAAGACCCGCGGCCGTTCTCAAAACGTGCTCATATCTTCATGTTGGCGTACATGATGAGCTGGAGCTCCTTGACGCAGTCCTGCATGGCCGGCCGGCCGGCGCTCTCGAAGCAGACGCAGCGCGCGGCGAGGCCGGCGAACATGGACACCGACTCCAGCGTGTACGACCCCTTGCCCATGTCCCGGTCCACCACCTTGCGCAGCTTCTTCCGGTCCCCCACCATCTGGTGTATCTGCAGAGCACGAGCCGGACAGATAGAATCAGCCGAGGGTCAGCAGCGCGGGGACGCCGGGGAGCGCCGGACGATGCAGGCGTGGCAGCAGGCAGAGAGAGTACCTTGACAATGAGGTTCTGGTCCTGAGGCCCCTGGCTGAGATCGATGGCGCGGCGGCCGGTGAGCAGCTCCAGGAGGACGACGCCGAACGCGTACACGTCGCTCTGCAGCGTCAGCTTCCCCGTCTGCATGCGAGATGGAAGAATCCTCATTAGTGCAGCCAGGAACCCGATCAGCACGGCGAGTTCTGCAAAAATGGTGCAGGGTCGTGGCCATTACCAGCGCGTACTCGGGGTCGAAGTAGCCGAAGGTGCCGAGCACCCTGGTGGTGGCGTACAGGTCCAGGTCCTGCGGCATCAGCTTGGCCAGCCCGAAGTCCGAGATCTTGGCCTCGAAGTGGTCCGAGAGGAGGATGTTGCTGGACTTGAAGTCCCGGTGGACGACGGGGACGCCGACAGCGGTGGTGGAGTGCAGGTACGTGAGCCCCCTGGCGGCGCCCAGCGCGATCCGCAGCCGCTGCCCCCACCCCATCCTCACCTCGCCGTGGATGCCGTTGAGGACGTCCTGCAGGTTGCCCTTGGGCATGAACTCGTAGACCACGAACCGGTGCTTCCCGTCGGCGCAGTAGCCGATCAGCGTCACCAGGTTGGGGTGGTCCAGCCTGCTCAGGATGTCGATCTCCACCCGGAACTCCCGCTCGCCGTCGGCCTGCTTCGCCGTCGGCAGGTCCATCTTCTTGATGGCCACGATCTTCATCGATTCACAGCAACAAGAACACATTAGTTGGACTGAAAGTAGGTGCTGACAGATTTACAAACTGGAAGGGAGAATGAAACATCGCATTCAGTGCTACTAATGACATATCATTGGAATTAATTGGTGTTTGATCGTATTTGACTGGTGGTTGGCCGATGCTTTTCTTGACAAGGATGCCAAGAGCAAATGTCACACCACTCTGATCTTGGCTGCCTGCCGGACGTGATTATCACGTTCAGGTCAGGGGTGTGTGTGTCCTACAGCACTTAATCAATGGGACAAATGCATAGAACCAAAGAGGAAGTTCTCTTCCCAACAGAATCATTGGTGCTAACACTAATATAATCTGAAAAACACACACATAAAGCTAAATGACAAAAACACCACAATCTTCTGAAATTAAGGGACGTATCTGCTTTGGAAATATTCAGACCCTGCCCATACATTCAGTAACCTGAATTCCGAAAACTGTAGCTAAGTGACAAAAACAACACCATCTTCTGAATCTGGAAGTAAGAGCCGTACGTATTTCGTGTGGAAACTGAAGTTACCTGCCCGTCTTTGAGCACGCCCCTGTAAACCCGGCCGAAGCCGCCCTTGCCGATGAGGTTCTTGTCGCTGAATATGCCGGTGGCCTCCTCCATCTCCTTGAGGGTGAACACCATGGAGCAGTTGCGCTTCTTCGGCGCCGGCGGCGGCAGCGGCAGCGGCTCCTTCACCTGCCACAGCTCGGCCGTCTTGTACACCCCTGCAGAAGCAGAAATCAGATGATCAAATTCCTCATGGCAAGCCTTAAATGCTGCACTGAAGAAACAGATGATCATACAGTGACAAATGACTGCCGACAACAAAGTGGGAAGGAAACAAAACAAGGGGATGCACTTACAAGGATTCAACTGGTCAAGCGATTTGCTTCTCCTCCTCTTGTTCCATGTGGAGACTATGTTGTTGAACATCTTCTTTGCCTGTTGAGATTACTGCCCGAAGCTTTCTGCGGTCTGCGCCTTCGTCGTTGTCGGCACAACTTTTTTCCTAGTAATCAGAAGTATCTAATTCCAATATACCTTTCCTTGATCAATGGACTCAAAGATATTCCTTGCTCTAGTCAGCCCAAGGCACACAGTCTCCCCTGCACCTCCTTTGTAACAAAAGGCGCATGTGCTGGAAGAATGGCTGCCACTGCAAGTATCAGAAATTCAGAACGAGACAGACAAATCAATCCCAGCGCCACCTAAAAGCAAAGCACATGATGAACAGGACAAGCAAAACACTGGAGACAAGGCTGCGCCTGAACCGATCGTGGGACCTGAATGCACGGCGCGGCGAGGATTCGCCGGACGGCACGGAAGAGACGGAGAGGACAGGAGCAAGGAGTGCGTGCAGTACAGGCGTGTGCGAAGGATTCAGAGATAAGAACCTAGGAAACGGGCTGATCTCTTGGGAGCTACGTACCTAGGAGGAGACGCGCCACCTAAAGGCCCCTACTAGCGTTGGCAAAGAAGTAAAGGAATAGGCAGCAAGCATGCTTCGAGTAGCAAAGCGTGTGGAGGAGGAGGGTGCTTATGTGCCAAGAAATGCCCGAATCCAAATGGACGATTGGTCAGTGATCACTGGGCGATCAGTAGTGTGAGATTGCGATCAACTTTGCCGGCGAAGGCGGAAGCCGGGGAGCGAGAGCTGGGTGTCAGTTGTTTCTTGCAGTTTGGTGGATTGGAAGGAGGGTTTATTGGTTAATGGTTGGTGCATTGCAAAGGGGAAATGGTTGAGCAGAACTTGGAGGGATGGTGAGTGATTGGGACATTGGGGAGGAAGAAACGGAGGGCCTGATGGCGACCAGGGACTGAGGAGCGGTGGTAGAGGTGGCGGTGGTTGCGATGTAGCCGTTGCCAAAGAAGCTTTCTCTCTTCTGAACTCGTAGAAATCTTCATGGTGTGTGCGTATATAATATTCAGCGTGACCTTATAACTCATGTAAGCCCGTGGAAGCATTACAACCCAACTGGTTGTTATGCACTTTTGAGTTTCAGTTAAAGGGGAGATTAATCTGGTCTCAAACCATGGCTTGATTTTGACGCGGTGAAACGACGGTTGGAGAGGGAGAAGTAAGTGTGCTGCTTAAGCATTTTTCATGCGCGATATCGCTGATGGCAACGTGTTGTGGGGCGTTATAGGTGAGGTTGGTGGTTGCCTGCCGAGGCTTCAGCGACAAATCACCAAACTTGCCACTTATCAGAAAACTGTCGACGGGAAAACCAGAGGATTAGGCTAGTCAAGGTGAAACAAGTGTGGTTTGGTTGTGATCTTTGCACGGAAGTGCATAGGGTCGGAACAGCCTAGTGGCTCTAACGTACTGATCGGTTGATAAGGTTAGGTTTGGATCTACCGATCTAGCGAGATGAGTTGGAGCAACCATATATTTTAGCCACTTATCTCAAATCCGGCCAAGCGTGGTATGCAGAATTTTTTTTAACACGGTACAATCAAAATCCCTCACATACACGAGCATACACTCACCCTATGAACGCATGCATGCACATCCTATCTCCATGAGCATGTCTGAGAGATTGAGCCGGCATAGCATCTTGAGATTTTACGAAGTTATCACAGGCGCCTCGCAGTCGACAAGAATGTCTCCTCCCACAGAACAAACGTCACCGATGGCCTGAAATAAATCTAGGAATAATGTGAGCTATGGTGATCTAGGAATAATGCGAGCTCTAGTGGGCTGGGGATATCACTGTCCTCCTAGCCATCCAACCGCATGTTGGTTCGTCTGATGTGCAGAGTTAGGTACATGTGAAGGCTACCCAGGAGAAACTATGTACTCCCTCCGTTCCTAAATATAAGTCTTTATGGAGATTTCACTATGGACCACGTACGGAGCAAAATGAGTGAATCTACACTCTAAAATGCATCCATATACATCCGTATGCGGTTCATGGTGGAATCTCTACAAAGACTTATATTTAGGAACGGAGGGAGTATCATTTTAGTTTTTTTTTGCATGGCTAAGTATCGGTTTAATTAAAGATATAGAGAGCCAGAGTCCAGTTCTTTTAGATAAGGAGGTTGAACCCTGGCCTCTGCATTAAAAGATCCACGCAACTATTTTTTTATTAAATAATTCAACAGTCTTATTATAATATAAAACATTGGTCCACCGAAACCATTCTACAAGTGTCGCCACTCCTATAAGCTTGATGATGATGATGACCATGATCATGACCGCTGTCCTGACTTTACACCTAAAACCGGAGCACCGATCCAACTGAACCTTAGCGCGCACCGCATGCGCACGCTCTAGAAGTCACCACCGCCGTCTTCCACGAACCCATCTTCACGACATAAATTAGCGCATAGACCTTGGCAGGTCTGTCGTCGACGCTACCACGATGCCAGACAGCGCCACCGTCCTGTGCGCGTCCATCAACATGAGTCCATCGCCGAGACCCCACCGAGCCACGCCGCTGGGACTCGCCGTCTTCGACTCGGAAAAAACCACGCCACTCCACCTCAGTACCCCTCCAGCCAGCACCTGCTCCAAAAAACATTGCCCCAGGAGGGAGAACGGCGTCGCACTCCGCAATCGTTCGATCCGGAAGACCCAGATCTAGGGTTCCCATAGTAGCCCAGGCGGGAAATCGAGAGCTGCAACAACGATGTCTTCCACAAGGTAACGACCCAAATACGCCGCCATCGTCCGCCATGACCAAAGTCGGCGCGGTTTTCACCGGCAGCCGCACCTCCCCAAACCCGCAGTCGACTAGATCGCCACCAACTACGAGGTCAGTGTCGCTGCCATCATCCAGAGCCGCCGCCTCGACTTTCGATACGCAGACCCCATAGGGATGCGGTTCTTCCCCATCTAGCATCGTCGACGCCGGAGAAAGCTCCAACCGCCACACGCCTCCTGTGATGAACCGGGTTCTGGATCCCATGATCCCCCGCACCTAGGCACCACCACTAGGAGCCACCACCCGGCGGAGGGGTGCCGCTGCGCAGTGTCGGAGCCGTTGCTCTAGGGTCCTTTGCAATGTTGTGTTTTCTGTTCCTTCTCCTTTCCTCCAATTTGCAAATTTATATGAATAATTCTACAAACTAACTGAGGGATGCAACTGATAGATGAGGAGACTTGTGCAAGAGCTTATGACATGCCACAACGTCTTGCCCAATAGATTTTCCATGTACTCGTCATGTGTTTCGTCATGTTTATTTGGATTATTTGTTCACCTGGACCATATGTTGTGTCTGAATTCGCATTTGAATTTTTTTTAAGATAATGAGTTTGAAATGTTTGCGTCATAAATATCAAGGTTTGTATTAACATGTTATGGGGGTTTATGTTTGCCAAAGGAAGTCAGAAATAGCAAAGTAAAACTTTCGGACACCTCCCAAAGCGAGGATCCTTTGGCAATCGATTTTTGGGGCGTTTTTTATAATGCAGTAGTGGTGACATTAGGAACTTTTTTTGCTTTTTGAGTTCATGAACCAAAACTGGATCTCACTCAATCTTTGAGGAACAGAAAATATTGTTATTTATGAAATGATTGGCAATTTACAGTTATCCTTTAAAATATAGGGTCGCCTATTACTATGTTGCTCTGAATTTGGTTTAAAATCAATTATGCTTTAATTTAAATCTTCTCATCAACATTCAAGCATCCGATTTTCAGGTAACTTGTTACAAGTCGCACACCTTTTTGACGATGATGCGAATTTTAAGCCTCTTATTTGCATAGGATTCTTAAAATATAGGAAAGTAAAAAATGCATGATTCAAGTGGCGTGTCCACTTGATCCAGTATATTAGAACCCTGCATGAATTTTGGATAAAAAGGTGCTTGACAACAAAAATAAACAACATGATTCTACCAAGAGATTTGAAAGTTTCTTTCAAAATAGAGTAGAGATAAATCATAAGGAAAATTTTCAAAGGATTTCAATTATGCGAATCAAATGACCTAGGATTTCAATTTCGAATCAAGGAGTCCCCATGGTTGAGTTTTTCTAGATCTGAGACAAATGAGAATTAGGAAAAACTAAACAGAAAAGAGAAAGGCTAAATTCATCCTATTGAAACTAGGTTTTATCTCTAAGTGTGAATAACCCTAAGTTGATCGGTAGTAGCGTAAGTAAAAACTACGGAGCTACTGGAGGTTAGAGAAAGTCACACAAACATTAGCTGGGGAGTGGATTTGGATAACTTTAGCTTAGGATCTATTCTTGGAATTTGAATGGAAGTATTTTCTTGTGCCCCTCTTCATAGTACGGTTGTTCTATACTTAATCTGAATCTTGGATTCACTAAAAGCCTGGGAAAATACATACTAAAAGCTTGAGTAATACAACCACTAGAATATTTGTTTGTGGGGGCACCAATGATCTTCCACTTTTACCAAACCTGGTACACCCTGAGATCACATCCTAAACCTAAAATAAACTCAATGAAATCTTAGTCATCTCAATGATTTTGCCATAAATCATCAAAAACAACAAGGATAAAACGAATATACACTTTCACTATCCCGATCCTGAAATTTCAGCGAAGGAAACTTTAGTCCTGACTTTCGCCGCGATTCAAGGCCACTAAATGTTGCAGCCCTTTCCATCCCACCGACCCCCCCCCCCCCATATACACACACATACACACTCCGACTGGCCGCACCACTAACGCCTTCATATCCCACTACCTAGTCAAGCCTCGAGCCACCGCCAAGTAGCACAAAGATAGTCCATGTTACGCCCTCGCTCTACCTCAGAGGAATTGGCCTCGACCACCTCACTCGCTTCTGGGCTCCTCCATTGCCGTGATGCCCATCTTCGCATCCTAACCCGAGCCGTGGCAAGTTCATGTGTCACGATCAGGAGCTTCGGTGAAGGCGGCGATTGCCACCCACGACCTCAAACCTCAACCCACACCAGAACCTCTGGGTCCGTGTGACGCCCACTCCCACCTACAATCTATTCAACATAGCATTCACAGAGTAATTTTTTTCTTTTCCTTCTCCTTTGCTCCAATTGTGAATTTCTATGAATAAGTCTACAACCTAACGAGTGATGCAACTAGTAGATGAGGAGACTTGTGTGAAGAGTTTATGGCATGTTCCACTGTCTTGAGCAATATAATTTCCATGTATGATCATGTGTTTCTGTTGGAAATATATCCTAGAGCCAATAATAAATTGGTTATTATCATATTTTCGTGTTCCTGGTAAATTTTTCATATTCATGCTAGAATTGTATTGACCGGAAACTTAAATACATGTGTGAATACATAAACAACACCGTGTCCTAGTAGGCCTCTACTAGACTAGCTCATTGATCAAAGATGGTTAAGGTTTCCTAACCAAAGACATGAGTTGTCCTTTGATAATGGGATCACATCATTAGGAGAATGATGTGATGGACAGACCCAACTGTAAGCTTAGCATCAGATCGTATCACTTAGTTATTTGCTACAGCTTTCTTCATGTCAAGTATATGTTCCTTAGACCATGATATCATGTCACTCCCGGATAGTGGAGGAATACCTTGTGTGCTATCAAACGTCACTTCATAACTGGGTGATCATAAAGGTGCTCTGCAGGTATCTTCAATGTCTGCTGAGTTGCATGGATCGAGACTGGGATTTGCCACTCCGTATGACGGAGAGATATCTCTGGGCCCTCTCGGTAATATTAAAGGAAATATGCCCTAGAGGCAATAATAAAGTTATTATTTTATTTCCTTATATCATGATAAATGCTTATTATTCATGCTAGAATTGTATTAACCGGAAACTTGATACATGTGTGAATACATAGACAAAACAAAGTGTCCCTAGTATGCCTCTACTAGACTAGCTCGTTAATCAAAGATGGTTAAGTTTCCTGCCCATAGACATGTGTTGTCATTTGATGAACGGGGTCACATCATTAGGAGAATGATGTGATGGACAAGACCCATCCGTTAGCTTAGCATAATGATCATTTAGTTTTATTGCTATTGCTTTCATCATGACTTATACATGTTTCTCTAACTATGAGATTATGCAACTCCCGAATACCGGAGGAACACCTTGTGTGCTATCAAACGTCACAACGTAACTGGGTGATTATAAAGATGCTCTACAGATGTCTCCAATGGTGTTTGTTGGGTTGGCATAGATCGAGATTAGGATTTGTCACTCCGTGTATCGGAGAGGTATCTCTAGGCCCTCTCGGTAATGCACATCACTATAAGCCTTGCAAGCAATGTGACTAATGAGTTAGACACGGGATGATGCACTACGGAACGAGTAAAGAGACTTGCCGGTAACGAGATTGAACTAGGTATGATGATACCGACGATCGAATCTCGGGCAAGTAACATACCGATAACAAAGGAAACAACGTATGTTGTTATGCAGTTTGACCGATAAAGATCTTCGTAGAATATGTAGGAGCAAATATGAGCGTCCAGGTTCCGCTATTGGTTATTGACCAGAGATGTGTCTCGGTCATGTCTACATAGTTCTCGAACCCGTAGGGTCCGCACGCTTAATGTTCGATGGCGATTTGTATTATGAGTTATGTGATTTGATGACCAAAGTTTGTTTGGAGTCCCGGATGAGATCACGGACATGACGAGGAGTCTCGAAATGGTCGAGAGGTAAAGATTCATATATAGGACAATGGTATTTGGACACCGAAAGTGTTCCGGGTGATACCGGGTCACGGGAAGGGGTTCCGGGCAACCCCCGGCAAAGATATGGGCTTAATGGGCCAAGTAAGGGAACACACCAGCCCGCAAGGGGCTGGTGCGCCCCCTATAGGGCCAGCCATGTGGGGAGAAAGGGAAAGGAGAGGAGGAAAAGGAAAGTATGAAGTAGGACTCCAACTTCCTTCCCCTCCCCCCTCCTTCCTTTCCCCTTGTCCAAATATGGTAAGGGGGCCGAATTGGACTAGGGGCCCAAGTAGGATTCCTCCTACTTGGGTGCGCCCTAGGCTGCCTCCCTCCCTCTCCCTCCTTTATATATGTGGGGAGGGCACCCCTAGAACACACATCAATTGTTTTTAGCCGTGTGCGGCGCCCCCCCTCCCTAGTTACACACCTCGGTCATATCGTCGTAGTTCTTAGGCGAAGCCCTGCGCCGGTAACTTCATCATCACCGTCGCCACGCCGTCGTGCTGACGGAACTCTCCTTGTCCTCAACTGGATCAAGAGCTCGAGGGACGTCATCGTGTTGAACGTGTGCTGAACACGGAGGTGTCGTATGTTCGGTACTTGGATCGGTTGGATCGTGAAGACGTTCGACTACATCAACCGTGTTACTAAACGCTTCCGCTTTCGGTCTACGAGGGTACATGGACACACTCTCCCCGCTCGTTGCTATGTTTCTCCTAGATAGATCTTGCATTATCGTAGGAATTTTTTTGAAATACTGTGTTCCCCAACAGTGGCATCCGAGCCATGTCTATGCGTACATGTTATATGCACGAGTAGAACACAAAGAGTTGTGGGCGATAATAGTCATACTGCTTACCAGCAACGTCTTACTTTGATTCGGCGGTATTGTTGGATGAAGCGGCCCGGATCGACATTACATGACCACGTTCATGAGACTGGTTCTACCGACGTGCTTTGCACACAGGTGGCTGGCGGGTGTCTGTTTCTCCAACTTTAGTTGAATCGAGTTTGACTACGCCCGGTCCTCGTTGAAGGTTAAACAACACACTTGACGAAAAATCGTTGTGGTTTTGATGCGTAGGTAAGAACGGTTCTTGCTAGAAGCCTGTAGCGGCCACGTAAAACTTGCAACAACAAAGTAGAGGACGTCTAACTTGTATTTGCAGGGCATGTTGTGATGTGATATGGTCAAGACGTGATGAGATATAAATTGGTGTATGAGATGATCATGTTTTGTTAAAGTTATCGGCAACTGGCAGGAGCCTTATGGTTGTCTCTTTATTACATAAGATGCAAGTGCCATATAATTGCTTTACTTTATCGCTATGCGATAGCAATAGTTACAAAAGCAATAGTTGGCGAGACGGCCATGTGACGACACGTTGATAAAGATCAAGATGATGGAGATCATGGTGTCATGCCGGTGATGATGGAGATCATGACGGTACTTTGGAGATGGAAATCAAAGGCACAAGATGATGATGGCCATATCATGTCACATATTTTGATTGCATGTGATGTTTATATTTTATGCATCTTATTTTGCTTAGTACGACGGTAGCATTATGAGATGATCCCTTACTGAAATTTCAATGTATAAGTGTTCTCCCTGAGTATGCACCGTTGCGACAGTTCTTTGTGCTGAGACACCACGTGATGATCGGGTGTGATAAGCTCTACGTTCACATACAACGGGTGTAAGCTAGTTTTGCACATGCAAAATACTCGGGTTAAACTTGACGAGACTAGCATATGCAGATATGGCCTCGGAACACTAAGACCGAAAGGTCGAACGTGAATCATATAGTAGATATGATCAACATACTGATGTTCACCATTGAAAGCTACTCCATCTCACGTGATGATCGGACATGGTTTAGTATATATGGATCATGTGATCATTTAGATGACTAGAGGGATGTCTATCTAAGTGGGAATTCTTAAGTAATATGATTAATTGAACTTAAATTTATCATGAACTTAGTCCTGATAGTATTTGCATATCTATGTTGTAGATAAATAGCTCGCGTATAGCTCCCCTATTTTATTTTTGATATGTTCCTAGAGAAAAATAAGTTGAAAGATGATAGTAGCAATGATGCGGATTGGGTCCGTGATCTGAGTATTATCCTCATTGCTGCACAGAAGAATTATGTCGTTGATGCACCGCTAGGTGACAGAACTATTGCAGGAGCAAATGCAGATGTTATAAACGTTTGACAAGCTCTGTATGATGACTACTTGATAGTTTAGTGCACCATGCTTTACGGCTTAGAACCGGGACTTCAAAAATGTTTTAAAACGCCATGGAGCATATGAGATGTTCCAAGAGTTGAAATTGGTATTTTAGACTCATGCCCGAGTCAAGAGGTATGAGACCCCTGACAAGTATTTTTGCCTACAAGATGGAGGAGAATAGCTCAACCAGTGAGCATGTGCTCAGAATGTCTGAGTACTACAATCGCTTGAATCAAGTGGGAGTTAATCTTCCAGATAAGATAGTGCTTGACAGAGTTCTCTAGTCATTATCACCAAGTTACTGGAACTTCGTGATGAACTATAATATGCAAGGGATGACAAAAACGATTCCCCGAGCTCTTCGCGATGCTGAAATCGGCGAAGGTAGAAATCAAGAAAAGCATCAAGTGTTGATGGTTGACAAGACCCCTAGTTTCAAGTAAAAGGTCAAGGGAAAGAAAGGGAACTTCAAGAAAAATGACAAGCAAGTTTCCACTCCCATGAAGAAGCCCAAAGCTAGACCCAAGCCTGAAACTAAGTGCTTCTACTGCAAAGGAAATGGTCACTGGAAGCGGAACTTCCCCAAATACTTGGCGGAGGTGAAGGATGGCAAAGTGAACAAAAGTATATATGTATACATGTTATTGTTGTGTACTTTACTAATATTCATAGTAGCCCCTGGGTATTTGATACTGGTTCAGTTGCTATGATTAGTAACTTGAAAACAGGAGTTACAAAATGAACAGAGACTAGTTAAGGGCAAGGTGACGATGTGTGTTGGAAGTGATTCCAAGGTTGATAAGATCACCATCGCACACTCCCTTTACCTTCGGGATTAGTGTTGAATCTAAAATAAATGTTGTTTGGTGTTTGCATTGAGCATAATATGATTGGATCATGTCTATTGCAATACGGTTATTCATTTCAGTCAAAGAATAATTGTTATTCTGTTTACATGAATAAAACCTTCTGTGGTCATACACCCAAGGTGAATGGTTTATTGAATCTCGATTGTAGTGATACACATATTCATAATACTGAAGCCAAAATATGCAAGGTTAATAATGATAGTGCAACTTATTTGTGGCACTGCCGTTTAGGTCATATTTGTGTAAAGCGCATGAAGAAACTCCATGACGGTGGGCTTTTGGAATCACTTGATTATGAATCACTTGATGCTTGCGAACCATGCCTCATGGGAAAAATGACTAAGACTCTGTTCTCCGGAACAATGGAGCGAGCCACTGACTTATTGGAAATAATACATACCGATGTATGCGGTTCGATGAGTGTTGAGGCTCGCGGCTGGTATCGTTATTTTCGGACCTTCACAGATGATTTGAGCAGATATGGGTATATCTACTTAATGAAACACAAGTCCGAAACATTTGAAAAGTTCAAAGAATTTCAGAGTGAAGTTGAGAATCATCGTAACAAGAAAATAAAGTTTCTACGATCTGATCGCGGAGGCAAATATTTGAGTTATGAGTTTAGCCTTCATTTGAAACAATGTGGAATAGTTTCGCAACTCACGCCACCTAGAACACCACAGCGTAATGGTGTGTCCGAACTTCGTAACCGTACTTTATTAGATATGGTGTGATCTATGATGTCTCTTACCAATTGACCACTATCGTTTTGGGGTTATGCATTAGAGACAGCTGCATTCACGTTAAATAGGGCACCGTCTAAAAATCCGTCGAGACGACACCGTATGAACTGTGGTTTAGCAAGAAACCTAAGCTGACGTTTCTTAAAGTTTGGGGTTGCGATGCTTATGTGAAAAAGTTCCAGCCTGATAAGCTCAAACCCAAATTGGAGAAGTGTGTCTTCATAGGATACCCAAAATAAACTGTTGGGTACACCTTCTATCACAGATCCGAAGGCAAGATCTTTGTTGCTAAGAGTGTATCCTTTCTAGAGAAGGAGTTTCTCTCGAAAGAAGTGAGTGGGAGGAAAGTAGAACTTAATGAGGTAATTGTACCTTCTCTCGAATTGGAAAGTAGCTCATCACTGAAATCAGTTCCAGTGATGCCTACACCAATTAGTGACGAAGTTAATGATGATGATCATGAAACTTCAGATCAAGTTACTACCGAACCTGTCAACCAGAGTACGATCCGCACCAGAGTGGTATGGTAATCCTGTTCTGGAAGTCATGTTGCTAGACCATGATGAACCTATGAACTATGAGGAAGCAATGATGAGCCCAGATTCCGACAGATGGCTTGAGGCCATGAAATCTGAGATAGAATCCATGTATGAGAAGAAAGTGTGGACTTTGGTGGACTTGCCCGATGATCGGCAAGCCATTGAGAATAAATGGATCTTCAAGAGGAAGACGGACGCTGATAGTAGTGTTACTATCTACAAAGCTCGACTTGTCGAAAAGGGTTTTTGACAAATTCAAGATGTTGACTACGATGAGATTTTCTCACTCATATCGATGCTTAAAGTCTGTCTGAATCATGTTAGCAATTGCCACATTTTATGAAATCTGACAAATGGATATCAAAACTGCATTCCTTAATGGATTTATTAAAGAAGAGTTGTATATGATACAACCAGAAGGTTTTGTCAATCCTAAAGGTGCTAATAAAATGTGCAAGCTCCAGCGATCCATCTATGGACTGGTGCAAGCATCTCGGAGTTGGAATATATGCTTTGATAAGTTGATCAAAGCATATAGTTTTATACAAACTTGCGGTGAAGCCTGTATTTACAAGAAAGTGAGTGGGAGCACTACAGCCTTTCTGATAAGAATATGTGAATGACATATTGTTGATCGGAAATGATGTAGAATTTTCTGGAAAGCATAAAGGGGTGTTTGAAATGATTTTTTCAAAGAAAGACCTCGGTGAAGCTGCTTACATATTGGGCATCAAGATCTATAGAGATAGATCAAGACGCTTGATAAGATTTTTCAATGAGTACATACCTTGACAAGATTTTTGGAGTAGTTCAAAATGGAACAGTCAAAGAAGGAGTTCTTGCTTGTATTGCAAGGTGTAAAGTTGAGTAAGACTCAAAACACGACCATGGCAGAAAATAGAAAGAGAATGAAAGTCATTCCCTATGCCTCAGCCATAGGTTCTATAAAGTATGTTATGCTGTATACCAAACCTATTGTGTACCTTGCCATGAGTTTGGCAAGGGGGTACGATATTGATCCAGGAGTGGATCACTTGACAGCGGTCAAAATTATCCTTAGAAGGCTAAGGAGATATTTGTCGGTTATGGAGGTGATAAAGAGTTCATCGTAAAGAGTTACGCCGATGCAAGCTTTTACACTGATCCGGATGACTGTGAGTCTCAATCTGGATACATATTGAAAGTGGGAGAAATTAGCTAGAGTAGCTCCATGCAGAGCATTGTAGACATAGAAAATTTGCAAAATACATACGGCTCTGAATGTGACAGACCCATTGACTAAGCTTCTCTCACAAGCAAAACATGATCACACCTTAGTACTCTTTGGGTGTTAATCACATAGCGATGTGAACTAGATTATTGACTCTAGTAAAAACCTTTGGGCATTAATCACATGGCGATGTGAACTAATCACATGGTGATGTGAACTATTGGTGTTAAATCACATGGCGATGTGAACTAGATTATTGACTCTAGTGCAAGTGGGAGACTGGAGGAAATATGCCCTAGAGGCAATAATAAAGTTGTTATTTATATTTACTTATATCATGATAAATGTTTATTATTCATACTAGAATTGTATTAACCGGAAACTTAGTACATATGTGAATACATAGACAAAACAGAGTGTCCCTAGTATGCCTCTACTTGACTAGCTCGTTAACCAAAGATGGTTATGTTTCCTGACCATAGACATGTGTTGTCATTTGATGAACTGGGTCACATCATTAGAGAATGATGTGATGGACAAGACCCATCCGTTAGCTTAGCATAATGATCGTTTAGTTTTATTGCTATTGCTTTCATGATGACTTATACATGTTCCTCTGACTATGAGATTATGCAACTCCCGAATACCGACGGTGTTGGGGAACGTAGTATTTCAAAAGAATTCCTACGATCACGCAAGATCTATCTAGGAGAAGCATAGCAACGAGCGGGGAGAGTGTGTCCATGTACCCTCGTAGACCGAAAGCGGAAGCGTTTAGTAACACGGTTGATGTAGTCGAACGTCTTCGCGATTCAACCAATCCAAGTACCGAACGCACGGCACCTCCGTGATCTGCACACGTTCAGCTCGGTGATGTCCCTCGAACTCTTGATCTAGTTGAGGCCGAGGGAGAGTTCCATCAGCACGACGGAGTGGTGACGGTGATGATGAAGTTACCGGCGCAGGGCTTCGCCTAAGCACTACAACGATATGACCGAGGTGTAAAACTGTGGAGGGGGGCACCAGACGCAGTTAAATATCAACTTGTTGTCTATGGGGTGCCCCCTCCCCCGTATATAAAGGAGGGAGGGAGGAGGCCGGTCGGCCCTAGAGGGCGCTGATACGTCCATTTTGCATCATGCTTTTATATAGATATTTATTGCATTATGGGTTGTTATTACACGTTATGTCACAATATTTATGTCTTTTCTCTCTTATTTTACAAGGTTTACATGAAGAGGGAGAATGCCGGCAGCTGGAATTCTAGGCTGGAAAAGGAGCAAATATTAGAGACCTATTCTGCACAACTCCAAAAGTCTTGAAACTCCATGAAAGTCAGTTTTGGAATATATTAAAAATATTGGGCGAAGAAAGCACCAGAGGGGGGCCACCCACTGTCCACGAGGGTGGAGGGCGCGCCCTACCCCCCAGGGCGAGCCCCCCTGCCTCGTGGGCCACCTAGAAGCCCCCCGATGCCCATCTTCTGGTATAAGGTGTCTTTTGCCCTGGAAAAAATAGGAAGGAAGCTTTCGGGATGAAGCGCCACCGTCTCGAGGCAGAACCTTGGCGGAATCAATCTAGGGCTCCAGCGGAGCTGTTCTACCGGGGAAACATCCCTCCGGGAGGGGGAAATCATCACCATCGTCATCACCATTGATCCTCTCATCGGGAGGGGGTCAATCTCCATCAAAATCTTCACCAGCACCATCTCCTCTCAAACCCTAGTTCATCTCTTGTATCCGATCTTTGTCTCAAAACCTCAGATTGGCACCTGTGGGTTGCTAGTAGTGTTGATTACTCCTTGTAGTTGATGCTAGTTGGTTTATTCGGTGGAAGAGCATATGTTCAGATCCTTTATGCATATTAATACCCCTCTGATTATGAACATGAATATGATTTGCGAGTATTTATGTTTGTTCCTAAGGACGTGGGAGAAGTCTTGTTATAAGTAGTCATGTGAATTTCGTATTTGTTCGATATTTTGATGAGATGTATGTTGTCTTTCCTCTAGTGGTGTTATGTGAACGTCGACTACATGACACTTCACCATTATTTGGGCCTAGGGGAAGGCATCGGGAAGTAATAAGTAGATGATGGGTTGCTAGAGTGACAGAAGCTTAAACCCTAGTTTATGTGTTGCTTCGTAAGGGGCTGATTTGGATCCACATGTTTCATGCTATGGTTAGGTTTACCTTAATTCTTCTTTCATAGTTGCGGATGCTTGCGAGAGGGGTTAATCATAAGTGGGATGCTTGTCCAAGGAAGGTCAGTACCCAAGCACCGGTCCACCCACATATCAAATTATCAAAGTAACGAACGCGAATCATATGAGCATGATGAAAACTAGCTTGACGATAATTCCCATGTGTCCTCGGGAGCGCTTTCCTTTATATAAGAGTTTGTCCAGGCTTGTCCTTTTCTACAAGAAGGATTGGGCCACCTTCCTGCACCTTGTTTACTTTTGTTATTTGTTACCCGTTACGAATTATCTTATCATAAAACTATCTATTACCGATAATTTCAGTGCTTGCAGAGAATACCTTACTGAAAACTGCTTGTCATTTCCTTCTACTCCTCATTGGGTTTGACACTCTTACTTATCGAAAGGACTACGATAGATCCCCTATACTTGTGGGTCATCAAGACTCTTTTCTGGCGCCGTTGCCGGGGAGTGAAGTGCCTTTGGTAGGTGGAATTTGGTAAGGAAAAATTTATATAGTGTGCTGAAATTTACTGTCACTTGTTATTATGGAAAATAATCCTTTGAGGGGCTTGTTCGGGGTATCTTCACCCCGACCGATAGAGCAAAGAGTTGCTCCTCAACATACTGAACCTACTGAAAATGTTTACTTTGAAATTCCTTCGGGTATGATAGAGAAACTGCTAGCTAATCCTTTTACAGGAGATGGAACATTACATCCCAATATGCACCTAATCTATGTGGATGAAGTTTGTGGATTATTTAAGCTTGCAGGTATGCCCGAGGATGTTATCAAGAAGAAGGTCTTCCCTTTATCTTTGAAGGGAAAGGCATTGACATGGTGTAGGCTATGTGATGATATTGGATCATGGAACTACAACCGATTGAAATTGGAATTTCATCAGAAGTTTTATCCTATGCATCTGGTTCATCGTGATCGTAATTATATATATAATTTTTGGCCTCGCGAAGGAGAAAGTATCGCTCAAGTTTGGGGGAGGCTTAAGTCCATGTTATATTCATGCCCCAATCATGAGCTCTCAAGAGAAATTATTATTCAAAAAAATTATGATCGGCTTTCTCTCAATAATCGCTCCATGCTCGATACTTCTTGTACTGGTTCTTTTATGATGAAGACTATTGAATTCAAATGGGATTTATTGGAAAGAATTAAACGCAACTCTGAAGATTGGGGACTCGACGAAGGTAAGGAGTCAGGTATAACACCTAAGTTTGATTGTGTTAATCTTTTATGGATACCGATGTTTTTCGTGAATTTAGCACTAAATATATGGACTTGACTCTGAGATAGTAGCTTCTTTCTGTGAATCATTTGCTACTCATGTTGATCTCCCTAAGGAGAAGTGGTTTAAATATCATCCTCCCATTGAAGTAAAAGTAGTTGAACCTATTAAAGTTGAAGAAAAGACTATCACTTATAATGTTGATCCTATTGTTCCTACCGCTTATATTGAGAAACCCCCTTTCCCTGTTAGAATAAAGGATCATGCTAAAGCTTCAACTGTGATTCGTAAGAGTAATGCTAGAACATCTACACCCTCTGAGCAAATTAAAGTTGAACCTAGTATTGCTATGGTTAAGGATCTCTTGGTTGATAATATTGATGGGCATGTTATTTACTTCTGTAATGAAGCTGCTAGAATTGCTAGACCCGATACTAAAAATAAACATAGACCTGTTGTCGGCATGCCTGTTGTTTCTATTAAAATAGGAGGTCATTGTTATCATGGCTTATGTGATATGGGTTCTAGTGCAAGTGCAATACCTCATTCCTTATACAAAGAAATTATGCATGATATTGCACCTGCTGAGATAGAAGATATTGATGTTACAATTAAGCTTGCCAATAGAGATACTGTTTCACCAATTGGGATCGTTAGAGATGTTGAAGTCTTGTGTGGGAAAGTTAAATATCCTACTGATTTTCTTGTTCTTGGTTCCCCACAAGATGACTTTTGTCCCATTATATTTGGTAGACCCTTCTTGAATACTGTTAATGCTAGGATAGATTGCGAAAAGGATATTGTTACTGTTGGTTTAGGGGATATGTCTCATGATTTTAATTTTGCTAAATTTCGTTGACAACCCCATGATAAAGAATTGCCTAATAAAGATGAAATTATTGGTCTTGCTTCTATTGCCGTGCCTCCTAATGATCCTTTAGAACAATATTTGCTAGACCATGAAAATGATATATTTATGAATGAAAGAAGGGAAATAGATGAAGTATTCTTTAAACAGGGACCTATTTTGAAACACAACTTGCCTGTTGAAATTCTAGGGGATCCTCCTCCACCCAAGGGTGATCCCGTGTTTGAGCTTAAACCATTACCTGATACTCTTAAATATGCTTATCTTGATGAGAAGAAGATATATCCTGTTATTATTAGTGCTAACTTTTCAGAGCAGGAAGAAGAGAAATTATTGAAAACTCTCAAGAAGCACCGTGCTGCTATTGGATATACTCTCGATGATCTTAAGGGCATTAGCCCCACTCTATGCCAGCACAAAATAAAAGTGGAGAAAGACGCTAAACCGGTTGTTGATCACCAACGGCGGTTAAATCCTAAGATGAAAGAAGTGGTAAGAAATGAAATACTAAATCTTCTGGAGGCAGGTATAATTTATCTTGTTGCTGATAGTCAGTGGGTAAGTCATGTCCATTGTGTCCCTAAGAAGGGAGGTATTACTGTTGTTCCTAATGATAAAGATGAATTGATCCCACAAAGAATTGTTACAGGTTATAGAATGGTAATTGATTTTCGCAAATTAAATAAAGCTACTAGAAAAGATAATTACCCTTTGCCTTTCATTGATCAAATGCTAGAAAGATTATCCAAACATACACATTTTTGCTTTCTAGATGGTTATTTTGGTTTCTCTCAAATACTTGTGTCAAAAGAGGATCAGGATAAGACCACTTTTACTTGCCCTTTCGGTACCTTTGCTTATAGACGTATGCCTTTTGTTTTATGTAATGCACCTGCTACCTTTCAAAGATGTATGACTGCTATATTCTCTGACTTTTGTGAAAAGATTGTTGAGGTTTTCATAGATGATTTCTCCGTGTATGGAACTTCTTTTGATGATTTCTTAAGCAACCTTGATCGAGTCTTGCAGAGATGTGAAGAAACTAATCTTGTCTTGAATTGGGAGAAGTGACACTTTATGGTTAATGAAGGTATTGTCTTGGGACATAAGATTTCTGAAAGAGGTATTGAAGTTGATACAGCTAAAGTTGATGCTATTGAAAAGATGTCGTGTCCCAAGGACATCAAAGGTATAAGAAGTTTCCTTGGTCATGCCGGTTTTTATAGGAGGTTCATTAAAGACTTCTCAAAAATTTCTAGGCCTCTGACTAATCTCTTACAAAAAGATGTTCCTTTTGTCTTTGATGATGATTGTGTAGAAGCATTTGAAATACTTAAGAAAGCCTTGATTTCTGCACCTATTGTTCAGCCACCTGATTGGAATTTACCCTTTGAAATTATGTGTGATGCTAGTGATTATGCTGTAGGTGCTGTTCTAGGACAAAGAGTTGATAAGAAATTAAATGTTATCCAATATGCTAGTAAAACTCTAGACAGTGCCCAGAGAAATTATGCTACTACTGAAAAAGAATTTTTAGCAGTTGTATTTGCTTGTGATAAGTTCAGACCTTATATTGTTGACTCCAAAGTAACTGTTCACACTGATCATGCTGCTATTAAATATCTTATGGAAAAGAAAGATGCTAAACCTAGACTTATTAGATGGGTTCTCTTGCTACAAGAATTTGATTTGCATATTATTGATAGAAAGGGAGCTGAGAACCCCGTTGCAGACAACTTATCTAGGTTAGGGAATGTTCTTGATGACCCACTACCTATTGATGATAGCTTTCCTGATGAACAATTAGCTATCATAAATGCTTCTCGTACTGCTCCATGGTATGCTGATTATGCAAATTACATTGTTGCTAAATTTATACCACCTAGTTTCACATACCAGCAAAAGAAAAAGTTTTTCTATGATTTAAGACATTACTTATGGGATGACCCACACCTTTATAAAGGAGTAGATGGTGTTATTCGACGTTGTGTACCTGAGCATGAACAGGAACAGATCCTACATAAGTGTCACTCTGAGGCTTATGGAGGACACCACGCTGGAGATAGAACTGCACATAAGGTATTGCAATCCGGTTTTTATTGGCCTACTCTTTTCAAAGATGCCCGTAAGTTTGTCTTGTCTTGTGATGAATGTCAAAGAATTGGTAATATTAGTAGACGTCAAGAAATGCCTATGAACTATTCACTTGTTATTGAACCATTTGATGTTTGGGGCTTTGATTATATGGGACCTTTTCCTTCCTCTAATGGGTATACACATATTTTAGTTGTTGTTGATTGCGTTACTAAGTGGGTAGAAGCTATTCCAACTAGTAGTGTTGATCATAACACCTCTATTAAGATGCTTAAAGAAGTTATTTTTCCGAGGTTTGGAGTCCCTAGATACTTAATGACTGATGGTGGTTCACATTTTATTCATGGTGCTTTTCGTAAAATGCTTGCTAAGTATGATGTTAATCATAGAATTACATCTCCATACCACCCACAGTCTAGTGGTCAAGTAGAATTGAGTAATAGAGAGATTAAATTAATTTTGCAAAAGATTGTTAATAGATCTAGGAAGGATTGGTCCAAGAAACTTGATGATGCATTATGGGCCTATAGAACTGCATATAAAAATCCTATGGGTATGTCTCCTTATAAAATGGTTTATGGAAAAGCATGTAACTTACCTCTCGACCTGAACATAAGGCATATTGGGCCATTAAAGAGCTCAATTATGATTTCAAACTTGCTGGTGAGAAGAGACTATTTGACATTAGCTCACTTGATGAGTGGAGAACCCAGGCCTATGAGAATGCCAAACTGTTTAAAGAAAAAGTTAAAAGATGGCATGACAAAAGGATACAAAAGCGTGAGTTTAATCTAGGTGATTATGTTTTGTTATACAACTCTCATTTAAGATTTTTTGCAGGAAAACTTCTCTCTAAATGGGAAGGTCCCTACGTTATCGAGGAGGTCTATCGTTCCGATGCCATAAAAATCAACAACTTCGAAGGCATAAATCCAAAGGTGGTGAACGGTCAAAGAATCAAACATTATATCTCAGGTAATCCCATAAATATTGAAATTGATGTTATTGAAACCGTAAGCCTAGAGGAGTACATAAGGGACACTTTCCAGAACGTTTTAGACTCCGAAAAGGAATAGGTATGTGGTACGGTAAGTAAACTGACTCCAAAACAGTTCTAGTAGCAATTTTTCGTTTAGGGATATTTAAGAAAATAGAAAAATAAGAAGTAGTCCGGGAAGGACAAGAGGCATCCACGAGGGTGGAGGGCGCACCCTACCCCCTGGGCGCACCCCCCTGCCTCGTGGGCACCTCATGTGCTCTCCGGACTCCGTTTTCTTGCACGATACGTCCTTTGGTCGGTAAAAATTCATTATATAATCTCCCGAAGGTTTTGACCACCGTACCACGCAAATATCTCCTGTGCTTGTTCCGAGCTGTTTTCTGCCAGAGTTTTCAAGGCCAGGCATCATGTCGTCGTCCTCCTCCTCCAACAACGCGGGCGACGATGCTTGGCTAATGAAGATAGAAACAAAGCGAGAAGAAATCGGGGAAATTAAGGAAGGTGACAAGATCAAGGAGGTCGCAAAGGAGCAAGTCCCGACAGTAGAAGAAGAAGGCTTCCCTCAACCTTACTACAATCATCTCACCCCAACTAAGATTGAAGCTTTCAAGATGATTGAGCTAACTCGCATACAAAATAAGTATCTCACACGTGAAAATCTTTTGTTGCAAGAGCATATCACCGCACTCAAGGGCATTATCCGCAAGTTGGAGGATCTCCTACGCTCGATGTGCGACACACCATCATCAACAACTCCATCATCACCACCTCCGAAGAAAGAGACATAATCACATGGGTATGGGCACTCCCCTTGGCAACTGCCAAGCTTGGGGGAGGTGCCCCGGTATCATATCACCATCACACTTCTATCTTTACCGTTTTTCTTAGTTCGATCATTTAGGTTATATCTTGATCTAGTAGAATAAAGTTTAGTATGATCTAGCTTTGAGTTTTTGTGTTGATCCTTATCTATGTAATCGAGTCCGTGAGCTATATATATAATAAAGATTAGTTTTGAGTCGAGGGCTTTGCTATCTTGCTATGATCTTGAGGGAATAAAAGAAAAAGAAAGAATAAAAAGAAATAAAGGGATCATATTGATCTTATGGAGAGTAATGCCTTCACATATAAAGAGTATGATGAATAAAAGTTGTTGAGAGTTGACAAACATAGTTTTGGTCATCGTTGCAATTAATAGGAAGTAATTAAGAAAGAGAGGTTTTCACATATAAATATACTATCTTGGACATCTTTTATGATTGTGAGCACTCATTAAAATATGACATGCTAAAAAGTTGATGTTGGACAAGGAAGACAACGTAATGTGTTATGTTTTCTTATATCCGAAATAAATTATATTGTCATGGATCATCCAACATGTTGAGCTTGCCTTTCCCCTCATGCTAGCCAAATTGTTTGCACCAAGTAGAGATACTACTTGTGCTTCCAAATATAACCCAGTTTTGCCATGAGAGTCCACCATATCTACCTATGGATTGAGTAAGATCCTTCAAGTAAGTTGTCGTTGTTGCAAGCAATAAAAATTGCTCTCTAAATATGTATGATCTATTAGTGTGGAGAAAATAAGCTTTATACGAGCTTGTGATATGGAAGAAATAAAAGCGACAGACTGCATAATAAAGGTCCCTATCACAAGTGGCAATATAAAGTGACGTTCTTTTGCTGTTTTGCATTAAGATTTTGTGCATCCAACCATAAAAGCACATGACAACCTCTGCTTCCCTCTGCGAAGGGCCTATCTTTTATTTTTGTATTATACCTTATACAAGAGTCATGGTGATCTTCACCTTTCCTTTTTACACTTTATCCTTTGGCAAGCACTATGTGTTGGAAAGATCCTGATATATATATCCAATTGGATGTGGGTCTTCATAAAGCATTATTGTTGATGTTACCCTTGAGGTAAAAGGTTGGGAGGCAAAACTATAAGCCCCTATCTTTCTCTGTGTCCGATTAAAACTTCATACCCATAAGTATTGCGTGAGTGTTAGCAATTGTGAAAGACTAAATGATAGTTGAGTATGTAAACTTGCTGAAAAGCTCTTATATTGACTCTTTCCGATGTTACGATAAATTGCAATTGCTTCAATGACTGAGATTATAGTTTGTTAGTTTTCAATGAAGTTTCTGATTCATACTTTACATTGTGAACAGATTGTTACTTTAGCATAAGAAATCATATGACAATATATATATATGCTGCAGTTCTAAGAATGATCATGATGCCCTCATGTCCGTATTTTATTTTATCGACACCTCTATCTCTAAACATGTGGACATATTTTTCGATATCGGCTTCCGCTTGAGGACAAGCAAGGTCTAAGCTTGGGGGAGTTGATACGTCCATTTTGCATCATGCTTTTATATCAATATTTATTGCATTATGGGCTGTTATTACACATTATGTCACAATATTTATGCCTTTTCTCTCTTATTTTACAAGGTTTACATGAAGAGGGAGAATGCCGGCAACTGGAATTCTGGGCTGGAAAAGGAGCAAATATTAGAGACCTATTCTACACAACTCCAAAAGTCCTGAAACTCCACGAAAGTTAGTTTTGGAATATATTAAAAATATTGGGCGAAGAAAGCACCAGAGGGGGCCACCCACTGTCCACGAGGGTGGAGGGCGCGCCCTACCCCCCTGGGCGCGCCCCCTGCCTCGTGGGCCACCTGGAAGCCCCCCGATGCCCATCTTCTGGTATAAGGTGTCTTTTGCCCTGGAAAAAATAGGAAGGAAGCTTTCGGGATGAAGCGTAGACATCTCGAGGCAGAACCTTGGCGGAATCAATCTAGGGCTCCGGCGGAGCTGTTTTGCTGGGGAAACATCCCTCCGGGAGGGGGAAATCGTCACCATCGTCATCACCATCGATCCTCTCATCGGGAGGGGGTCAATCTCCATCAACATCTTCACCAGCACCATCTCCTCTCAAACCCTAGTTCATCTCTTGTATCCGATCTTTGTCTCAAAACCTCAGATTGGTACCTGTGGGTTGCTAGTAGTGTTGATTACTCCTTGTAGTTGATGCTAGTTGGTTTATTCGGTGGAAGATCATATGTTCAGATCCTTTATGCATATTAATGCCCCTCTGATTATGAACATGAATATGATTTGTGAGTAGTTACGTTTCTTCCTGAGGACATGGGAGAAGTCTTGTTATAAGTAGTCATGTGAATTTGGTATTCGTTCGATATTTTGATGAGATGTATGTTGTCTTTCCTCTACTGGTGTTATGTGAACGTCGACTACATGACACTTCGCCATTATTTGGGCCTAGGGGAAGGCATTGGGAAGTAATAAGTATATGGTGGATTGCTAGAGTGACAGAAGCTTAAACCCTAGTTTATGCGTTGCTTCGTAAGGGGCTGATTTGGATCCACATGTTTCATCCTATGGTTAGGTTTACCTTAATTCTTCTTTCGTAGTTGCGGATGCTTGCGAGAGGGGTTAATCATAAGTGGGATGCTTGTCCAAGGAAGGGCAGTACCCAAGCACCGGTCCACCCACATATCAAATTATCAAAGTAACGAACGCGAATCATATGAGCATGATGAAAACTAGCTTGACGATAATTCCCATGTGTCCTCGGGAGCGGTTTCCTTTATATAAGAGTTTGTACAGGCTTGTCCTTTGCTACAAAAAGGATTGGGCCACCTTTCTGCACCTTGTTTACTTTTGTTATTTGTTACCCATTACGAATTATCTTATCATAAAACTATCTGTTACCGATAATTTCAGTGCTTGCACAGAATACCTTACTGAAAACCGCTTGTCATTTCCTTCTGCTCCTCGTTGGGTTCGACACTCTTACTTATCGAAAGGACTACGATTGATCCCCTATACTTGTGGGTCATAAAGCGCACCCAAGGGGGGAGTCCTACTCCAAGTAGGAATCGCCCCCCCCTTTCCTAGTCCAAGTAGGAGAAGAAGGAAGGAGAGGGAGAGGGAGAGGGAAAGAGGGGCCACGCCCCCTTCCCCTAGTCCTATTCGGACTCCCCTTGCGGGGGGCGTGCACCACCTCCTGGTTGCTACCCCCTCTCTCCCCTATGGCCCACTAAGGCCCATTACTTCCCCGGGGGTTCCGGTAACCCCTCCAGCACTCCGGTTTTATCCGAAACCATCAGGAACAATTCCGTTGTCCGAATAGCATGGTCCAATATATCAATCTTTATGTCTCGACCATTTCGAGACTCCTCGTCATGTCCGTGATCTCATCCGCGACTCTGACCAATCTTTGGTACATCAAATCACATAAACTCATAATACGAATCGTCATCGAACGTTAAGCGTGTGGACCCTACGGGTTCGAGAACTATGTAGACATGACCGAGACACATCTCCGGTCAATAACCAATAGCGGAACCTAGATGCTCATATTGGTTCCTACATATTCTACGAAGATCTTTATCGATCAAACCGCATAACAACATACGTTGTTCCCTTTGTCATCGGTATGTTACTTGCCCGAGATTCGATCGTCTGTATCACCATACCTAGTTCAATCTCGTTACCGGCAAGTCTCTTTACTCGTTCCGTAATGCATCATCCCGCAACTAACTCATTAGTCACATTGCTTGCAAGGCTTATTGTGATGTGCATTACCGAGAGGGCCCTAGAGATACCTCTCCGACAATCGGAGTGACAAATCCTAATCTCGATCTATGCCAACCCAACAAACACCATCGGAGACACCTGTAGAGCATGTTTATAATCACCCAGTTACGTTGTGACGTTTGATAGCACACTAAGTGTTCCTCCGGTATTCGGGAGTTGCATAATCTCATAGTCAGAGGAACATGTATAAGTCATGAAGAAAGCAATAGCAATAAACTAAATGATCATTATGCTAAGCTAACGGATGGGTCTTGTCCATCACATCATTCTCCTAATGATGTGACCCAGTTCATCAAATGACAACACATGTCTATGGTCAGGAAACTTAACCATCTTTGATTAACGAGCTAGTCTAGTAGAGGCATACTAGGGACACTTTGTTTAGTCTATGTATTCACACATGTATCAAGTTTCCGGTTAATACAATTCTAGCATGAATAATAAGCATTTATCATGATATAAGGAAATAAAATAATAACTTTATTATTGCCTCTAGGGCATATTTCCTTCAGTCTCCCACTTGCACTAGAGTCAATAATCTAGTTCACATCGCCATGTGATTTAACACCAATAGTTCGCATCACCATGTGATTAACACCCATAGTTTACATCGCCATGTGATCAACACTCAAAAGGTTTACTAGAGTCAATAATCTAGTTCACATCGCTATGTGATTAACACCCAAGAGCACTAAGGTGTGATCATGTTTTGCTTGTGAGATAAATTTAGTCAACGGATCTGCCACATTCAGAGCCGTATGTATTTTGCAAATTTCTATGTTTACAATGCTCTGCACGAGGCTACTCTAGGTAATTTCTCCCACTTTCAATATGTATCTAGATCGAGACTCAGAGTCATCCAGATCGGTGTCAAAGCTTGCATCGACGTAGCTCTTTACGACGAACTCTTTATCACCTCCATAACCGAGAAACATATTCTTATTCCACTAAGGATAATTTTGACCACTGTCCAGTGATCCACTCCTGGATCACTATTGTACCCTCTTGCCAAACTTATGGCGAGGTACACAATAGGTCTGGTACACAACATAGCATACTTTATAGAACCTATGATTGAGGCATAGGGAATGACTTTCATTCTCTTTCTATTTTTCTGCCGTGGTCAGGTTTTGAGTCTTACTCAACTTCACACCTTGCAACACAGGCAAGAACTCCTTCTTTGACTGTTCCATTTTGAACTACTTCAAAATCTTGTCAAGGTATGTATTCATTGAAAAATCTTATCAAGCATCTTGATCTATCTCTATAGATCTTGATGCTCAATATGTAAGCAGCTTCACCGAGGTCTTTCTTTGAAAAACTCATTTCAAACACTCCTTTGTGCTTTCCAGAAAATTCCACATCATTTCCAATCAACAATATGTCATTCACATATACTTATCAGAAAGGTTGTAGTGCTCCCACTCACTTTCTTGTAAATACAGGCTTCACCACAAGTCTGTATAAAACCATATGCTTTGATCACACTATCAAAGCGTATATTCCAACTCCGAGAGGCTTGCACCAGTCCATAAATGGATCGCTGGAGCTTGCACACTTTGTTAGCACCTTTAGGATTGACAAAACCTTCTGGTTGCATCATATACAACTCTTCTTTGAGAAATCCATTAAGGAATGCAGTTTTGACATCCATTTGCCAAATTTCATAAAATGTGGCAATTGCTAACATGATTCGGACACACTCTAAGCATCGATACGAGTGAGAAAATCTCATCGTAGTCAACACCTTGAACTTGTTGAAAACCTTTTGCGACAATTCGAGCTTTGTAGATAGTAACACTACTATCAGCGTATGTCTTCCTCTTGAAGATCCATTTATTCTCAATGGCTCACCGATCATCGGGCAAGTCAATCAAAGTCCATACTTTGTTCTCATACATGGATCCCATCTCAGATTTCATGGCCTCAAACCATTTCGCGGAATTTGGGCTCATCATCACTTCCTCATAGTTCGTAGGTTCGTCATGGTCTAGTAACATGATTCCGAGAATAGGATTACCGTACCACTCTGGTGCGGAACATATTCTGTTTGACCTACGAGGTTCGGTAGTAACTTGATCTAAAGTTTCATGATCATCATCATTAACTTCCTCACTAATTGGTGTAGGCATCACTGGAACTGATTTCTGTGATGAACTACTTTCCAATTTTGGAAAAGATACAATTACCTCATCAAGTTTTACTTTCCTCCCACTCACTTCTTTCGAGAGAAACTCCTTCTCTAGAAAGGATCCATTCTTAGCAACGAATATCTTGCCTTCGGATTTGTGATAGAAGGTGTACCCAACAGTTTCCTTTGGGTATCCTATGAAGATGCATTTCTCCAATTTGGGTCTGAGCTTATCAGGTTGAAGCTTTTTCACATAAGCATCGCAGCCCCAAACTTTAAGAAACGATAGCTTAGGTTTCTTGCTAAACCACGGTTCATATGGTGTCGTCTCAATGGATTTAGATGATGCCCTATTTAGCGTGAATGCAGTTGTCTCTAATGCATAACCCCAAAACGATAATGGTAAATCGGTAAGAGACATCATAGATCGCACCATATCCAATAAAGTACGGTTACGACATTTGGACACACCATTACGCTGTGGTGTTCCAGGTGGCATGAGTTGTGAAACTATTTCACATTGTTTCAAATGAAGACCAAACTCATAACTCAAATATTAATCTCCACGATCAGATCGTAGAAACTTTGTTTTCTTGTTACGATAATTTTCCACTTCACTCTGAAATTCCTTGAACTTTTTCAAATATTTCAGACTTATGTTTCATTAAGTAGATATACCCATATCTGCTCAAATCATCTGTGAAGGTCAGAAAATAAAGATACCCGCCGCGAGCCTCAACACTCATCGGACCACATACATCAGTATGTATTATTTCCAATAAGTCAGTTGCTCGCTCCATTGTTCTGGAGAACGGAGTCTTAGTCATCTTGCCCATGAGGCATGGTTCGCAAGCATCAAGTGATTCCAAAAGCCCATCAGCATGGAGTTTCTTCATGCGCTTTACACTAATATGACCTAAACGGCAGTCCAAAAATAAGTTGCACTATCATTATTAAACTTATATCTTTTGACTTCAATACTATGAATATGTGTATCACTACTATCGAGATTCAATAAAAAAAGACCACTCATCAAGGGTGCATGACCATAAAAGATATTACTCATATAAATAGAACAACCATTATTCTCTTATTTAAATGAATAACCGTCTCGCATCAAACAAGATCCAGATATAATGTTCATGCTTAACGCTGGCACCAAATAACAATTATTTAGGTCTAAAACTAATCTCGAAGGTAGATGTAGAGGTAGCGTGTCGACGGCGATCACATCGACTTTGGAAGCATTTCCCATGCGCATCGTCACCTCATCCTTAGCCAATCTTCGGGCAAATAACATATTGCTGGACAAAGGGAATTGCATACGAGATTAACTGAATCCTCGACATCGTGGTTGTTGGTGCAATATTTGCCCTCTTGTGTTTGGAGATTGTTGATAGAAACAGGCATGGACTGATTTGTTTGCTAGTGCACACAGAGAGAAATAGTCCATGCAGAACCGAAGAGAATGTTGTCTCCTGTGCCAAGTTCAAGGAACTTCACCAAAGAATATCTGCGTTGCAGAGAAGAATGAGTTACATCTGTTGAAAACATGTAGGCAAGAAGATTAATGTGAAGGAGTTAACCCCTCGAGAACATCTTGCTGATATGAAGCAATTGGTTCGGAGATTCTGTCCGAAGGAAACTGACTGCAGCGAATGGAAGTCGAAGACAAAGTGAAGACGCAGTATTCATTTCATTGTTCTTCTATCATTCATTTGAGTCATAGGGCCTCCGTACTATTAAGAGGGGTATAGGTTCTCGAAGCTTAGATCCGCTGTGATGCTTAGCCCAAAACCTATGCAAGACTGAGAGAAATCTCTCTATGTTTCGGATGATTACCTGCCAGCAGTAGACGTTGTTCTTCATGCTACAGGAGATATCTTTCGAACTGGGGTGTTAGCATTACTTGCTCTGCAAGGAATGTTACCGGTGTGCTCAATTTTCGAACGTTGGACTCGTGCCGTTCGGCCATTGGCTACTCCACATGTCCAATTTGGTCTTTTTCCCTTCAGGGAAGGCTGCGGCTATATATAGCCACCCCGCTCCAACATTGCCCGTTGGCTGCTCCACTTAAGAATTCTGAGAAGATTGACTGGGCATCCCCTCTCTGAGTGATTTAAGTTTAGGATCCACCGAGAGATAAAAAAAACAAGAGCCAAAACTTAGACAGTGGTTGAGCATCACAGTAGTTCTGAGTTAAGAGTTCTTGTACCTATTACTCTTGAGAGCTATGCACTCTCTAGAAAGATAGGTGTCGGCTCGAGTGTTGAAGAGTTATTATCTTCACCGAGCAAGATCTTCAACAACCAAGAGTCATTGTGGTTCGTGAAGAGGTCTGCCGAAGGTTTGGAGATCGCCGATAAGTATCTACCACGAGTGAAATCAACTGGAGTCTGATCAGCTCCGAGTTGAAGGAGAATAGGGAGAAGAGAGTTTATCTTCTGTGTTAAATCACAACCCTTCCAACCAGACATAGTCCTTTGGGAGAAGGGCGAACCGGTCTACCAAATTCATCTGTCGCCATCAAGCACCACTGGTTCACTTTACCTTACTGCACTACCTTCAACAGTTTACTTTCGTGCTCTGTGACAATGGTTTATCTGATCAATCATTGACTATTGCATACTATTCGTTTCTATCATCTCTATCGTTCCCATCTATTAAAGTTTGTTGCTCACCAATTTGCATTCTCATCATTCAGTTTAGTCATCCAGTCGTATAAATTTCTCTTCGCACTTATCTTATTAAGACTGGCATGATCTCCCTGTGTCACTTTCATTCACCTCGTCATTGTCCTTTCTCGTGCTTTTCCTTCGTAATTCATACCTTGTTTTCTCTCATGCTACTGCATTTGTTCGCATGTTGCATTACCATCATTATTGTCAAACCTATGATATCCTATGCTCGAACCATTACTGCTTCCTACTTCGAGAGATATGTTTCTCAATAACGTGCTTGTTTAAGTTCATTTCTACCGAACCTTATTTCCGCTGCTGTGTTTGGGATTAGTTCATAACATTCGCAAGAATGTTTTAATCTCCCATTCACTCCCCCCTGGTCGACATACTCTCGGTCCTAACAATTGGTATCAGAGCAGGTTCTCTCTATCTCTCTTTATTAAAGGTCTAACAACCTTGAAGTTTTGAGTACGTCATATGCAGGTAGATCCTCGCAGTCTGAAAGGTTTCCTATCTTTGATGGAAATGACTATGTCTACTAGAAAGAGAGAATGAGAATCAGACTTCAAGCCATCAACATAGAACTTTGGCAGATTGTGGAAAATGGATACACCATTCAGCACCCTGATGCTCCAAATTCTGATGACAAAGCTATACTGCGATTGAATGCACAAGCAAAAGATATTAACTGTGAAAGTATCTCGAAAGACATTTTCATTCGGTTCCAAAAGCTTGACACTGCAAAGCAACTCTGGGATGTGATACATCTCCGTCGTATCTATTTTTCCTAACGATTTTCCTCTTGTTTTGGACTCTAATTTGCATGATTTGAATGAAACTAACCCGGACTGACGCTGTTTTCAGCAGAACTACCATGGTGTTGTTTTTTTACAGAAATAAAAGTTCTCAGATTGGAACGAAACTTTTTATACAATAAAAGATAATTTCTGGAGCCAAGAACCACCGGAGGGGGGCACCTGGGTGGGCACAACCCACCAGGGCGCCCCCCCCCTCCAGGCGCGCCTAGGTGGGTTATCCCCACCTGGTGGCCCCGCAGACCTCAACCCTGATACTATAAAACCACATTTTCGGAGAAAAAATGAGGGAGGAAGAATTATCGTGTTTCACGAGACGGAGCCGCCGCCACCTCCTGTTCTTCATCAGGAGGTCGGATCTGGAGTCCGTTTGGGGCTCCGGAGAGGGGGGATCTTCGATCTTCGTCATCACCAATTCTTCTCCATCACCAATTCCATGATGCTCCTCACCGGGAGTGAGTAATTCCTTTGTAGGCTTGTTGGTCGGTAAGGAGTTGGATGAGATTCATCATGTAATTGAGTTAGTTTTATTAGGGCTTGATCCCTAGTATCCATTATGTTCTGAGATTGATGTTGCTATGACTTTGCCATGCTTAATGCTTGTCACTTTGGGCCCGGGTGCCATGATTTCATATCTGAACCATTTATGTTATCACCATTATATCTATGTTCTAGATCCAATCTTGCAAGTTATAGTCACCTACTACGTGTTATGAGCCGGCAACCCCAGAGTGACAGAAATCGGGACACTTCCCGATGATGACCGTAGTTTGAGGAGTTCATGTATTCACTGTGTGTTAATGCTTTGTTCCGGTTCTCTATTAAAAGGAGATCTTAATATCCCTTAGTTTCCAATAGGACCCCGCTGCCACGGGAGGGTAGGACAAAAGATGTCATGCAAGTTCTTTCCATAAGCACGTATGACTATTTACAGAATACATGCCTACATTATATTTATGAACTAGAGCTAGTGCCGTATCACCCTAGGTTATGACTGTTATATGATGAATATCATCCAACGAACTCACCGATCCAATGCCTGCGAATTTCTCTTATATTGTTTCTGCTAAGCTACTACTGCTACTGTTACTATTGCACTTGCTACAAAATCATTGCTATCACTGTTACCGTTACTATTGTTGTTGCTACTACTATCAAAACTATCATACTACTTGGTACTGATCACTTTGCCCCAGATAATTAATCTCCAGGTGTGGTTGAATTGACAACTCAGCTGCTAATACTTGCAAATATTCTTTGGTTCCCTTGTGTCGAATCAATAAATCTGGGTTGAATACTCTACCCTCGAAAACTGTTGCGGTCCCCTATACTTGTGGGTTATCAAGATGCCATAAAAATGCTCATAAAGAATTCATTACTAGAACAGATCCTCACTCTGAAATGCTTCGTGCCATGTTTGCTGGTTTCAGAAGTCTTCATAAGGAAAGTGCTATGGAACTCACTGATCGGTTGACCAATATTGTTGAAGACTTCATCAACGAGGAGTAACAGATATCACCGATAGGGATGTGGTCAACAAGCTACTGGGTGCTCTTGATGCAACCTTCGATCCAATCGTAGCTGAAATCATAAGTCTGGTAGGTAGGTACCAGAGTGATCCAGGAGTAGATCACTGGACAGCAGTCAAAATATCCTTAAGTTCCTAAAGAGGACTAAGGACATGTTTCTCGTTTATGGAGGTGATGAAGAGCTCGTCGTAAAGGGTTAATCCGATGCTAGCTTTGACAGTAATCCGGATGACTCGAAGTCACAAATCGGATACATATTTATTTTAAATGGTGGAGCAGTCGGTTGGTGCGGTTCCAAGCAGAGCGCCGTTGCGAGATCTACAGGTGAAGTGGAATATATAGCTACTTCAAAAGCAGTGCAAGGAGTCTGGATGAAGGAGTTCATATCCGACCTAGGGGTGATACCTAGTGCATCGAATCTAATGACTATCTATTGTGCCAACACTAGTGCCATTGCTATTGCCAAGGAGCCCGGGTTTCACAAGAAGACCAAGCACATCAAATGTTGCTTCAACTCCATTCATAATTACATTAAGGATGGAGACACAAAACTTTACAAAGTACATACAGATCTGAATGTGGCAGACCCGCTGACTAAACCTCTTCCACAAGCGAAACATGATCGGCACCAAGACTCCATGGGTGTTAGATTCATTACGATGTAAACTAGATTATTGACTCTAGTGCAAGTGGGAGACTGTTGAAAATATGCCCTAGAGGCAATAATAAATTGGTTATTATCATATTTCCTTGTTCATGATAAATGTTTATTATTCATGCTAGAATTTATTGACCGGAAACTTAAATACATGTGTGAATACATAAACAACACTGTGTCCCTAGTAGGCCTCTACTAGACTAGCTCGTTGATCAAAGATGGTTAAGGTTTCCTAACCATAGACATGAGTTTCATTTGATAATGGGACCACATCATTAGGAGAATGATGTGATGGACAGACCCAACCGTAAGCTTAGCATTAGATCATATCACTTAGTTATTTGCTACAGCTTTCTTCATGTCAAGTATCTGTTCCTTGGACCATGAGATCATGTCACTCCCGGACACCAGAGGAATACCTTGTGTGCTATCGTACGTCACTTCGTAACTAGGTGATCATAAAGGTGCTCTACAGGTATCTCCGAAGGTGTCTATTGAGTTGCATGGATCGAGACTGGGATTTGTCACTCCATATGACGGAGAGATATCTTTGGGCCCTCTCAATAATACAACATCACAAGAAGCTTCATGTGACTAATGAGTTTATTCATGGGATCTTGTATTATGAAACGAGTGAAGAGACTTACCGGTAACGAGATTGAACTAGGTATGGAGATACCGATGATCGAATCTCGGGAAAGTAACATATCCTCGGACAAAGGGAATTGCATACGGGATTAACTGAATCCTCGACATCGTGGTTCAACCGATGAAGATCTTCATGGAATATGTAGGAACCAATATGGGCACCCAGGTCTCGCTATGAGTTATTGACTGGAGAGGTGTACCGGTCATGTCTGCATGGTTCTCGAACCCGCAGGGTCGCACGCTTAACGTTCGTTGACGCTAGAGTGGTATTGGGATATTTTTATTGGTGATCGAATGTTGTTCGGAGTCCCAGATGAGACCCTAGGCATCACGAGGAGTTCCGGGGTAAAGATTTATATATGGAAAGTTGTTGTCGAGGTTTCGGGAAAAGTCGGGTTTTTTTGATATTGTACCGGGAAGTCACCGGAAGATTCCAGAGGGTTCCGGAGGGGTCCGAAAGTCCACGGAAGGATTCGACTAGCCCCTAGGGCGTGCATGGGATGTAGGGGGTGCGCCCTGGCCTTATTGGGCCAGGGGCACCAGTCCTGGCTTTCGGTCTACAAGGGTATGTAGACACACTCCCCTCTCGTTGCTTTGCATCTCCTAGATTAGATCTTGGGTGTTCGTAGGAATTTTTTTTTTTCATGATTCGTTCCCCCATCAGTTTCATTTGTTTATTTGGAATATCTGCTTCATTTGGACCACATGTTGTGTCTGAATTTGTCTTTTTATATTGAGTTTGAAATTTTATTGAAATGTTTGCATCATATAAATATCAAGGTTTTAACTTTATGGAAAAGTAGTTGAAATGGGGTTTGTGTTTGCCAAAGGATAAGAAATAGCAAAGGAAAACTTTGGGGGAATTAAGTGTTGGGATGGGTTTTATGACACCCTCCCAAATCCAGAATTTTTTGACAATTAAATTTTGGAATGGGTTTTTGGGAATGGACTAGTGTTGACATTAGGAGCAAATTTCTTTTGTTTTTGAGGTCATGAACTAAAATTGGATCTTGCTCAACCTTTGAGGAAAAAAATATTTATGAGATGAGATGATCCACAACTTATAGTTATCATTTAAAATAACCTAAATGATAACACCCACGCGCGTGGCACTTATCAACATGGCGCAAATGCAGTCGATGCCGTTCGATTCATTTGCATGAATATTGCGGCAATTGTCATCTGGGTCAAGAGCCACGTAAGCACCGAGCGTCGTGTGGGTGTTATCATTTAGTGCCACACGTGTGGGCGCTCCTCACCCGAACGGACACACGATGCTCGCCCGAACGTGTGGGTGAAACTGCTCTTCGCCCGCACGACGCTCGGATGGTGATAGATGGCAAGTATAGTTGTGCATATGTGGCAACTAGTTAATCATACACAACAACTATGGTTAACCATACATGGCAACTATGGTTTTACCACACGTGGCAACTCTAATTAGTTACACATAGCAACTATATTTAATGATACATGGCAATTAAAGGTAATCATGCATGGCAATTACAGTAATTAGATATGGCAACTACAGTTAATTACACATGGCAACTAAAGTTAATTACACACGCGTTCGCGCTCACTGGGTGGGGATGAGCAGTTGCCACACATGATCGTGTGGACCGTCGTAGCTGCGCCCGAACGTGTGGGTAGTTTTAATGTTTGCCCACACAGGATCGTGTGGGCTGGCTCCTGGGTACGACCGAACGAGTCGTGTGGTCTGGTGTTCATTGTGCCACACGTGTGGTGAATATCGACATCCTAAAATAATAGGGTTGCCTATTAGTATGTTGGTCTAAATTTTGTTTAATATCAATTATACTTTAACTTTTGAATTTTCTCATCAACTTTCAATCATTTGCACTTTCAGGTAACATGTTTACAAGTCGCACGCCTTTAAAGATGCAAATCTTATCTTTCTTTCTTTTTTGACGATGATATGAATTTTAAGCCTCGTTGTTCGCAGGAATTGCAAGAAAGAAAGAAGCGCGTGATTCAAGTGGCGTGTCCACTTGATCCTATAGATTAGAACACTACATGAATTTGGATCAAAGGATGTTTGACAACACAAACGAAACAACATAATTCTCCCAAGAGGATTGAAATTTTCTTTCAAATTAGATTGTAGATAAAATCGGAGCCAATGCTGACGGAGGAGGATAATGCTAAATTGTGTGCGGCCTTTTCTGATAAGGAGATAGCGGACTCAATGTTCCAAATTGGGCCACTTAAGGCGTCGGGGCCAGATGGCTTCCCAGCGAGGTTTTTTCAGCGGAATTGGAGCACTGTCAGAGACGACGTGATTGCAGCGGTTAAGGACCTTTTTGTCACTGGAATTATGCCGGAAGGGGTAAACTCTACATCCATTGTTCTGATTCCTAAAAATTCTAACCCTGCAAAGATTTCTGACTATAGGCCCATTAGTCTCTGTAATGTAATTTATAAGGTGATTTCGAAGTGCTTGGTGAATCGTCTTAGGCCACTCCTAGACACTCTGGTTTCTCCGGAACAAAGTGCCTTTATGCCAGGCAGGATGATCACAGATAATGCTCTTGTGGCCTTCGAATGTTTACATTACATCAAACAGGAGAAGGATCCTACGAAGAGTTTTTGTGCATACAAGCTGGACTTATCAAAAGCTTATGACAGAGTGTATTGGGTTTTCTTGGAGCAGGTGATGCAAAAGCGGGGTTTCACTCAGCGATGGATTGACTGTATTATGACTTGTGTCACATCGGTGAGATATCGTGTTAAATTAAACGGGACCCTCTTGGATTCATCTGCACCATCGCGTGGGCTTCGGCAAGGCGACCCTCTATCTCCATTCCTATTTTTGTTTATTGCGGATGGGTTATCAGCGATCTTAAAGAGTAAGGTTTCAGCTGGTAGTATAACACCAGTGAGAGTTTGCAGAAGAGCTTCGGGTATATCATCACATCTGTTATTTGCTGATGATACCTTGCTGTTCTTTGAGGCTACTAGTGAACAAGCAGAGAATGTTAAGGCAGCTTTGCTCATGTATGAGAGTGCTACGGGGCAAAGTTTGAACTTCAACAAATGCTCAATATTTTTTGGTGTTGCATGTCCAGGGGCGATACAAGAGCAAGTGCGAGATGTTCTGGGTGTTACTTTGACGGTGTTTGAAGAAAAATATTTGGGCCTCCCAACCCCCGAGGGACGCATGTTCAAGGGGAAATTTCAGAATATTCAAACTAGTCTAACCAAGCGACTGATCCAATGGGGTGACGGCCTATTGGTGCAACCAGGAAGAGAGGTCTTGATTAAAGCAGTAGCTTAAGCATTGCCAACATACATCATGGGGGTTTTCAAGCTACCTTTCTCTGTGTGTGATGATTTGACACGAATGGTAAGGAACTTCTATTGGGATTCTAGTAAAGGAAAGAGGAAAGTACATTGGAGAGGCTGGGATCACCTGCTACAGCTAAAGAACAAAGGGGGTGCTGGTTTCCGGGACTTCCGGATGTTCAATCAAGCATTGCTAGCCCGGCAGGCGTGGCGTTTGTTGACGAAACCTGAAAGCTTGTGCGCGCAAGTTCTGAAGGCGAGATATTACCCCAGTGGCAATTTGGAGGACACAGTATTCTTAGGCAATGCTTCTTCTTCATGGCTTGCGATATCTCATGGTCTTGATCTTTTGAAGAAAGGTTTGATATGGAGAGTTGGGAATGGGCGCAATATTAGGGTGTGGAGAGATAACTGGATCCCGAGACCATTCTCTTACAAACCAGTATCGCAACGGGGTCGGTGTCGTATTCGGTTTGTGGCTGGACTACTAAATGATAACGGATCTTGGAACTTGGAGGTACTGCAACGATTCTTTGTACCAGCGAATGTGAAGGAAATATTGAAAATCAGAGCATCCCCTAGGCTTGGGGACGACGTTATTGCATGGGGTCCAGAGAAGCTTGGCAGGTTTACGGTTAAGTCGGCGTATAATCTAGCGTTTGAGGAGGCTAACAGGGCCACTGTTGTGGCGTCTAGTTCGTCGCCGGACGGTAATCGTTCGTGCTGGCAATATATATGGAAGTGCAACGTCCCCCCTACAGTACGTAACTTTGCATGGAGATTGTCAGTTGATTCACTACCCACTTGGAAGAATAAACACAGGATTGGTTTGGAGTTGAGTAGTGCATGTCCTCTCTGTGGCATGGAGGAGGAAGATAATTTCCATCCTTTTATTAGGTGTCAGTTTGGTCAGGACTTATATGAGCAGATGTCCACCATATGGCAGATTCCCGAGCTGTTATCATTTCAAAACTCGGGGAAGGAGTGGCTCCTCAATGCGCTTGCCCAACTGAGTGATACTCAGCGATGCATGATTTTGCTAATCTTTTGGAGATGCTGGTACATACGCAATGAGGTAACACATGCCAAACCGGCCCCTCCCATGTCTGTGTCGGTGTGTTTCCTCCAAAGGTACCTGGATGAATTGATTGGGATCCAGGTTGGTGACTGTTGGGATCCAGCAAAAGGGAAAGCAAGCATAAACTATGGTAGTGCAGAGCAGCATGTGAAGCATCCGGTACAAGATACACCGTGGAAGCCTCCCAAGCGGGGCTGGGTCAAACTAAACACAGATGGTTCCTTTGCTGAATCAGATGGAGCGGGAGCCGGGATGATCCTGCGGGATAGCGCTGGGGCGATCATTTTCTCATCATGCAGAACCTTGTTTTCTTGTAGAGATGCATTGGAAGCAGAGCTATGTGCATGCATTGAAGGATTGTCCTTTGCAATTCAGCGGTCGGACCTACCAATTGAAGTTGAGATGGATTCGAGCAATGTTGTGTCTATGATTTCTTGTGAGGAGATGGACCGCTCAGTTTACGCCCCTTTGGTGGGTGAGATCAAGCACCTGTTGAGTATTAGAAAGTTTTGTATTACTCATGTACCTCGTAGTCAAAATAAAGCTAGTGATAAACTTGCTAGTTTCGCTAGAACTGAGGGCCCAACTATTACTTGGGTTGGATCGGGCCCGGAGGAAGTGTTGAGAATTGTTCATGATGATTGTAAGAACTTGATCATTGAGTAATACAATTCTTTTCCCGCAAAAAAAATCCTAAGGAAAATTTTCAAAGGGAATCATGCGAAACAAATGACCAACTTAGGAAAAATGACCAAGAATCCAATCTAAAAAAAAAGGAGCCCCACGGTTGAGTTTTTCTAGAGCTGAGATAAACGAGAATTAGCCAAAACTGAAAAGAAAAGAGAAAGGTCAAATCCCTCCGGGCTCCACCAGCTCGGTTGGCACGTCTGACACCACATACACGTTTCCCTTTCCCCGACTAACCCCAATGAACCCGCACCCTCGGATCCCAATCGGACGGCCCTACAACCGCCCCTGACCATCCAAAGAGCGGCGGAACCCACCGGCGGCCTCCTCCTCCTCCCTGCAAAACCGCTGTTCGGAAAAGCGTCCCCCCTCCCCCCTTTTCCTCCCAGGCGACGCGAATGGAGAAGGGCTCCGGCGCCGCCGCAGGAAGCAGCGCGCGGCCACCGCCGATGCCGCAGCTGGACGAGTTCCCGTTCGAGGGGAAGAAGCCCGTCAAGAACCCCTTCGTCCCCATCGGTACGCCCCGCGCGCGTCCCTCGCTATGTTATAGAGTGGCAGGATCGTGGATCGATCGATCGCCTCGTCGTAGGTTCGGCAGGGTCACTTTCTGGGTGCGGAGTCACGGGCCAGATTTCGAGTTCCTGTTTTACGATGTTAGGACAGTGATTGTTGGGATCTTTGCGCGTGGATGGATAGTGACGAATCTATGGCTGGTGTTATCAAAGATCGTGCGTGCTATTTTAGTGGTACTGGGGTCAAGAAGAATCTAGTTTGGGGTTCATAAAAAAATAGCTGTGAAGAATTAAATGGTGCCATGTCGTGTAAGACTGAATGATGACTGTCTTGCTAAACTGCGCTGGTAATATACAGGACTTCTGTAAATCATGATATCTGGTCAGTTTTTTGTTATTAACTGTGAACTGCTCTATGAAACTGTGAAGAGATGGTGAAAATAGAAACTAGTTGGGATGATACTCTCAACATCCTGCTTCAGTAGCTATCTGTCGAAACCTTTATTTTCGTGACCCGTTGGAGCTTTGGATTTCATTAACATGAGGGCAATATCCCGTGATGTTTAAGAGTTTGACTTGAATTCGTGGGCAATTATCACATTTCCCATTCCATGGGCAACACACACACTTCAGATTTATGGTGGATTAGATATAGACTAGAGTATTAGAGTAACTTCGGTATTGGTGTAGCAGATTAACTTAAAAATAACAATTTGTTCTTGGTGGCTGTCTATGAATCACCGACTGCTAATGGGAGTGTTGTATATGTACAGAGTAGGATAATCATAGTTTGTCATTCTAGATGTGCATTGTGTGTATCAGCTGCTTTGTGTTGTATATTTTTTTTAGAACACGACACTTATATAGATTAAGTCGCAGCATTACAATCGTTTTTGGTCAGCTCCAACACGCAGGGAGGAACTGAATCAACCAACACACCAGAACTGCATTCTCTAGTACAGAACTTTGTGGTCGAATGTGCTAGCATATTGCTGTGCACGGCTCATGGGTAGTTTACCCTTATCTCAGTGAGGCAGTAGTCTAGATATGCTGAGCCCAGAGAGTTCAGCTCAGCTGAACTAGCTCACTTCAGATGTGCGTCAAGAATGCTGAGAAATCAGCACAGCACATGTCCAAGAGACTCATGACCTTGATTTTTGGACGGTTCATATGTTTGTGATCTTTTAAAGTTGGCTTCTCAAGTTCCTCTTTTTTCTGAGCCAGGGGAGAAGCAACTTGGCTTCTACATTTAATGTTCTTAATGTGTGCAGCTGTGGAAGTATATCGTCACTTACTACTGTTGCTAGGGTGTATCAAAAAAGAGGCAATGGTGTGACCATTGAACTATTTGGTGGAAATGAAATGAGATAGGTGGGATAGTCAAGGAAAATCAAGCTCACTGTGCCAAAGATAGACTATGTGAACTTCAGTCAATGTAGGACAGATGCAGTTGATATGCTGTGCTTATGGAATAAAGAATAGATGTTTAAGGGGTATCATGCATTAGAAAGGAGGATATGCATTACCCTGTGAATCAACACTCCTCTTAAGCATCATATCCTGCATTCACTTTGAAGCTGAGATGCCCTTATAAATTTAACAAAGCCTAACTGCCTGACAGTCATAAGGATTACTTTGGCTTATATATGAAGCTTGAAGCTTCTTCAAGGGGTTGTTAATTATAGAATAATAATTATATGTCAGCTGCATTGTTGTAAATGATTAGCAGCAAGCCGTAATATCTTCCAAAACACTTCTGATCTTCTCATATCTTGCTTTGCTCAAATCTAATTCAAAATTTCAAAATCTTATGTGAAGCTGCATATTCTGGATCCTGCAATCATGTTTATTGTTTGCATGTACATGCTGAGTGCATAATGGTGTCGATTTTCCGATTGAACATTAAGTATAACATTGCTTTATGTTTGCCCTTTGATGTGTGCTACTTATGCCAAAGCAAATGGAAACTTGGGTGGGGATAGACTACTAGGGGTGCTAATGTATCTTATGCATTAGAAAGGAGGATGTGCATTACCCTGTAAATCACACTCCTTAAGCATCATCTCAGTCATTCACTTTGAAGCTGAGATGTCCTTATAAATTTAACGAGCCTAACTGCCTGACAGTCTAAGGATTACTTTGGCTTATATGTGAAGCTTGAAGCTTCTTCAAGGGGTTGTTAATTATATACAAGTGGCTGTTTTTGTTTTGGGTGATTTACCCGGGCACCGTTAAGTTATAAAGCTTTACTTTACCTCAAAATTATAGAGTAGTAATTATATGTCAGCTAGGTGTAACTGTATTGTTGTAAATGATTAGTAGCAAGTCCTAATAGCTTCCGAAACACTTCTGATCTTTTCATGTCTTGCTTTGTTCAAATCTAATTCAAAATTTCAAAAACTCATGTGAAGCTGCATATTCTGGATCCTGCAATCATGTTTATTGTTTGTCTGTATGTGCTGAGTGCATAGTGTTGATTTTTTTTATTGAACATTAAGTAATAAGTACTGCCTCTGTTTCTAAATGTAAGACGTTTTGGCAGTTTAAATTGAAGTGCCAAATCGTCTTATATGTAGGAACAGAGGGAGTATAACATTGTTTTTGCCCTTTGATGTGTGCTACTTATGCCAAAGCAAATGGAAACTTGGGTGGGGATAGACTACTAGGGGTGTTGATGCATCTATGGATAGTCTCACATTGTTTTTGTTCTTCGATGTGTGACCCTGCCTTTTTATTTCAGGTGCATTGGTCACTGCGGGTGTCCTGACAGCTGGCCTGGTCAGCTTCCGGTACGGGAATTCTCGGCTGGGTCAGAAGCTGATGAGGGCCCGTGTGGTTGCTCAAGGCGTTACGGTTGCTCTGATGGTCGGCAGCGCGTACTACTATGGTGACCAAATCAAGCTGTTCAAGAAAGGGTCTAGCCCATGAACTTGACTGGATAGTGGTTGTGGAGTACGGAATGGCATATCTTATGTACTTAAGTTTCACCTGGGGCTCTGCTGTTCGATCGCCTCCCGGTCCTGGGGATTAACTATTGTCATTCACGCTTGGCATGTGGTTTCTAACTAGAAGTAATTTTGGCTCAATCTCCAGGCTTAAGAATAAATATTTTTCTTCGTTGACTCCGCCCCAGTTGTGTGTTACTTGTTGTGTTCTGCAGTCAGGCGTTTTTCTCTTGATCCTCAGGGGACATCTGATAAAACTGGAATGATATAAGATTAGCATGTCCCCTATGCAAGGATGACACGCACAAATATTTTCCTCATGCACCGCAGCTGAACACGATGGGATGACATTGCTGTGTTCTTTCTGTTCACCATGGTGGTGTGCAACGGAAATTGTCACTAGATTTGCCATCGGTGGGAATTCCTTTGGTGCACCCAGCCCTTAGGAATGAGCTGATGAGTAAATTGGAGATAATGATGAACAATGCATTGGTATCAGTTATATCAGCAAAATGGAAGAAATGCATTCACCGTTAAACAGGAATTAAAATACAGACAGTCCTTCAGTCGCGCTTCGTCATCCAAATGGTACACCCACCTCAACTTAAAAAGGTGCAGACCACATCTACGCTTCATCTACTTTTGCTAAGTTTTTCAGTGCGGAGCAAGGGTGTAGGTTACGGTAACAATGAGCATAACAAATATCCAACTATACAACACTTCATTTGAAGAAATAGGCTTTTGCCCCGCTATATAGATATAGCAACCACCCGATACAACATTCCGATCAACGCTGGAGCTAACAGCACAAGCACGCCCAAAAAAAATACAAGAGAAAATAAGAGAAAAAATGCCAACAACGCCGGATCAACAAAAGCTACGGCACCCCGCGACGGCTGCGCCCACCGAAGATAACCACCACGCTCCAAAGCCACCGAGTTGCCGTGTACCAAGCACCACTTTCACGAAGGGATGCGACGATGACGACGCTGCTGCCCGGACGAATCCTAGGATTTGTCCCGGTACACGGAGGGTGGTGGGGGTAGAGGGTCACCCGACGCCCTTCAAGAAGGATGGCGGCGCCCGCAGGCGTCACCGCGTTGGTGCCGGCAAGACCCGAGATGGATTTCTCCCGACCCCTCGCACCCACCACCCAGGACCAGCCTTCGGCTCCACCACACCCGCCACCCACCAACATGCGCCAACATAGTCACAAGGACACCGCCGTCGTCTCACCACGGCCAACAAAGCGAGGCCGTCCGGATCCCAAACGAGACACCCGTAGATAAGGACCGGCAGCACCGCAGCCACAAGGGAGGGAACAACCTCCACCGGCTTAGGCGGTAGCAGACCGGGCATAGCAGCAGAGGCACACCAGACCAAATGTCCGGTCAAGCCCTGAACGGGCCCGTGAAGCTCCGCCGCCATGCTGCAGCAGTCGCGGCACAGCAGCCGCTGTCCCTGTTGCGAGGAGCTCGCCAGCACCACCGAAGAACAACCCATCGCAGCCCCCCAGCAGGCCCGCCCTGACCCAGATCAGGCGCCGCTGGCCGCCGCCATGGGCTGTCACGGCCGCCAAGGGGCAACGCCACCGCACCACCGCCGTCCAGATCCGCGCCGGAACGCCACCGGCCGAAGGGCTCCGCCGCCAGGACCGCACGCCCAAGCCGGGGTCCAGCGACGGGGGAAGAAGGGGGGCCGCCACCGCCGAACTGCGGGGCGCCGCACGGGCAACGCCCGGCCGCGCCTGCTGACAGCAACAGCGAGGGGGAGGGGGGGCGGCGACTCGCGGGAAGGGGGAGGAGAGGGGAGCCGGCCCAATCGCCTTGCTCGGGGAGGGCGACGCGGGGGGGCGAGCTCGAGGAAATTCGCTGAAAGGCCACCACAATACAACACTTCATTTGCCATAATAATTTGGCAATTGCCATCCCGACTATACAAAACACTTGACTACCAGCAAAAAGAAACCCTACCCATGGGATCCACATATATGCACAAGCCTGAAGAATGGAATCAGCTTTACATAACCCACCCATCTGTCAGTTCAGTCATATGTCGCCCTCCCACCAGAAAGAATCGTCTATAATTTGCATGACCTGTGGCTCTCCATGTATACCTGCAGACGGAGTATGCAGCCCATAACATGTACCGCCAGACTGGATGCCACCACCCTGATGGGCAAAATACAGGAGATATAACTGGGTATTGACCCAGTGGACTGCTCGCCGCTCATGCGTTCTTCACAAATTATTATGTTGACTCCGAGTATCTCAAAGATTCACTTGTGCTTCATCTGTTTTCCAAACTGGCATACAGTCTCCGGGCCTCTTCCAAAGGATCCACTTGAACTATTTCATTAACCCAGAAATTCTGCATGTTGTGCGCTGGATATACATCAGGAAGCTCCACATTTGATCCATTTATTGCACTTGCATCAAGGGCTGATGCGATAACATTCTGCAAAGGTGTTAAAACTCATTAAACGGCATTCATTCCAGCAATCCTAGAAGAGTCATGATAGATTCCCTCGTTCAACACCAACCCGAGCAACAAATAGCATCTGGCGTGACTGAACTAATTGATGCATATAGAAGTCACAACCAACAGACTGGATACACACTTCCTAGAGTATAATAGCGCACAACAATTCTAGAAGTACAATGTCATTATGCCTATATATAATATAGTTTGTTTGCTAGATAACATATGCAACTGATGAAAGCTTAACCAAAGTTCTAATGTTCACTTGATAAAAGAAACATGAACTCACCAGAGTTCCATTCCGACAGGCATTGAGGACGATAAATTTCAAAAGTTCCTCTTCCAGGCTACTTAAGACATTACCAACATCAGATAATAATTCCAAGTCTCGACAAGAGATGTCGGGAGGAACTCCATAGTTCTTCACAATAACTTTTTTGTGCTTCTTCAACATTTTTTCTAGGCAAGAACCAAGAGTCCGTTGTATTTTTGCATTGTTTCTATCTTTTGATCGCTTCAAATTAACAGAAGCATCCAGAATGGCAATTTCCTGCAGCCTAAGCAAAAGTTCAGCCCTTGCATCATCGGCCCAGCAACAGCACAAAGATGTTCCATTATCTGTTAAAAAGCAGGACATGTTATATAGATGATGCTTCATGTATAAAAGAAAAGCAAAACATCCCTTTGGATAAAATAACAAATTTGAATTTATGATATTGTTGCAGAAATACTAGAGTTGGCCTGCTCCTCTTACCAACAATAAACCCAGCTAGTGGAACTTTTGCTTTTGGTATTTTACCCTGGTTAACTGATTCCGAAATTTGAGAATCATTTAAACAACTGTCCAACACCAAGAAATGGACAGTAACTACCTGTATTAACAAAAATGAGACGTCAAGTGCGAGAATGATTGAGCATGAATGTCACAAACAATATCTGAACTATAATCATTCAGTGTTTGTCAAGCGTCAATGCGCCCAACAACGGTTAAGAGGTGGTGCAACTGAGACCTATACATGGGCAAAACAAAAGCAGAATATAACCTACCCTGCAGTGGAATCGCATGGGCGTACAGTCTTTAAAATGCTTGTGGTGTGAGAGCAGACAAAATGAAACTGTGCTCAGTGAATCATCCTTTAAGCCACCAGGCATGAGTGGGGAAGTGGCTCGTTCTCTATTCACTTCAATGTGACCAATGGATGTAACTTCAATGTATGTTACTGGGGTTAAAAGTACTTCACGGCTGTAGCCAGAAAACAAAAATTTAGACAGCCAAAAAGATGTCTTTTTAAATTTGCAGGACACAAAGTAGGTTGCGACATTTCTTAAGATTCGGTTTCAACTTAGCGCAATGTGGACAGGCCATCATATCTATTATCAGGAATAGCAAGATGAATTAACAATTATAATTATAATTCATCACATTTAACAAGAGACTTGACAAATTAACTTGATGTGTTTGGAAGAATAGTGTACCAAATTACTTTAGCAGTTGTCGTTAAATAGGTCTTTTACACTAAAATTGAGGTCAGGCCTCACATTAGCTGCATATCAAGTTCCTGCATATAGCATTTCCCATTCTACACAGATTACTTCCCTTACAAATAATGAAAAGTAAAATTATTGGTTACCTAAAGACCACCCTCCCAAAAACCAAATAAAAGATGCATCCTTTTCTACTGGTAATAGAGCACAACACCACTCTATCAAGGACATCCTCAGCTTAACCTCTAGTAGAAATCATGCAAATGCAGAGACCCTTTTTTGTCATCCAAGTCCCAACGTCAAATATACAAGCAATGGATATAACTCTACGTAAGACGTTTTGTTTACAGTTAACTTAACATGAAAATGATATATACTCCCTCCGTTCCTAAATATAAGTCTTTGTAGAGATTCCACTATGAATCACGTACGGATGTATATAGATGCATTTTAGAGTGTAAATTCATTCATTTTGCTCCGTATGTAGTCCATAGTGGAATCTCCACAAAGACTTATATTTAGGAACGGAGGGAGTAAGATTTAGAAAGCTCAAAATATGTCATTTCAAATTTGCAGGACACAAGGCATGTTGCAGCATTTCTTACGATCCAGTGACAATTTAACATTATGTGTACAAACCATCAGTACTATCAACATGATAATGAAATATAAAATTTAATGGTAAACCAGTAATGAAAGGAGCACAACACACTGTGTCAAGAGGACGCGGTGGAATGTCACTGCTGCCCCTGGTCCTATGCCAATGGGATAACAATGTTTGCTTAAGTATCCAGAGAGACGCACCTGCAATGAATGCCATTAAATTGAATGCCAAACTAAGCACTAATTGAAAATTATAACCTAGTCAATTACCATTTGATTATCATCAGCAACATGGATACATATACTTCGCTTGTCGTTACCAGGCACAAGTCTTCGCTCCTTAGAGTCATGCGAATGGATATTTTCCACTTTCCCATGTAATGATATTAGATCTCCTTGAACAAGTTTTTGACTTTGCAAGTTAGAAGAACCAAAAGACTTTTTATGCATCATAATCTCAATGCATGAAGAGACACTAATAACTTCAATTGAGTAAGAGCCCAATCCATTCAATACATAACACATGATGTCATATACTTTCATCTTTTCGCTCACTGCTTCACAATAAAAATTCAAATGAAAATCCGAATATTGACAAAAGTCATTCCACCACGACTGTAGTAATTTTATCTCATTGTGGAAGGTATTTTTGGATAATGGCTCATCCACCCGCAATGAAGAAACCCCGATAGACTGATCTACGATACCCTGCTTGACGTTTATATTGCCATTAAAGGTAATGGCAAGGCTCCAAATTTTATCTTGAGAATCCAGTGAAATTTTACCACCTTGGAAACATCCACAGCCTTTCATGGCAAACCTTAAACTATCAGTGGGGCATTCGAGAAGATAGTAGCCACCAATCCGCAGAAACTGTTGTTTCATCAGGTAATTTAGTAATTGGAGCTATATATTAAGGTTAAATGTTGAAAGCAAGCTTCATCATAAAAACTATACCTGGTACTTAAACGAACATCCCTCCTTGAACTCCAATAAGATCCTTGATGGGCAACCTCGTTCTTCACCAACGGTATCAATTAGAACAGTACCATCTGACCCACAGGGATAGCTAGACACAAGATTGCCAGAAAGACTGGTAGTTCTGAAGCTTAGGGAGCATGGAATGTGACATGGTTTCTCCATAGACACTTTCGAATCAGAACATGAACGAGTGCTTGCGATTTTAAAGCTCTCGGCATCTTGATCAGCAAATTTTAAATTGTATGGCACTATCACACCCTCAGCATACAGGCCAGACCCTGGCATGTTCTTATGCTGAAACTGCAATAGCAAAATGACATAATGAGAACAGAGTCAGTTAGTCACTAATTGTGGGCATGATGATGCTAAAAACGCCAAGATTATCAGCAGAATGCAAAAAAAGTTTACTCACATTATTGACTGAGGGGAAAATGTGCGACACTTTCAGAAGGTGGAACAGCCTGGCGGAGTTATTAGTTTGCAAAGGAATTCGGGAGGGAGGGCCAATGTGGTTTAATTCACTCCAGTGGACTATAAGGTAGATCTTGAGATGATGCACTCTTTTTCGGTATGAGAGCTGCTGAAACACAGCCTTACAGGATAGTGGATCAGCGACACCATAATGATCTAGGTATGCCACTGGGCCTTCAAGGACTAATTTGCAATCATTTATCTGGGTGGCAATAGGATAATCAGATGCTGAACATATAGCACAATAAAATGGTTGAGAACAATGTTAAATTAGCTATGTAGTTTATTTAGCACAAAGCAGAACATATAAAAAAGCCTAACAAGCTCAAAATGCTAATTGTGGAGGAAGACCAGTAGCACCATTTCCACTATACTTTTTCATTTCAGTTTACATAAATGTGAAAAACGTTAGTACAGCAAACAACTGTAAATGCTATGAGTTGCTGAGAAATTTAGTATGAGTTATTCTGCCATACTATGCAAGACTTCTAATTTATAAAATTATATAATCTTGTGAACATGAGTTTCCCATCAAACTGTACATACTATTCATCTCAGTTTACTGGCGACACTGTACAGAAAGTTAAACCAACAAATATGTGCCAAAAAAACTCCTAGAGCTTGAATGACTTGAGCCCTTGACCTTGATTAGGCAGGTTGATGCTTCATGATTTCTAGGCAAAATCCCATAAGTTGTATTTATATGAGTTATTCTATTACAGAAAAGAATTATAAAAAAATTGAACAGAACAGAGTTTTATTCATACTATAACATGTGTCGTACTATTTCTTAACAGTAAGGTACTGAGGTCTTAGTTCTGACATTCAAGTTAGTACCAATAAATGTTGATTTGATGAAGCCAACCGATAACTGACTTAAATCACGGCATGCATCACTTTTTTGTGAAATGTCATACAGTAAATTATGACAATCACCTCATAGATGCCATTCATGTAAACATTTGGCGGAAGATCAGGTATAATAACATCTATACATCCTGTGTCATCAACCAGCTGCAGCCTCAATGGCAGTGAGGACATCTGTATGCATCAAAGACACGGTCAGCAAGTGCATCAAAATCCAAGATCTTAACATTAGGTCATGAAACCAAGTAATCTACACAACTAACTTCTGCAGTTTGTACAATTAATATAAATAGCTTTTTTTTTCCTCAAAGAAGACCCCAAGTGCATGTCATTTTGTATTAGAAGAAAGCATCAAGATGACGTGGGTCTTACAACGCAACCAAAGAAAGAAAAGGAAAGGGAAAACAGCAACAAAAACAAACCTAGGGCAAAGGAAAGCAGAAACGACGAAACTGTAGACCTAGAAAGTCCATCTAAAAGCCACATCTTTATTTCAGAAAGCCTTGTGGGAAGTTGAAACTGAAAGACATTTACTATCTCCCAGCCTTATACTTTCAAAAGTCTAAAAACAAAATGATACTTGGCAACATGGTATCCTCAAATCAATTGACATAATATGTTTATAAACTTGTCTGCTGCAAATTACATTCAATAATAAGCCGGCAAAAGTAAAACCATCTGCCAACAATAATACATGGACAGTCCAGGATGCCACAACAAATGCAAAATATGAGTGTTCATCTATCTAAATAAATTGATTAAGCGAGTTTTCACCTCCAATTGGTGACATGAATTTTAATTCTGGTACGTTACAATGACAGATGGACTGAATAAAAAACGATATGATTATTTTTTAAGAAGATGCCATAAATTCTTAAAAGTGACCTTCATGCATCCCACTAATACAAGGCCCAGATCGCCAGTTGAAATTATCCTTCTGCTGGTACCAGGATGGGAAACCCCACCACATAGAAACTGGTTAGATCTCAGGTTCTTGCCCAGCTCTTCCGTGTCATTCCAAAATCTGAGCATCATTGATATCCACAATGATTCCACCTTGCAGATAAAATTGGCAAAGGGTATTGCCTAACCAAAAATAATTGGTAAGTGAATAAACAAAACCAAAACAAATTTTAGTTTCGTGCATACTGTGTACAATAAAAGGAGATACTATTACCAATTTACAAGCTTCCAATTTTGATCCTGTGCTTGAACCGCCACAATCATGATTGCAGAATTTCATAAGGAAATCATGCTGCACAACCAGATTCAGGTAAGCAATCCACACGGAAAATAGATTTTAAACAATGAGAAAGGGTTCCCGAAAGACCGTTTAGTCTACAAACATCCTTTATATATGTTTCAGGGGGAAATATTATGATGAGACTGAAAGGCTAGCAGAGCAAATATATATTGTGTCTTTTGAAAGGCAATAAGAAAGGTGGACTAGTTTACTTTACACTGTGAACCAAACAGCTGTTATGTACATGCAAAACAGAGCAATACTACATTTATTTACTCGTTGTTTGAAACACATGTACTACTAATGAGCTTGCCTGAGGTTTGAAATCCTTTGAAGAGGGAACTTTAGCAGCATAGGTGTGAACCAATCCTTGCTTCTGTTGGTACCTTCCAGTTCAAGAGATTAAGTTAAATAAATTAGCAGGAAATGCAATGGGGCAATATGCTATTTACTCCAGTTAGCAAAGTTACATTTTTTGACCCCCAGATCTCTTTCTTGGAATCTAACTTGAATTTCTGTCTAAAGCATGATGTCAGAAGTAACATCCTGGAAAATGATGGAACAAAAGATGACCATACCATAAGAACAAATATGCCCCTTCTCAATCATGGTAAACATATCATGCAGAAGTAGAACTATCATAAATTCATACCAAAATTTACCGGGCAGCTCCAAAAAGTTAACAGACTTGCACAAAAGACCATTATTCTCTGACCTTGTATGACATCTGCACCAACAGCAAAAACTGTTGAGTGATGCCAGTAACATAAGATACTGATATGACAAAAGTTGCATCTTACTTCGAGTCCACCACAGAGAAAGCATTTATAGTAATGCTAGTTTTACTGCATGTTTCAAGTAGAACAACTGTCGTCCAAGCAAAATTTAGACGAACCACTCGGAATTTCTTCACAGAAATCTACAAAAGAACCAGAACAGTCACACACACTGGCATTTAAAGTTATTTAATAAAGAAAATGAAGAAATTGCAAACGAAAGTTCAAAACTGCAAATTAGCAACATACAACAGCACCAACTCGAAGAGAATGTGACGGCACAAGCCGGTTATCATCAATTAGCAGCCACACTGTCTCATCCAGCTCAACCAACATACCCTGCATGTGGATTCCAGAGACTACCCCAGTGTACACTCCACTGCACTTCCCTGGCAACTCATCCAATGGTGGAACGCCCACATAGGATGGGCACCATGACACCATTGTTGCCGTTGATGACACCAACATGGTGTACGAGCCCTTCTTCCCAACGGAGACCATTTTTTTCTTCAGGCCCGTGACAGAAACCGGCCTGCCAATCAGTCGCGCCAGCACGGGCCGCCACCTGCTTGCCAAATCCACAAAGTATACAAACTTCTCCATCTCAAACTTGTGACCGCGGTCAGATTCTGGCTGTGAGAGCTTGCACTGCCGGCACCCACAGCACATCATCTCCGCTATAAACCCGACCAAGTCACTCTTCTGTGTGGCATGCGGCACACTGAATACCACGCTCACCGACCTCACCATCCCAAAAACGCGGCCGCGGGTGGGTAAAGCAGGCTCCGCGTCCACGGAATTAAGCGGGATCGCTGCCAGGAAGCCAGGGGCATGGACCGGACCGGGCGCCTCTGCCAGGCGCCATCGGACTGCCTCGAGCACGGCGGCTTCGTGCTGGCGGACGGAGGGAAGGTAGTTCCAGGCGAGAACGAGGATCTCGCGACCGATGGCGGCGGGGTCGAAATCGAGGAGGTAGCAGCAGACAGAGGCGGCGGATGAAGGGTCGGAGAGGGACAGGCAGTGGTTGCGGCAGTCCGCGGCGGAGGAAGGGAGGGAGAGGGTGCCGGCAAGGAGGACGGGGTGTGGGATTGGCGCGAAGGGGGCGGTGGTAGGGGCAGGATTCGCGGCGGAGAGCTTAGGCTTTTTGCGGGGCTGTGAGGTGGAGGCGGCGGGGGAATGAGAGGGGGAGGGGGAAATGAGGGAGGATGCACCAGTGGTGGGGCGGCGGAGGCGGAGGAGGTCGGCGACGGCGAGCCGGCGAGGGGTGGATGGCTCCGGCGGCGGCTCCATGGTTAGGGATTGGACTGGAGGGGATGTGGGTTTGGAAAGGAGGGAAGATGAGTAGGCGGGAAGTGAAACCGAGAACGAGGAGTCGAGTGGCGGTGTGCGGCCCACTTGATCGTGGGTTGACTGGTCAAATGACCTGGGCCTCGCGTTTCACCGTGTTAAAAGCAACTTTTTTTCTAAAAAAAATAACCTTTTTAACCAGTATAGACGGGAAAACATGGGCCGGCCCACTCCAGATATACACAATCCGTCCAAACGGTTTTGGAACCTTCTAGAAGGTTCCCTAAACCGGGATTTTTCTTGTTTTGATTCTTTCTGGTTTTCCTGGCTTTCTATTATTTTTTTATTTTTTATTTTTCGTTTTTTTGTTTCTGTTTCTTTTTCTTTTTCTTTTTCTTTTTTGAAAATTTATTTTCCTTTTCAAAAAGTGTCCAGAATTTTCAAAAAATGTTCTCTCGTTTCAAAAAATGTTTCTGTTTTCAAATTTTGTTCATAAATTTCAAAATTTGTTCGCTCGTTTCAAAAAATGTTTGATAATCCAAAAAATGTTCACCTTTTTAAATTATGCTCACACACCAAAAACTATTTGTTTCGGAAAAAGTTCACATTTAAAAGAAAATCAGAAATTTTAAAAAATGTTCACATGTTTAAATTTTGTCATAAATTAAAAAATGTATGGGAATTACCATAGTGGCTATGGACTGGCTTCCCTGGCGTGAGGAGAAGAGTTCGATCTGTTGCCCACAAATTTCATTTTTATAGAATTTGGCGAACTTGTTTTATTTTCATGGCTGCCTATTGTTCTTTAAGTGTCGCGCTGCAATTCTTACGTAGTAGCATGCGCGTCGTAGTGGTTTGCGCATCGCAGGCATCTATAGAAGTGTGGCGAGTTCGATTCCTACATAGCGCGCCCCTTTTTGCGATTTTTCATTCCGCCAAGGGCAGCGAATGGGCCGGCCCAGGTGACCCGTCTCCTGTGCGCACTGCAAGCAGCACATAGGAGGTCCCGTATAGACGCTCGTACATACACTTATCCTATTACACACGCACGTATACCCTACCTCTACAAGCACCTCTAAAAGACTGAGTTAGCACACCACCTTAATTAAGATTGACTAGTATAATGCCCGTGCGTTGCCAAGGGCAGCGAATGGGCCGGCCCAGGTGACCCGTCTCCTGTGCGCACCTGCAAGCAGCACATAGGAGGTCCCGTATAGACGCTCGTACATACACTTATCCTATTACACACGCACGTATACCCTACCTCTACAAGCACCTCTAAAAGACTGAGCTAGCACACCACCTTAATTAAGATTGACTAGTATAATGCCCGTGCGTTGCCACGGGCTTTTGAAATATTTTGCTGAAATTATGTAAACATAATGCATGTTATATTTCACATGTAAAAAAAGATAGCACAGGTATAATCGAGTAATAATTTAAGTCCACTTCACTTACATTGTAAATTGTTAACAAAAGGCAATTTGACAATGCATACATATAGAGCGATGATCGAACTAAAAATTTGTTATAAATTAATATCTATTTGATGCGTTCAACAAATTCTTGCACAATATCAGAAATGTTGTCTTTAGTTTCATTCGCACGATATTTGAGCAATTATAATAAAAATGTCTTCCTCACCAGCCTTCGAGTCCGTCAACTTTCACGCCAACCACAGTGGCCAACCTTGACCCAGGCTTCGACTTCTTTGCCTACGCGATGGCGGACGCCTTGCTCACTCGAAAACAGCGTGATGGTCACCATCCACCCTACCTTGCCTACCGCCGGCACTTTTCTTCCGGCACGGGCTCACCGACCACCTCTCTCCCAGGACCTGCTCCACAACTACACGGCGGCCGCAGCCAACCATCCACCATGACTGCTCCGCTCCACCACCACCCTGAGGCTCGACATGAGTCAACTTTAATCGTGTCAAATTTACATTGTTTGGATCCTCATGCACATTAAGCAACATTCTTAATTTTTTTCTACCTATAAACCACTATTCTTCTTCGTCTTCGTTCTCCTGCTCCTCTTCACTTACTATCTCTACCTTTCCTATCCAAGCTAACCGCAACCATCAATGGCCCATCCGGCTCAAAATCCCCAAACCTTCTACACCCACACTATGAATTTTGAGGGACTTTTTGCCAATATTTTCTCCTTTCAAGTCTGCAAACAACAACATTAATGTAAAGTAATTAGTGTAAACTCGTTTATGCCCACTCATGGCCAGTACGACCACAAACTCTGCCGTCTCGCCTACATGATGTGCGTCCACTCCCACAATTTTCCCCCTTACTCTGGCTAGGCCTCCATTACTTCCAAATATTTTGTTCGGATTATTTGCCATCAAGGATAAATTAGCATATGTGATAAAAGTTCCTACGATTTGACACTACAGAGGTAGAGCAACATGAAAAACAAAAGATCATGCTTCTAATCTTCAGACTTCTGTAGTTAAAAAAAAATGGCGATAACCTTACAACATTTTTCAGACTCCCGTCCTAATTGAAAATGATTGATGCATTAAGGAACACGTGCAACGCATGTCTCAATTAACATACACTATATCAAATATTTGTAATTTTAAAGAAAACTATCTACGCTATTCTCAAAAATAATTAAATGAAAATGAAATCTACGTGACGATTAAGGATTATTGAGGCGATAAGTACATCCTTTTACAAAATATTTTTTGGGATGACAACTTAATTGTTTGAAGTGTATTGTTACCATTTACACAAAAATGAAGAGATGGTTTGAACAGTGGGCAAAAAGGGATCTTCAGACATCAAACAAGGTTTCTAAATCGACCAAAACAAAAATTCACAGACTAAGATAACATCATCCATTAGCTGTCAAAAACATCTCATCACTTCTCCTTTTTCTCCGCGGGGACAACCTTCTTCATCCGGGCTCCCAGCTGGTGCTGGTTCATCAACTCGACACGGAACTTCTTGCCGCCGTGAGTGATGGGCATCTAATCGCCCTGGCCCCCTGGATGGCTGTAGCAAGCTCCTCTGTTAGAATTGAATCACCAGGCTTGGAGCAAGAGAGGTGTAAACACGGAGAAAAACAATACAAAGCTCACTAATAATAGGTTGATGGTATTTCTTATACACAAACTGAAACTAATGACTGCTAGAATTCCACCATTTTACCGGTGTTACAAGCACCTGAAGACATTATTATTCCAAATAACACCACCGTAACTGAAGCAACCAACAAACTAAACTCTAGAACATCAAAGGACAATCAGATTAATCCTTCTCTGAAGCTCGCATGATAGAAATGCCAACTTCTAACCTAGTTCAAAGATACTGTATATAATAGATTGGCATCGTTATGTCAAATATGCAATAAATTATGCAACAAATAGAATCCAATAAATCCAGTAAATCTAATTTTCATGCTTCTATGTATATTAGTTTTTTAGATTTAAGAGGAGAAATATTTCATGAACATTTAAAGTCATCATGCTTTGAATTAGACGACACAAGCATTAGAACTGCATTTGCTCGATCCTTGAGTGAGACCTTTCTACTCCCAAGAAAAGAAAAAGAGAAGAAAAGTGTAATCTGGATGTGGCATCAATAGCATAGCTAGAAAGTATATATAGATGCAGTTGTTCGAGACTGACTAACTATTTTGCATTGAAGTTTGCAAATAAATCATTTTCATATTTGAACAAGGGGACTTGTAAACCTCAGGAACAGACGTTTCTTTAAGATTTAACAAATAGCAGCAGAAACTCTGCATGAAAGAAACAATTCTGATGCACTGAGATAAACTCCAATGTACTTGTTGATATGAAGGTGATCGAGTAGATAGACTGACACAGACAACAGTAAGCATACCTCTTGTCAATCTGCACTTCAGAACCTAGTTACTTTTTGAGCCAATATATGCATCAACTCAGGATCCTCCGCTGTATAAACCTGGTATCATGAAGAAAGGCAACAATAAGCATACCTCTTCTCAATCTGCACTTCGGAGCCTAGATTTTGTATCAATCTCAATATGAAAACTGAAGCAATATACATTGGCATACCAGGAAGAAAGGCAACAATACCCAGCAACAAATAGGCCATACACCTGAGAGCTGTCAGCATCCATGTGACCTTGAAACTGCATAAGGAAATATCATAGCAAAAGTTTAATATTGTCTGAAGGACACAACAACCATGTATCTTTCTAAGAAAGTTGACAATCAGCTTGTAAACAAAATACCTTGCTAGTTGCAAAACAAACTTCGGTATCATCTTTGTATCATTATGTAGCAAAGGTCCCTACTTTATATTAGCCTAACAAACCTGCCAAAGCTATCTGCACAACTCCACAAAAATCAGAAAAGAATTAAGAGAATTAGTATTAAAAGGAGATGAGCAGTATGCCTACAAGGATGAAATAATAGGATGGATTGACATGAACTACACATGCATTAGTACCTGCAGTTCAATATCCCAATGCCCTTAAGAATTTCTACTACTCCTGATCTGAAAGTGTTCAACTTAACCAAATAGATTGTTACTTATCTTTGGCTTTGAACAATACTGACTTATAAACAGTTATAAGCATCAAATTTCAAAGAATCACAGATCAATAAGTTGCTGGCTGATCTGTCGTACATGTATTTATTTTTTCAACGGTATGCTTGCCCTTGGGACAAAGCTTCGAATTGGCTAGCATAAATATGTAATAGTCTATGTGAAGCAATAAACTGGGAATTAGAAGAAAAAAATCAACTGAAAATTATGTCTTATGATTTGATATAGCTTAAAAAGGATCCACTTTATGAGTTGAAACAAAGCACGTGAATGACATAGTCACAAAGATATGTCCGCCAACCTTCTTCCTCCCAGTAGACATGGAAATTAGTAGTCACCCATCTAGGATTAAGTAAATAAAAAGAAAGATGGAAAAGAGAGAGCACCTTTGATGAACACAGACAACCAAGCAGCTTCCCCTTGTTCTCGTCTTGGCCGGCACTACACCTCTTCCCGGTCGGCAACCTGGATGAGCGACAACCTGGCCGGCACTACGCCGAACGATACAAATACCCGCAGCTCACGCTGCTCAGGCCAACCGCACATAGACCACGAACGCTGCACCACAACATCCTGGGCCGCTGCCCCAACATGTCGTCCAACAGTCCCGACTGGGGCGCATTGACGGAGCTGACAACCTTGCTGCTTCCGCACTTCAAGGTCCTCGCCCAAGCCATGCCGACAAGCAGCCCTACCTCTTGGAGCTGTCGTCGCAGTACTGCCCGAGGCCGCAGCCTCGACACTTAATAGAAGATCCCAGAGCCGCAGCCCCGACATACACCGCCCTTGAAAACGAAAGAGCCCCACACGGCATCCAAAGGCTGGCCCTCCAAGGCAACGCCTCTGAAGATGGTTACGACGTAAACGCCGCCGCCACCCACTCCAGAAAACTGGAGTTTAGGTTCTCACCCGGAGAACCCAAGCACATGAAAGGATAGGAAGATGTCTACGACTATGCCTCTAAGAAGGTCACGGAGCTTTCGCCCGAGTCCCTGATCTCCTATCAATGAGCTTGCTTGCAAATCTGGTCACGCAACGATACCCAGACCATCAGAGCCAAGCACATTGTGTAGGGAACCCCCCTGCCGTCAGCCGGCATAGCCCTCACGCGACGACCAGCTGCAGCAACTCATGCGACATAGAAACAACGCGGTTGCCAGGGTCAGATCTGAGTGCATCGCTCCAAATCCACCATCCTGAGCCGGTGCAGCAGCCCCTGCCATAGCAGCCATCAGCCCGAGGCCGCTGCCCCAGCATTCTCTGGCGCCGCAACCATCGGCTACCCCGCTGCAGATCCACGAAACCAGGAGAACAACATCATCAATCTGCAGAGCAGCACAGTCACACCTCCCGCCGCGAAGAAACGCACAACGCCCATATGTCCTCCCTCGCACATGCTAGGCGCCAGATCCACGCCCACCTCGCACCTCCGCCACGGACCAACGCACCCAGCCGGCCGGAGCACCTCTACGCCTTACTTCGCCAGCGCACATGCCAGATCGGCTCGCACCCTGGCCGAACCCGCGGTCACGCGCACCAGCGCGCCATGCCGCCGCAGCTCGCCCTCACCAACAAATATAAATGAAAAGTGAAATTATGTAGTCTTAATTGCACAATCAAATCATCCTCAAGCAAATAAAGAGGTAGTTGTTCATCTAATGCTGCATACCTAGTAGTTCGAAATTGGAAGCACTTAGAAATAAGCATAACATATCAGAAACACAATTTTCTTTTCTATCAGCGATCTCCCCACATGAAAAGAAGATAGTATGCTCAAAAATCATTATTTGTCACAAAGGATGTATTTAACTAAAATGCATAAGACCAAACAATGCACAAAAATGGTAATAGTAGGCATAATTGTTATCCGAGTAGTGCTAACCAGAAACTACGTACGTCCATTGTGTCGATCATCCATACGTTCGGATAAAATATAATTTGGTCGAACCAAGAAATAAAATGAAAAACATTTTTTACTTATGCTAACAGACTACCTTGAGTTTCCATATTCCTGCAAACTCGTGAATAATGTTTCCTTTTCTCTTCTCTTTGTAAGACTAATTCGCAAATTCCATCTGGTACTAATTAAAACATATAGAAATACCATGAGAATACTCGTACATGTCTAAAATACCAGTTGCAAACTGACCAAAGGCCTATTAGCACAAGTATGTAAATTGGTATCAAGGAGAACTTATGCAGCAATTGGTGCAGACTAATCCTATATAATTAAAACAGTTAACTTCCCGTGTCCAGTACAGTCAATAAAGTATCACGTTCAAGACAAATCTGATATAATGTGAATAAATCAATAAGTAAATCAATATGGTGCATACTCTAAAAGGTCAGATCTTTGATGTCGTAGAAGTTACTAATCTTCTGCTCGTTTCAAAAATCCCTACAGAAAAAAAGGAATACATTTCAAGCTCCAGCATGAACCAGCAATTTATTATGTGAAATACGTTCTTATCGGCAATAGATATTTTCAGATCAAAGAATAGTATCCAATCTTATAAGTAACTCTATATTATGAAACTCCCACTCATAGGTGTTAATATGAGACCTTCATGAAATAGATCTAAACCGAGGGTAGTATTTCATATCAGTTATTTTACAATATGAACTTGATACTATTACTATCATCGACGGCAAAACTGACACAATTTATTTTTATAAAAAATAACCATAAGGAAGGCCATACATCAGTGCCAGCAAAAATATGATCATATACCCAGCACAAACTTATATGCCCAACAAAACCGCAACCCCAATCAAACAAAAGATCAGATGGGCTGATCCGTGAGATCGAGAAGATATCCTATTCTTCGCAGCTGCAATTGTTTGCCGTCCAAACTGGTGGGCCTAATTATAGGCATGTAAATAGTCCTAACATGTATTTTTCATAGCAGCATCAGGTATGACTGAACTTTCTTAAAAATAGCTCGCAGCATGCTAAGTTTACCAAACCAACATACAAATGAAATATTAGAAAAGTCTACAGGACAATTTTTACCTTGATGATTAGTGTGGGCTCTCATGGTTTTTGCTTTCTGGCGATGTAATCGGACATGGATATTCTTCACATCTGCAAGTGCCTTCGGCCGTGGGTGGAGGCTGACTGACCCTTGAGGAGCTTGTGGCGGGTCTTGCACTCCAGGCAGTTCCCTCATGGTGCTCGTACTTGTAGCATGTTTGGCAGACGGAGAAGGCCACACCCATTGCAGGTGAAGTGCTCGACATGAGCCCCACGTCGTCCCCGCAAATGAAATATTTGATTTATAGAAGGGGTTGAGTTCATACTGTTTTTTAAAGTTCAGTGCCCATCTCCATATTAAAGACAAAGAGGAATTATTTCAGTTTGAAGTAGAAAGGCAATAACTTCGGAATTGCCACCCTGCAAATATAAAAAACAAAGCAAAGCAAATATTCTTATGATTTGGAAAGCTGACATCCTATACAAGAAACAATATAAGTTCTAACAAATCGCTGGTTCGGTTCAAACATCAACACACATAACAGTGGCACTGATTCGCCATGAAACCGTGCTATTGAGGGCCTGCTCTGAACCTCTCTGAGCTTCTCAAACTCTACAAAATAGCTTCTGGAGCTTGCTTCGAACTTCACCTGGCGATTCCATTCGTTCGGCAGTGCTCGTAGCTTCTCTCCACGATTTGGCCCAGCTGAGAGCCTATTGCTCTGTTGGGTGCCAGTTTGGGCCGGATGGAGGCAGCCCACCTTGTATCGTTGTGTGGAGGAGTACTGGCCACGTGCGCTCGCACAGGATACGAGCGAGGCGAGCATCCCACCAGCGGCTGGGAGCTGTTTCGCGAATCGTTTTTTGCACTTCGCGGTGGCATCCTCTTGTAATTAGTAGGAACTCCTCACTTCTTCGTATTGTGGAGCTGGGCTTTCGTTGCTTCTCTTTTTTGCACTATGGGATCGCTCAGCTTCTCGTTTCCAGCTTCTACGAGCTAAATCGTTCGGGACTGCTTCACTCGAGAATTTTGAGAAGATAGAAGCTGGAGGAGATCAGAACAGGCCCTGAGTATTGAGAGATATAGCAGCAGATGCATTTAGATATATCTAGGCACAACCGCACAAGGATTCACAACAGTGATTATATGGGGAGTAAAAAAACATTTAGGCTACATCTGGAGCTATCTATGTATGTCCAAATTTTGATCTAGCGACAGTACGTTTAAATATACACATACACACATGTTACTACCAATAATTATGAATGGATTGTACCTTACAAATACACCATACTAAAACATTATATTCAAGCTATCAAGGTCTATATAGAGTTTCTTGAAAATAAAGGAACACGCAACTGAGTTCTCGACAACAACTTTCCCGAAAAGGAGATGCTCTAGAAAAGAAATGTTGATCCTAGCATTTGGCAATTTGTTTCAGACCAAGCTTCCTTTTCTGTGTGCCACCATGGTCGTAAATGTGCAATCTCAGATAGTGGTGCTGACTGTACTACTGAGATAATCCTACTTGTTGCCCGGAGCTTGACACCATTCATCCTTCTATAGGCTAGTGTTACAGAAAAGGGTAAAGAGCTAACAAAGGGCATACTCATAGTGCAGTGTTCCTTCCTACAACCCCTCGTTCCTAGTCAGTAAAAGGCTTACAACAATTTATCTTGGCTCCGCATTTACTTTAGCTTGTCTGTCGAGTTAAACAAGGATTGAGCTGCAGGTGGTTGTCACCTTCTTTGGCAGTTTTGTACAACTAAAGGCCTAAAGCTATCATGGCATAGTCAACAAATAAAACTTGCAAGTATTATGTACATTTAAGTAGCAGATGTTTCTCAACACAAAATGCAAGCAACTGTGCAAGTAGGGTCTAAATTCATGCAAGTAGTCAGAATATTTCCGACGCAAATTGTACAAGTAGCAGGAAGAGACAAATAAAATGTAAATAAAGAATAGTTACCTTCAGTAAATTGGTTTCTCCTAAGAAGGCAGGCAAGATGAACAGACTATGTAGCCGCAATAATGGGCCTGATGAATTAACAACTTAGCAACAATGGGCAACGTTGCGTGGACAGAGGAAGGGAACAATGAGTCGAGCAAATTGGTGAAACAATCACTGGTGCCCTGCTCCGCCAGTCTGTCGTGCATCCTCGGGACGGTGATCGGTGAGAGGTCGATGCAAGTGATGCCGCAGGTGACGCCCTCCTGCAGAAGCTCTATAAGAATCAGCAGAAAGAAATCGAGTTAACAGAGATACTTTTCTAAGGGCCTGAGAGGTTATATAATGAATAGAAGATTCATGGAAAGACGTCACTTACATGATACATGTAGCTAGAGAATCACAGTGCCCTCAATTGAAGTTTTATGTTCTCCCCATTAGTGATCGCACTGAATCAAAAAGCAAAATGTCAGACAGACAGATTACCTGGAGTGAAGGCATCAGGTAAACAAATTATCCGAATCAAAAAGCTCACTAAAAACAGAATCAAAAAGCTAAATGCCAAACCGATTGAGTACTTTGCCTGGTATACATACTTGTCCCACCTTGCATCAACCCTGTGCATGGTGGTGGCATCAACAGCGTCATGAGCTCCTGCTGCCCTTGCGTCGATAGAAAGGTTGTCATCGTCGGCACCGCGCACCTCCGAACCAAGGATCCGTTTGGCATGGAGGAGAGCGCGATCAGATTGATGCGTCCATCCCCAAACAACGAGCCAAGATAAAGAATATTATGACTGGGAGTTGTGTGTCCCCACTTTGTGTCTGCAACCACCTCCTTTCTACAGCTCCAAATCAGGGGAGCATCTCTTCGTTCCCAGCGAGACGGTCTATGCAGGTGCCGCCGGCGGCAGCGACGCCCCACCACAAAAGATTGTCTTCGAGCCGCGAGTTGCCGCACCCAACCCCAAGGACCTGCAGTTGGTAGATATTTATTGGGGAAAACGACCAATAAAGCATGACTGAAGTTTAAACTTTGCATAACTAAAAAGTAATTTGTGGGCATTTTCCTTTTTCCCAAGTAACAACGTCAAACTTTTCAGGGGAAGGGTATATACAATATTTACTAAACTGAATGCTTTCCACATGTTTTTAAATCAATGGATCCTTCATCTAGTCCTTTTGCTATCTCCTACAAATTCTTTAAAGAATACTACTACACTGCAGCAAAATAATGCAATACCTAGAGTTAAATCTATCAATTTTGGCACATACGTACTTGCATGGTCTTCTCCTCCTCTGTTAGCATTTCTCAGTCCAATTTGTGCCTGCATGAACATGGTGGCGACAAGAACACCCAACCCCAAGGACCTGCAGCACAAGAACACACAACATACATGGTGGCGAGATGGCGTGCTTCAACTGCAGTGAGTCCCCGGCCATGGCCGGGTGCCCCTTTGGTCGCGACGCAGCGCCGTCGGCGGTGGGCATCATGATGCCGTCATGGAGGCACAATCAGATCGACCTCTCGCGCAGCCGGCCGCCGCCCTCGTTGCCGCAGACGGAGGCTGCCTCCTCGCCGGATCGGGTCGGAGCGGCGTCCCAAGAGACAAGACGCACACGGTGCCCGCCGCCTCGATCTACCTCTCCCGGCGCGGCCCATCTGGACGAGATGTTGCCGTGGTGGATCTGGCCACCGCCCCGCTGACTTGCTCGAGACGATCTGGGGCCTCCCCACTCGTGGTGGGCAGCGCCGGCGGGGAAGAGAGCGGCGCGGGCGGAGGGAGAAGCAATGGGTGGAGCGGCATGAGGTGGGGCTGGTCGAGGAGCTCCGGTGCGGCGGCGGCTCAAGGAACCCTAGAGTTGTTTGCGCGATGGGAGAGACGGGAGCGGCTCGGGGGGGTTTCGGGAGGGAGAGCAGAAAACCGGTGGAAAATAAACCAGGGGGAGCGGGGTGCAAGGTGGGATGAAATAAAACCAGCGAAAAAACCGTGACGAAAAAAAACCATGATAGGTGGGACGAAAATAAACCCGGAACGCAGACTACCAACTGAGACATTAGGAGTAGAGATAAAGTCGCCACAGACGGCTTCGTAGTCAACGGGAACTTCACTAAACGCACATCGCTGGAAGGTCTGAAATAAATCCAGAAAAATGCGAGTACCAGTGTCAAGACTAGGACTTGGACTTTACTGGGTTGGAGATATCACTGTCCTCCTAATCATCCAACCACAGGGTAGTTCAAGTATGTTAAGCAACTTTGATGCCAAGCATAAAGAAGCGTTAGAAATCGTTTTCGCCCTGTCTCCTCTCTCGGGTGACAGGCAGTGACCAACTCCCATCCCTGATCTCCACCAGCGAGCACGCTGGTCCCCTCTCCTTCCACTTGCCGCTCATGCGGGGTTTGAAGTAGCGGGACCTCCCACACATGCACCACCGTGGAGGTGTGAGAGTTAATCACCTGGGCATTAAATGGTGAGGGCGCTCCCTCGGATTCCCGTGGCGGTCCGTTGGATGGTCGTCATGCGACATCATCTCCTGGCTTGCTTGTGAGGTTAGGAGGTGTGTGAGCAGGCTCCCGCCTCCCCAGCTACCCCCTTAATGACACCTGTGATGACCTATAAAAGATCGGCACACTCCCATTTCTTCCTTATCCATTCTCCTCTCCGATGCCTCCCAACCCCCTCTCGCACGCCTCCAATCCATCACTTCCTCGCCAATACAGCAGCGGAAGGAGCACACATTCAACATCTGTTTTGGGGTTAAGGGTGAGCATAAGCAGCCGGATTCCCTGCCCCCTTTTTCTGACTTATATGATGTGGCCATGGACAAGGGTCGGAAGAAGGACGTTGAAAGAAAGCGGCAGATTTGGGACCGCGCACCTGCCCCCACCGCCACCATCATGGGACGAGCGCACCAAGGCCCTTTTCCAGGCCATTGGGCCTGCAATGCTGTCGCTGCCGCTAACACATGGACGGCCTAGGACAGGCCGTCGAGGCGAGTTTCCGGTGAAGGAAATATGCCCTAGAGGCAATAATAAAGTTATTATTTATTTCCTTATTTCATGATAAATGTTTATTATTCATGCTAGAATTGTATTAACCGGAAACTTAGTACATGTGTGAATACATAGACAAAACATAAATGTCCCTAGTATGCCTCTACTTGACTAGCTCGTTTATCAAAGATGATTATGTTTCCTAACCATAGACATGTGTTGTCATTTGATGAACGGGATCACATCATTAGGAGAATGATGTGATGGACAAGACCCATTTGTTAGTTTAGCATTATGATCGTTACAGTTTCATTACTACTGCTTTCTTCATGACTTATACATGTTCCTCAGACTATGAGATTATGCAACTCCCGAATACCGGAGGAACACTTTGTGTGCTATCAAACATCACAATGTAAATGGGTGATTATAAAGATGCTCTACAGGTGTCTCCGAAGGTATTTGTTGGGTTGGCATAGATCGAGATTAGGATTTGTCACTCCGTGTTTCGGAGAGGTATCTCTGGGCCCTCTCGGTAATGCTCATCACTATAAGGCTTGCAAGCAATGTGACTAATGAGTTAGTTGCGGGATGAAGTATTACGGAACGAGTAAAGAGACTTGCCGGTAACGAGATTGAACTAGGTATGATGATACCGACGATCGAATCTCGGGCAAGTAACATACCGATGACAAAGGGAACAACGTATGTTGTTATGCGGTTTGACCGATAAAGATCTTCATAGAATATGTAGGAGCCAATATGAGCATCCAGGTTCCGCTATTGGTTATTGACCGGAGATGTGTCTCGGTCATGTTTACATAGTTCTCGAACCCGTAGGGTCCGCACGCTTAACGTTTGATGAGGATTTGTATTATGAGTTATGTGATTTGATGAACCGAAGTTTGTTCGGAGTCCCGGATAAGATCACGGACATGACGAGGAGTCTTGAAATGGTCGAGACATAAAGATTTATATATTGGAAGGCTATATTTGGACATCGGAATGGTTCCGGAGAAGTTCGGGTATTTTCCAGAGTACCGGGAGGTTACCGGAACCCCTCGGGGAGTTGATGGGCCTTAGTGGGAAGGAGAGGCGGCAGCCAGGAGGTGGCGCATGCCCCACAAACCCAGTCCGAATTGGACAAGGGGTTGGGGGCGCGGCCCCCCTCTCCCTTCCTCCCCTCTTCTCCTTTAGGTGGAAACCTACTAGCACTTGGAGTCCTAGTAGGATTCCCCTTCTCCCGGCGCGCCCTAGCCTGGCCGGCCGGCCTCCCCCTCCCTCCTTTATATACGGGGGCAGGGGCACCCTAGAACACACAAGTTGATCTTTTAGCCGTGTGAAGTGCCCCCCTCCACAGTTACACACCTCGATCATATCGATGTAGTGCTTAGGCGAGGCCCTGCGCCGGTAACATCATCATCACCGTCGCTACGCCGTCGTGCTGACGGAACTCACCCTTGTCCTCAACTAGATGAAGAACACGAGGGACGTCATCGAGCTGAACGCGGAGGTGCCGTACGTTCGGTACTTGGATCGGTTGGATCGCGATAAAGTTCGACTAGAATCAACCGCGTTACTAAAACGCTTCCGCCTTCGGTCTATGAGGGTACGTGGACACACTCTCCCCTCTCGTTGCTATGCATCTCCTAGATAGATCTTGCGTGATCGTAGGAAATTTTTTGAAATTACTGCGTTCCCCAACAGTGGCATCTGAGCCAGGTCTATGCGTAGATGTTATATGCACGAGTAGAACACAAAGAGTTGTGGGCGATAATAGTCATACTGATTACTAGCAACGTCTTATTTTGATTCGGCGGCATTGTTGGATGAAGCGGCCCGGACCGACATTACATGACCGCGTTCATGAGACTGGTTCTACCGACGTGCTTCGCACACAGGTGGCTAGCGGGTGTCTGTTTCTCCAACTTTAGTTGAATCGAATTTGACTACGTCCGGTCCTTGTTGAAGGTCAGCACACTTGACGAAAAATCGTTGTGGTTTTGATGCCTAGGTAAGAACGGTTCTTGCTAGAAGCCCGTAGCAACCACGTAAAACTTGCAACAACAAAGTAGAGGACGTCTAACTTGTTTTTGCAGGGTTTGCTGTGATGTGATATGGTCAAGACATGATGTGATATAAATTGTTGTATGAGATGATCATGTTTTGTAACAGAGTTATTGGCAACTGGCAGGAGCCATATGGTTGTCGCTTTATTGTATGCAATGCAATCGCCATGTAATTGTTTTACTTTGTCACTAAGCGGTAGCGATAGTCGTAGAAGCAATAGTTGGCGAGACGATGGAGATCAAGGTGTCGCGCCGGTGACGATGGAGATCATGACGATGCTTCGGTGATGGAGATCATGAGCACAAGATGATGATGGCCATATCATGTCACATATTTTTATTGCATGTGATGTTTATCTTTTATGCATCTTATTTTGCTTAGTAAGGTGGTAGCATTATAAGACGATCCCTTACTAAATTTCAAGGTATAAGTGTTCTCCCTGAGTATGCACCGTTGCTACAGTTCGTCGTGCCGAGACACCACGTGATGATCGGGTGTGATAAGCTCTACGTTCACATACAAAAGGTGCAAGCCAGTTTTGCACACACAGAATACTCGGGTTAAACTTGACGAGCCTAGCATATGCAGATATGGCCTCGGAACACGGAGTGGTAGATATGATCAACATAGTGATGCTCACCATTGAAAACTACTCCATCTCACGTGATGATTGGACATGGTTTAGTTAATTTGGATCACGTGATCATTTAGATGACTAGAGGGATGTCTATCTAAGTGGGAGTTCTCAAGTAATATGATTAATTGAACTTTAATTTATCATGAACTTAGTCCTGATAGTTATTTTGCATGTCTATGTTATTGTAGATCAATGGCCCGTGCTACCGTTCCTTTGAATTTTAATGCGTTCCTAGAGAAAGCTAAGTTGAAAGATGATGGCAGCAACTACACGGACTGGGTCCGTAACTTGAGGATTATCCTTATTGCTGCACAGAAGAATTACGTCCTGGAAGCACCGTTAGGTGTACCACCCGCGCCAACAACTGCAGACATTGTGAATGCCTGGCAGACGCGTGTTGATGACTACTCGATAGTTCAGTGTGCCATGCTTTACGGCTTAGAATCGGGACTTCAAAGACGTTTTGAACATCATGGAGCATATGAGATATTCCAAGATTTGAAGTTAATATTTCAAGCAAATGCCCGAGTTGAGAGATATGAAGTCTCCAACAAGTTCTATAGCTGCAAAATGGAGGAGAATAGTTCTGTCAGTGAACACATACTCAGATTGTCTGGGTACCATAACCACTTGACTCAGCTGGGAGTTAATCTTCCTGATGATAGTGTCATTGACAGAGTTATTCAATCACTGCCACCAAGCTATAAAGGCTTCGTGATGAACTATAATATGCAAGGGATGAACAAGACAATTCCCGAGCTCTTCGCAATGCTAAAGGCTGCGGAGGTAGAAATCAAAAAGGAGCATCAAGTGTTGATGGTCAACAAGACCACTAGTTTCAAGAAAAAGGGCAAAGGGAAGAAGGGAAACTTCAAGAAGAACGGCAAGAAAGTTGCTGCTCAGGAGAAGAAACCCAAGTTTGGACCTAAGCCTAAAACTGAGTGCTTCTACTACAAAGGGACAGGTCACTGGAAGCGGAACTGCCCCAAGTATTTGGCGGATAAGAAGGATGGCAAAGAAAGGTATATTTGATATACATGTTATTGATGTGTACCTTACTAATGCTCGTAGTAGCGCTTGGGTATTTGATACTGGTTCTGTTGCTCATATTTGCAACTCGAAACAGGGGCTACAGATTAAACGAAGATTAGATAAGGACGAGGCTACGATGCGCGTGGGAAATGGTTCCAAGGTCGATGTGATCGCCGTCGGCACGCTACTTCTACATCTACCTTCGGGATTAGTTTTAGACCTAAATAATTGTTATTTGGTGCCAGCGTTGACCATGAACATTATATCTGGATCTTGTTTGATGCGAGACGGTTATTCATTTAAATCAGAGAATAATGGTTGTTCTATTTGTATGAGTAATATCTTTTATGGTCATGCACCCTTGCTGAGTGGTCTATTCTTTTTTGAATCTCGATTGTGATGATACACATGTTCATAATATTGAAGCCAAAAGATGCAAAGTTGATAATGATAGTGCAACTTATTTGTGGCACTGTCGTTTAGGTCATATCAGTATAAAGCGCATGAAGAAACTCCATACTGATGGGCTTTTGGAACTTGATTATGAATCACTTGGTTCTTGCGAACCGTGCCTCATGGGCAGGATGACTAAAACTCCGTTCACCGAAACAATGGAACGAGCTACTGACTTATTGGAAATAATACATACCGATGTATGTGGTCCAATGAGTGTTGAGGCTCGTGGCGGGTATCGTTATTTTCTTTCCTTCACAGATGATTTGAGCATATATGGTTATATCTACTTAATGAAACATAAGTCTGAAACATTTGAAAAGTTCAAAGAATTTCAGAGTGAAGTGGAAAATCATCGTAACAAGAAAATAAAGTTTCTATGATCTGATCATGAAGGTGAATATTTTAGTTACGAGTTTGGTCTTCATTTGAAACAATGTGGAATAGTTTCACAACTTACGCCACCTGGAACACCACAGCGAAATGGTGTGTCCGAACGTCGTAACCGTACTTTATTGGATATGGTGCGATCTATGATGTCTCTTACTGATTTACCGCTATAATTTTGGGGTTATGCTTTAGAGACGGCTGCATTCACTTTAAATAGGGCACCATCAAAATCCATTGAGACGACGCCTTATGAACTGTGGTTTGGCAAGAAACCAAAGTTGTCGTTTCTTAAAGTCTGGGTCTGCGATGCTTATGTGAAAAGCTTCAACCTGATAAGCTCGAACCCAGATCGGAGAAGTGCGTCTTCATAGGATACCCAAAGGAAACTGTTGGGTACACCTTCTATCACATATCCGAAGGCAAAATATTCATTGCTAAGAATAGATCCTTTCTAGAGAAGGAGTTTCTCTCGAAAGAAGTGAGTGGGAGGAAAGTAGAACTTGATGAGATAATAGTACCTTCTCCTGAATTGGAAAGTAGTTTATCATAGAAATCAGTTCCAGTGATCCCACACCAATTAGTGAGGAAGCTAATGATGATGATCATGAAACTTCAGATCAAGTTACTACAAAACCTCGTAGGTCTTCCAGAGTACGGTCCGCACCAGATTGGTACGGTAATCATGTTCTGGAAGTCATGTTACTAGACCATGGTGAACCTATGAACTATGAGGAAGCGATGATGAGCCCGGATTCCGCGAAATGGCTTGAGGCCATGAAATCTGAGATGGGATCCATGTATGAGAACAAAGTGTGGACTTTGGTGGATTTGCCCGATGATCGGCAAGCCATAGAAAATAAATGGATCTTCAAGAAGAAGACTGACGCTGACGGTAATGTTACTGTCTACAAAGCTCGACTTGTTGCAAAAGGTTTTCGACAAGTTCAAGGAGTTGACTATGATGAGACTTTCTCACCTGTAGCGATGCTTAAGTCTGTCTGAATCATGTTAGCAATTGCCGCATTTTATGATTATGAAATTTGGCAAATGGACGTCAAAACTGCATTCCTAAATGGATTTCTGGAAGAAGAGTTGTATATGATGCAATCAGAAGGTTTTGTCGATCCAAAGGGTGCTAACAAAGTGTGCAAGCTCCAACGATCCATTTATGGACTGGTGCAAGCCTCTCAGAGTTGGAATAAACGTTTTGATAGTGTGATCAAAGCATATGGTTTTATACAGACTTTTGGAGAAGCCTGTATTTACAAGAAAGTGAGTGGGAGCTCTGTAGCATTTCTAATATTATATGTGGATGACATATTATTGATTGGAAATGATATAGAATTTCTGGATAGCATAAAAGGATACTTGAATAAAAAAATCTATGAAAGACCTCAGTGAAGCTGCTTACATATTGGGCATCAAGATATATAGAGATAGATCAAGACGCTTAATTGGACTTTCACAAAGCACATACCTCGATAAAGTTTTGAAGAAGTTCAAAATGGATCAGTCAAAGAAAGGGTTCTTGCCTGTGTTACAAGGTGTGAAATTGAGTCAGACTCAATGCCCGACCACTGCAGAAGATAGAGAGAAAATGAAAGTCATTCCCTATGCTTCAGCCATAGGTTCTATCATGTATGCAATGCTATGTACCAGACCTGATGTGTGCCTTGCTATAAGTATAGCAGGGAGGTACCAAAGTAATCCCAGAGTGGAGCACTGTACAGCGGTCAAGAATATCCTGAAATACCTGAAAAGGACTAAGGATATGTTTCTCGTTTATGGAGGTGACAAAGAGCTCATCGTAAACGGTTACGTCGATGCAAGCTTTGACACTGATCCGGATGACTCTAAGTCACAATCCGGATACGTATTTTTATTGAATGGTGGAGCTGTCAGTTGGTGCAGTTCCAAGCAAAGCGTCGTGGCGGGATCTACGTGTGAAGCGGAGTACATAGCTGCTTCGGAAGCAGCAAATGAAGGAGTCTGGATGAAGGAGTTCATATCCGATCTAGGTGTCATACCTAGTGCATCGGGTCCAATGAAAAACTTTTGTGACAATACTGGTGCAATTGCCTTTGCAAAGGAATCCAGATTTCACAAGAGAACCAAGCACATCAAGAGACGCTTCAATTCCATCCGTCATCAAGTGTCGGAAGGGGACATAGAGATTTGCAAGATACATACGGATCTGAATGTTGCAGACCCGTTGACTAAGCCTCTTCCAGGAGCAAAACATGATCATCACAAAAACTCCATGGGTGTTAGAATCATTACTTCGTAATCTAGATTATTGACTCTAGTGCAAGTGGGAGACTGAAGGAAATATGCCCTAGAGGCAATAATAAAGTTATTATTTATTTCCTTATTTCATGATAAATGTTTATTATTCATGCTAGAATTGTATTAACCAGAAACTTAGTACATGTGTGAATACATAGACAAAACATAAGTGTCCCTAGTATGCCTATACTTGACTAGCTCGTTTATCAAAGATGGTTATGTTTCCTAACCATAGACATGTGTTGTCATTTGATGAACGGGATCACATCATTAGGAGAATGATGTGATGGACAAGACCCATTCGTTAGCTTAGCATTATGATCGTTACAGTTTCATTGCTACTGCTTTCTTCATGACTTATACATGTTCCTCAGACTATGAGATTATGCAACTCCCGAATACCGGAGGAACACTTTGTGTGCTATCAAACGTCACAACGTAAATGGGTGATTATAAAGATGCTCTATAGGTGTCTCCGAAGGTATTTGTTGGGTTGGCATAGATCAAGGTTAGGATTTGTCACTCTGTGTTTCGGAGAGGTATCTCTGGGCCCTCTCGGTAATGCTCATCACTATAAGCCTTACAAGCAATGTGACTAATGAGTTAGTTGCGGGATGAAGTATTACGGGACGAGTAAAGAGACTTGCTGGTAACGAGATTGAACTAGGTATGATGATACCGACGATCGAATCTCGGGCAAGTAACATACCGATGACAAAGGGAACAACGTATGTTGTTATGCGGTTTGACCGATAAAGATCTTCTTAGAATATGTAGGAGCCAATATGAGCATCCAGGTTCCGCTATTGGTTATTGACCGGAGATGTGTCTCGGTCATGTCCACATAGTTCTCGAACCCGTAGGGTCCGCACGCTTAATGTTCGATGACGATTTGTATTATGAGTTATGTGATTTGATGAACCGAAGTTTGTTTGGAGTCCCGGATGAGATCACGGACATGACGAGGAGTCTTGAAATGATCGAGACATAAATATTTATATATTGGAAGGCTATATTTGGACATCGGAATGGTTCCGGAGAAGTTCGGGTATTTTTCCGGAGTACTGGGAGGTTACCGGAACCCCTCGGGGAGTTGATGGGCCTTAGTGGGAAGGAGAGGCGGCAGCCAGGAGGTGGCGCGCGCCCCCAAGCCCAGTCCGAATTGGACAAGGGGTTGGGGGCGCGGCCCCCCTCTCCCTTCCTTCCCTCTTCTCCTTTAGGTGGAAACCTACTAGGACTTGTAGTCCTAGTAGGATTCCCCTTCTCCCAGCACGCCCTAGCCTGGCCGGCCGGCCTCCCCCTCCCTCCTTTATATACAGGGGCAGGGGGGCACCCTAGAACACACAAGTTGATTTTTTAGCCGTGTGAAGTGCCCCCCTCCACAGTTACACACCTCGATCATATCACCGTAGTGCTTAGGCGAAGCCCTGCGCCGGTAACATCATCATCACCGTCGCTACGCCGTCGTGCTGACAGAACTTACCCTCGTCCTCAACTGGATCAAGAGCACGAGGGACGTCATCGAGCTGATCGTGTGCTGAACGCGGAGGTGCCGCACGTTCGGTACTTGGATCGGTTGGATCGCGAAGAAGTTCGACTACAATCAACCGCGTTACTAAAACGCTTCCACTTTCGGTCTACGAGGGTACGTGGACACACTCTCCCCTCTCGTTGCTATGCATCTCCTAGATAGATCTTGCGTGATCGTAGGCATTTTTTTTAAATTACTGCGTTCCTCAACATCCGGGCCATCCAGGTTCGCATTGCCGCATTCGCCGCCCCCGCCAGGGAATCGAGCCGCCATCGATGCAGCCATGACCACAAGTAGTTAATTCTAGGCTAGTTATTAGTTTAATTAAGTAGTTGTTACATGAATGTAATTCGCAACACGACTAATTTTCCGCCATTTTTAGAGGAATGAAATTGATGCTTATGGATGTGTTCTATGAATCAAAGGTGTTCTTCTGAATCGAGGATTATTAGGGAAGAATCTATGACCCAATGACAGATGGGTCCTACCTGGAAGAAATATATGCAGGCTGCTTTTTGGCAGTTATGGCTTTGTCAAAGTCCGTTTCAGCCTTCGTATGTTTTGGCGATTGTCTGTATATCACCGGTGGCGATCCAAAATATGGCGACTCTACTAGAGTTGTTATTTTAGACCGGGGAAAGCGGGAAGCCATGAACTTAATTTTCAGATATTGTGAATTTCAATGCTACATTTGAATTCTTAGAAGAAAAAAATGAAGAATTCAAGGATTTTTAATATATGTGTTCATTGGATCTTAGAATTAGGGTTCTATTTTTTGAAATTCAACGGGTCATTTCGTTCCTCGTCGACGGTAGGATTACAATCATGAAGTTTAGGCACATATACAAATGAAATCTGGAGCAAAGTTTAGCCACAAGCTCCCATGCCCAACACTAGTAGCATTTTCAGCACATAAATGAGCTGCAGCATTCAAAGGCCTGTGCACAAAAAAAAGAGACAAACTATTGAAACCCGTACTCGACTCCTTAATTTCACCCATGATGTCCGAAATTTCAGGATCAGTGAAAATATATGTCCCGCCACAGTTTGGTCATCACCTGGGAGTCACCCTCACCATAATATTTTGAAGTCCAACTTCACTTGCCCTTCAGATTCCATCCTTGCAGCCGACGTCTCCATGATTAAGGCAGATGATGCTTCAGGATACCACTTTGACAAAGCCTAAAAAATAAATCCATAGTACCCCTTTGATCTAAACGCTTTTATATTTTTTACAGAGGAAGTAATTGTTACATGCACCTTCATGAGCACAGGCCAGGAGAGCTCCATCCGCATTTTTTTCTTTCTAGAATACATCTGCATTAATTTTTTGGACATCAGGATCAGGAGGTTCCCATCGGGCATGCAGTTTTGGTTTGACATTTTGCATAACTTTGAGGTTCAAATTCCATGTACCATGGTCAGACACATTTGGGAAAATCTGATGATGAAATGTTCCCCTTTTGATTTTATCTGCCCCGAACTTCCTCGGCACTTCCATCTAGAGAGGGCTTGTAGTACTGTTAATCTATATAGGTGGTTTGATTCACTTCGTCGGCACTAACAGACAACTGCTGAAAAAATAAGCACAATACAACAGCCAAATTCAACCGTGCGTGGAACTGTTTTAAATTTATCAAGGTCACTAAGCATGAATCTAGACGTCGTCGTTTAAGAAAACACTCGCCACAAGAATCTTAGCGTCCAGGTCGGGAGGCTCAGCCTGTTGCTGTTGGTTCACCAGTGTCGTTACGACAAGCGAAGGCAACAAGCTGCACTCTTGGTCCGTCAGAGAACCTTCTTGCCTACTTTAAACCACACAAGCAGCTAACACCTCACACGATTGAATCCACGGGCACAAATTAAATATTACGGGACGCATACCCAAAAATCAACGGAGTGTAAATTATTAGGCACTGTCTTATTCGCACGACGAGGGGCCCAAGTTTGCCTGGCCGTCGCTTTCTAGCCGTACGTCGACGACATGGACAAGAACACAAGCGAGAGAGCGACGAGAAAAAAACTGCACACACTTGCTCAACAACGAAAATGATGCATATATTATGTGCTCTGGAATCTTGGTGCCTATGCATATATTTTGTTATTTAGTCCCATTTTTTACATGTCATGTATACTGACCAAAATCCTGTGCAAGAATGAAGTTTAAATCCTCTACTCGTAGGACTATATTACAAAAGATTCGCGTGTTGAAGGCTGTGATCCGTCTGTAATTTCCAGTGTAATTGGACAACCATTAGATGAACTAATGTTGATTTTTTTGAATGTGCATAGGCACTGATTTGGCAAAGTCATATTAACATGCTTGTCAGAAAGGCGACATGTACTATTCCATAGTCACCAAGCTAATCTGCTTCTTTGTTTTCTACTACTTCTGAATGCTTCTTCTTGCCTCAGGAGGAACATACCAACTTGGTTACTTTCCACCGCTGAAAATCTCAGCAGGCTGAACAAAACGCAGAGTCGTAACCACGGTAAACACCTGCAGATGAATTATGAATGGGTATACATCACATCGCTACACATGGATGGCACGCCAGTTCTACTATATTAGAGATAAACATCCCGATGTTAACTCTCACAGGGTCAGGAAAACAACCCAAACCAACATGCGGAGAGTGCTTTCCCCTGTTGAACTGCTCCAATTATGCGCGTTCTACCCTCCAGAACACGTTAAGCACTTATCCGCACCACACCGAAATGTGGACGGGAATATCGATCGGCGAGTGCATGGTGTCATCAGGCAAGAACATTTCGCCCTCTCTGTGGCTGATGACGACCAGCCATTCACAATTCATGGATAAGACTATGATACAGTACTATAGAAGTGGGGGTATGGGCCTTGTGTCCCTGTCTCTCGAGAATCGCTGCTGTTGACAAGCATGAAAAGCCAGGCCATATTCTAAAGAGAAAGAGAGAGCTGGTGGCTGGCGCTGCGTGGTGAGTCGTTGGTGGCTTGGTGGCCGACGGAATCTTGTGTCCGAAGATGATAGGTCGCCCGGGGAATCTCTTTGATATCTCCTATAGGGGGCTCTGTTGTTTACTGGCAATGGAAACTTCTAGGCCTCGGATTTTGATTTTCTGACTTTGATCGGCGACCCGGGGTTGATGCCAGCCCTGATTTGACATGATGTTGTCGTGTCTATTTGGCAGAATAACCATGGAGGGAGGGAAATACAGAAATTCGACAATCACTAGCCGTTCGTTCCTATTTTGTAATTTTTGTTGATGAATAAGTCAATCTTGCTTTGAGAAAAAGAGTGAAGATAGCAGGCGATCCGCATAAGTGCCTTTTTTTCCTTGACGGCAAGATGGACACCATGGCTGTAGCACTAGCAGCTCGCCATCGTGGGGCGAAAGCCTATTTCAAGAGAGATAAGTGCCTTACACTAGAACAATAGGTGTAATATAAGAGTACATTACAACAGCAAGGGAGAAAAAAAAGAAAAAAAAAGCTATATAGTCTAGCTACAAATAAAAAGAAGATATCATCTTATTCTAGTTGTGGGTAGTGGCGGAGACAAGCCCCAGGCTGCCCTGGCGGTGGCCTGGGGCGTGAGGTTGTGTTCCTTTGTGTGTTGTAGCTAGTTTTCTACTGTTTATTACTGTAGCTAGAGTTGCCGTGGGGCTTGCTTGAGGCCTTTCTAGTTCCTGACTCTGCCACTGGTCGTGGCCAACGTGTTGTCATGGCAATTCAGAACTTATAAGCTATCCAGGGCGTGGAAGCAAGCATCGTTGCTTCTTCCTAATTATGTGACTGAGCTGGATCAAATCTTCTTCAAGGGAGTGCTTCCATGCTTGAAAGGTTGGAGCTGCATTTTTTTTGTCATTTCTTTGTAACCAAATGTTCTAGCATCCAAGCACTACTAGGAAAAACTTATACACAGAGACTTATCAGTAGCGCTTGTTAAAACAAAGCGCTACTGCTACAGTGGCGCGGGATGAAGAAGCACGCTGCTGCTACATAAATAGCAGTAGCGCGTCCCTCATAAAAAGCGCTACTACTATAACTGTTACACCGTTGCCGTCAGGCTTGGTATAGTAGTAGCGCCCTTCTAAAAACAGCACTACTGCTAACAAAATAGTAGCAGTGCGTTTTAAGGCCACAGTGTTGCAACTAAGAAAAGGAAAAGAAAGGAAAGAAAAAAAGAAGGAAAATTAAAGAAAAAAAAGCAATAGCAGCAGCGCGTTTTCACGAAAGCGCTATAGCTACTTTACCTATAGCGCGTTTTCACGAACAAGCGATATAGCTAACTTATCTATAGCAGCAGTGCGTTCCTTCAAAAATAGCTATAGCGCTTGTTGGGAAAAAGTGCTACTACTAAGTTTGACTTGCCCTGCACGGGCGTCCCTCCTTTTCCCAATTCCCCATTCTTCTCGTGTCTTCCCAACCTCTCCCTCGCCGCCCCTGCCTCCGTCGCCGTCACCGGAGCCACCACCGGAGCCGCGCATCCTCTACGCCCCCGGAGCCACCCTCGTTCGCTCCTCGCCGCCCCTGCCTCCCTCGCCATCACGGGAGCCGCCGTAGACGCCACCAAAGCCACCATCAACGCCCTCCGCGCCACCGTCTCCCCTGAGCACCTCCCCGCAACCGTTGCCCCGAGCCACCCTCGACGCCCTCCTCTTTGTAAGCCCCCACCCCTCCTCTCTAGGTTAATTTACTTAGGTGAATTTAGTTAACCCTAGGAATTAGCTCGGTTAAGTAGGTTAACTAGGTAGGTTAAGTAACTAAGCGAACTAGCTAGGTTAATTTGGTTCATTAGGTTAACTAGCTAGGTAAACTAGGTTGGCTAGGTTAGAGCAAAAATTTAGTTAAGGCAGTAGGGTTTAACTAGGGCAGTAGGGTTTAGAGCAAAAATTTAGTTAGGGGGGTAGGGTTTAATTTTGGTTTTTGTTTTCATAGATTTTTTTAAAGAACAAAATGAAGAAAATGTTGCAGCAGTGCTGCTAGTAATATATATAGTGGTACTAGTAGATGTTAATTAGGTTAGGCCAGTATTGGTACTAGTACATGTTAATTAGATGTTTTTTAGTTAGGACAGTAGGGTTTTACTGGGTTAATTAGGTTAGTAGTGCTGCTAGTAGTAGTGGTACAGTAGGTTAATTAGGTGAAGTTAAATGAATGACCTAAATGAATGAAATTAGTAGTTAACTGATTTTTTTTCATTTCATCATTATAGAGCACCAAAGTTAACTGAATTTTGTTCTATTAGTAGCTAAATGAATTTTCTTCTAACTTAGTTTTTAAATTAGATGTTAATTAGGGCAGTAGGGTTTAGTTTAGATGTTAATTAGGGCAGTAGGGCAGTAGGGTTTTTTCATTTCAATATTGAAGTGGTTCGATTGTGCCTAAGTGGCCTTTTATTGTTTGCAGGGAATGAAGCCGAGTGGCCTATGTTTTGCCGGAATATTGATTCATTTCCGTTCCGGCAAATTTCAGGCGCTCGATTTGTCCACTTTGTAGCAAAGGTCATGCCGAAATTTTCCATGAAATTCGGCATGACTTGTGCTACAAACTAGGACATATCGAGTGCCCGGGATTTGCCGCAACGGGAATGGATCAACATTCCTGCAAAACATAGGCCTTTTATGTCATTATTCATTTTATTAGGTCTAGATTAATTGACTAGATTTAATCGTAGGAAACATGGCTAGCAACGATGAAGGACATGGTTCTGGTGATTGCGACGTCTACGAGGCGGCAGACGCCTATTTGAACCTTCTCGAGGAGCAACGGTTGTTGCAAGGCCCACCTGTCACATCCAAGACTGAGACCGACATCGAGACCGACACCGAGACTGGCAAAGCCGGTATAGAACAGAAACCGAAGAGGATACGGCGCCCAAACTAGCTCAACACTACTAGACTGGTGGTCACGGAGGTGGACTCCGACAATTTTGAGCAAAAGAGCGTGCGGAAGCGCGCGCGTGCTACGACAATCAAATAGGCTGCATCCTACGAGCAACTGCCACCATCAACGATGAGAAATTAAAGAAGATACAAAATATGGAGCACTCCCTCCTAAGGAAGCTGCACCAGGTATTCTTGTTCCGGGGCCCGGATGAAATCAAATATACTCATCCAGATAAAGACCCGGCAATGAAGAAGATAAACAGACGTGCCATGGGCAAATTTAGCGGCGCGTTGTCCGCCTGGAAAGTAAGGGTGAAACATCAGATCATCGTCAAAAAGGAACCCTACTCCGAGATTGTAAAAGATAATCCGACAATTACGGTAGAGCAGTTTGAAATATTCAAGAAGGCTTGTGTTGCCAAAGCTGCAAAGAAAAGTCGGAGTACATGAAGGAGCTTCAAGAGAGGAACATGGGGTGCCACCACCTCAGAAGCCGTGGTTACGCAGGGAAGAGGCCCATATGGGCCAAGGAGGACGCGGAACGCGAAAGTCTGAGGATCCCAGGCCCCTTGGCGGAGTTCACCATCCGGCAGGAGCGTGACGTCATCAGGGACCCAGTCAACAAGGTTTTGGATACTACGCGGTCACGAAGTAGTTCATGAGACTGCTGGTAATTATTATTTTACCCCCTAATTTTAGCTTCTGATCAATTTGACTGCACGTTTAGTCACATTTGAAAACAATCCACGTTCCTTTTGGAGAAAGAGCAGCACAGGATTGCGGCTGAAAGCGACTCACTGTCTGAGGCGTTAGCGAGGCCCAAGTGGGACACCCCATTCAACCGGGCCTTGAACATATTGAAAGGACTCCCGATGGACACTCGCCCATCCTATGGACGCGTGCACGGCGTCGGAGACGGTGCCACATGGAAGAAGTACTACCATGAGAGCGCCGAGGAGAGAAAGGAAAGACGGAGGTTAAATGAAGAAAACGTCGACAAGAAGATTGAGATTGCGGTTGATAAGAAATCAGCTCAGACGGTCAAAGCAGCGGTAGCTGCCGCAAGAGAGGAAATGGAAGCTTCGTATAGTGTCTTGGTTTCGGCTATCGTCAGTTGGACCAAGCAAAATCCAGATAAAGAGGCAACAGACTTTCCCCTTTCCAACTTCTTCGGGAGCAACTCGTTTAGCGCACCTGCTCCCGCACCCGCTAGCAGCCCGTTCTCCATCTCTGGCGTGCTCGGCGGGGCTACGTCTTTGGCTGAGCTCGACACCCTCACGGTACCTGTCACACCGGCCCTCTTCAATATATGTATAATCTCCCGTTTCCATTGCCTTCCGATGTCTCACGTCGCAGACATGTCTTTGTAGGCCGATGTAACCCCGTGCACCATACTGTTGTAGCTACCCGACCCGAATGGATCGAAGTCTCTGTGCTTAAGTGTCATCCCTGGATCGGTATGCTAACACACACAGTACTCGAGGATTTATAACAGAGGTAAATCACATGTATAAAGTAACATAAATACTATTACCTCAATCCAAATAGCGGAAGTAACAACAAGGTTGTGGATTCCCATCAACACCAACGGCAAAGTTGAGCGTAGAAATCGTAACCCTAACGTATCACTTACTCGTCGTAAGAATCCTGCAACATGAGACGTTGTAGCCATGTAGGTCAGTACATTGAATGTACTGGCAAATTCACACCATAGAGCAATGATGAATAATAGCTATCACTACATGCATATTTGGCTGGTGGAAAGCTCTAAGTTTATTTTTGCATAAAGCCAATTTTTCCCTACTACAAAGGAATATATTTTATTTAACTACAAAGTTGATTGAAATCATTGAGAAGGTTCCTCCAACTCAATCCCAAAATAATAATTATCAACCCAACAAATTAATTAAATAACGTGATGAGATCAACATGATAATTCAAGAACCAGATACTCAAGACGTCCATAACCGGGGACACGGCTAATCATGATTAGTTTGTACACTCTGCAGAGGTTTGCGCACTTTTCCCCACAAGACTCGATCTCCTCCGTTGTATTTCTCGCACTACAGGATGTTTGAGAAATGGATGACCGAGACATAGTCTTTCCGAAGAGGTCCCCTTAACCGATAGATAGGCCGGTACACCTACAATCCCCCTACATCTGCTAGCCCATCATGGAAAGGATTCCCACAACTTACTCAACTATGCTAGAGCCCATAATGGCTTGTGGCTGCACACGGAAGTTTCTAGCATGAATAATCTTATGATCCCTTTGAGCCTAGGTGGCATTCCATAGGGTGATCACACGGGTACTCCGGGATTCCCTTGGGCAAGCACTGGGTTCTCCAGGTGCCCGGGCAAACCGCTGGGTGCTCCAGCGTGCCCCAACCAATCCACCCAGATGTGTATTAAAGTAGCCACCTTAAGTTTCCCTTAGTTATTATAATAACTCTCACATCTTTCATGAATTCTCTCAAAACCAAACCATGTCTACGAGCATAACATTTCCGTATAAGCATAACGTAGTAACACCCTAGGTTTGAATGCAAGACAATAGGTTCCTACCTCAGCAACTACTTCCCAATACCCTCATGTTATCAAATCCTAACCATGCAATGTTTGAGGGGTTGAAACTAATCCATAAAAACTGGGTAATAAAGGGATATGATCAAAGTGTGAACTTGCCTTGTACTGTTGATGAAGATGATTCACACTCATAACTCCTGATAGTTCTACTCGTCACACTCCGATCAATCTATCGTAAGCAAGCAATAGTACCCACACATAAGCAATCATGCAAAAGAATCGAAGAAAAGATCTCGGAAAACTTCGAAAACAACCAATTAACTCTTGAAATAGAAAACAACTTCTAACAGTACCAAAATTAAGTGAATTTGGCCTTATCAGAAAGTTTAGGTCAAGAGCTTCGATTTGCAAAAAGAATCAACTCAAACGGAGTTATAAAACTCGAGTTATGAACAAAAGAAGTTTGAATTCAAAACTGTTTGAAATCAAATTTTAAAACTTCCGAAAATATGTTTAAGTTGCTTTACTGGATAGAGGGGATTATAACGAAGAAGTGGGCATTGGTTTCGTTGGATTTGGACAAGCGAGTAAAAAGTAATGAAGGTTTGAAGATCAGGGACTAATCTGTAAATAAAATATTCACGGATGGGTCCCTGGCCAAAAACTAAAATAAAAACGAAAAGTCTAACGAGCGACCGCTCGCTACGGAACCCTAACGAATGAACAGTTCGCTAAACAGAACTAACGAACGAACGTTCGTTAGATTAGGAAAACAGCGAACGCGTAAACGTCGTCGGATCTCGATCCGACGGAAGGGATCGGGGCTAGGGTTTACCGATACTCCGGCGAGTCGGCAGACGGGGGCGGCTCTGGCATGCGGCGTGCGGCGCGGGGCAAGGCGGCGGCTAGGCGGCGCGGCACTAGGCGAGGCAGCAGCAGCGGCAAACGGCGGATCCAGGCACGGCGGCGGTCGGCGTCGGCGGCGGCGATGCGATGCGAAGGGGAGAGAGAGGCCGGGCGCGATATTTAAGGGGGCCAGGGAAGGTGCGGCGGCCTTGGAGGAGGGGGCAAGGCGGCGGGCTGGCACGTGTCCCGGTCGGACACGGCGGCGGCGGCGGCGGGAGACCGCTTCGCGGTCGGGGGCGACGTGGGCGAGAAGCTGGGCCGCGGCCTGCTGGGGCTGGGCCGCGGCCTGCTGGGGCTGGGCCGGCCCAGTCGGCGGAAGATTTTTTTTAAACAATTGTTTTTCAGACAACTAAATAAGAAAACAACAAATAAAAAATTATATAGGCATATAATATATCAAAATTTTCAGAAAAAAGATTTTCTACAACTTGAACATTTTACTAACGTCAAATAAAATACACAAAATTTTAAATAAATCAAAGAGTGCTACTGGTGCAATAAAACCTAGTAAAAATCATTTTAAAAATACTAAAATGACTTCAAAATTATTTCTCTCCAAGTATGTGATGTAGGGAATCATTTTACCCTATTTTCCATATATTTTATTTTTGGAGAAAAATAATTTGAATAAAAACCAACTAACTCCAAATTGAAAATAAATTTCAAAGGGACTCTAAATTTTATTCTTTGAAACTTCCAACTCATATTTCACATGTTTTGAAGAAGTCATTTTATCTTCTCTCATGAAAATCATTGAGTTGCTTAAAGTTTCTGAATTGGAAATATTTTCCAAATGAAAATTCAAAACAACAGATTTGAATTCATGGAGATCATAAATGCAAAATGAAAGTTTGGGAAAGTCCTTTTATTCCCTCTCATTTAACTTTCAAAAAAAGTTTCAAAAGTCACTCAATTTCACACAATCAACCAGACCACAATCAAACAAACAATCAAAACTATTTATTTATTATAACATTCCAAAATTTAGAATTTTGGGATGTTACAAACCTACCACCCTTAAAATGAATCTCGTCCTCGAGATTCGGAGAGGCTAGAAAGAAATAGGTTAGGTTTGGGGGTCTTCTCAAAATCCATCGATCGTCTCCGGGGTCTCGGGTTCTACCACCCTTAGAAGCATTGATACGGTTCCATCAAAACTCATATACTCCATCCTTATTGTTGACAGTGTCGGTCTTCTCAAATTCTCGGGAAAATTCCTTCTCTGGGCTCTTCCGGTAGTGGCATAACCTTTTCCTCGATCCTTGTGTCCTTTCTTCTTGGCAAGGTTATTCCATGGCTTGTTCTTCTTAGCTGACAGGTCTGGCACTAATACTAAACAACTATCGATATCTCATGGTGGTCAACAATTTATGGTTTCTCCTGCAGGAAATGGGTCTGGGCTTCAATCTCACCGTATAACCTACGATTGGCAACTACTGCCTTGTACAGAGGAAAAATTGTCATACCATTCTAAGGCTCAAACAAGGTTTTGATCGTTATCTCTCTACTATAGGTAAGTCAGTCAGATTTTCCATCCCATATAGCAGAGGCGAATAATAAGAGTAAGTCGGTATGGTGATCAATCCATCCCGCACCCAAATCATTACCTTGTATATGGTTTAGCAAATCTCGTATTCTAACACTCAGTCATCCTCACAAGCATTGCATAATTTCTCTTGTCGACGAACCAAGTTCAGATAAATCCATAGGTTCTGCAAGCCAAACATCTATCATTTCTTCACAACTCTCGGGTTTTGCGTAAACTCCTATAAGATCATCTGTTGATAAAGGCATATCCTCTTCCAAGGTTTTTCCTTCAGCAAGAGTGTGCTTGCTTCTTGGCAGGTCCTGGAGCCTGTGGGTTATGGCCCATCTCATCACTTGTAAACCTTAAACTCATCATCGGGGCAACGGATCATTATTCCAACATCCAGCTTCCTAGCATTCTTAAATCCATCCAATTGTACTGTCTCCCTTCCTTCTGTTGCTACCAAACTAAAACGTGATTACTCCGACTCGTCATAGAGTTACAATTGCTCCTTATTACCAATGTTATACCTCCTTTATATCCAATAGTATTTCATCCTTTCATACTCTTGGGGTATCCCACATATCGAGATAAAACTCATGCTTATTTTTTTGTCCGTAGTCCACTTCATGGAATATCATTATCTTTTCCAGGGGTCAAGGGTCCTCACAGGGTACTACCACCCTTGAAATGCACAAAGTCTTCCATAGACCATATTTCTCATATCCTCGAAAATGGTCAACATCTTTCTTCATAGAGTAACAACTCATAAAAATCCAAATCAGTACCAACGATGCTAACTTTATTGATTCTCCAATCATTATAATCTCCTGCATTTCCATTACATGCATCAACTTAACACCTCAGTATAAAAGAATTGTTTCCACTTCTACTATATTTTTCACCGACTCCACTATTTAACACGAATATCCTCATTGGGACAGTCTCTGGCAAAGTGCCCTACTTCATTACAACGAAAACATACTACTTCTGACAAGTCTCGAGGTTTCCTTGTGATTATATAGCCTCCTTGGGTCCTCGGCTTCCTTTTTGGGCAACCGCTGAAGTAGTGCCCTGACTCCTTGCACCTGAAACAGGTGATATGACTCAGGTCCTTCCTGGAATCCAATCTACTTCTCTTCCTGGACTTTTCCGTTCCAATCAGCGCTTCTATTTCCTGTGGGTCATACTCTACTTCCTCTGTCGGGAATTCTACTAGATCCCCATTCACACAATTCTGGGAGATGTGTCCTTCTTCTCCACATGCATAACATGACTTGGTGCAGGGTTTAATTGGTTCTTATTTGGGTGTGTCCTCCACCTCTTCCTTCATCACAGGTTCTTCTAAAATTTCCATGAGGGCTCCTTTCATTACTTCTTTCTTCTGCTGGATGGTTCTTTGTACCATGGGGTAAATGTGACACTGAGCAGGGTAGTGGGTAGTCCCTTCACACATGAAACAAGTTACCTGCCTAGTGGAGCATTCTTCCTCTGGGTGACTTTCTTCACAATGAGGGCATTCATCCTTGTGTTCCTATGGTTGTGTCCTATTTCTCCACAGAGCTTGCATGCACAAGGCTTCTTCATATCATTTCCATAAGGCTTCAATTCCAGGGACACAAGTCGAGACTTTAACAAAGTCAACTTAAATTCTTCCCAAGTGGTTACTCCTTGCCATCCATTGATGGTTTGGTACATCCTCCACCAAGTAGCAGCACCTCTTTCAAAGCACTGAAGAGCATGCTGGGTCATATCCTTTCTGGCTATAGTGTTATTCTCCATATGATCTTCCATGATATGAATCCATCGGTCCGTCTCCAATTGAGTCATCGGTCCAGAAAATATGGGTCTATCTTCATTCATCCTCTATTGGGTCCATGGGTTTTGGGGTGAGATAATAGAGATAGAGAGGGATACACACAATGCAAACAATAGTTTTGAAAAGACAGATTTTATTTTGTGGCTGTCGAAAAACATCAAACAAATGACACCTCACAATCGTCGCATCTAACGTAGGTATATAATAGGGGTTTCGTCTTCTAAAGGTCAATAAATCTTCAAAGTCATCAAACTCTTCAAGTCTTGTTCATGTCTCCGATGGCTTCTTCGGATCATGCTTGTCCTTCTCAAGTTCTTTTGCCAGACCATCTCTGCTGATGCGAGGTCTCTCGTGACGTCCTTTAATATTTCCGGAGTTGCGTTCCAAACTTCTGAGTTTCAACATCCTTGGCATAAACCATGGTCCTAATGTCCTTCAGTTTCTGACGAATCTCCGGTATCTCGAGGTTTTGCTCCTCCAGCTTGGCTACTTTTAGCTTCTGGGTCCCGTGTTCTTCATGAACTACTTCCTTGTCAAATACGGCTTTCTCGAAGTCCATGTTAAAATTCTTGAGGTCATACTCAAGATCCTGGCGATACACCAGCTAAGGTTAAAACTACATCCTTTGCTGACAGATGCCCCATTAGCCCTTTTGTCATCCAATCCTTCCGAAGAAATGCATGCTTAACTCAGCACGGTGACAATAGCATAAGCGAGCGATAACATCATGGATAGCCGTGTTTCTGCTCTTGTCATTTCCATAAGCTATCATTCCATAGTTGATATCTCCTGCCTTAGGGTTTTCTTGACAAAACTTTGAGTTCTAATGCTCCATGTTCCGGTCTTTCTCCGATACACCTTGATCTCGGGTATTGACAACTTTAATAGTCTGACAAGTTCCATAAGGGTAGCCTTCCTAGGTCATACAAATCTGGGAATTCTTCAGAGCCTTCAATTCTCCTAGTCTTCGGAGTCTTCAACTATTGTAGTTTCCATTATTATAATGCTCGGTAAAATCCTCTTCGTTGCAAAGTGGTCTTAGTTGTCCGATATCTTGTACTTCTTGGAGCGGTCTCATCAGTCGAATCTTCGTGTGGTCAAAAGGGGAAAGGGGTGTAGTCTAACTAAAAGGGAATATTTGATAAAGCTCAGAAAAGAAGAGAGGAAAAAGATCCTTTTGAAAAGAAAGTTGTAGAGAAAAATCTTTCCTATGGGCTTGCCAGGTTCTAGGGGTCATGTCCTACAGTCAACATGTGCTCTGATACCATCATGTAGCGACCCGACCCGAATGGATTGAAGTCTCTGTGCTTAAGTGTCATCCCTGGATCGGTATGCTGACACACGCAGTACTCGAGGATTTATAACAGAGGTAAATCATATGTATAAAGTAACGTAAATACTATTACCTCAATCCAAATAGCGAAAGTAACAACAAGGTTGTGGATTCCCATCAACACCAACGGCAAAGTTGAGTGTAGAAATCGTAACCCTAACGTATCACTTACTCGTCGTAAGAATCCTGCAACATGAGACGTTGCAGCCATGTAGGTCAGTACATTGAATGTACTGGAAAATTCACACCATAGAGCAATGATGAATAATAGCTATCATTACATGCATATTTGGTTGGTGGAAATCTCTAAGTTTATTTTTGCATAAAGCCAATTTTTCCCTACTACAAAGGAATATATTTTACTTAACTACAAAGTTGATTGAAATCATTGAGAAGGTTCCTCCAACTCAATTCCAAAATAATAATTATCAACCCAACAAATTAATTAAATAACGTGATGAGATCAACATGATAATTCAAGAACCAGATACTCAAGACGTCCATAACCGGAGACATGGCTAATCATGATTAGTTTGTACACTCTGCAGAGGTTTGCGCACTTTTCCCCACAAGACTCGATCTCCTCCGTTGTATTTCTCGCACTGCAGGATGTTTGAGAAACGGATGACCGAGACACAGTCTTTCCGAAGAGGTCCCCTTAACCGATAGATAGGCCGGTATACCTACAATCCCCCTACATCTGCTAGCCCATCATGGAAAGGATTCCCACAACTTACTCAACTATGCCAAAGCCCATAATGGCTTGTGGCCGCACACGGAAGTTTTTAGCATGAATAATCTTATGACCGCTTTGAGCCTCGGTGGCATTGTTGGGGAACGTAGTAATTTCAAAAAAATTCCTACGCACACGCAAGAACATGGTGATGCATAGCAACGAGAGGGGAGAGTGTTGTCCACGTACCCTCGTAGACCTAAAGCGGAAGCGTTAACACAACGCGGTTGATGTAGTCGTACGTCTTCACGATCCGACGGATCAAGTACCGAACGCACGGCACCTCTGAGTTCAGCACACGTTCAGCTCGATGACATCCCTCGAACTCCGATCCAGCCGAGTGTTGAGGGAGAGTTTCGTCAGCACGACGGCGTGGTGACAATGATGATGTTCTACCGACGCAGGGCTTCGCCTAAGCACTGTTACGATATTATCGAGGTGTAATATGGTGGAGGGGGGCACCGCACACGGCTAAGAGATCAATGATCAATTGTGTGTCTAGAGGTGCCCCCTGCCCCCGTATATAAAGGAGCAAGGGGGGGGGTTCGGCCGGCCAAGGGGAGAGGCGCGCCAGGAGGAGTCATACTCCTACCGGGAGTAGGACTCCCCCCTTTTCCATGTTGGACTAGGAGAGAGAGGGGGAAGAGGTGGAGGGGAGGAAGGAAAGGGGGGGGGGCGCCGCCCCCTCTCCTTGTCCTATTTGGACTGGGGGGGAGGGGCGTGCGGCCCTGCCCTGGCCTCCTCTCCTGTCTTCCACCTAGGCCCACTAAGGCCCATTAAGTTACCGGGGGGTTCCGGTAACCTCCCGGTACTCCGGAAAAATCCCGATTTCACCCGGAACACTTCTGATATCCAAACATAGGCTTCCAATATATCAATCTTTATGTCTCGACTATTTAGAGACTCCTCGTCATCTCCGTGATCACATCCGGGACTCCGAACAACCTTCGGTACATCAAAACATATAAACTCATAATATAACTGTCATCGTAACGTTAAGCGTGCGGACCCTACGGGTTCGAGAACTATGTAGACATGACCGAGACACCTCTCCGGTCAATAACCAATAGCGGAACCTGGATGCTCATATTGGCTCCCACATATTCTATGAAGATCTTTATCGGTCAGACCGCATAACAACATACGTTGTTCCCTTTGTCATCGGTATGTTACTTGCCCGAGATTCGATCGTCGGTATCTCGATACCTAGTTCAATCTCGTTACCGGCAAGTCTCTTTACTCGTTCCGTAATACATCATCCCGTAACTAACTCATTAGTTACAATGCTTGCAAGGCTTATAGTGATGTGTATTACTGAGTGGGCCCAGAGATACCTCTCCGACAATCGGAGTGACAAATCCTAATCTCGAAATACGCCAACCCAACAAGTACCTTTGGAGACACCTGTAGAGCACCTTTATAATCACCCAGTTACGTTGTGACGTTTGGTAGCACACAAAGTGTTCCTCCGGTAAACGGGAGTTGCATAATCTCATAGTCATAGGAACATGTATAAGTTATGAAGAAAGCAATAGCAACATACTAAATGATCGAGTGCTAAGCTAACGGAATGGGTCAAGTCAATCACATCATTCTCCTAATGATGTGATCCCATTAATCAAATGACAACTCATGTCTATGGCTAGGAAACATAACCATCTTTGATCAACGAGCTAGTCAAGTAGAGGCATACTAGTGACACTCTGTTTGTCTATGTATTCACACAAGTATTATGTTTCCAGTTAATACAATTCTAGCATGAATAATAAACATTTATCATGATATAAGGAAATAAATAATAACTTTATTATTGCCTCTAGGGCATATTTCCTTCAGTCTCCCACTTGCACTAGAGTCAATAATCTAGACTACACAGTAATGATTCTTACACCCATGGAGTCTTGGTGCTGATCATGTTTTGCTCGTGGAAGAGGCTTAGTCAACGGGCCTGCAACATTCAGATCCGTATGTATCTTGCAAATTTCTATGTCTCCAACCTGGACTAAATCCCGGATGGAATTGAAGCGTCTTTTGATGTGCTTGGTTCTTTTGTGAAATCTGGATTCCTTTGCTAAGGCAATTGCACCAGTATTGTCACAAAAGATTTTCATTGGACCCGATGCACTAGGTATGACACCTAGATCGGATATGAACTCCTTCATCCAGACTCCTTCATTTGCTGCTTCGGAAGCAGCTATGTACTTCGCTTCACACGTAGATCCTGCCACGACACTTTGCTTAGAACTGCACCAACTGACAGCTCCACCGTTCAATGTAAACACGTATCCAGTTTGCGATTTAGAATCGTCCGGATCAGTGTCAAAGCTTGCATCAACGTAACCATTTACGATGAGCTCTTTGTCACCTCCATAAATGAGAAACATATCCTTAGTCCTTTTCAGGTATTTCAGGATGTTCTTGACCGCTGTCCAGTGATCCACTCCTGGATTACTTTGGTACCTCCCTGCTAAACTTATAGCAAGGCACACATCAGGTCTGGTACACATCATTGCATACATGATAGAGCCTATGGCTGAAGCATAGGGAACATCTTTCATCTTCTCTCTATCTTCTGCAGTGGTCGGGCATTGAGTCTTACTCAATCTCACCCCTTGTAATACAGGCAAGAACCCTTTCTTTGCTTGATCCATTTTGAACTTCTTCAAAACTTTGTCAAGGTATGTGCTTTGTGAAAGTCCAATTAAGCGTCTTGATCTATCTCTATAGATCTTGATGCCCAATATATATGCAGCTTCACCGAGGTCTTTCATTACAAAACTCTTATTCAAGTATCCCTTTATGCTATCCAGAAATTCTATATCATTTCCAATTAGCAATATGTCATCCACATATAATATCAGAAATGCTACTGAGCTCCCACTCACTTTCTTGTAAATACAGGCTTCTCCAAAAGTCTGTATAAAACCAAATGCTTTGATCACACTATCAAAGCGTTTATTCCAACTCCGAGAGGCTTGCACCAGTCCATAAATGGATCGCTGGAGCTTGCACACTTTGTTAGCTCCCTTTGGATCGACAAAACCTTCCGGTTGCATCATATACAACTCTTCTTCCAGAAATCCATTGAGGAATGCAGTTTTGACATCCATTTGCCAAATTTCATAATCATAAAATGCGGCAATTGCTAACATGATTCGGACAGACTTAAGCATCGCTACGGGTGAGAAGGTCTCATCGTAGTCAATCCCTTGAACTTGTCGAAAACCTTTCGCAACAAGTCGAGCTTTATAGACAGTAATATTACCGTCAGCGTCAGTCTTCTTCTTGAAGATCCATTTATTTTCAATTGCTTGCCGATCATCGGGCAAGTCAACCAAAGTCCATACTTTGTTCTCATACATGGATCCCATCTCGGATTTCATGGCCTCAAGCCATTTTGCGGAATCTGGGCTCACCATCGCTTCTTCATAGTTCGTAGGTTCGTCATGGTCTAGTAACATAACCTCCAGAACAGGATTACCGTACCACTCTGGTGTGGATCTTAATTTGGTTAACCTACGAGGTTCAGTAATAACTTGATCTGAAGTTTCATGATCATTATCATTAACTTCCTTACTAATTGGTGTAGGTGTCGCAGAAACTGGTTTCTGTGATGATCTACTTTCCAATAAGGGAGCAGGTACAGTTACCTCATCAAGTTCTACTTTCCTCCCACTCACTTCTTTCGAGAGAAACTCCTTCTCTAGAAAGGATCCATTCTTAGCAACGAATGCCTTGCCTTCAGATCTGTGATAGAAGGTGTACCCAACAGTTTCCTTTGGGTATCCTATGAAGACACATTTCTCCAATTTCGGTTCGAGCTTATCAGGTTGAAGTTTCTTCACATAAGCATCGCAACCCCAAACTTTAAGAAACGACAACTTTGGTTTCTTGCCAAACCATAGTTCATATGGTGTCATCTCAACGGATTTCGATGGTGCCCTATTTAGAGTGAATGCAGCCGTCTCTAAAGCATAACCCCAAAACGATAGCGGTAAATCAGTAAGAGACAGCATAGATCGCACCATATCTAGTAAAGTACGATTACGACGTTCGGACACACCATTACGTTGTGGTGTCCCGGGTGGCGTGAGTTGCGAAACTATTCCGCATTGTTTCAAATGTAGGCCAAACTCGTAACTCAAATATTCTCCTCCACGATCTGATCGTAGAAACTTTATTTTCTTGTTACGATGATTTTCAACTTCGCTCTGAAATTCTTTGAACTTTTCAAATGTTTCAGACTTATGTTTCATTAAGTAGATATACCCATATCTGCTCAAATCATCTGTGAAGGTGAGAAAATAACGATATCCGCCACGAGCCTCAATATTCATCGGACCACATACATCTGTATGTATGATTTCCAACAAATTAGTTGCTCTCTCCATAGTTCCGGAGAACGGTGTTTTAGTCATCTTGCCCATGAGACACGGTTCGCAAGTACCAAGTGATTCATAATCAAGTGATTCCAAAAGTCCATCATTATGGAGTTTCTTCATGCGCTTTACCCCGATATGACCTAAACGGCAGTGCCACAAATAAGTTGCACTATCATTATCAACTCTGCATCTTTTGGCTTCGACATTATGAATATGTGTCTCACTACTACCGAGATTCATTAAAAAATAGACCACTCTTCAAGGGTGCATGACCATCAAAGATATTACTCATATAAATAGAGCAACCATTATTCTCTGATTTAAATGAATAACCGTCTCGCATTAAACAAGATCCAGATATAATGTTCATGCTCAACGCTGGCACCAAATAACAATTATTTAGGTCTAATACTAATCCTGAAGGTAGATGTAGAGGTAGCGTGCCGACGGCGATCACATCGACTTTGGAACCGTTTCCCACGCGCATCGTCACCTCATCCTTGGCCAGTGTTCGCTTAATCCGTAGTCCCTGTTTCGAGTTGCAAATATTAGGAACAGAACCAGTATCAAATACCCAAGTGCTACTGCGAGCTCTGGTAAGGTACACATCAATAACATGTATATCACATATACCTTTGTTCACCTTGCCATCCTTCTTATCCGCCAAATACTTGGGGCAGTTCCGCTTCCATTGACCAGTTTGCTTGCAGTAGAAGCACTCAGTCTCAGGCTTAGGTCCAGATTTGGGTTCTTCTCCTGAACAGCAACTTGCTTGCTGTTCTTCTTGAAGTTCCCCTTCTTCTTCCCTTTGCCCTTTTTCTTGAAACTAGTGGTCTTACTGACCATCAACACTTGATGCTCCTTTTTGATTTCTACCTCCGCTGCCTTTAGCATTGCGAAGAGCTCGGGAATTGTCTTATTCATCCCTTTCATGTTATAGTTCATCACGAAGCTCTTGTAGCTTGGTGGCAGTGATTGAAGAATTCTGTCAATGACGCTATCATCCGGAAGATTAACTCCCAGTTGAATCAAGTGATTGTTATACCCAGACATTTTGAGTATATGCTCACTGATAGAACTATTCTCTTCCATCTTGTAGCTATAGAACTTATTGGAGACTTCATATCTCTCAATCCGGGCATTTGCTTGAAATATTAACTTCAACTCCTGGAACATCTCATATGCTCCATGACGTTCAAAACGTCGTTGAAGACCCGGTTCTAAGCCGTAAAGCATGGCACACTGAACTATCGAGTAGTCATCAGCTTTGCTCTGCCAGACGTTCACAACTTCTGGTGTTGCTCTTGCAGCAGGCCTGGCACCTAGCTGTGCTTCCAGGACGTAATTCTTCTGTGCAGCAATGAGGATAATCCTCAAGTTACGGACCCAGTCCGTGTAATTGCTACCATCATCTTTCAACTTTGCTTTCTCAAGGAACGCATTAAAATTCAACGAAACAACAGCACGGGCCATCTATCTACAATTAACATAGACAAGCAAGATACTATCAGGTACTAAGTTCATGATAAATTTAAGTTCTATTAATCATATTACTTAAGAACTCCCACTTAGACAGACATCCCTCTAATCATCTAAGTGATCACGTGATCCAAATTAACTAAACCATAACCGATCATCACGTGAAATGGAGTAGTTTTCAATGGTGAACATCACTATGTTGATCATATCTACTATATGATTCACGCTCGACCTTTCGGTCTCAGTGTTCCGAGGCCATATCTGCATATGCTAGGCTCGTCAAGTTTAACCTGAGTATTCTACGTGTGCAAAACTGGCTTGCACCCGTTGTAGATGGACGTAGAGCTTATCACACTCGATCATCACGTGGTGTCTGGGCACGACGAACTTTGGCAACGGTGCATACTCAGGGAGAACACTTTTATCTTGAAATTTTAGTGAGAGATCATCTTATAATGCTACCGTCAATCAAAGCAAGATAAGATGCATAAAAGATAAACATCACATGCAATCAATATAAGTGATATGATATGGCCATCATCATCTTGTGCTTGTGATCTCCATCTCCGAAGCACCGTTATGATCACCATCGTCACCGGCGCGACACCTTGATCTCCATCGTAGCATCGTTGTCGTCTCGCCAACTATTGCTTTTACGACTATCGCTACCGCTTAGTGATAAAGTAAAACAATTACATGGCGATTGCATTGCATACAATAAAGCGACAACCATATGGCTCCTGCCAGTTGCCGATAACTCGGTTAGAAAACATGATCATCTCATACAATAAAATATAGCATCATGTCTTGACCATATCACATCACAACATGCTCTGCAAAAACAAGTTCGACGTCCTCTACTTTGTTGTTGCAAGTTTTACGTGGCTGCTACGGGCTTAGCAAGAACCGTTCTTACCTACGCATCAAAACCACAACGATAGTTTGTCAAGTTGGTGCTGTTTTAACCTTCGCAAGGACCGGGCGTAGCCACACTCGGTTCAACTAAAGTGAGAGAGACAGACACCCGCCAGTCACCTTTAAGCAACGAGTGCTCGCAACGCTGAAACCAGTCTCGCGTAAGCGTACGCGTAATGTCGGTCCGGGCCGCTTCATCTCACAATACCGCTGAACCAAAATATGACATGCTGGTAAGCAGTATGACTTATATCGCCCACAACTCACTTGTGTTCTACTCGTGCATATAACATCAACGCATAAAACCAGGCTCGGATGCCACTGTTGGGGAACGTAGTAATTTCAAAAAAATTCCTACGCACACGCAAGAACATGGTGATGCATAGCAACGAGAGGGGAGAGTGTTGTCCACGTACCCTCGTAGACCGAAAGCGGAAGTGTTAACACAACGTGGTTGATGTAGTCGTACGTCTTCACGATCCGACCGATCAAGTACCGAACGCACGGCAACTCCGAGTTCAGCACACGTTCAGCTCGATGACGTCCCTCGAACTCCGATCCAGCCGAGTGTTGAGGGAGAGTTCCGTCAGCACGACGGCGTGGTGACAATGATGATGTTCTACCGACGCAGGGCTTCACCTAAGCACTGTTACGATATTATCGAGGTGTAATATGGTGGAGGGGGCACCGCACACGGCTAAGAGATCAATGATCAATTGTGTGTCTAGAGGTGCCCCCTGCCCCCGTATATAAAGGAGCAAGGGGGGTTCGGCTGGCCAAGGGGAGAGGCGCGCCAGGAGGAGTCCTACTCCTACCGGGAGTAGGACTCCCCCCTTTTCCATGTTGGACTAGGAGAGAGAGGGGGAAGAGGTGGAGGGGAGGAAGGAAAGGGGGGGGGGGCGCCGCCCCCCTCTCCTTGTCCTATTCGGACTCGGGGGAGGGGCGTGCTGCCCTGCCCTGGCCTCCTCTCCTCTCTTCCACCTAGGCCCACTAAGGCCCATTAAGTTACCGGGGGGTTCCGGTAACCTCCCGGTACTCCGGAAAAATCCCGATTTCACTCGGAACACTTCCGATATCCAAACATAGGCTTCCAATATATCAATCTTTATGTCTCGACTATTTCGAGACTCCTCGTCATGTCCGTGATCACATCCGGGACTCCGAACAACCTTCGGTACATCAAAACATATAAACTCATAATATAACTGTCATCGTAACGTTAAGCGTGCGGACCCTACGGGTTCGAGAACTATGTAGACATGACCGAGACACCTCTCCGGTCAATAACCAATAGCGGAACCTAGATGCTCATATTGGCTCCCACATACTCTACGAAGATCTTTATCGGTCAGACCGCATAACAACATACGTTGTTCCCTTTGTCATCGGTATGTTACTTGCCCGAGATTCGATCGTCGGTATCTCGATACCTAGTTCAATCTCGTTACCGGCAAGTCTCTTTACTCGTTCCATAATACATCATCCCGTAACTAACTCATTAGTTACAATGCTTGCAAGGCTTATAGTGATGTGTATTACTGAGTGGGCCCAGAGATAACTCTCCGACAATCGGAGTGACAAATCCTAATCTCGAAATACGCCAACCCAACAAGTACCTTTGGAGACAACTGTAGAGCACCTTTATAATCACCCAGTTACGTTGTGACGTTTGGTAGCACACAAAGTGTTCCTCCGGTAAACGGGAGTTGCATAATCTCATAGTCATAGGAACATGTATAAGTTGAAGAAAGCAATAGCAACATACTAAACGATCGAGTGCTAACCTAACGGAATGGGTCAAGTCAATCACATCATTCTCCTAATGATGTGATCCCGTTAATCAAATGACAACTCATGTCTATGGCTAGGAAACATAACCATCTTTGATCAACGAGCTAGTCAAGTAGAGGCATACTAGTGACACTCTGTTTGTCTATGTATTCACACAAGTATTATGTTTCCGGTTAATACAATTCTAGCATGAATAATAAACATTTATCATGATATAAGGAAATAAATAATAACTTTATTATTGCCTCTAGGGCATATTTCCTTCAGGCATTCCATAGGGTGATCACACGGGTACTCCGGGATTCCCTTGGGCAAGCACTGGGTTCTCCAGGTGCCCGGGAAAACCACTGGGTGCTCCAGGGTGCCCCAACCAATCCACCCAGATGTGTATTAAAGTAGCCACCTTAAGTTTCCCTTAGTTAATATAATAACTCTCACATCTTTCATGAATTCTCTCAAAACCAAAACACCTCTACGAGCATAGCATTGCCGTATAAGCATAACGTAGTAACACCCTGGGTTTGAATGCAAGACAATAGGTTCCTACCTCATCAACTACTTCCCATTACCCTCATTATCAAATCCTAACCATGCAATGTTTGAGGGGTGGAAACTAATCCATAAAAACTGGGTAATAAAGGGATATGATCAAAGTGTGAACTTGCCTTGTACTGTTGATGAAGATGATTCACACTCATAACTCCTGATAGTTCTACTCGTCACACTCCGGTCAATCTATCGTAAGCAAGCAATAGTACCCACACATAAGCAATCATGCAAAAGAATCGAAGAAAAGATCTCGGAAAACTTCAAAAACAACCAATTACTCTTGCAACAGAAAACAATTTCTAACAGTACCAAAATTAAGTGAATTTGGCCTTATCAGAAAGTTTAGGTCAAGAGCTTCGATTTGCAAAAAGAATCAACTCAAACAGAGTTATAAAACTCGAGTTATGAACAAAAGAAGTTTGAATTCAAAACTGTTTGAAATCAAATTTTAAAACTTTCGAAAATATCTTTAAGTTGCTTTACTGGATAGAGGGGATCATAACGAAGAAGTGGGCGTTGGTTTCGTTGGATTTGGACAAGCGAGTAAAAAGTAATGAAGGTTTGAAGATCAGGGACTAATCTGTAAATAAAATATTCATGGATGGGTCCCTGGCCGAAAACTAAAATAAAAACGAAAAGTCTAACGAGCGAACGCTTCGCTACGGAACCCTAACGAACAAACAGTTCGCTAAACAGAACTAACGAACGAACGTTCGTTAGGTTAGGAAAACAGCGAACGCGTAAACGTCGTTTACCGATACTCCGGCGAGTCGGCAGACGGGGGCGGCTCTATCGTGCGGCTGCGGGATGCTTCGAGCGATGTGGGGCAAGGCGGCGGCGTGACACTAGGTGAGGCAGCAGCAGCAGCAGCGACGAACGGCGGATCCAGGCACGGCGGCGGTCGGCGTTGGCGGCGGCAGAGAAGCAGCGGCGGCGGTGATGCGATGCGAAGGGGAGAGAGAGGCCGGGCGCGAAGCTGGGCCGCGGCCTGCTGGGGCTGGGCCGACCCAGTCGGCGGAAGAGTTGTTTTAAACAATTTTTTTCCAGACAACTAAATAAGAAAACAACAAATAAAAAATCATATAGGCATATAATATATCAAAATTTTCAGAAAAAGAGTTTCTACAACTTGAACATTTTACTAGCGTCAAATAAAATACACAAAATTTTAAATAAATCAAAGAGTGCTACTGGTGCAATAAAACCTAGTAAAAATCATTTTAAAAATACTAAAATGACTTCAAAATTATTTCTCTCCAAGTATCTGATGTAGGGAATCATTTTACCCTATTTTCCATATATTTTATTTTTGAAGAAAAATAATTTGAATAAAAACCAACTAACTCCAAATTGAAAATAAATTTCAAAGGGACTTTAAATTTTATTCTTTGAAACTTCCAACTCATATTTCACATGTTTTGAAGAAGTCATTTTATCTTCTCTCGTGAAAATCATTGAGTTGCTTAAAGTTTCTGAATTGGAAATATTTTCCAAATGAAAATTCAAATCAACATATTTGAATTCATGGAGATCATAAATGCAAAATGAAAGTTTGGGAAAGTCCTTTTATTCCCCCTCCTAGTTTGGGAAATATTTTATCCAGGCGCGGCGGCGGTCGGCGTCGGTGGCGGCGGAGAAGCAGCGGCGGCGGCGATGCGATGCGAAGGTGGAGAGAGAGGTCGGGCGCAATATTTAAGGGGGCCAGGGGAGGTGCGGTGGCCTTGGAGGAGGGGGCAAGGCGGCGGGGTGGCGCGGTCCTGGTCAGACACGGTGTGGCGGTGGCAGGAGACCGCCTCGCGGTTGGGGGCGACGCGGGCGAGGAGCTGGGCCGCGGCCTGCTGGGGCTGGGCCGGTCCAGTCAGCGGAAGAGTTTTTTTTAAACAATTTGTTTTCAGACAACTAAAAAATAAAACAACAAATAAAAAAAATTATATAGGCATATAATATATCAAGATTTTCAGAAAAATATTTTCTACAACTTGAACATTTTACTAACGTCAAATAAAACACACAAAATTTTAAATAAATCAAAGAGTGCTACTGGTGCAATAAAACCTAGTAAAAATCATTTTAAAAATACTAAAATGACTTCAAAATTATTTCTATCCAAGTATCTGATGTAGGGAATCATTTTACCCTATTTTCCATATATTTTAGTTTTGAAGGAAAATAACTTGAATAAAAACCAACTAACTCCAAATTGAAAATAAATTTCAAAGGGACTTTAAATTTGATTCTTTGAAACTTCCAACTCATATTTCACATGTTTTGAAGAAGTCATTTTATCTTCTCTTGTGAAAATCATTGAGTTGCCTAAAGTTTCTGAATTGGAAATATTTTCGAAATGAAAATTCAAATATTTTCAAAAACCCTATTTCATTTAATTAAATCGAAGAAGTCATGTCATCTTCTCTCTAGGGTTTTGTGATGAAACATATTTGAATTCATGGAGATCATAAATGCAAAATGAAATTTTGGAAAAGTCCTTTTATTCCCTCTCATTTAACTTTCAAAAGTCACTCAATTTCACACAAGCAACCACACTACAATCAAACAAACAATCAAAACTATTTATTTATTATAACATGCCAAAATTTAGAATTTCGGGATGTTACAACTGTACACCATCAGCGGCCAGAAGGTGGACGTGGGAAAGGCGACGATAGTGAAGCCGAAGGAACAATTGTTCCATAGCAGGCCGATCCCCCCTGACGTCTTCAAGGTTTCCGCCGCCAGTGTCAAACCGGTCCACGAGAATTTGGCTCCTCTGGCAGCACTAAGGGGAGATGACGACGAGACCCCGCGGCGGCTTGGTGATTGCAAGAGTTGGGTCCTGTTGTGGCCAAAGAGTCTGCTTTGTCTGGAGGCCGCCGGGAGCGCACCCATGACCACGCAGCCTCAGCAAGGTATAAACACCAACACCCCACCTACCCAATTAGCATCGCCTGTCGTTGTAGGATCGAAAGTATGTCTAGAGGGGGGGGGTGATTAAACTACTTGATCAAATAAAAATCTAGCCTTTTCCCAATTTTAGGTCTTGGCAGATTTTAGCAACTTTGCACAAGTCAAGCAATCAACCTACACATGCAATTCTAAGAGTATAGCAGCGGAAAGTAAAACAATTGCATACGAAGGTAAAGGGAGGAGTTTGAGAGAGCAAACGCAATGTTGACACGGAGATTTTTTATCCGTGGTTCCGATAGGTGGTGCTATCGTACATCCACATTTATCCGTGGTTCCGATAGGTGGTTCTTCAAAACATGTGAACCCACTTGACAAAGGCCTTAGGTGCTTCTTCAAATGCATCATTCTCCTCTTGAAGCTTGTCCTTGCCTTTTTGCTTGTGGTCTTGTGGTGGAAGATCATCTTGAGCTTGTGTTCCTTGGAAAGAAGTAGGATCATACTTCTCTTGTTGAGGAACAAACTTCGTCTTGGGGTATTGATCTTCTTCTCACTCAACTCCATTGGCATTGAAATTTCGTTCAAAACCAACACCTTGATTCTTCCGGTGCCTTCCTTGCCTGCGTACAATTTCCTCAAATTGCTTACTTCCGGCAAGGCTCTTGTAAACACCTTTCTCTATAATTCCCTTCAATAAGCTATTTTCTTGCTCAAGTGTAACTTGGCTAAGAGAATCATTAGTGGAATCAAGAGAGCTACTAGAAGCAACAACATTGGTTTTAGCATGATTGTTGTAACTACTAGATGAAGAATCTTTCTTGTTCTTGTTGCTAGATTTAACTAGTGGCATGTAAGTAGACAAGAGTAAACGCTTGGCAATGTAAGAAGAACTTTTCTTGCGAAGATCATCATTGATTGCCTTTAAAAACTCATGCTCTTGCTCAAGGTTAAGCTTTTCAAAGCGTAGCTTCTCATGAGTCTTTAAAAGTTCTCGATGATCTTCCAAGGTAGTTTCATGAGCTAACTTAAGAGTGTTTAGTTCTTTAGTTAGACGCTCAATCTCCTTCTTATCATCGTCATTCGTTTTATCTTGATTAGCATGATTAATAGCAAGTTCATCATAGTTTTCATAACTAGAGTTGTCAACAAGTAAATTATCATCTCCTAGCAAATCATCTTCATCACTATTGAAATCAACATACTCGGGGTGTGTTACCTTTGGACCTTTAGCCATGAAACATCTTCCAATTCCTTCATTTGGTGAGTTAAATATGTCATAGGAGTTGGATGTCACAAGTGCTAGTCCGGCAACACCTTCATCTCGAGTATATTCGGAGTCGGAGTGATAACTTCTTTCGGAGTGATTATCGGAGTCGGAATCGGATACCCATTCACCAACATGAGCATGATGTCTTCCTTTTGTGTAGCTCCTTGATGACTTATCCTTCCTTTCCGAATCCTTGCTTCTCCGAGAGGGTCTTCGTTTATAACGATCATCCCTACTCCTTCTTTCTCTTGGTGGTGATTCTTCTCTTCTAGTCCTTCTTTTGGGAGAATCTTCTCTTCTTTTGTAGGGAGCCGTACACTCATTGGAGTAGTGTCTGGGTCTTCCACAATTGTAGCAATTTCTTTCGCGACTTGAAGATCTCTTGTCATTGTAGGATCTTGACTTGGAGCTTCTTTCCTTGCTCCTTCTCTTGTAGAATTTGTTGAAGTTCTTCACCATTAGACTCAATTCTTCATTGAAGGTTTGCTTCTCACTTGATGATGTGGGAGCTTCACATGAGGCTTTGTAAGCACCACTTGACTTGTTGTGGAGCTCTTCCTTATCCTTGAGTGACATCTCATGAGCAAAAAATCTTCCAATGACTCCCGTTGGCTTGAGATCTTTGTAATTGGGCATCATTTGGATCAATGTGCACACGGTATCATATTTTCCATCCAAGGCTCTTAGGATCTTCTTGATGATGAATCTATCGGTCATCTCTTCACTTCCTAAGCCGGCATTCTCATTTGTGATGAGAGCAAGCCTAGAGTACAGTTCAGCAACGCCTTCACCATCCTTCATTTTGAACTTGTCAAGTTGACTTTGAAGCACATCCAATTTGGATTCCTTGACGGAGTCGGTACCTTCATGCATATCAATCAAAGTATCCCAAATTTCCTTTGCATTCTCAAGACGGCTGATTTTGTTGAATTCTTCGGGGCACAATCAATTGAAGAGAATATCACAAGCTTGAGCATTGTATTTCAGCATCTTCAACTCTTCTGCGGTAGCTTCGCGGTTTGGTTCTCTCCCATCAAAGAATTCACCTTGCAAGCCAATACACACAATAGCCCAAACGGCGGGGTTATGTCCAAGAATATGCATTTTCATCTTATGCTTCCGACTAGCAAAATTCGTACCATCAAAGGACCTCTACGGTGGTAATTTCCCTTGCTAGACGCCATACTCTCCTCGGTTGTGAAACCAAGGCTATGACCACCAAAGGCTATGGAAATCAAAGCAAATGGAGACCAAAGCTCTGATACCACTTGTAGGATCGAAAGTGTGTCTAGAGGGGGGGTTATTAGACTACTTGACCAAATAAAAATCTAGCCTTTTCCCAATTTTAGTTCTTGGCAGATTTTAGCAACTTTGCACAAGTCAAGCAATCAACCTACACATGCAATTCTAAGAGTATAGCAGCGGAAAGTAAAACTATTGCATATGAAGGTAAAGGGAGGAGTTGGAGAGAGCAAATGCAATGTTGACACGGAGATTTTTAATCCGTGGTTCCGATAGGTGGTGCTATCGTACATCCACGTTGATGGAGACTTCAACCCACGAAGGGTAACAGTTGCGCGAGTCCACGGAGGGCTCCACCCATGAAGGGTCCACGAAGAAGAAACCTTGTTTATCCCACCATGGCCGTCGCCCACGAAGGACTTGCCTCACTCGGGTAGATCTTCACGAAGTAGGCGATCTCCTTGCCCTTACAAACTCCTTGGTTCAACTCCACAATCTTGACGGAGGCTCCCAAGTGACACCTAGACAATCTAGGAGACACCACTCTCCAAGAGGTAACAAATGGTGTGTTGATGATGAACTCCTTGCTCTTGTGCTTCAAATGATAGTCTCCCCAACAGTCAACTCTCTCTCATAGGATTGGATTTGGTGGAAAGAAGATTTGAGTGGAAAGCAACTTGGGGAAGGCTAGAGATCAAGATTTATGTGGTTGGAATGGAATATCTTGACCTCAACACAAGTGTAGGTGGTTCTCTCTCAGAAAATGTATGTTGGAAGTGTAGGCATGTTCTGATGGCTCTCTCCACGAATGAAGAGTGGGTGGAGAGGTATATATAGCCTCCACACAAAATCTAACCGTTACACACAATTTACCAAACTCGGTAGGAGCGAATCATGAAACTCGGTCTGACTTATTTAGTTCAAAATGTGAACGTTAGGATTTTCGGTGGGACCGACATGTCAACTCGGTGGGACCGATGTCATTAGGGTTAGGGCATAACATAATCTCAGTGAGACCGATTACCCAAACTCGGTGAGACCGATTTTGGTAATAGACAAACAAAGAGTTGGTCAGGTAAACTTGGTGGGACCGATTCGCTCATCTCGGTTGGACCGAAACGTTACGAAAGGGAAACAGAGAGTTTGCATTGCAATCTCGGTGGGACCGATCACTCATCTCGGTTTGACTGAAACGTTATGATGGGAAACTGAGAGATTACAATCCCATCTCGGTGAGACCGAGATCCCTATCGGTGAGACCGAAAAGACTAGGGTTTCTGGCAGTGGCTATGCCAAGTGAACTTGGTGGCGCCAGATAGAAAGTTTTGGTGGGGCCGAGTTTGACTTTTGGTTTGAGACGTATGTGGATATAAGAAAGTAGTTGAGGGTTTTTGGAGCATATCACTAAGCATTTTGAGCAAGAAACTCATTAAGCAACACCTCACCCCTCTTGATAGTATTGGCTTTTCCTATGGACTCAATGTGATCTTGGATCACTAAAATGAAAAATGTAGAGTCTTGTGCTTTGAGCTTGAGCCAATCCTTTTGTCGTTAGCATTTTGAGGGGTCCACTTTCTAATCCATGCCATGCCAATCATTGAGCTTTCCTGAAATATTTATCTTGAAATAGCATTAGCTAAATGAGCTATATGTTGTTAGGAATTACCAAAACCACCCCGGGATAGTTGCACTTTCAGTCGTGTCGGGTGATAGCGGACAATGTGAGGAAGAGGCTCCATTAGTGGCTGATGACGTCGCCGCCGTCGAAGAAGCAATGCAGATGCGATCGACGAGGATGACGATGACCCTCTACAGTATCTCAATACCGGCGCCTATGATGATGGAGGATTGATGGCTTAGCAGTATGAGTACTCAGGATTTGAGCATGATGAGTTGGTGCCTGAATTGCCGGAGGATGAACGAATTATAGGCTCACTTCCAGTAGCAAAGAAGCATAGGAAGAGACCGAGGAAAGGCAACAAAGCTGCTTCTATGAGCCAGCCGCCTCCGCAGCCTTGGGTTGAAGACCGTATACCTGTCATAGGTGCGGCAAAATACCATATCCCCGGTGATTCGATCCTACCTAAGGCAGCGTAGAGGCCATATACGGTGATCTAAGGAGACTTCATGACGATGTGTTGCGGAGAGAGAAAAGTCTGATCGCCTCGGAAAATCCAGGATACCTGATACGTCTCCAACGTATCTATAATTTTTGATTGCTTCATGCTATATTATATTATGTTTTGGACATTATTGGGCTTTATTATACACTTTTATATTATTTTTGGGACTAACCTATTAACCGGAGGCCCAGCCCAGAATTGCAGTTTTTTGCCTATTTCAGAGTTTCACAGAAAAAGAATATCAAACGGAGTCCAAACGGAATGAAACCTTCGGGAACGTGATTTTCGGAACGAACGTGATCCAGAGGACTTGGACCCTACGTCAACACATCAACTAGGAGGGCACGAGGTAGGGGGGCGCGCCTACCCCCCAGGGCGCGCCCTCCACCCTCGTGGGCCCCCTGTTGCTCCACCGACGTACTCCTTCCTCCTATATATACCTACGTACCCCCAAACTACCAGATACGGAGCCAAAAACCTAATTCCACTGCCGCAACCTTCTGTACCCGTGAGATCCCATCTTGGGGCCTGTTCCGGAGCTCCGCCGGAGGGGGCATCGATCACGGAGGGCTTCTACATCAACACCATAGCCTCTCCGATGATGTGTGAGTAGTTTACCTCAGACCTTCGGGTCCATAGTTATTAGCTAGATGGCTTCTTCTCTCTTTTTGGATCTCAATACAATGTTCTCCCCCTCTCTTGTGGAGATCTATTCGATGTAATCTTCTTTTGCGGTGTGTTTGTTGAGACCGATGAATTGTGGGTTTATGATCAAGTTTATCTATGAACAATATTTGAATCTTCTCTGAATTCTTTTATGTATGTTTGGTTATCTTTGCAAGTCTCTTCGAATTATCAGTTTGGTTTGGCCTACTAGATTGATCTTTCTTGCAATGGGAGAAGTGCTTAGCTTTGGGTTCAATCTTACGGTGTCCTTTCCCAGTGACAGTAGGGGCAGCAAGGCACGTATTGTCTTGTTGCCATCGAGGATAACAAGATGGGGTTTATATCATATTGCATGAGTTTATCCCTCTACATCATGTCATCTTGCTTAAAGCGTTACTCTGTTCTTATGAACTTAATTCTCTAGATGCATGCTGGATAGCAGTCGATGTGTGGAGTAATAGTAGTAGATGCAGGCAGGAGTCGGTCTACTTGTCTCGGACGTGATGCCTATATACATGATCATACCTAGATATTCTCATAACTATGCTCAGTTCTGTCAATTGCTCAACAGTAATTTGTTCACCCACCATAAATACTTATGCTCTTGAGAGAAGCCACTAGTGAAACCTATGGCCCCCGGGTCTATTTTCCATCATATTAATCTCCCGACAACAAGCTATTTCTAGCGCCGTTTTTATTTTGTTTTCTTTACTTTGCATCTTTATTATAAAAATACCAAAAATATTATCTTATCATATCTATCAGATCTCACTCTCGTAAGTGACCGTGTAGGGATTGACAACCCCTTATCGCGTTGGTTGCGAGGATTTATTTGTTTGTGTAGGTGCGAGGGACTCGTGCGTGGCCTCCTACTGGATTGATACCTTGGTTCTCAAAACTGAGGGAAATACTTACGCTACTTTGCTGCATCACCCTTTCCTCTTCAAGGGAAAACCAACGCAGTGCTCAAGAGGTAGCAAGAAGGATTTCTGGCGCCGTTGCCGGGGAGTCTACGCAAAAGTCAACATACCAATTACCCATCACAAACCCTTATCTCCCGCATTACATTATTTGCCATTTGCCTCTCGTTTTCCTCTCCCCCACTTCACCCTTACCTTTTTATTCTCCCTCTCTCTTTTCCATTCGCCTTTCTCCGCTTGCCTCTTGTTTGCTCGTGTGTTGGATTGCTTGCTTGTCACGATGGCTCAAGATAATACCAAATTGTGTGACTTTACCAATACCAATAATAATGATTTCCTTAGCACTCTGATTGCTCCTCTTACCAATACTGAATCTTGTGAAATCAATGCTGCTTTGTTGAATCTTGTCATGAAAGATCAATTCGCTGGCCTTCCTAGTGAAGATGCCGCTACCCATCTAAATAGCTTCGTTGATTTGTGTGATATGCAAAAGAAGAAAGATTTGGACAATGGTATTGTTAAATTGAAGCTATTTCCTTTTTCGCTTAGAGATCATGCTAAAGCTTGGTTTTCATCTTTGCCTAAAAATAGTATTGATTCTTGGAATAAGTGCAAAGATGCTTTTATCTCTAAGTATTTTCCTCCCGCTAAGATCATCTCTCTCAGAAACGATATTATGAATTTTAAGCAACTTGATCATGAACATGTTGCACAAGCTTGGGAGAGGATGAAATTAATGATATATAATTGCCCTACGCATGGTTTGAATTTGTGGATGATTATACAAAAAATTTATGCCGGATTGAATTTTACTTCTAGAAATCTTTTAGATTCGGCCGCGGGAGGCACTTTTATGGAAATCACTTTAGGAGAAGCCACTAAACTCCTAGATAATATTATGGTTAATTATTCTCAATGGCACACTGAAAGATCTACTAATAAAAAAGTGCATGCGATAGAAGAAATTAATGTTTTGAGTGGAAAGATGGATGAACTTATGAAATTATTTGCTACTAAGAGTGTTTCTTCTGATCCTAATGATATGCCTTTGTCTACTTTGATTGAGAATAATAATGAACCTATGGATGTGAATTTTGTTGGTAGGAATAATTTTGGTAACAACGCGTATAGAGGAAACTTTAATCCTAGGCCTTATCCTAGTAATTCCTCTAATAATTATGGTAATTCCTACAACAATTCTTATGGAAACTTTAATAAGATGCCTTCTGGATTTGAGACTAGTGTTAAGGAATTTATGAATTCGCAAAAGAATTTCAATGCTTTGCTTGAAGAAAAATTGCTTAAAGTGGAGGAATTGGCTAGGAACGTTGATAGAATTTCTCTTGATGTTGATTCTTTAAAACTTAGATCTATTCCTCCTAAGCATGATATCAATGAGTCTCTCAAAGCCATGAAAATTTCCATTGATGAGTGCAAAGAAAGAACCGCTAGGATGCGTGCTAAGAAAGATTGTTTTGTGAAAGCGTGTTCTTCAAATCTCTATGAAAATAAAGATGAAGATCTAAAAGTTATTGATGTGTCCCCTATTAAATCTTTGTTTTGCAATATGAATCTTGATAATGATGGGACTGAATATGATCCACCTTTACCTAGAAGGCGTTCCAAAAATTCGGAGTTTTTAGATCTTGATGCTAAAATTGATAAAAGTGGGATTGAAGAGATCAAAACATTAGATAAAAATGAACCCACTATTTTGGATTTCAAGGAATTTAATTATGATAATTGCTCTTTAATAGATTGTATTTCCTTGTTGCAATCCGTGCTAAATTCTCCTCATGCTTATAGTCAAAATAAAGCCTTTACCAAACATATCGTTGATGCTTTGATGCAATCTTATGAAGAAAAACTTGAGTTGGAGGTTTCTATCCCTAGAAAACTTTATGATGAATGGGAACCTACTATTAAAATTAAAATTAAAGATCATGAATGCTATGCTTTGTGTGATTTGGGTGCTAGTATTTCCACGATTCCAAAAACTTTGTGCGATTTGCTAGGTTTCCGTGATTTTGATGGTTGCTCTCTAAAATTGCACCTTGATGATTCCACTATTAAGAAACCTATGGGAAGAATTAATGATGTTCTTATTTTTGCAAATAGGAACTATGTGCCCGTAGACTTTATTGTTCTTGACATAGATTGCAATCCTTCATGTCCTATTATTCTTGGTAGACCTTTCCTTAGAACGATTGGTGCAATTATTGATATGAAGGAAGGGAATATTAGATTCCAATTTCCATTAAGGAAAGGCATGGAACACTTCCCTAGAAATAAAATAAAATTACCTTATGAATATATTATGAGAGCCACTTATCGATTGCCTACCAAAGATGGCAATACCTAGATCTATCCTTGCTTTTATGCCTAGCTAGGGGCGTTAAACGATAGCGCTTGTTGGGAGGCAACCCAATTTTATTTTTACTTTTTTGCTTTTTGCTTCTCTTTAGGAATAAATATTTGATTTAGCCTCTGGTTAGATGTGTTTTTATGTTTTAATTAGTGTTTGTGCCAAGTTAAACCTATAGGATCTTCTTGGATGATAGTTATTTGATCTTGCTGAAAATTGCAGAAACTTTCTGTTCACGAAAACAATTGTTAAAAATCACCAGAACGTGATAAAATATTGATTCCAATTGATGCTGATTAATAAACAAATTATCTAGATCGTCCTATTTTTTCTGAATTTTTGGAGTTCCAGAAGTTTGCGTTAGTTACAGATTACTACAGACTGTTCTGATTTTGACAGATTCTGTTTTTCGCGTGTTGTTTGCTTATTTTGATGAATCTATGGCTAGTAAAATAGTTTATAAACCATAGAGAAGTTGGAATACAGTAGGTTTAACACCAATATAAATAAATAATGAGTTCATTACAGTATCTTGAAGTGGTCTTTTGTTATCTTTCGCTAACAGAGGTTACGAGATTTTCTGCTGAGTTTTGTGTTGTGAAGTTTTCAAGTTTTGGGTGAAAGATTTGATGGATTATGGAACAAGGAGTGGCAAGAGCCTAAGCTTGGGGATGCCCATGGCACCCCAAGATAATCTAAGGACACCTAAAAGCCAAAGCTTGGGGATGCCCCGGAAGGCATCCCCTCTTTCGTTTACTTCCATCGGTAACTTTACTTGGAGCTATATTTTTATTCACCACATGATATGTGTTTTGCTTGGAGCGTCTTGTATGATTTGAGTCTTTGCTTTTTAGTTTACCACAATCATCCTTGCTGTACACACCTTTTGAGAGAGACACACATGATTCAGAAATTATTAGAATACTCTATGTGCTTCACTTATATCTGTTGAGTTATATAGTTTTTGCTCTAGTGCTTCACTTATATCTTTTAGAGCACGGTGGTGGTTTTGTTTTATAGAAACTATTGTTCTCTCATGCTTCACTTAGATTATTTTGAGAGTCCTACAAAACAGCATGGTAGTTTGCTTTAACAATAATAGGCATTCAAGATTAGTAAAGAAAAAAGAAAAATTCTTATGAGTGTGTTGAATACTATGAGAAGTTTGATGCTTGATAATTGTTTTGAGATATGAAGATGGTGATATTAGATTCATGCTAGTTGAGTAGTTTTGAATTTGAGAAATACTTGTGTTAAAGTTTGTGATTCCCGTAGCATGCACGTATGGTGAACCGTTATGTGATGAAGTCGGAGCATGATTTATTTATTGATTGTCTTCCTTATGAGTGGCGGTCGGGGACGAGCGATGGTCTTTTCCTACCAATCTATCCCCCTAGGAGCATGCGCGTAATACTTTGCTTTGATAACTTGTAGATTTTTGCAATAAGCATATGAGTTCTTTATGACTAATGTTGAGTCCACGGATTATACGCACTTTTCTTCCTTCCACCATTGCTAGCCTCTCTAATACCGCACACTTTTCGCCGGTATCATACACCCACCATATACCTTCCTCAAAACAGCCATCATACCTACCTATTATGGCATTTCCATAGCCATTCCGAGATATATTGCCATGCGACTTACCACCGTTCCGTTTACTATGACACGCTCCATCATTGTCATATGGCTTTGCATGATCATGTAGTTGACATTGTATTTGTGGCAAAGCCACCGTTCATAATTCTTTCATACATGTCACTCTTGATTCATTGCATATCCCGGTATACCGCCGGAGGCATTCACATAGAGTCATATTTTGTTCTAAGTATTGAGTTGTAATTGTTGAGTTGTAAGAAAATAGAAGTGTGATGATCATCATTTCTAGAGCATTGTCCCAAGTGAGGAAAGGATGATGGAGACTATGATTCCCCCACAAGTCGGGATGAGACTCCGGACGAAAAAAAGAGGCCATAAAAAAGGCCCAAATAAAAAAATGAGAGAAAAAGAGAGAAGGGACAATGTTACTATCCTTTTACCACACTTGTGCTTCAAAGTAGCACCATGATCTTCATGATAGAGAGTCTCCTATGAAATCACTTTCATATACTAGTGGGAATTTTTCATTATAGAACTTGGCTTGTATATTCCAATGATGGGCTTCCTCAAAATGCCCTAGGTCTTCTTGAGCAAGCGAGTTGGATGCACACCCACTTAGTTTCTTTTGTTGAGCTTTCATATACTTATAGCTCTAGTGCATCCGTTGCATGGCAATCCCTACTCACTGACATTGATATCTATTGATGGGCATCTCCATAGCCCGTTGATACGCCTAGTTGATGTGAGACTATCTTCTCCTTTTTGTCTTCTCCACAACCACCATTCTATTCCACATATAGTGCTATGTCCATGTCTCACGCTCATGTATTGCGTGAAGATTGAAAAAGTTTGAGAATGTAAAAAGTATGAAACAATTGCTTGGCTTGTCATCGGGGTTGTGCATGATTTAAATATTTTGTGTGGTGAAGATAGAGCATAGCCAGACTATATGATTTTGTAGGGATAACTTTCTTTGGCCATGTTATTTTGAGAAGACATAATTGCTTAGTTAGTATGCTTGAAGTATTATTATTTTTATGTCAATATTAAACTTTTGTCTTGAATCTTTCGGATCTGAATATTCATACCACAATTAAGAAGAATTACATTGAAATTATGCCAAGTAGCATTCCACATCAAAAATTCTGTTTTTATCATTTTGAGAGGACGAGCAGGAATTAAGCTTGGGGATGCTTGATACGTCTCCAACGTATCTATAATTTTTTATTGCTCCATGCTATATTATAGTCTGTTTTGGACATTATTGGGCTTTATTATACACTTTTATATTATTTTTGGGACTAACCTATTAACCGAGGCCCAGCCCAGAATTGCTGTTTTTTTGCCTATTTCAGAGTTTCGCAGAAAAAGAATATCAAACGGAGTCCAAACGGAATGAAACCTTCGGGAACGTGATTTTTGGAACGAACGTGATCGAGAGGACTTGGACCCTACGTCAAGACATCAACCAGGAGGGCACGAGGTAGGGGGGCGCACCTACCCCCCAGGGCGCGCCCTCCACCCTCGTGGGCCCCATGTTGCTCCACCGACGTACTCCTTCCTCCTATATATACCTACGTACCCCCAAACTACCAGATACGGAGCCAAAAACCTAATTCCACCGCCGCAACCTTCTGTACCCGTGAGATCCCATATTGGGGCCTGTTCCGGAGCTCCGTCGGAGGGGGCATCGATCACGGAGGGCTTCTACATCAACACCATAGCCTCTCCGATGATGTGTGAGTAGTTTACCTCAGACCTTCGGGTCCATAGTTATTAGCTAGATGGCTTCTTCTCTCTTTTTGGATCTCAATACAATGTTCTCCCCCTCTCTTGTGGAGATCTATTCGATGTAATCTTCTTTTGGGGTGTGTTTGTTGAGACTGATGAATTGTCGGTTTATGATCAAGTTTATCTACGAACAATATTTGAATCTTCTCTGAATTCTTTTATGTATGATTGGTTATCTTTGCAAGTCTCTTTGAATTATCAGTTTGGTTTGGCCTACTAGATTGATCTTTCTTGTAATGGGAGAAGTGCTTAGCTTTGGGTTTAATCTTACGGTGTCCTTTCCCAGTGACAGTAGGGGCAGCAAGGCACGTATTGTATTGTCGCCATCGAGGATAATAAGATGGGGTTTATATCATATTGCATGAGTTTATCCCTCTACATCATGTCATCTTGCTTAAAGCGTTACTCTGTTCTTATGAACTTAATACTCTAGATGCATGCTGGATAGCGGTCGATGTGTGGAGTAATAGTAGTAGATGCAGGCAGGAGTCGGTCTACTTGTCTTGGACGTGATGCCTATATACATGATCATACCTAGATATTCTCATAACTATGCTCAATTCTATCAATTGCTCAATAGTAATTTTTTCACCCACCGTAAATACTTATGCTCTCGAGAGAAGCCACTAGTGAAACCTATGGCCCCCGGGTCTATTTTCCATCATATTAATCTCCCGACAACAAGCTATTTCTAGCGCCGTTTTTATTTTGTTTTCTTTACTTTGCATCTTTATTATAAAAATACCAAAAATATTATCTTATCATATCTATCAGATCTCACTCTCGTAAGTGACCGTGTAGGGATTGACAACCCCTTATCGCGTTGGTTGCGAGGATTTATTTGTTTGTGTAGGTGCGAGGGACTCGTGCGTGGCCTCCTACTGGATTGATACCTTGGTTCTCAAAAACTGAGGGAAATACTTACGCTACTTTGCTGCATCACCCTTTCCTCTTCAAGGGAAAACCAACGCAGTGCTCAAGAGGTAGCAATACCCACTCTACGTGGTTAACGTGCCGCAGCGAAGGTTGTACGTCGACACATTCCCCACATAAAAGTTGTTCCTTCGATTCGATTACATCTTCGGCATGTTTCACTTGAAAAAGTTGGATTTTACATTTGTCCGCCTTTTTGCCTTGTACATGAACTACATCATCAGGATTGAGCAGATACCTTATATGTGTGTCGCTGACCCATACTTCATGCATGAGGGCTTCTTGGCAGTTTGCCCAAAGCACTGTGAATACGCGAGAAACTACATCATCAATTTCATGGTCGGCAATAAGGACAAGGAGACGATTCTCGTGCCTTATCATCCCATGTAAGTCATTAGCGGATATCCTCCTTCGGTTTCAATCATTCATCTGCATGTGTGGAGGCTAATTTGAGGTGTACTTATTTTGCGCAGCGACGGGCGCGCCATCCTCATCATCCTTTACCCCCGGTTCTCCCACGCTCTTTACTTGGACTCGTCGAAGAACATGACAAAAACGGATTACACCCACATCAAGTCTGTTCTGGCAGTGCTATCTTAAGCTACGACCTACGAGATGGAGAGATCACGCTCAAGAAGACAAGGAACTGCGTGCCCGCCTTCGGCCATAAGACCGACTTCTGATGCGTCCAACAACCGAGTGGTACTCTTAGTGATGGATTCTATGTCCTCCACCACATGCTGGAGTGCAGACGGGATCAACAGAACCTCGCATGTCACCTAGATCCGGCGATGCCAATATTCTGCAATGGGCAAAGAAACTAGGAGATATCCCGGATCGTCGACTCCGAGCTGAGTTCTATCACATCCAGCGTGAACTTGCCCAAATCATCATGAAGGAGGTCCTCGAAAAATAGGGATGTTCTACGAAGAAGGGCAAATGTCGCGGGAAGATGTCCGAACACGCGTAGCCGCTCAGCGTCTCGACCTGAAGCCTTTCGATGCGCTCGGGGACTATCTCCCTGACTTGGATGGATGACACGACATGTTGGAGTGATTGACGATATAAGACAATGTGTCCGTTTAGTCCATACTTTCTCTATGACGAAACTTTGAGTTATGCACGACAAAACTTTATTTGTGATGTAATTAAACCGTCCTCCTCAACTAGGGAAGATCACTCTAGTTAGGGAATTTTGGGTACGATGAACTTTGTTATTTATGCTTATGATATGTTGCTTCTATTTTTGCCAACTCTGTCTCTTTCTGTTGCTCAACTATATATGTTGCATATTATCGACTCAGGTGACGATGCAGGTACATAGATCATCGATGGCGAAGAAGTGCTACGCCAGGAGTATACGATGAGTGGCCGGAGTGTCAGGTCCAGGTGTACCAGTTTCTGAGCGACAGCCAGGGATGGTTTGATAGCAGAGCCGAAGCAGAAAATAGTTAGTTTAGGTTCACGCTAGTGCGAGAGAGGGATACGAACCGGCGCCTCAAGAAGTACTACATTATGTATGATGAGACATGTCATGTAACTTGTATAGCTATATCATGATTATGATGTGACGACATGATTTGTGTTGGATGATATGATGAGACTATTATGTGTATGATATGATGAACATATTGCATGTTTATGATATGATTAGAATACTGTATAAAACCTATACAAAAACATCGGAAATATGTAGCAAAAAAAAAGATATGTGAAAATATAGTAGTAGCGCTCTTTAGTGTTGGACAGGAAAACGCTACTGCTAAGGCACTTAGCAGTAGCGCTGGTATGGAAAGTGCTACTGCTAAGTAGGAATAGCAGTAGCGCATGTCAAAACATGCTACTGCAAAACGTTAGCTGTAGCGCCGTATCAGTAGCATGGTTCTCCGCGCTACTGATAGCCCTTAGACCCGCGCTACTGCTAGGCTTTTCCCTAGTAGTGAAGAGTGATGAGATCCAAGGTAATAGGTGATGATAACTTCTCAGGAGCATTTGCGGATTAAGAAGTGCCAACATCATCATCATAAAATGAAATTCCTCTTTGTTTTTAGGGGTTAAGAAATCCCGATAGGTAAGAGCAAAATCTGAATCCCAATTTGTCAAGGTTTCCTTAATATTATGGTCACATAGGGTGCAGTTGTAACTACTTATGTGGAAACCCTTTCTTTCGAGTAGAGCTTTAGTGTTTACTCTATCATGCAAAGCCAACCAAAAAAGGATTTTGTGCCTTAGTCTGTTGGCATTTTTAGAAATGTGTTGGAATATTAGTGGATCTTGGAAGTTCCCATAAGAGCATTATACATTTGAAAGGAGTAGTATTTCTTGGGATGTCTTTGCTAGATACTTATGTGTTTTGTAGCAAAAGGTTTTGCCATTCTAGGAACCAATTGTAGGCTTGGTTTAACATATGTCTATGTCAAAGCGCGTATTATCGACCAGAGGGAGGATGGGAGATTTTTAACAAATTCTTTGAAGGAAGCAATTTTTCAAATAAATAGAGACTAAGCAGTATGAAGAGATACTTGCACGAAGAAAACTAAGCTAAGCATGCATGGAAACAAATATGGTAAAGTACTACAAACTAAAGACAAAATAAAACATGCACAACTTAATATGAAAGTCTTCCGAAAGAGAAGGAAGCAAATACTTCACAACATGAGTACAGAAAGTAAACAGGTGAAGAAACAAAGACAATTGCTCGGGAAGACAATGGATTTGTCTGACCAGTTCAAGTTATTGTGACAACTTTACGTCTGGTTGGAGAGGATGAGATTTAACTCAGAAGACCAAGTCCTTGCCTTATTCTCCTAGAACTAAGGTCACATACACCTCACTCAATCACTTGTGCGAAGTCTTCAAGGTAGACTTTCAAAACCTTCACATACCCGTTCATCGGCATTCCACAATTGACTCTTGGAGGCTCTGATCTTGACTCCTAACCGTTTGGAAGATCACGGTCTTCAAAAGCAATAAGTCTTCGGTTCACTTAGAACAAATTCTTCAGTGATGGTCAATCACTTTGGCTCTTAGTATATGGGTACTTTCCTCAATAGGACTCACTCAAATGCTTTGAAAGATGGGTTTCTCTAAACTACGCTTGTCATGCACTAACTCGGAGCAGCCACCAACTAATGGTGGAAGGAGGTGGCTATTTATAGCCGGAGCAATCCTGAGGTTGAAATGACCAATAAGGGCTTGAGCTGCTTCATTGGACAACTGGCATGTGTCCAACGGTCAAATTTCAAACACATGCGGCAACTTTACTTGAGGAAGAAGTAAATTTGACTCTACCACATGAAGAGATTTCTCTCATGTCTTCGCTAGAAGAAATAGGTTTAGGTTGAGCATCATTTCATAATACTGTCTTGTATCACCTTGACCCCTCTTAATAGTATAATGTTCCCTATTACTCAAGTATGAAGAGAAATAACTAACAAAAGACTAAGTCTTTGCGTTCCAAGTCTTCAAGCTAAGTCTTCACTAAGGGACACCATAGTCTTCAATGTTTTCATACATTTTTAGGGGTCATTGCGACGGTGAAACCAAATCTCCAGGTACTTCCTCATGGTAATCTCACAAACACAGTAGTGCCTTAACCACTTTTGTCACCAATACTCCAGAACCACAAAGAGGGCACTAGATGCACTTAAACTATGGAAGGGTTCAACTTTATCCACATAAGCCATGATTATAAACCGTGTTGACGGGCCATATACCGTGGGTACACCGACAAGCCGGTAGTTGGCTCATCAGGCCATGACGTGGCCCATGCCTGTCACCGGGCATATGGCTTCACCAAGACGCGTCATAGCTTCGCTATCAAGGAAAGCATCTCAGGGATCTTGGAGGATCCCACCTGTGTGTTACCGACCTGGATATCATGTAAGCCTTAGACCATGTCCCCTATATAAGGTAAGGCGAGGGTTAGATTATAGAATATATAATCTCACATATGCCCATGTAATCCTACTGACCCTCCATTGTATACCATATCATAGCTCTCATACGAGGTTGTTTACCATCAATACAATACAACAAGACTAGGATTTTACCTCCAACGTGACGGCCTAAACCTGGGTAACTACCTTGTGTGAATTCAATCCAGGTTTCATGTAGGGGAATGTGCCATGAAAAAAAAATCAACCAAGATCACTATTGCGGTGCATGTAATGAGATCATACCCTTGATAGTCTGTCATCATTGTGGAATTGCTAATGATGTCGATGCAGTCCTTCAACTCCTGTAGCTTTGTTATACCTCCCAGTCGCGAGAGGATCTCCTCATGATGACCCATCCAGTCCAGCGTCTAAGGTTACGTTGCCTCCAAGGTATTCACATGTACCAAAGTAGCAACACTATGTTAATCCATGGACCAACAACAATGCAGTGGGAAGAACTAGATCTAATCTAGAGAGAGATGCAACTATAAATGAGGATATGACTTCACCACGAGGAGGGGTTCATTGAAGGCCTTGGTGTATTCTCCTCGTGCACTCCAGCCCTATGTTTATAGGTGGTTAGGAGGTAGAGGGTCGGCTGACCCATAGGTGGAGTCCTACCAGGTTCCGCATAGGGTTTCCTGATACATCCAAAATGTATCTATAATTTTTTCTTGTTCATGCTATATTTATACCATAAGTGCCTAGTTTTGGCACCAATTTTTATCCTTTTTATTGCCTAACCTATTAATTCAATGCCAAGCTTTTGTTATTGTTTTCTGCTGCCCTTTTGGGCTTTTCAGGAAAAAAAGGGGATCAAAAAATAAAATAAAAATATTTTGCTTGTTCATCTCTCCCTAGAAGGGTTCAAGATGATTTGGCTCCTTGTCCTCCTCATCCTCTCACCAAAACTAAACACAAGGGGGGCTCTGGGTTCACCATTATCGAAGAGGCAGTGGTGGATTGGAGATGATGGGAATGGGAGGCGTCGAATGGAGGATGGGGAAAGAGATGGAAGGGCGACAATCGTATAGGCCACCGCTCACTGGTTCAGTTGGAGCGGCGAGGGGCGACCTGAGGGCAAAGGTTGTTGCAGTTGGCCCTACTACATGCCTCTAGTGCAGAGTACCATGATGGTTGATAATGGAGGGCGGTCAAAGGCCTTCTCACACGCAAACTGACAGATGCTGACGTGTGGTTGGCATATCGCACAAGATTAATCCAATACCTGCGTGTGGTACACTTTTTTAAAACAAATTTTGTGTTATAAAACACACATAGTTCATTATCAAATAAAGTTTAGGCTTTGGGAGGGTTGGTGAGTGTATTTCTTACACTCATTAATTCACTAGTACACAAAGGAAATGCCAACAAACACAAATATCAAGCAGCTTGATCATGAAAGCCGTCAATGAACAGGAAAAGCCCTTTGGCGCCTTCATAAACATGAGTATAACATTGTCTCCAATTTGCAAATATGGACAAATTGCCAGGACACCCCACCCATCAATGGGAATGCTTCTACCTCAACGGTTAAGGTAGTACCTTGAAATCACTTTCATGTTCTTACCAGTAGCTAGTGTGATTGGGCCAGAATGGGGAATCACTTCAGGAGTAATGCTAGGCGACAATATCTATTTGAATAAACCAATTTTACACTGTTGAAGGCAAGGGTTTATGAATAGCATACATAACATAAAAGAATTTCTACGTACCAGTGGCACACATAATCCCATTATGCCTCCAGCTTTGAAACACACAGTAAGGGAGCACCGACTATCAACAAACCGTAGGACATGCTCCAAGTCTTGCCAGTCAAATTTGGAAAGACGGGTGACATTTATATCCCTAACTACATGTCTAACTAACCATGCTTGGAAATACTTTATAGTAATTAGAAGCATATAGGAGCATAATCAGAAAAGGAAATGTTGCTACTAAGTGATAGTCATGCAAGAGTTTGAAAAAAAACTAATTATGATGACCCCACCGCAAGATCTCTTCAGGAAAGGCCACATGGATGACAAGACCAGGTTGTGTTATATCCAGTAACACATCAGTCCAACTTTTAGTTTGTAACGCGTAGAAAATTCTCTCCAAATACCCCTAGAAAATAAGAGTGACCTTCTTCATTATTTTTAGACAAGCTTTCAACCTATATCCATGGTTTGTCTGCAATGTGATCTTAATGGAATCTTCATTTAAGTAAAGGCCAAACTTCTCTTGTACATGTGTTCTTCTAAAGTAAGGGATGTATTGCTGGAAATAGTAAGGCATGATATATTTTTTAATTACTATTAATGGATAATATATGTTATTGAAAGGACAGAAATACATAAACACATAATGTGTTAACCAAATATGAGCATTATTTATCATATGGAAATAAATAGTCTTGTAATAGTTTGTATGCAATGTGAATGGAAAATTGGCAACAATTTTTGCAACTTTATCTTGTAATGCAAGTATGAGTGATATTGAAAGAACGATACAACAATAAACTGTCTAATACATAGAAATAAATTACCTTTTATCCAAATTTAGCAATAATATGTTTGTAAAGTGGTCAATATTCCCAAGTTGTACTAAAGTAGAACTATGCATCACTCAACAAAATCATCAGATATTCAATTTCGCATCAATTGCATTACATCTAGATTAGTACAGAATAGGAAAATTAGTCCATGGCTTGTTGAAGAACCCTAACCGGGTCTGAGGGGTGTATACCATGCGTCAATAGATGTACGCCGGTAGGGTGATATTGAACCACTCCATCATCTGGACGAGGCCATACAAACCTTTTGTGTCCTTGCACTTTGGGCACTAGTAAAAATCCTCAAATCGGTACTGAATAAAAAAAATGAACACATAACGACAGATGGACCGCGAATGATGTCTACTACACAACTTGTTCTTGTAGACTCGTGTTGGGCCTCCAAGCGTAGCGTTTTGTAGGACAGTAGCAAATTTCCCTCAAGTGGATGACCTAAGGTTTATCAATCCGTGGGAGACGTAGGATGAAGATGGTCTGTCTTAAACAACCCTGCAACCAAATAACAAAAAGTCTCTTGTGTCCCCAACACACCAAATACAATGGTAAATTGTATAGGTGCATCGGCGGAGAGATGGTGATACAAGTGTAGTAATGATGGTAGATATTGATTTTTGTAATAGTAACAATAAAAAACAGCAAGGTGACAACTAACGAAAGTGAGCACAAACGGTATTGCAATGCTTGAAAATAAGGCCTAGGGTTCATACTTTTGCTAGTGCAATCTCACAATAATGTTAACATAATTAGATCATATGGCAATCCCTCAACGTGCAACAAAGAATCACTCCAAAGTTCTTATCTAGCGGAGAACATAAGATGAAATTGTTTGTAGGGTATGAAACCACCTCAAAGTTATCCTTTCCGATCGATCTATCGAGCTATTCCTATAAGTGTCACAAACAGCTCAAGAGTTCGTACTAAAATAACACCATATGATACACATCAACCAACTCTAATGAAACCTAGATAGTCCAATGTCACCACAAGTATCCGTGAGTTGATTATACGATATGCATCAAACAACTTCAGATTCATAATACTCAATCCAACACAAAGAACTTCAAAGAGTGCCCCAAGATTTCTATCAGAGAAAAAAAAGATGAAAACGTGCATCAACCCCTATGCATAGATTACCCCAATGTCACCCCGGGAATCCATGAGTTGAGTGTCAAAACATACATCAAGTGTCCATAAAAGTATTCAATCCGATAATAATGAAATCTCAAAGGTAAAACTCAATTCATCACAACAAGATAGAGAGGGGAAAACACCGTATGATCCAACTATATTAACAAAGCTCCCGATACATCAAGATCATGCCAAACCAAGAACACGAGAGAGAGACAGAGAGAGAGAGAGAGATCAAACACATAGCTACTAGTACAAACCCTCAGCCCTGAGGGTGAACTACTCCCTCCTCATCATGGAGACCGCCAGGATGATTAAGATGGCCTCCGGTGATGATTTCCCCCTCCGGTAGAGTGCCAAAAAAGGGCTCGCAATTGGATTGTGGAGGTACAGAGGCTTGCGGCGGCGGAGTCGAAGTTCTAGGGTTATTTGTGGTGGTTTCTCTATTTATAGGATTTTTTGGCGTCGGTTTCATGCTGAGATGGGCCATGTGGTGCCCACTACCCGCCAGCTCACCAATTTGGCCCTTGGCATGGCCTGATGGGTAGTGGCCACCTCGTGCATCTTCTGGTCCTTCCACGAAGCTTCGGGGGTCGCTTTTGTTCCAAAAAAATCGTGAAAAAGTTTCGCTGCATTTGGTCTTCATTTGATATGGATTTTCTGGAAAACCAAAAACAAGCAGAAAACAACAACTGGCACTGGGCACTAGGTCAAAATGTTATTCCATTATAATCATATAAAAGCCATATAAAAGTGCACCAAAATCATACAAAACAACAATAAACATGGCATGAATACTTCATACATTATAGATACATTGGAGACGTATCAGCATCCCCAGGCTTAGTTCCTGCTTGTCCTCGAGTAAGTAAATGATAAAAGAAATAATTTATGAAGTGTGAATGCTAGCATAGTGTATAAGTTTGATCAATGATAATTTCAATCACTTTTTCTAGCATCATAACAACAACTCTTTCTCGTAAAACTCATCATGATAAAGTAGCAATCGATTCACATGTTATGGTTCAAACAATGCATTGTCTTGAAACTTAACAACCTATGTTCTTAGTCATCAAACAATTGCAATTCAACTTATTCTCAACAAAGTCTAAGTAAGAGCTCCACATACTCAATCATCATATAGTCTTCTATGATTAATAGTACTCAAAGCATATTTTTAGAACAAATGGCATCCATCAAACACAGAGAAAGATAGGGGCTTAATGTTTCGCCTCCCAACTCATTTATCATAGAGATAATTGTCAACAATAATAAATCATGATCAAATATATTTGATTGGCCATATGTGCCTAGATCTTTCCCCACCACACGTTGCTTCCCAACTAGAGAATAGTTGAGGTTGAAATGAGAATGCATACTATTGACTCTTGCATAAAGTAAATACTGAAAAGTAAAAGATAGGCCCTTCGCAGAGGTAAGCAGAGGTTGGCATGCACTTTTTATTTTTGGATGGCAATCTCTTAATGCAAAGGAACGCCATGTTATATTTCCCCTTATGATAGCAACCTTTATTATGTAGTCCGCCACTTTTATTACTTTGCCATCACAAGTTTGTACAACGCTTATTTTCCCTTACAATAAAATACCAAACATATTTAGGAGCAATTTTTATTGCTTTATGCACCGATGACAACTTACTTAAAGGATCTTATTCAATCCATAGGTAGGTATGGTGGACACTCATGGCAAGAAACTGGTTTTAAGGGTTTTTGGATGCACAAGTAGTGTCTCTACTTAGTACAATTTTTTTTCTAGCAAAAGATCCTAAGCAAACACCACATGTTGGAGGATCCATAACAATATAACTTCTATGCAAATATACACAACCATAACTCATTATGTTGTCTTCCTTGTCCAACTTCAACTAATTTGCTCAAGTTTGAAAATAATTAATGGGTATTCACAATCATAGAAGATGTCCAACATAATATATTTATATGTGAAAGTTCTCTTCCTTATACTAATCATTCATGAATTGCTTGTATGACCAATATTGTGATTGTCAAGTTTCAATAGATTTCACTTTGTAAACCCAATGTGAAGCTACTACTAGGCATGGTATGAACATATAATTTCAACTTCATGATATTCAATTCATTCAACAATTTACTCATAGGATATAAGTGAAGCACAAGAGTAAATGACAAACTACTCCGAAAAGATATAAGTGAAGATCAAGCGAGTAGTTAAGTAAATGGGTAGCTATGTGAGGATTCCCTCTCATTTAAAAACTTTCAGATCTTAAGTATCTTATTCAAACATCAAATATAAAAAAATAAAATGACATTCCAAGAATAGCACATATCATGTGAAGAAGCAAAAACTTAGGCTCAACTGATACTAACCGATAATTGTTGATGAAGAAAGGTGGGATGCCTACCGGGGAATCCCCAAGCTTAGATGCTTGAGACTTCTTGAAATGTTATCTTGGGATGCCTTGGGCATCCCCAAGCTTGAGCTTTTGTGTCTCCTTAATTCCTTTTATATCACTGTTTCCCTAAATCTCAAAAACTTCATCCACACAAAACTCAACAAGAACTCGTGAGATAAGTTAGTATAAATCAATGCAAAACCTTATCATTCTCTAATGTAGCAAATCACTAAAATTGTAATTTAACATTCATACTAAATGCCTCTGCATATTTAATACTCCCATCCTCAAATAGAATCATTAAACAAGCAAACATAACAACAATCTGTCTAAATAGGACAGTTTGTAAAGAGTGCAATAATATTCATACTTCCCTAACTCCAAAAATTCTGAAAAATTACCACACTGTAGAAAATTTATCATATCTCACTGTCTAATTTTTTAGGATTTTATCATGTTCATACTATTCACAAATATTCAAATCATATCTGTTTTCAAACAACAACATATAGACTTGCAAAATAAGCATGGTAAAGGCTATACTTAAGATGCAAAACATTATTGTAACAACAAGCAAATCCTAATAAAATAAAATGATGCTCCAAGCAAAAAACATATCGTGTGACGAATAAAAATATAGCCCCAAGTAAGGTTACCGATAATGTTGGAGATGAAAGAGGGGATGCCTTTCGGGGCATCCCCAAGCTTAGTTGCTTGGATCTTTCTTGAATATTACCTTGGGGTGCCTTGGGCATCCCCAAGATTAGGGTCTTGTCCATCCTTATTCTCCTCATATCAACATCTCACCCAAAACTTGAAAACTTCAATCACGCAATACTTAACGGAACTTCGTGAGATAGGTTAGTATAATAAAGCAAATCATTCATTTTGGTACTGTAAAAGATAAGATTCATAATTTTCTTACGCAATGCCTACTGTACCTTATCATTTCCACAATTTATATTAAGCAATATAAGCCATAGAAACCATAAAAAACAAGCAACTATGCATTGCAAACAGAATCTGTCAAAAACAGAACAGTCTGTAAAGATCTGAATAATGACTATACTTCTGTAACTCCAAAAATTCTAAAAAATTAGGACAATGTAGGATATTTGTATATCAATCATTTGCAAAAAATTCAGAATTTTTTGAAGCTCAACTCATTTTTAACAATTCTGTTACTGGGCGCAAAAGTTTTTGTTTTTGCACAGAATCAAGTCAACTATCATCCACACTATCCCAAAAGCTTTACTTGGCACTTTATTGAAACAAAATCTATAAAACATGATTACTACAGTAGCTTAATCATGCGAACACACAAAACAGTAGGTATAAGTATTGGGTTGTCTCTCAACAAGCTCTTTTCTTTAATGCCTTTTTAGCTAGGCATGATGATTTCAATGATGCTCACATAAAAGTATAGAATTGAAACATAATGGGAGCATCATGAAGCATATGACTAGCAAATTTAAGTCTAACCCACTTCCTATGCATAGGGATTTTGTGAGCAAATAATTTTTGGGAGCAAGAATCATCTAGCATAGGAAAGCAAAACAAGCAATACTTCAAAACTTTCAACACATAGACAGGAAACTTGAGATTATCGCAATACCTACAACCATATGTTCCTCTCTCATAATAATTTGCAGTAGCATCATGAAGAAATTCAACAATATAGCTATCACACAAATCATTCTTTTCATGATCTACAAGCATATAATTTTTATTACTCTCCACATAAGCAAATTTCTTTCATTCATAATAGTGGGAGCAAACTCAACAAAATAACTATCATGTGATACTTGATTGGCATAGTTCAATTGAAAATAAAAAATCAGGATGACAAGTTTCATGGTTATCATTATTCTTTATATCGTACATGTCATCACCATAATCATCATAAAAGCAACTCTTTTATCAATGTCAATTGAAACCTCTTCCAAAATAGTGGATTCATCATTAAATAAAGCCATGACCTCTCGAAATCCACTTTTATCATAAGATTCAACACCCTCCAAAATAGTGGGAACATTATTACATAAAGTAAATACTCTTCCAAACCCACTTTCATCAATATAGTCATCATAAATAGGAGGCATGCTATCATCATAATAATTTTTCTCATCGAAACTTGGGGGACAAAAAATATCATATTCATCAAATATAGCATCCCCAAGCTTGTGGTTTTGCATATCAATAGCATCATGGACATTCAAAGAATTCATACTAGCAACATTGCAATCATGCTCATCATTCAAAGATTTTATGCCGAACATTTTATTGAATTCTTCTTCTATCAATTGAGCACAATTTTTTGATCCATCATTTTCAAGAAAGACGTGATAAAGATGAATAGTATGAGGCAACCTCAATTCCATTTTGTGTGGTTTTTTTATAAACCAAACTAGTGATAAAACAAGAAACTAAAAGATTCAATTGCAAGATCTGAAGATATACCCTCAAGCACTCACTTCCCCGGCAACGGCGCTAGAAAAGATCTTGATGTCTACTACACAACTTGTTCTTGTAGACTCGTGTTGGGCCTCCAAGCGCAGAGTTTTGTAGGACAGTAGCAAATTTCCCTGAAGTGGATGACCTAAGGTTTATCAATCCATGCGAGGCATAGGATGAAGATGGTCTCTCTCGAACAACCGAACAAAAAAATAACAAAAAGTCTTTTGTGTTCCCAACACACCAAATACAATGGTAAATTGTATAGGTGCACTAGTTCGGCGAAGAGATGGTAATACAAGTGTAGTAATGATGGTAGATATTGATTTTTGTAATAGTAACAAAAAAATAGCAAGGTAACAAGTAACAAAAGTGAGCACAAAAGGTATTGCAATGCTTGAAAATAAGGCCTAGGGTTCATACTTTCGCTTGTGCAATCCCTCAACAATGCTAACATAATTAGATCAGATGGCAATCCCTCAACGTGCGCAAAGTTCTTATCTAGCAGAGAACATAAGATGAAATTATTTGCAGGGTACAAAACCACCTCAAAGTTATCCTTTTCGATCGATCTATCGAGCTATTTCTATAAGTGTCACAAACAGCCCAAGAGTTCGTACTAAAATAACACCATACGATACACATCAACCAACTCTAATGTCACCTAGATACTCCAATGTCACCATGAGTATCCGTGAGTTGATTATATGATATGCATCAAACAACTTCGGATTCATAATACTCAATCCAACACAAAGAACTTCAAAGAGTGCCCCAAGATTTCTACCGGAGAAACAAAGACGAAAACGTGCATCAACCCCTATGCATAGATTACCCTAATGTCACCTCAGGAATCCGCGAGTTGAGTGCCAAAACATACATCAAGTGTCCATAAAAGTATTCAATCCGATAATAATGAAATCTCAAAGGTAAAACTCAATTCATCACAACAAGATAGAGAGGGGGAAACACCATATGATCCAACTTTATTAACAAAGCTCCCGATACATCAAGACCGTGCCAAATCAAGAACACGAGAGAGATATCAAACACATAGCTACTAGTACAAACCCTCAGCCCCGAGGGTGAACTACTCCCTCCTCATCATGGAGACTGTCGGGATGATGAAGATGGCCTCCGGTGATGATTTCCCCCTTCGGTAGAGTGCCGAAAAAGGGCTCTAGATTGGATCGTGGGGTACAAAGGCTTGTGGCAGCAGAGTCGAAGTTCTAGGGTTATTTCTAGTGGTTTGTTTATTTATAGGATTTTTTGGCGTCGGTTTCACGCTAAGATGGGCCACGCGGTGGCCACTACCCACCAGCCCACCACTTTGGCCCCTGGCACGCCCTGATGGGTAGTGGCCACCTCGTGGCTCTTCTGGTCCTCCCATGAAGCTTTAGGGTCTCTTTTGTTCCAAAAAATCCTCAAAAAGTTTTGCTGCATTTGGACTCATTTGATATGGATTTTCTGGAAAACAAAAAACATGCAGAAAAATAGCAACTGACACTGGGCACTGGGTCAATATGTTAGTCCATAAAAATCATATAAAAGCCATATAAAAGTGCAGCAAAATCATACAAAACTATAATAAACATGGCATGAATACTTCATACATTATCGATACATTGTAGACGTATCAGCGAACTCTAAGACATATGGATGAAGATTGATTTCTCTTACTTGGTTCTCCATGAGATAATCCCAATTAGGCAGAGCTCTTGGTCGACAGCGAGGAAACTCAGTGGTGTGCAACGAGGAGGCGAAAAGTGATGGCAAGGTGGAGAGGACAAGAGAGGCATCTTGTATTTTGCTAGCTCGCAGTGACAACCGGTGCGGACAGAGGCAATGAGCTCAGGGATTTGGGTGATGGGGAAATGAAGCATGAAAATAAAAAAAATCCTACGAAACACCCAAGATCCAATCTAGGAGATATATAGCAATGAGAGGGGAGTGTGTCTACATACCCTTGTAGACCGAAAGCGTTAGCGTTGTAACACGGTTGATGTAGTCGTACTCGTCGCGATCCAATCATGATCCGATCCGATCTAGTGCCGAACAGACGGCACCTCCGAGTTTAGCACACATATGGCTCGACGGCGTCATCACCTTCTTTATCCAACAAGCGAGGGAGAGGAGGTAGATGAGATCTGAACCAACATGATGGTGTGGTGGTGGTGGTGGCAGCGGAATTCTGGCAGGGCTTCGCCAAGCACTCACGGAACATGGAGGAGGAGTAACAGGAGGGAGACGGGGCAAGCGCGGACGTGTTGGCTGCCCGCTGTGCCTTCCCACTATATATAGGGGTTAGGGAGGGTGTGGCAGCCCTAGCCTCCCTCCCAAGGCAGGAGGACGGCGGCCAAGGGGGGAGGGGTGCCCTCCAAGCCAAGTGGAGGCCCTCCCCCTTAGGGTTTCCCCTCCCCAGGCGCATGGGCCTTGTAGGGCCTGGTGCCCCTGGCCCATCAAGGCCAGGGCACCCCCTACAAACCATGCTACTGTATGGGACATGGTGGAACCCTCCGAGGACTTCCGGACCCCTCTGGAACCCTCTGGAACCTTCTGGTGGCTTCCTAGTACAATACCGAAAAACTCGGACTTTTTCCCAGAACCCCAACAACAACTTTCCATATATAAATCTTTACCTCTGGACCATTTCGAAGCTCCTCATGATGTCGCGGATCCTATCCGGGATTCTCAACAACCTTCGTACTTTCCACTATTAATATCCCAAAACTACCCTAGCGCTATCAAATGTTAAGCATGCGACCCTACGGGTTCGAGAATCATGCAGACATGACTGAGGCTCCTCTCCGGTCAATAACCAATAGTGGCACCTGGCTACCCATATTGATTCCTACATATTCAATGCAGATTTTATCGGTTGGACCATGATGTCAAGGATTCAGGCAATCCCGTATGCAATTCCCTTTGTCCGGCGATATGTTACTTGCCCGAGATTCGGTCGCCAGTATCTCCATACCTATTTTAATCTTGTTACCGGCAAGTCTCTTTACTCGTTCTGCAATAAAAGATCCCATTACTAAACTCATTAGTCACATCAAGCTTCTTATGATGTTGTATTACCGAGAGGGCCTAGAGATATCTCTCTGTCACACGGAGCGAAAAATCCCAGTCTCGATCCATGCAACCCAACAGACACCTTCGGAGATACTTGTAGAGCACCTTTATGATCACCCAGTACAAAGCGACATTTGATAGCACACAAGGTATTCCTCCAGTATCCATGAGTAGCATGATCTCATCGCCGAAGGAACACATACTTTACATGAAGAAGCTATAGCAAATGACTAAACGATTTGATGCTAAGCTTACAGTTGGGTCTTGTCCATCACACCATTCTCCTAATGATGTGATCTTGTTATCAAATGAGAACTCATGTCTATGTTTAGGAAACCATAACCATCTTTAATCAACGAGCTAGTCTAGTAGAGTCTTACTAGGGACACGATGTAGTTTATGTATTCACACATGTATCTAAGTTTCCGGTCAATACAATTCTAGCATTAGTAATAAACATTTATCATGAACGGGAAATACGATAATGACCAATTTATTATTGCCTCTAGGGCATATTTCCAACAGTCTCCCACCTGCACTAGAGTCAATAATCTAGTTTACATAGTTATGAATCTCACACCCATGGACTCTTGGTGCTGATCATGTTTTCGTCGTGGAAGAGGTTTAGCCAACGGGTATGCAAAATTCAGATTTGTATGTACTTTGCAAAGTTCTATGTCTCCATCCTTGATGTAATTATGAATGGAGTTAGGTGACGTTTGATGTGCTTGGTCTTCTTGTGAAACCAAGGCTCCTTGGCAATGGCAATGGCACCAGTGTTGTCACAAAAGATAGTCATTGGATCCGATGCACTAGGTATCGCCCCTAGGTCGGATATGAACTCATTCACCTAGACTCCTTCTTGCACGGCTTTCGAAGCAGCTATATATTCTGCTTCACATGTAGATCCCACGATGACGCTCTGCTTGGAACTGCACCAACTTACTGCTCCACCATCAAAATAAATATGTATCCGGTTTGACTTCGAGTCATCTGGATAAGTATCAAAACTAGCATCGACGTAACCCTTTACGATGAGCTCTTCATCACCTCCATAAACGAGAAACATGTCCTTAGTCCTCTTTAGGTACACTACTGCAGGATGCTGCTAACGCGACACTACGATCAGAGACCCTTCAAGAAACTGTGTGCGATGCAATAATCACAAACGGTGGTGTATGAAAACCGTCAAAAATGTATAAAATGTTTGCGATGACGGATGCATCAAACACGGTTCAGATTTTAGTTGTGTGTGCGATGAAGGGCATATAGTTCAGTTCAATTAACTGTTTGCGATGAGGAGGAAAAAAAGAAACGGGCAGCCAGATGAAGGCGTGTGCGATACACAGCATACGGTTCACTCGGATGAACTGTTTGTGATTAGGCAACACAAAAGAAACGGGCAACCAGATGAAGGTGTGTGCGATATACAACATATGGTTCACTCGGATGAACTGTTTGTGATTAGGCAACACAAAAGAAATGGTCAGCTGGATCAAGGTGTGTGCGATATACATATGCGGTTCACTCGGCCCTTGTCGTCAGTGTGTGACCTCTATGGCAACCGTTTGCTCCCGAGGTGCCTCTTCGTGTACCGTGGCAACCATCCACCGCCTCTTCGCCTTTCCCTCTCGATTTGGAACTGCTGTCACACGCTCTTCCTCCCTCCATTTGCCTTCACCCTTCCTTCTGCCATTGTTCGATCATCTTCTCCATGGAGGGAACAGGCCGGAAACGACCCCGTTATTCTTGCCCCAATCTGAAAGATGACGTGGTGGAGGAACTCATTGATCGGTGCGACGTCATCACCTCGGCTAGCATGGCAGGTTCGTTCAAGACCATTCTCGACTCAACTAATAACATCATTACAAGGAACCCAAGGGTCTAGGAGCGGTTTGATCTCCCCTATCTTCTTCTCCGTGACCCTGCTGACTGGCGCGGGGACGAGGGAAGCCTCGCCTTGTGAAAGTTGATGCCACTTGATAATGATACGTATGATGTTAAGATGCCATCGCTTGAGGGCAAAGCTTGAGTAGGCGCAAATGGAGATTGGGTTGTTTATATTGGGTACAACTGTGAGTGGGAACTTGTGAATGTGTACACTCGTCACCGGGTTCCACTTCCAAAAATCTCAGACGACTGCCCAAAGGTTGAGTACACCGGTATTCTACGTGAGTTCAAATACGATCATGGTGACTGTCATCTATGGAAGATAGCAATTTGTCGAGTTCCCAACCGCTCTTGGGATTACACGAACTATGAAGTTGTTGCTATCTTCGACAAGCTTGTTGCCGTCCTTACTTCCACGCCTCGATGGATATTGCTCAAAAATCAATTTCTGTACACGGATGAGTGCTGTGATGCAATTCAATACGAGGGTCTTGTGTTTTCTTCCACCACTCGTGGCACTATTTTTGCATGGAATCCTGATGCTTTCGGTACGTTTGTCTTCCACCGTAATTATAATTGTTTCATCCACATGCATGCGGTTTAGCTAGTTTCCCTTTACTAATTAACCTTCTTGTGTTTCCAAGGTCCTGTGAACATTCCACCACCTATACTTGAAATTTTTTTATAACCAAGGGGGAGATGGCGATGCTAATGATCACGAGCACGAGGACGAGCAGGACCCATATACTCAGTGGCGCCTGGAAACTTATTCCGATGGATCACCTCTTCTTGTCTGTATACACGGCACTGCTGATGTTACTAAGCAAGTGTTGTCTCGCATGGTCGCACTCTCCGGACCTATTCCAACATCTGTTGCAGGGTATTCGGGATGGATACTAGTGTACTAGTGCCAACACCTTCTCCCTGGTTCAGTATTGAAAGTCTTGGAGGAAACTCGCTCTTCCTTGGACAAAACTATCCAATGATGGTGGAAGGCGATCCAGCTACTGTTGACACAACATTACTACCATTGATGAGAAGCAACTGTATCTATACCTCGGACATTGCTATGCTTCCTTACCGTCCCAATATGGGTCCTGACATAGGCCGCTTAAGCCTGGATGATCAGTCCTGCGTTGGTCTCGAGATTGACAGTAGCTAGCCCTTCCCAGAGAATCACTTCTGATTCAAAGCAAGCGTTTCCAACGCCGACGAGTGGTTGAGCTGAAGTTCATTTCATCGCTTTGTTATTTGTTGTGTGAGATAAAGTTTACTAGAATGTTTTGTTGGAAATGATCAACGTGTATCCTCGTTGTCGTTGTGGGTTGATGACTTGTTGTATGTAATCAATGGTACATTTACATATGCGTCCATCAACTCACGCCTACTAGTGGTGTCCATATGAACAGTGCTAGTGATTTTAGTTGCAAAAATTAGATAGTGCTAGTGATTTTTAGCTGCATATTTTGACAAATCGCAGTGTTACAAGGTTGAAAAATGGCAATGTTACTGGATAAACAAATGTCAATCTTTCCAGTTTGACAAATGGCAACATACCCAAAATGACAGATATGCAAATCTTACCCAATTGTTTGTACGTGGTTGCACACGGGTCATGCAAAACAACCGTTTGCGTTGAAGGGATGCAGAAATCCTGCTCGGCACATTTTCACTTGGCTTCCTGGGGAAGCTGTCGGTTTGCATACGGGTGTTCTAACTAAAACGTTTCCGATTAGTGTTTTATACTTAAAAAACATTGACGTTTTTTTCAAAAGAAAATCGTTTGATGAGTCTGTACATTAAGAGAGAAAAACGCAAGTTCATTCAAACCATATCTTTCATTCAGTCACACTGCAAATTTATATTCATATGATCGAGAATTCGAGATACAGTATTAAACCCCAAAAAAACTATTTCCGGCGGCGGCGGCGGCGGCGTGCCGCGCCGTCGTTGTCATTGTTGTCCTCCGGGACGCCATTGTTGAAGTCTTCAAGGCAGCACAAAATGTTCTTCACTTGTAAATCAAACATCATGTCGTCGCGCGATCGACGGGCGGGGCGGAAGGATGGCTACTGGCGCCGCTAAGAGGTAGCGGTCGACGGCAGCGTCCCATGCCGCTTAGGGGGGGCCCATGCACGGGCACGGGCGTGGTGGGTGCAACCAAACGCACGGGGGCCGGCGCCACGGTGGGTGGAGGGGCGCGCACGGGCACGGGCGCTGGCGCTGGCATGTGCACGAGCTCGCGCGGGTCCGCGGAGACCTCGCTGATGCCCGTGGCTTCCAGCTCTGCGATAGTGCTCGGTGACCAACCCATCAATGCTACGGGGATGGTCCCTGGCGCGAGCGCGGGGATGGGAGCTGGGACGGGAGCGGGGGCAGGAACCGCCGCGGCCAGCTCGTTCTGGGCCATGTCCATGAGGCCCCATTCCTCCTTATTTTCTATCTCCTCCGGCTCGGAGTCGACTTCAACAAACTTGAAGACTAGTGGCAGATGATCATTCTGCGCCATGGCGTTGGTGGAGGTCTGCGGGAGGGAGGGCAATGGGAGGCGAATAGTAAGGCCGCCCGTATTAAATAGCAGCTCGGGCACCATTAATGGAGAGGAAGGCGGGCGGCCATGGAAGTCAAAGTGCTCGCTTCCCAGTGAGCCTGCGCAGCCTACAGCTCGCATGCTTCCCGGTGAGCCTGCGCATTGGAGGACAACTTGCACGCCTCTCGGTCAGCCTGCGCACCGAACTGCGCTCGCATGCCTCCCGTTCGGTCAAGGTCAAGCAGTTGTCCGCACGGCACCTCCTACAGCCATTAAAACCAAGACACGTGGCGTCACGTGAATGGTTAATAGAACGCTTATACAAACATTTGAGATATTAAAGTGGCAGCTATTTTTTCAAAATGCCTTTGTTGGCTGTCATTATTCGAGTGCGCCTTCTCTCAAAATGGACATGAAAAATGCCACAGCATGTCAGGTGCCATTCCATGATAGCACGCCAAGTTTCATGAATTTCAGACGAGTTTTGGATTTACTAGAATTTAAAAACCACGCATCTCAATGTTTTGCCGGCAATCAACGGTGCCCTGGTGTTTGAAATTCGTTCCCGTTTCTTGCATGGGACCTAAGCATGCACCCAAGGAAACATATTTGATTTTTCAACCAATTTATATGCACTAGAGCATGTGCATGTGGTTCAAATTTGAATTATGCACATAAATGCATTGAAAACTCAGTTAATGCATAAAAATGTCCAAACGAACCCCGAAAAATCACAAAAATTGACACAACACTCCTATTGTTCTATGTTGACACGAGAAAAATTTGAAAGCAATAAGAGGCAATGTATATCGTTTCGTCCCCAAAGGTGGGACGTTCCCTATCAAAAAAATCATGCTTGTTGTGAGAAGCTCTGGCTTGTGAGAAGCTTATACCCGAACCTGCCCCAAATGGGACAACTTCTTTACCACGAAATGTTGATGCCGCTCCATGATAGCATGCCAAGTTTCATGAATTTCAGACGAGTTTTGGATTTACTAGAATTTAAAAACCAGGCATCTCAACGTTATGCCGGCAATCAACAGTGCCCTGGAGTTTGAATTTCATTCCCATCTCTTGCATGGGACCTAGAAATTCACCCAAGGACACACATGTGATTTTTCAACCAACTTTAGTGCATTGGAGCATGTGCTTGTAGTTCAAAATTGAATTATGCACATAAATGCCTAGAAAACCCAGTTAATGTATAAAAAGGCCAAACGAACCCCGAAAAATTCCAAGATTAAACACAACACTCCTGTTGTTCTATGTTGACACTAGAAATTTTTTGAAAGCAATAAGAGGCAACGGATATCGTCCCGTCCCCAAAGGTGGTATGTTCCCTATCGAAACCATCATGCTTGTTGTGAGAAGCTTATACCCAAACCTGCCCCAAATGGGACAAAAATTTCACCACGGCATGTTGATGCCGCTCCATGATAGCATGCCAAGTTTCATGAATTTTAGACGAGTTTTGGATTTACTAGAATTTAAAAACCAGGTATCTCAACGTTTTGCTGGCAATCAACAGTGCACTGGTGTTTGAAATTCATTCCCATCTCTTGCATGGGACCTAGAAATTCACCCAAGGACACACATGTGATTTTTCAACCAACTTTGGTGCATTGGAGCATGTGCTTGTAGTTCAAATTTGAATTATGCACATAAAATGCCTAGAAAACCCAGTTAATGTATAAAAAAGGCCAAACGAACCCCGAAGAATTCATTCCCATTTCTTGCATGGGACCTAAGCATGCACTGAAGGACACCGATTTGGATTTTCAACCAATTTGTATGCACCGGAGCATGTGCATGTAGTTTAATTTTGAATTGTGCACCTGAAATGGATAGAAAACCAGTTTAATGTATAAATGTCCAAACGAACCCTGAATAATTCCAATTCTTTTACGACACAGATATAGTTGCATGTTCATTGTAGATAAAAGGTCTAGCAATTCAAACAGCGTCCATTGCCGTTGTGACCCCATTTTGTAATTCAAATCAAGTAGATCCCGCACAGTTTATTATCACCAACCGTGTGAGATGTAGTACAAAATATCTTGGAGCACCGTTGGTGTATAGTACGCCTATGGCTTACGCGAGAAGGTGCATCGGCTACAGTCCACAGCCGGCGTGTCTAGCACACTAGCTCGCTCCCCAAAAACTCCTGCCTCTGCAGCCCTCGCAATCTCGAAAATATTACTGCCTCGTAATCTCGAAAATATCTACCACCTGGAAGGTTCTAATGTTTGATAGCACATGATTAGTATGTGTGGACCGTGTGCGATGTCTGTTACTCCCGCTCTGCTTCAGTACCTTGATTCAAATTTTCAGTAGCCTCGGCATTTTACTCCCGCCTCTGTATCCCTCGCAATCTCAAAAATATCTGCTCGCCCTTGATCCAAATTTTCAGTAGCCCCGCCTTGTTACTCCCACCTAGTAAAATTTTCAGTTGCCGCAGTATTTCCTCAAACACAACCTTGTCCCCGCCCCCCTCCACACACACCCCAAAACCTCCGCTCACACAGACACACACAACCCTCGAAACCATTGGTAGGTCGCCGCCATCGCCGGCGCCTCCATCCTCAACCTCTGCGTGTGTGCCGGGGAGCTCGAGGAGCCAATGGCCAAAAAGAGGTTTATCGTGGCCTTTTCGCCTAACGCCGGCGAGGTGGCCGCTGAGGTGTCCCCGTCGTCCTCTGCGGGCCCGATCCGCCGTCGCCAGTCCCCCGATCCGCCCGCCGCTGTGCCCCTACGCCGGTTCGAGGACTTCCCCATCCTCCCTCGGACCCAGCAGCCGACGAAGTCCTATCTCAGAGTCCGGCAGCGGCAGTGGGGGACGTGGGTCGCCGAGATTACAGATCGAGAGACCCACACCCGTCGGTGGCTCGGTAGCTTCCACACGGCCGAGCTCGCCGCCATGGAGTACGACCACTAGCAGGTCTGCTACCACGGCGCGGCGGCTAGGCTCAATTTCCCCTTCGGCACACGTCCGGTCGACCTTGTTCCACTGGAGCCAGGGGTGGTGAGCTCGGCTATGGCATGGGAGGACCGCGAGGCGTGGGAGCGCCTCGAGGCCAAGGCCGCCGACGAGGCCTACATGCAAGAGCTCTGCCGCCAGCACCCGGAGCTCATGGAGGCGGAGCGGGTGATCTTTGCCGGCGCAGAGGGCGGTGAGGTTATCGCGCTCTCCTCCGATGACGAGGTCAAAGGCGGCGAGGACGGCGGTGCGGAGGGCGGCGAGGTTATCGCGCTCTCCTCTGATGACGAGGTCGAAGGCGGCGGTGACGGCGGTGCGGAGTGTGTCGTGGTGGGCCCCGAGGATGATGAGATCGACGTCGACGAGTGGAGGAGTGCCTTCCCCAACGACCCCGATAACGGTACTGGCCCGGACCCGGCTCGCGGCACACCGTACATGACGAGGAAGGATTGGCTCGACCTCTACTTCGACCGAAAGTAGTTTTGCTTAGTTTAAATTTATGTTTTATGTTCGGTTAGGCAAAACTATCTAAGCTTATGTTTGAATGCATGCTACTTTCAGTTGAACCCGCTTTGAACTTGATCAAATTGAAGTTAACAACCTTAAGTTTAGGGGATCGACTAGAAAAGGCCAAAAATTGCTGGAGTATATATATATATCCACTAAGGGTTTTAGTCCTTTAAGTTTTTAAGGATCGCCTAGAGATGTCCTTATGACTTGTTTATTTCAGTTCTTCACAATGTGATGCTCTATATGTGCAACTATTTGCCATGTAGTTCAATTTCATCAATAACAGTTTCAACAATACCACTATGAATACAATATTTGGTTGCTGTTAAGGATATTGCAGTTAACATGCCTTTTCGTTTTTCAATTGTTGTTTAGCAACATGCATTGTACTGATGACTAAATATGCAATCCCAGGCTACATAGCTACAAGGAAGAGTGTTACCTTAATGTTCTGATGATGTCTAGATATACATGTATTAAAATCTTATATAATGGGATGGATGGAGTGTTGTACTACATCAATTTTCAATTGTTGTTTAGCTTCTAATATTAACTTGGTGCTTTTAGGTACATAAATCATTGCCAAAGATCCACACTTCGACCCTTTCTGCGTATGGGGCAATGAGATATTCATGAACCAACATCAAGTGAGGAAACTGATAAAGATTGTTATTAAAATGGGTCAAAAGATGTGAATCGAACTATTTGTTTACACTTTATGCAAGACAACAGTGAACTGCAGGATTGTAAGTAAGAACCCTATAGTCTTCTTTTTACTGCCCGTAATGAGTTGTGTTAGATGACAATATCTGAAACTTTTTTCTTCTGCAGTGGATCCTGAAGCAGTTTACTCAAGATTACCTCTCAAACTACATGATTGGCGGCCGACCATCACAAGGGGTTGGACTAGAGTCCTGCATGCCTTCTGCTTCCAGAAGAGCACAATAGGGCCATTCCGCTTCACCTTGTTCAACAACCGGAATGCCTGACGCCTTTTTCTTTACCATCTGTAATAGTACAAGTATAGAACCCTGGTTCATCATTCAATATTTTGTGCTTATGTAATTCTTAAACATATGTACCCTGATGGATATGAATAAAGCTATAGCCTACTTTTAGGTTTAAATTAGGTACAATTTTAAATAGCAGCAATTAAATTAGGGCGAAATTATGTTGTGCAGGTCATTACGATACACACGGTTGGTAAAACACAAACGTTTGCGATATACACCATAATCCGAGACGGTTCACAGAGAGGAAACGTGTGCAAGCATGCACAGTTGCCGTTTGCAATGCGTGTGTGATGTCAGACACTATCACATACGGTGCGGGAAAACTAAATGTGTGTGATTGTCTACCTATCGTACACGGTTTATAATCATGAACTGTTTGTGATGTACCAGGCATCATAAAACTCCCATGCCTGGAATTTGCCTGGAAAACTCCCGTGCCTGGAATCTGCCTGGTTTTAGGTAAAACCACAAAACTCTGACTGCGATGGCAATGCGAGCACAAACGGGTAGCAAGGATGAAGTGTTTGGGATATTCGAGATATCGGAAACGGTTATATAGGGACAACTGTATGCATCAAGGCTCCCTATCCCCGACAGTTTCTGGGTCGTGTGAGAAGGACCCCCTATCACCGTCACTCACTAGGTGATGGTTCAAAATGCCATCGCGGAAAGGGGTTAAAAACCGTTTGTATAGGACCGACGCGTACCTGTGGTATATCAAAGCCAATTTTAATTAACAATGATTTGGCATTTAGTAATGAGCATAAAGCAACATATATCATGCAATGACAAAGTCTAACTCTCTTCCTATTCATCAGCATGTCATACAAGAACAATTCATGCACATCAAGTAAAGGCCAATACATATCATAAGAAGTTTCTTGCAATTCTTTCGTGTTGGAAACATAGAGAGGCGAAGATGTAGTTCCTCTCTCATAATAATTGCAAGTAGGAGCAACAAGCACATGCATATTACATTCATCAAAATTATCATGTGCAACAGTAAAAGGAAACCCATCAATGTAATCCTTAATAAGTGCAAACTTCTCCGATATAGTGTAGTTGGGAGAATTCAAAAAGATAATAGGACTATCATGTGTGGGTGCAATAGCAACAATTTCATTCTTAATATAAGGAACAATAGCAAGTTCATCTCCATAAGCATAATTCATATTTGCATCATGGCCACAAGCATAGCAATCATCAAGTTCATCAAAAAGGGATATTTCAAAAGAATCAACGGGATCATAGCAATTATCATAACATTCATCCTTCTGTAAGAATGAAGGGACATTAAACAATGTATGAGTTGAAGATTTACTCTCATTAGAAGGTGGGCATGGGTAGCTAATCCTATCTTCCTCCTTTTGTTCTTCGCTCTCCTCATCATCTTTTTCATCCAATGAGCTCACAGTTTCATCAGCTTCTTCTTTCATAGACTCCTGCAAAATATTATTCTCTTCTTGGACAGCGGTGACTTTCTCAATAAATTCATCAATATCACAATTGTATTTATAGTTATCCTAGAAATATTTAAGGATAGCAAAATTTTTAGGTCTATAAACTGAATCAACAAAATCTTCAAACTTTTCAAACAAAGATTCAATTTCATAAGCACCCTTAAAAGCAACAAATTCTTCTATTCGTTCCACATCATAGTAATCATATATACTTTTAGCATAAGAAGCCAAGGTTTCATTATCACTAAATTTGCATGAAAAGGGAAGGTGTGGAGCCTTCATCCTAGAGCAACAAGTATAAGCATATCTCAAGCATAGTTCACGAGCATACCAATGCAACATATGTATTTGATCCCATAAGAGTTTCCCTTTTTGTGTCAAGCGATAATCCCTAAAGTATTCACGTTGATCCAATGTTACTCCCATTATCAAGTGGGGTTTTCTCAGGATTATCAAAGCAGTGCATAATATTTTTCACATAACGAGCATTGAGGGTTTTAGGAGGTTCCCCATCTCCATGAGTGGCAAGTACTACTATTTTTTTGGTGTTTCGTGTTCCATATCCATAACTAAAGATAGAGAACAACTTATAACAGAAAATAAAAACTACTTGGTGATAAAGCAAACAAGCACACACGAGAATATTCACCCCACGTTATTGCTCCCCCGAAACGGCGCCAAAAAAAAGTCTTGAGAACCCACGAGTATAGGGGATCGTTTGTAGCCTTCTTCGATAAATAAGAGCGTCAAACCCAATGAGGAGCTAAAGGTAGAACAAATATTCCCTCAAGTTCTATCGACCACCGATACAACTCTACGCACACTTGATGTTTGCTTTACCTAGAACAAGTATGAAACTATTTTGCAAGAATAAAACTAGGAGTACTTTGCGAGAATAAAACTACAAATAAATTGCAAGGTAGTAAAAGTGGATAGCCTTCGTCAACAAGAAAGTCATTTGTCCCTAGGCAATCGATAACAAGTACCGGTAATCATTCTTGCAATTCTATATGAGGGAGAGGCATGGGCTGACATACTTTCTCTACTTGGATCATATGCACTTATGATGGGAACTCTAGCAAGCATCCGCAACTACTAAAGATCATTAAGGTCGTGAAACCCAACCATAGCATTAAGTATCAAGTCCTCTTTATCCCATACGCAACAACCCACCTACTCGGGTTTAAGCTTCTGTCACTCTCGCAACCCACCATAAGAAAATCATGAACGTATTGCAACACCCTACAGCGGGGACCCCCCATGTTTCCGCGAGACGGAGAGCACCATAGGACAACACCATAAATAAAATATACAATCATACCAACCAAGATCACGATTAACCCATAGGACAAAACAGATCTACTCAAACATCATAGGATAACCATAAATCATTGGGAAATAATATATGGAGTTGAGCACCATGTTTAAGTAGAGATTATAGCGGGGAGAAGGGGTGTTGCACCACTGCATAGAGGGGGAGAAAGTTGGTGTTGACGGTAGCAATATTGTTGTTGTAGATCATCGTCACGATCCTAGCCCCGGCGGCACTCCGGCGCCACCGGGAGAGAGGGGGAGAGAGCCCCCCTCCTTCTTCTTCTTCCTCGGCCTCCCCCCTTAGATGGGAGGAGAGTTCCCCTTCTGGTCCATGGCCTCCATGGAGGAGGAGGGGCGGGATCCCCTCCAAGATTGGATCTCTCTCTCTGTTCTCTTCTGTTTCACGTTCCCCAGATTTGGCCGAAAACCGTTTCTTATATTCTGGGAGATCTGTAACTCCGATTGCGCTGAGATTTTAACATGATTTTTTCAGGATATAAGCTTCCTTGTGCCCGAAGTAGAGCCCCAACCGACGTGCGAGGTGAGCACAACGCACCACCACGCGCCTGGAGCCTGGGGAGTGCCCTGGTGTCTTGTGGGCACCGTGAGCCCCGTTTGCGTTGATTCCAAGTCCCAAAAATCACATATATTCCAAAATAATTCTCCGTAAATTTTTATCGCGTTTGGACTTCGTTTGATGTGGATTTTCTGTGAAAAAAACATGCAACAAACAGGAACTGGCACTGGGCACTAGATCAATTGGTTAGTCCAATAAATCATATAAAATATTGCCAGAATTATGTAAAAGTTGTATAATTTTGGCATGAAACAATAAAAAATTATAGATACGACAGAGATATATCACCCGCCCCATGGGAATAAGCCGCCCCTCACTCATGCTCAGGCGATTGTAGACGATGCCAGAGCCCGCCGAGAGGCGGAGGCGGCGGCGGCGGCTCAGCTGGGGGCTTATCAACAGCCTCCGGTGACCCCTTGGGCGTCAGTAGGGGCTGGTATAATTTCCAGATCTGTTGGAGTTCCTTGTTTAGTACCAGCACTATGTAATGAACGTTTGCCTAAAGATTTTGAGGGTCCTCACAAGGTGGCTAACTATACAGCTGATCTCCCCCCTGAGGCCTGGATTGAGAGCTATGAGTTATCCATGGAGATGCTGGATGTCAATGATGTTGTGTGTGCTAAGTACTTTACCATGATGTTGGACGGGTCGGCTCGGACCTTGTTAAAAGGATTACCCGCCAAATCCATCAATTCATGGGCAGAGTTGAAAGCACGGTTCATTCAGAATTTTAAAGGAACGTGCAAGCAACCTTTGATGATTATTGATCTTGATAACTGTGTGCAACATGAGGATGAATCGACTCATCATTGGGTCCGGCGGGTCTCAGCTATTATGCATTCTTCAGACAGTATTGCAGCGGGTCAATCGGCTCTGGTCTTAGAGAAGAACTGTCATTTTACCCCCCTTAAGCAGAAGCTTGGGTGGCTTAAATGTCATTGTAATGACATGTGAGAACTCATGGCGGCTCTCATCAAATATGCCGACTCCGATACCACCAAAGATCCTGGATCTGAAGATAAATCCAATAAGGGAAAGAAGAATGGCAATGTGATACGTCTCCAACGCATCTATAATTTTTGATTGTTCCATGCTATATTATATTCTGTTTTGGAAGTTTAATGGGCTTTATTATACACTTTTATATTATTTTTGGGACTAACCTATTAACCGGAGGCCCAGCCCAAATTGCTGTTTTTTTGCCTATTTCAGTGTTTCGAAGGAAAAGAATATCAAAAGGAGTCCAAACGGAATGAAACCTTCGGGAAAACAATTGTTTAAAATCACCAGAACGTGATAAAATACTTATTCCAATTGCAGTAGATCAATAAACAAATTGTATAGGTCGTCCTATTTTGGTAGATTTTTCTGAGTTCCAGAAGTTTGCGTTAGTTACAGATTACTACAGACTGTTCTATTTTTGACAGATTCTGTTTTTTGTGTATTGTTTGCTTATTTTGATGAATCTATGGCTAGTAAAAGAGTTTATAAACCATAGAGAAGTTGGAATATAGTAGGTTTAAGACCAATATAAATAAAGAACGAGTTCAATACAGTACCTTTAAGTGGTGTTTTGTTTTCTTTCGCTAACGGAGCTCACGAGATTTTCGGTTGAGTTTTGTGTTGTGAAGTTTTCAAGTTTTGGGTAAAGATTTGATGGATTATGGAACAAGGAGTGGCAAGAGCCTAAGCTTGGGGATGCCCATGGCACTCCAAGATAATCTAAGGACACCAAAAAGCCAAAGCTTGGGGATGCCCCGGAAGGCATCCCCTCTTTCGTCTTCGTCCATCGGTAACTTTACTTGGAGCTATATTTTTATTCACCACATGATATGTGTTTTGCTTGGAACGTCTTGTATGATTTGAGTCTTTGCTTTTTAGTTTACCACAATCATCCTTGCTGTACACACCTTTTGAGAGAGACACACATGATTCAGAATTTATTAGAATACTCTATGTGCTTCACTTATATCTTTTGAGCTATATAGTTTTTGCTCTCTAGTGCTTCACTTATATCTTTTAGAGCACGGTGGTGGATTTGTTTTATAGAAACTATTGTTCTCTCATGCTTCACTTATATTATTTTGAGAGTCCTACAAAATAGCATGGTAATTTGCTTTAATCATAAAAATTAGTCCTAATATGATAGGCATCCAAGATTAGTATTTTTTTTCTTATGAGTGTGTTGAATACTATGAGAAGTTTGATGCTTGATAATTGTTTTGAGATATGAAGATGGTGATATTAGAGTCATGCTGGTTGAGTAGTTGTGAATTTGAGAATTCCCGTAGCATGCACGTATGGTGAACCGTTATGTGATGAAGTCGGAGGATGATTTATTTATTGATTGTCTTCCTTATGAGTGGCGGTCGGGGACAAGCGATGGTCTTTTCTTACCAATCTACCCCCTAGGAGCATGCGCGTAATACTTTGCTTTGATAACTTGTCGATTTTTGCAACAAGTATATGAGTTCTTTATGACTAATGTTGAGTCCATGGATTATACGCACTCTCATCCTTCCACCATTGCTAGCCTCTCTAATACCGCGCACTTTTCGCCGGTATCATACACCCACCATATACCTTCCTCAAAACAGCCACCATACCTACCTATCACGGCACTTCCATAGCCATTCCGAGATATATTGCCATGCAACTTACCACCGTTTCGTTTACTATGACATGCTTCATCATTGTCATATTGCTTTGCATGATCATGTAGTTGACATCGTATTTGTGGCAAAGCCACCGTTCATAATTCTTTCATACATGTCACTCTTGATTCATTGCATATCCCGGTACACCGCCGGAGGCATTCACATAGAGTCATATTTTGTTCTAAGTTTTCAGTTGTAATTTTTGAGTTGTAAAGTAAATAAAAGTGTGATGATCATCATTATTGGAGCATTGTCCCAAGTGAGGAAAGGATGATGGAGACTATGATTCCCCCACAAGTCGGGATGAGACTCCGGACGAAAAAGAAAAAAAAAGAGGCCAAAAAAAAGAGAAAAGGCCCATATAAAAAATAAAAAATGAGAGAAAAAGAGAGAAGGGACAATGCTACTATCCTTTTTCCACACTTGTGCTTCAAAGTAGCACCATGATCTTCATGATAGAGAGTCTCCTATGATATCACTTTCATATACTAGTGGGAATTTTTCATTATAGAACTTGGCTTGTATATTCCAATGATGGGCTTCCTCAAAATGCCCAAGGACTTCATGAGAAAGCGAGTTGGATACACACCCACTTAGTTTCTTTTGTTGAGCTTTCATATACTTATAGCTCTAGTGCATCCGTTGCATGGCAATCCCTACTCACTCACATTGATATCTATTAATGGGCATCTCCATAGCCCGTTGATACGGCTAGTTGATGTGAGACTATCTTCTCCTTTTTGTCTTCTCCACAACCACCATTCTATTCCAGATAAAGTGCTATGTCCATGGCACACGCTCATGTATTGCGTGAAGATTGAAAAAGTTTGAGAACACCAAAAGTATGAAACAATTTCTTGGCTTGTCATCGGGGTTGTGCATGATTTAAATATTTTGTGTGGTGAAGATAGAGCATAGCCAGACTATATGATTTTGTAGGGATAACTTTCTTTGGCCATGTTATTTTGAGAAGACATAATTGCTTAGTTAGTATGCTTGAAGTATTATTATTTTTATGTCAATATTAGACTTCTGTCTTGAATCTTTTGGATCTGAATATTCATACCACAAATAAGAGAATTACATTGAAAATTATGCTAGGTAGAATTCCACATCAAAAATTCTGTTTTTATCATTTACCTACTAGAGGACGTGCAGGAATTAAGCTTGGGGATGCTTGATACGTCTCCAACGTATCTATAATTTTTGATTGTTCCATGCTATATTATATTCTGTTTTGGAAGTTTAATGGGCTTTATTATACACTTTTATATTATTTTTGGGACTAACCTATTAACCGGAGGCCCAGCCCAAATTGCTGTTTTTTGCCTATTTCAGTGTTTCGAAGGAAAAGAATATCAAACGGAGTCCAAACGGAATGAAACCTTCGGGAACGTGATTTTCGGAACAAACGTGATCCAGAGGACTTGGAGTATGTAAAGCAATAAACGAGGAAGGCACGAGGCAGGGGGCGCGCCCACCTCCCCCAGGCGCGCCCTCCACCCTCGTGGGCCCCTCGTTGCTCCACCGACGTACTTATTCCTCCTATATATACCTACGTACCCCCAAACCATCATATACGGAACTAAAACCCTATTTCCACCGCCGCAACCTTCTGTACCTGTGAGATCCCATCTTGGGGCCTTTTCCGGCGCTCCGCCGGAGGGGGCATTGATCACGGAGGGCTTCTACATCAACACCATAGCTTCTCCGATGATGTGAGTAGTTTACCTCAGACCTTCGGGTCCATAGTTATTAGCTAGATGGCTTCTTCTCTCTCTTTGGATCTCAATACAAAGTTCTCCTCGATTCTCTTGGAGATCTATTTGATGTAACTCTTCTTTTGTGGTGTGGTTGTCGAGATCCGATGAATTGTGGGTTTATGATCAAGATTATCTATGAACAATATTTGAATCTCCTCTGAATTCTTTTATGTATGATTGGTTATCTTTGCAAGTCTCTTCGAATTATCAGTTTGGTTTGGCCTACTAGATTGATCTTTCTTGCAATGGGAGAAGTGCTTAGCTTTGGGTTCAATCTTGCGGTGTCCTTTCCTAGTGACAGTAGGGGCAGCAAGGCACGTATTGTATTGTTGCCATCGAGGATAAAAAGATGGGGTTTATATCATATTGCATGAGTTTATCCCTCTACATCATGTCATCTTACTTAAAGCATTACTCTGTTCTTATGAACTTAATACTCTAGATGCATGCTGGATAGCGGTCGATGTGTGGAGTAATAGTAGTAGATACAGAATCGTTTTGGTCTACTTGTCACGGACGTGATGCCTATATACATGATCTTACCTAGATATTCTCATAACTATGCTCAATTCTATCAATTGCTCGACAGTAATTCGTTTACCCACCGTAATACTTATGCTCTTGAGAGAAGCCACTAGTGACACCTATGGACCCCGGGTCTATTTTCCATCATATTAATCTTCCAACACTTAGCTATTTCTATTGCCGTTTATTTTACTTTGCATCTTTATTTCTATTTATCATAAAAATACCAAAAACATTTTCTTATCATATCTATCAGATCTTACTCTCGTAAGTGACCGTGAAGGGATTGACAACCCCTTATCGCGTTGGTTGCGGGGTTCTTATTTGTTTGTGTAGGTGCGTGGGACTCGAGTGTGATCTCCTACTGGATTGATACCTTGGTTCTAAAAAACGGAGGGAAATACTTACGCTACTTTACTGCATCACCCTTTCCTCTTCAAGGGAAAACCAATGCAGTGCTCAAGAGGTAGGAAGAAGGATTTCTGGCGCCGTTGCTGGGGAGATTCGCGCCAAGTCAAGTCAAGATTTGACTCCCAACAACAAGCCATTTTTGGTGCCGTTGCCGAGTCTATGCACAAGTCAAGACATACCAAGTACCCATCACAAACTCCTATCCCTCGCATTACATTATTTGCCATTTGCCTCTCGTTTTCCTCTCCCCCACTTCACCCTTGCCATTTTATTCGCCCTCTCTTTTCTGTTCGCCTTTTTTCGCTTGTTTTTTGTTTGCTTGTGTGTTGGATTGCTTGCTTGTCACGATAGCTCAAGATAATACTAAATTGTGTGACTTTTCCAATACCAACAACAATGATTTTCTTAGCACTCCGATTGCTCCTCTTACGGATGCTGAATCTTGTGAAATTAATGCTGCTTTGTTGAATCTTGTCATGAAAGATCAATTCGCCGACCTTCCTAGTGAAGATGCCGCTACCCATCTAAATAGCTTTGTTGATTTGTGTGATATGCAAAAGAATAAAGATGTGGACAATGATATTGTTAAATTGAAGCTATTTCCTTTTTCGCTTAGAGGTCGTGCTAAAGCTTGGTTTTCGTCTTTGCCTAAAAATAGTATTGATTCATGGAATAAGTTCAAAGATGTTTTTATCTCTAAGTATTTTCCTCCCGCTAAAATCATCTCTCTTAGAAACGATGTTATGAATTTTTAGCAACTTGATCATGAACATGTTGCGCAAGCTTGGGAGAGGATGAAATTAATTATGATACGTAATTGCCCTACACATGGTTTGAATCTTTGGATGATTATACAAATTTTTTATGCCGGATTGAATTTTGCTTCTAGAAATCTTTTAGATTTGGCCGCGGGCGGCACTTTTATGGAAATCACTTTAGGAGAAGCTACTAAACTCCTAGATAATATTATGGTTAATTATTCTCAATGGCACACCGAAAGATCCACTAGTAAAAAAGTGCATGCGATAGAAGAAATTAATGTTTTGAGTGGAAAGATGGATGAACTTATGAAATTGTTTGCTAATAAGAGTGTTTCTTCTGATCCTAATGATGCGCCTTTGTCTACCTTGATTGAGAATAATAATGAATCTATGGATGTGAATTTTGTTGGTAGGAATAATTTTGGTAACAACGCGTATAGAGGAAACATTAATCCTAGGCCCTTCCCTAGTAATTCCTCTAATAATTATGGTAATTCCTACAACAATTCTTATGGAAATTTTAATAAGATGCCCTCTGAATTGGAGACTAGTGTTAAGGAGTTTATGAATTCGCAAAAGAATTTCAATGCTTTGCTTGAAGAAAAATTGCTTAAGGTTGATGAATTGGCTAGGAACGTTGATAGAATTTCTCTTGATGTTGATTCTTTGAAACTTAGATCTATTCCACCTAAGCATGATATCAATGAGTCTCTCAAAGCCATGAGAATTTCCATTGATGAGTGGAAAGAAAGAACCGCTAGGATGCGTGCTAAGAAAGATTGCTTTGTGAAAGCGTGTTCTTCTAGTTTCTATGAAAATAAAGATGAAGATCTAAAAGTTATTGATGTGTCTCCTATTAAATCTTTGTTTTGCAATATGAATCTTGATAATGATGGGACTGGAGATGAGTCACCTTTACCTACAAGGCGTCCCAAAAATTCGGAGTTTCTAGATCTTGATGCAAAAATTGGTAAAAGTGGGATTGAAGAGATCAAAACTTTAGATATTAATGAACCCACTATTTTGGATTTCAAGGAATTTAATTGTGATAATTGCTCTTTGATAGATTGTATTTCCTTGTTGCAATCCGTGCTAAATTCTCCTCATGCTTATAGTCAAAATAAAGCTTTTACCAAACATATCGTTGATGCTTTAATGCAATCTTATGAAGAAAAACTTGAGTTTGAAGTTTCTATCCCTAGAAAACTTTATGATGAGTGGGAACCTACTATTAAAATTAAAATTAAAGATCATGAATGCTATGCTTTGTGTGATTTGGGTGCTAGTGTTTCCACGATTCCAAAAACTTTGTGTGATTTGCTAGGATTCCGTGAATTTGATGATTGTTCTTTAAACTTGCACCTTGCGGATTCCACTATTAAGAAACCTATGGGAAGAATTAATGATGTTCTTATTGTTGCAAATAGGAACCATGTGCCAGTAGATTTCATTGTTCTTGACATAGATTGCAATCCTTCATGTCCTATTATTCTTGGTAGACCTTTCCTTAGAACGATTGGTGCAATTATTGATATGAAGGAAGGGAATATTAGATTCCAATTTCCTTTAAGGAAAGGTATGGAACACTTTCCTAGAAATAAAATAAAATTACCATATGAATCTATTATGAGAGCTACTTATGGATTGCCTACCAAAGATGGCAATACCTAGATCTATCCTTGCTTTTATGCCTAGCTAGGGGCGTTAAACGATAGCGCTTGTTGGGAGGCAACCCAATTTTATTTTAGTTTTTTTGCTTTTTGCTTATGTTTAGGAATAAATATTTGATCTAGCCTCTGGTTAGATTTGTTTTTATGTTTTAATTAGTGTTTGTGCCAAGTTAAACCTATAAGATCTTCTTGGATGATAGCTATTTGATCTTGCTGAAAATTCCAGAAACTTTCTGTTCATGAAAACAATTGTTTAAAATCACCAGAACGTGATAAAATACTTATTCCAATTTCAGTAGATCAATAAACAAATTGTATAGGTCGTCCTATTTAGGTAGATTTTTCTGAGTTCCAGAAGTTTGCGTTAGTTACAAATTACTACAGACTGTTCTATTTTTGACAGATTCTGTTTTTCGTGTGTTGTTTGCTTATTTTGATGAATCTATGGCTAGTAAAAGAGTTTATAAACCATACAGAAGTTGGAATACAGTAGGTTTAAGACCAATATAAATAAATAATGAGTTCAATACAGTACCTTTAAGTGGTGTTTTGTTTTCTTTCGCTAACGGAGATCACGAGATTTTCTGTTGAGTTTTGTGTTGTGAAGTTTTCAAGTTTTGGGTAAAGATTTGATGGATTATGGAACAAGGAGTGGCAAGAGCCTAAGCTTGGGGATGCCCATGGCACCCCAAGATAATCTAAGGACACCAAAAAGCCAAAGCTTGGGGATGCCCCGGAAGGCATCCCCTCTTTCGTCTTCGTCCATCGGTAACTTTACTTGGAGCTATATTTTTATTCACCACATGATATGTGTTTTGCTTGGAGCGTCTTGTATGATTTGAGTCTTTGCTTTTTAGTTTACCACAATCATCCTTGCTGTACACACCTTTTGAGAGAGACACACATGATTCGGAATTTATTAGAATACTCTATGTGCTTCACTTATATCTTTTGAGCTATATAGTTTTTGATCTAGTGCTTCACTTATATCTTTTAGAGCACGGTGGTGTATTTGTTTTATAGAAACTATTGTTCTCTCATGCTTCACTTATATTATTTTGAGAGTCCTAAAAAATTGCATGGTAATTTGCTTTAATCATAAAAATTAGTCCTAATATGATAGGCATCCAAGATTAGTATTTTTCTTCTTCTTATGAGTGTGTTGAATACTATGAGAAGTTTGATGCTTGATAATTGTTTTGAGATATGAAGATTTTGATATTAGAGTCATGCTAGTTGAGTAGTTGTGAATTTGAGAATTCCCGTAGCATGCACGTATGGTGAACCGTTATGTGATGAAGTCGGAGCATGATTTATTTATTGATTGTCTACCTTATGAGTGGCGGTCGGGGACGAGCGATGGTCTTTTCCTACCAATCTACCCCCTAGGAGCATGCGCGTAATACTTTGCTTTGATAACTTCTAGATTTTTGCAACAAGTATATGAGTTCTTTATGACTAATGTTGAGTCCATGGATTATACGCACTCTCATGCTTCCACCATTGCTAGCCTCTCTAATACCGCGCACTTTTCGCCGGTATCATACACCCACCATATACCTTCCACAAAACAGCCACCATACCTACCTATCATGGCACTTCCATAGCCATTCCGAGATATATTGCCATGCAACTTACCACCGTTTCATTTACTATGACATGCTTCATCATTGTCATATTGCTTTACATGATCATGTAGTTGACATCGTATTTGTGGCAAAGCCACCGTTCATAATTCTTTCATACATGTCACTCTTGATTCATTGCATATCCCGGTACACCACCGGAGGCATTCACATAGAGTCATATTTTGTTCTAAGTTTTCAGTTGTAATTCTTGATTTGTAAAGTAAATAAAAGTGTGATGATCATCATTATTAGAGCATTGTCCCAAGTGAGGAAAGGATGATGGAGACTATGATTTCCCCACAAGTCGGGATGAGACTCCGGACGAAAAAGAAAAAAAAGAGGCAAAAAAAGAGAAAAGGCCCAAATAAAAAATTAGAAAAATGAGAGAAAAAGAGAGAAGGGACAATGCTACTATCCTTTTCCACACTTGTGCTTCAAAGTAGCACCATGATATTCATGATAGAGAGTCTCCTATGATATCACTTTCATATACTAGTGGGAATTTTTCATTATAAAACTTGGCTTGTATATTCCAATGATGGGCTTCCTCAAAATGCCCTAGGACTTCATGAGAAAGCGAGTTGGATGCACACCCACTTAGTTTCTTTTGTTGAGCTTTCATATACTTATAGCTCTAGTGCATCCGTTGCATGGCAATCCCTACTCACTCACATTGATATCTATTAATGGGCATCTCCATAGCCCGTTGATACGCCTAGTTGATGTGAGACTATCTTCTCCTTTTTGTCTTCTCCACAACCACCATTCTGTTCCAGATAAAGTGCTATGTCCATGGCTCACGCTCATGTATTGCGTGAAGATTGAAAAAGTTTGAGAACACCAAAAGTATGAAACAATTTTTGGCTTGTCATCAGGGTTGTGCATGATTTAAATATTTTGTGTGGTGAAGATAGAGCATAGCCAGACTATATGATTTTGTAGGGATAACTTTCTTTGGCCATGTTATTTTGAGAAGACATAATTGCTTAGTTAGTATGCTTGAAGTATTATTATTTTTATGTCAATATTAGACTTTTGTCTTGAATCTTTTGGATCTGAATATTCATACCACAAATAAGAGAATTACATTGAAAATTATGCTAGGTAGCATTCCACATCAAAAATTCTGTTTTTATCATTTACCTACTGGAGGACGAGCAGGAATTAAGCTTGGGGATGCTTGATACGTCTCCAACATATCTATAATTTTTTATTGTTCCATGCTATATTATATTCTGTTTTGGAAGTTTAATGGGCTTTATTATACACTTTTATATTATTTTTGGGACTAACCTATTAACCGGAGGCCCAGCCCAAATTGCTGTTTTTTGCCTATTTCAGTGTTTCGAAGGAAAAGAATATCAAACGGAGTCCAAACGGAATGAAACCTTCAGGAACGTGATTTTCGGAACAAACGTGATCCAGAGGACTTGGAGTATGTAAAGCAATCAACGAGGAAGGCACGAGGCAGGGGGGCGCGCACACCTCCCCCAGGCGCGCCCTCCACCCTCGTGGGCCCCTCGTTGCTCCACCGACGTACTTCTTCCTCCTATATATACCTACGTACCCCCAAACCATCAGATACGGAGCCAAAACCCTATTTCCACCGCCGCAACCTTCTGTACCTGTGAGATCCCATCTTGGGGCCTTTTCCGGCGCTCGCCGGAGGGGGCATTGATCACGGAGGGCTTCTACATCAACACCATAGCCTCTCCGATGATGTGAGTAGTTTACCTCAGACCTTTGGGTCCATAGTTATTAGCTAGATGGCTTCTTCTCTCTCTTTGGATCTCAATACAAAGTTCTCCTCGATTCTCTTGGAGATCTATTTGATGTAACTCTTCTTTTGTGGTGTGGTTGTCGAGATCCGATGAATTGTGGGTTTATGATCAAGATTATATATGAACAATATTTGAATCTCCTCAGAATTATTTTATGTATGATTTGTTATCTTTGCAAGTCTCTTCGAATTATCAGTTTGGTTTGGCCTACTAGATTGATCTTTCTTGCAATTGGAGAAGTGCTTAGCTTTGGGTTCAATCTTGCGGTGTCCTTTCCTAGTGACAGTAGGGGCACCAAGGCACGTATTGTATTGTTGCCATCGAGGATAAAAAGATGGGGTTTATATCATATTGCATGAGTTTATCCCTCTACATCATGTCATCTTACTTAAAGCATTACTCTGTTCTTATGAACTTAATACTCTAGATGCATGCTGGATAGCGGTCGATGTGTGGAGTAATAGTAGTAGATGCAGAATCGTTTCGGTCTACTTGTCACGGACGTGATGCCTATATACATGATCATACCTAGATAGTCTCATAACTATGCTCAATTCTATCAATTGCTCGATAGTAATTCGTTTACCCACCGTAATACTTATGCTCTTGAGAGAAGCCACTAGTGACACCTATGGACCCCGGGTCTATTTTCCATCATATTAATCTTCCAACACTTAGCTATTTCTATTGCCGTTTATTTTACTTTGCATCTTTATTTCTATTTATCATAAAAATACCAAAAACATTATCTTATCATATCTATTAGATCTTACTCTCGTAAGTGACCGTGAAGGGATTGACAACCCCTTTATCGCGTTGGTTGCGAGGTTCTTATTTGTTTGTGTAGGTGCGTGGGACTCGAGCGTGATCTCCTACTGGATTGATACCTTGGTTCTCAAAAACTGAGGGAAATACTTACGCTACTTTAGTGCATCACCCTTTCCTCTTCAAGGGAAAACCAACGCATTGCTCAAGAGGTAGGACAATGGTAAGGGTTAGCAGTGGATCATGACAGGGCATAACAGCAACAACCAAGGTAACGGTGGTAAGCACAAACAACCCGGTGGCGGGTCAGATCTTGTAGCTAACGCCAACACTGGGTATAAAAACCAGCGCCGTAATGGTAATGGTAAGCGGTCCTTTGGAGGGAAGAACTTTAATATTGAGGCGATGATGAACGAGCCTTGCCCAAAACACAGCCTGCCCAATAAACCAGCGACTCATGCTTGGAAGGACTGTTTCATTATGCGAGAGTACGGGAATTCCAACTTCAATCAGAATCATGGCAACAATAATGGCCCGCCTAGCGAGTCAGGATCCGGCTCATAGGGGGCCGACTTTGGTGGTGGCGGCTCAAGTTCTGGGTATCAAGGACAGGGTAACTAGGGTGGTTATAACCAACAGTCTGGTCAGGGTAACCAGCAGCATCAGTCAGGATACCAGAGTAATCCAAAGCAGCTCAACAGTGGCCTGTATCATGTTTTCACCACAAGTCTCTGCAAGCGAGATCTGAAGGTTCATAAATGCGCGGTCAGTACAATTGAGCCGGCGGTACCTCAATACTTGCGGTGGTCAGAGTATCCAATCACATGGAGTCAAGAGGATCAGCCGCCCCGAGTTGAGAATCCGAGTCATCTGGCATTGGTGGTAGCCCCTCAGGTTGGGGGTTACAAATTCACAAAAGTAGTCATGGATGGTGGTAGCAGTATTAACATATTGTATTGTGACACCATTCGTCGGATGAACTTAACTAACAAGGATCTTAAGCCGTCTTCTACAGTTTTCCATGGTGTGGTGCCTGGTAAATCGGCATATCCTGTCGAAAAGATTTCCCTGGAAGTGGCTTTTGGTGATGATTATGACTACAGAGCAGAGACGTTATGGTTTGAAGTGGTCAAGACCAAGAGTCCTTATCATGCCTTGTTTGGGTGGCCGACTTATGCCAAATTTATGGCTCGGCCTTGTTATGTCTATTTACAACTTAAAATGCCAGGGCGTAAAGGCATCATTACAGTTCATGGTGATCGGAGAATCGCTCTGGAATGCGAGGAAGGAGATGCAGCTTATGCAGAGTCGGCTTGTGCCTCTGAGGAGCTCAAATTTTATAAGGATAATGTTGACCCGGCTGATATGACCCCTTTGAAGAAGCCCACTACTGAGCAAGACCCTTTGTTGAAGTTTAAATTGGCGGATGATACTAAGTAGGTTGATTTTGTCCCTGGCGATTCATCTCAGTAGTTTACAGTGGGGGCTAATATGGATCCTAAATAGGAAAGCATGCTCATCGAGTTCATCCGTGAGAATCGGGACATCTTTGCATGGAAACCTTCTGACATGCCGGGTGTACCGAGAGAATTCGCAGAGCACACTCTTAATGTGGACCCTAAGCTTAAGCTGGTTAAGCAATTCCTTCGTCGTTTTAATGAAGAATGACGTAAGGCTATTGGAGAGGAGGTAGCCCGGCTCTTAGCAGCTGTGTTTATTGTTGAAGTTTTTCACCCTGAGTGGTTGGCTAACCTGGTCCTTGTGCTAAAAAAGAACGGCACTTGGCGTATGTGTGTTGATTACACTGATCTCAACAAAGCCTGTCCAGCCGATCCATTTGCTCTCCCTCGCATTGACCAAATTATTGATGCCACGACGGGTTGTGAGAGCTTGTGTTTCTTGGATGCTTATTCTGGATATCATCAGATTAAGATGGCAGTTAAGGACCAAGAGAAGACATCTTTCATTACACATTTTGGAGCTTTCTGCTATGTTTCCATGCCTTTTGGGCTTAAGAGTGCTCAGGCGACTTATCAACGTCGTGTTCAGAATTGTTTTCACAGCCAAATTGGACGCAGTGTTCATACTTACGTGGATGATATCGTGGTTAAGTATAGAAAGATGGAGACTCTCTTGGATGATTTGAAAGAAAATTTTGACAATCTCTGGGTTTACAAAATGATGCTTAACCCGGCCAAGTGTGTTTTTGGTGTACCTGCAGGTAAACTCTTGGGGTTCTTGGTGTTAGAACGGGGCATTGAAGCTAACCCTGAAAAGATTAAAGCCATCACGTCACTTTCTAAGCCAGCGTGTGTTAATGATGTTCAGTACCTGGCGGGTCGTATTGCGGCTTTGAGCTGGTTCATAAGTCGTCTGGGAGAGAAGGCACTGCCTTTATATCAGATGATGAAGAAGACGAACCTTTTTTCTGGAGTGATGCTGCAAATGAGGCGTTTGAGGCACTTAAGAAGCAGCTAGCTGAGCCGCTTGTTTTAGCTGCTCGTATCGATAAAGAGCCTTTGCTCTTGTACGTGGCGGCTAATAATAAAGCTGTTAGCATGGCAGTTGTTGTGGAGCGCAAGGATGCGGGTAAAGAGTATCCGGTTCAAAGGCCGGCTTATTATGTCAGTGAGGTATTAATTGAGTCCAAACAACGGTATCCACATTGACAGAAGCTAGTCTTCGGGGTATTCATGGCCAGTCGCAAGTTGAAGCATTATTTTCTTGGTCACCCTATCACTGTGGTCAGTTCTGCTCCTTTAGGGGACATTATTCAGAACAGAGAGGCTACATGCTGGGTTGCCAAATGGGCAATTGAACTTGGACCTCATGGTTTGAAATATGTGCCAAGAACAACCATCAAATCTCAAGCATTGGTGGATTTTATCAATGACTGGACAGAGTTGCAGACACCTGAGGAGAAGCCTGACAACACGTATTGGACAATCCACTTTGATGGGTCCAGGCAGTTGGAAGGCTCGGGGGCTGGAGTTATTTTGACTTCCCCACGAGGTGACAAGTTTTGTTATGTTTTAAGGCTAATGTTTCCTTGTACTAACAATGCAGCTGAGTATGAGGCTTTACTCCACGACCTTCATATGGCTAAGGAGGTGAGTTTAAGCCGAACCAGGTGTCTGGGCGACTCAGACCCGGTGGCTCAGCAAGTTTCAGGAACTTGGGATTCTAAAGACCCGCTCATGGCGGCTTATCGCCGGGCGGTTGATAACATTGCTGGTCACTTTAAGGGTTATCAAGTGGATCATCTTGATCGACGGAAGAACGAGGCGACTGATGCCTTAAGCCGGCTTGGGTCTCAACATAAGCCGGTGCCTCCCAATGTGTTTCTCGATGTCTTACACAACCTTTCGGTCAAGTTACCATCTCAGGAGGATATTGCGATTCCTGATTCGGAGGCGCAATTGGTGGCGGCTCTTCATGCTATTCCAGATTGGACGTTGCCTTATCTGGCTTACATGACCCGAGGCGAGTTACCAGAGGATGAAACTTTGGCAAGGCAGATAACCCGGCGATCTAAATCTATGACTATTATCAACGGCGAGTTATACCATTGCAGTGTGACAGGTGTATTCCAACATTGTGTTTCTCCTGAAGAGGGTCGTGACACTACAAAACAATACACTTCCGCGATGATACGTGTTTGTCACAGTAGGTCACGTTTTCTGTCATGCATGTACATCCATGACGATTTTATGAAAGAATCAAGATAGTCATACCTGTGCTGTCGTAGAAGTGTCCCATGACATTACACAAATTATCATCACGGAAGTGTCCACTTCCATGACGAAAAATCGCGCGTCACAGAAGTGCTTTCGTCAAGGGTGACCGACACGTGGCATCCACCGTAACGGAACACCGTTAAGCTATCGGGTCCGGTTTTGGATCCGATAACCTGTTAACAGCCCGGACCAATGGCGATTTTCCACGTGTAAAATCATCATTGACTGGAGGAAACATGTGTCAGCTCCTCATTGGCATAGGTGTCACTCATCCAATGGGCGAGATGCGCTTATGAAATGTTGACACGTGGACCGGCCCAAAAGTGGCCCATAAAGTTTAAATGGGCCGGCCCAACTAAAGGCCCACAAGATTTTGCGCTCCATAATGGGCCGGCCCAGCAAAAGGCCCATGAAATTTTGCGGACCATAATGGGCCGGCCCAGCTAAAGGCCCACAAGATTTTGCGGGCCATAATGGGCCGGCCCAGCTAAAGGCCCGTGTCGGCGTTCTCGGAACGGGGGTCCCCAGACTTGCCTGCCTGCGACCCGCGGCGTGGCTAAGTCAGCAGGCCGTACGGCCCATCTTCATCAATAAGGCATCCAAGACCCTCACGAGGGGCCAAGCCTCGCGAGGCGGACGACGCAAGACCTCCTCAGGAGTGGCCTAGTCAGGCAGGCTCACGGGAGCGGAGATATCAAGGCGGGGCGAACCTCACGAGGCTCTCGTGACGTGAGCCATGACGATCTACACCAGGCGGGCGCCAGCGCGCGCAGCGTCCTTGTTTCCTCTTTGGTGCTAAGGAGGCCAGCGCAGACGAGGAGTACCGAGGCATCAGGCAAAGGTTGCTATATCGGTGCAACAAGACCAAGACCAGGAGGACGGTAAGGCGGAGGTCATCGTGGAGCCCAAGACGGTGTCACCACCAGAGCCTTTCGCAGGCGAAGACCACTTTTGTCAGGATAGCTTGTACTAGCTGTCCCCCTTCAAATTTGCCCGCCGTTGTTGGCTCCCTTCTCGCTCAATATTTGGGAAGAGGACCAGGGCCTATATAAGTAGAAGTTAGCCACCACAGTAGGGGCATCTGATCGAGCAGTTCATCCAGCTCTCGCCCGCTAAGCCACCAAGCACAAGAACACCTCAACCTCAGGAGGCTGTTCTTCCCCTTGTACTGTTCATCATCAGCCCAAGAGGCAATCCACCACCACACTGGAGTAGGGTATTACACCACAAAAGTGGCCGGAACCAGTATATATCTCGTGTCTCTTTGTGTTGCGAGTTCGTCGAGTTCGTCTGCGAGATCTTAGCGAGCTAGGGCGTAGATCGGTAGGAGGGAAAGACTTCGCGCGCACCACAGTGTTCGAACCTTAAGGGTTTGCCGGAACCCCACATCCGATATTTGGCGCGCCAGGTAGGGGTGCACCGTAGCTTCCCTTCCATCAGTTTGTCGCTCCGTCGTCACCATGGCGGACGCTCGCCGTGCTCGAGCTGAGCGTCGGGCTGCCCTCACCGCCCGCGTTGCTCAGACGGCTCCCGTCGGCGGGCCACCTCGCCGTTCTCCATCTCCCGCCGCTAACGCTGCCACCGGCCCAGCGGGAAACGAGCAGCAGGCGTCCTCGCTGCATCCTTCGGTGCGGCAGGACGGCCGCACCGCCACTCCATCGCTGACCCCGGCCGGTTCTTCGTCTCACGCTCGTCGCGCTCCCCTGGAGGCACGGGGCGCACTCCTCGCCGCAAACGAACTCCTGCGCTACTGCCCCGTCGATGACCTCTACGAGGACTGGCTCGACCGCGTCGCCGAGCTCGTCCGCGCCGCAGGGGGCTCTCCGGCGCCGTGCCTCTCTCGACCTCACCCTCATCCAGCCACGGGCGATGAGGCCCATGGCGCGCCTCCACCACCTCAGTCCCAAGACGGTGCCTTGGCACCAAGGCGGGCGGCCCCACGGCATGATCCGCCATGCCCGGTGCCCGCGCGCGAAGAGAGAAGCTGCCAAGAAATCCCGCGGCCGCGAGAAGCTGCACCCGCGCTTCCCGCGCCGCCTCGTCAAGACCGCGCGCCGCCAGCGGTGCGCCGCGCGGACCTCGTCAAGACCAAGGTCCCCCTCCAAAGCGGGCCCTAGCAACCACGGCTGGCTACCACGCCTTCACCCCCGAGCTGCGTAGCGTCGCCTGGCCAGGCAAGTTCAAGCCGGACCTGCCTCCTCGCTATGACGGCACCGCCGACCCCGCGAAGTTCCTGCAGCTCTACGAGCTGAGCATCGAAGCAGCCAACGGCAATGAGAAAGTCATGGCGAACTGGTTTCCCATGGCTCTCAAGGATGGAGTCCGCTCCTGGCTCCTGAACCTGCAGCACGGCTCGATCTCCTCCTCGGACGAGATGCGCGACCACTTCGTCGCCAACTTCCAGGGCACTCGCGACCGCCCGCCAGCCTCGGGTGACCTGCGCCGCATCAAGCAACAACCAGGAGAGACCCTCCAGAAGTACATCCAGCGCTTCAACAACACCCGCCTCAAGATCCCCAAGGTCACGGACGAGGCCATCATCTCCGCGTTCTCTGACGGCGTCCGCGATGTCAAGATGAAGGAAGAGCTCGCCATCCACGAGGAGCTCTGCACATCTCAGGAGCTGTTCAACCTGGCGACCAAGTGCGCAAGAGCTGAGGAGGAGTGCCTCTCTCTCCTTGAGCTGCCAGCCGCGGGGGCAGAGGAGAAGAAAGCCAAGGCCAAGGACGTGAAGCGCAAGGAAGCACCAGTACTGGCAGCGGAGCCCGACACCAAGCGGGGCAGAGATCAGCCTGAGTCATCCAAGAACAGCAGACCGTTCTGCGCTTTCCACAACCTGAACATCCACAACACCAGCAACTGCCAAGAGCTCAGAGCCATACGAGAAGGACGCTTCGGTCGACGCCCCGAGCGCAGCGACCGGGGCTACGGCCGTGGAGGAGGACGTGGAGGCGGACGATGGGACGACCGTGGCCCACACCAGGAGTGGCGCGACAGGCCTCGTGAAGACCGCTGGCAGGACCATCCTCACGAGGGGTCCTGGAGGGACCAGCCTCGTGAGGATCGCCCCCAAGGCAACGCCGGTCTTCCCCCGCTGCCGCCACCAAGGAGGAACGACGACCACCATCAGGACGAGGGAGCTGTGGGCTTCCAGGAGCCGCGCGCAATCGCCTGCATCTTGGGCGGTGCCCAGGCCCCAACCTCTCAGCGCATCTTCAAACAGTTCTCTCGCGAGGTGAACGCGGTGCTCCCCAAGCTTGAGGCCACGCGCCCGCTCAAGTGGTCCCAATGTGCCATCACTTTCAACTCGGCAGATCAGCTCAAGTGCGCGGCGACTGCCGGCGCCCTCCCGATGTTGTGTTCCCAGTCATCAGCAATGTGCAAGTTACCAAGACCCTCATCGATGGCGGCGCAGGGCTCAACGTCCTGTCCATCGACACGTTCGACAACCTCCAAGTGCCATATGAGCAGCTCCAGCCTACCAAACCTTTCTCAGGAGTGACCGACGGTTCCACCACACCGATAGGGCAAGTCCGCCTGCCTGTCACCTTCGGAGAACGCAAGAACTACCGCACCGAGCTCATCGACTTTGACGTCGCGCACATCCGCCTGTCGTACAACGCCATCCTCAGGTATCCGGCCCTGGCCAAGTTCATGGAAGTCACTCACCAAGGCTATAACGTCCTCAAGATGCCAGGAAGCGGAAGAATCATCACGGTCCCATGTGAAGAGAGAGATGCGGTGTGCTCCCTTGAGCGCGCCTTCCAAGCTGCAGTAATCGACGACCCCGACAGCAGAAGTGAGGGCCCACCGGAGGCCATCCCCAAGAAGAAGAAGCTGCGCCGCGCAGGACCTTAGGAGGGTGGCGACGTGGCAGGAGCCTCATCAGGATCAGCGTCCATCCCAGGGGCGCCTCCCTCCATCGCATAGGAAGGCGCGCCCGGCGCACTCCTCGGACAGGGCTCGGGGGCTCTCTTCTGGAGGGCCTCAGACCTTGCCAACCTCACGAGGGAGGCGTTTGGGCACCACTTGGAGGCGTGCTTCGTGGCACGTGTCCCTCAGGAGAGCACAGGGCAAGGAGTGCCCACCACTCAGGAGTTCATCACCAAGACCACTCAGGAACTGCAAGACGCAAGAGCCATGCACGGCGACAGCCGCTCACGAGGAGTAGCTCCCCATCCTGGCGAGGATGCTGGGCTGCGTGTCTGCATCGACGTCCCTGGGCTCAACAGGGCCGCATCTCAAGAGCGCTTCTGGCCATCGCATGTGGGCCACTGCGAGGGCCCGCCACACAACTATGTTCGCATGCCCTTCGGCTTGCCGAGCGTGGCGTCAGCCTATCACCACAACATGCGGCGTGTCCTGGCGGCTCAGGAGGCCAGGTACCACGCCGTCCTGGAGGAGATGGAGACGGTCTTCAGGGAACCTCCCGAGCCCCCAGAGCCTCCCCTGGCTCAGGGCTCCGGTGGCTCATGAGGAGTCATTTCTTCGATGCACGCCTTCAGCTGCACCAACTCTACTTCGTCTACAGAACCAGGTGACATCTTCCAAGCTCGTTTAGCTGGGAGCGCCCCTCGGGCTGCATTATTCCCAGGCCGCATGGGTCCGTCCCTGCGGCATATATCCCTTTTGCTTATGTCTTTAGCTTAACTTGCTAGGGGCGCCCCTCGGGCTGCATCATCCCCAAGCCGCTCGGGCCGGACCCGGTGGCATGTATCTTCCTACATTTACCCAAGCTGATATGCTTTCCATGCTTAACCTGCCTACGGCTATCGGCTGCTCGATCGTCGCCTCCCACGGGGCCTTCTCACAGGCACGGCGCTGGTGCATGGGTCCGTCCCTGCCACATCGACAAATCTGAGCGGCCGAGCTCTGTCTCACGGCACGCCCCGCGCACGTCAGCTCACCAGGCCCTCAGTGCCTTCACTTCATCTAGAGCAACCAGCGGCAGGCTGACAGCTGTAACGGCAAACTATGTTTCTGCTTGTGCCTGTTCACAGGGATCCCAGGGGAAGGATAGCAGGCGGCACCGCGAGTCTCCTTTTCTCTCGTGCAATTGGCTTGCGCGTTAAAAGGGGGGGCTCCTGAGCATCGCGACTCAGGAGCTCTTACTGGCTCTCCAGCCCTCACCCCTGGCCTTGACCACGGCATCGCGACCTGGCATACCAGCGGCGGCTGAGCTCGCTCGAGGGCCGGGACCTGAGGACGCAGAGCACTCAGGAGAGCATGAGAGGAGGGAAACTCGTATGGGCCGGCCTAGCTATGCCGCACAAGTTGGCGCGCAGCCCTGACACAACGTCAGGAGTCGCCACGAAATCAACAAGATAAGTCCCGCCCTCGGATCGGCTAAATGTTTGGGCTTAATGGTCACTCACCCCTTGCCGCAACCCCGTTGCGGCCACGTTGACTCCCCTTACCATGGCTGCTTGAGCGCTAAGGGGGACCTCCTGAGCATCGCGCCTCAGGGGCTCTTACTGGACCTCAGGCCGCACACCTCCTGGCCTTGACCACGGCACGCGACCTGGCATACCAGCGACGGCTGTAGCCTGCCTGGGGACCGGGACCTGTCAGCGTAGAGCAACAAGCTATCGCGCGGAAAGAAAGGGGGGACCGAGCCTTAACGGGACATGCGTTCACCAAATTCTCATAAAAGGGAAGACAGGCACAAAAGACTACAAACCCTTACATGCCCCCACGGGGTAATTCATGATTCTTCGCAGGGAACAAAAGCTAAAACTAAGGGGGATCCTATCTACACCCTCCCGTGGCAGACGCCATCATCAACAGTGGGCCACAGGAGGCCGGCGCCAACCCCATCCAGATAAGCGGCGGCGACGGCCGGACGCTGCGGCTCTGCTCCGAGCGCGGCGAGAGCTCGGGGGCACGTAGCTGTCGTCGCTCGTCTCCGCAGTCTCATAGAGCTCAGGAGAGCTCCTGACTCCCAAGGGCTGCTGCTGCTGGGCTGGCCGCGAGCCGAGCGCGCGTCAGCTTGACGCTCCTCTCCGGAGCAGCACTCCAGGCGGCAGCCCTCAACATCAAAGACCTTGAAGAAGAGCGTGGAGACACCGTCGAACTCAAAGTGGATCGCGAGGGCACCCCTCGCATGGCAGACCCGCGCGATCTCGCCCCAGCCGCGAGTCATGAAGATCTTGCCGGCGGGGACCGCTTCGATCTCTGCTCCGGTCGCCGGGGCGCTGCAGTCGGCGTGCTGCAACCAGAGCTCGAGAGGCCCCCTCGGCGGCATCACATCGGAGAGGAACCGTGGGAAGCGGATCCAGGAGCTTGGAGGCATCGGCGCCGACAGCACCAGCTCGCGCGAGGAGTCTGTGGCATGGATTCCGGGGGCGACGGCGCGCGTCGCTGAGGCGCGGCGACCCCGAACGCGGCGTGGGCGGCGCTACTCGTCGCTCCGTTCTCCCGAGCCCTCGGCTCGGGCGTACAAGGGTAGCGGATACCCCAGAGGAGGCCGCTCATACCAAGGCCTCGTCACCACCTGCATCGCCGCTTCATCACGACGTGGAGCGAGGAGGAAGAAGCAAGCAAGCGAGGAAGAGATGGGCGACGGGGGCTCCGCCCCCCTCCCCATTTATAACAGAAGAAGACCAACCGGCGCCTCCCACGATCGCAGGTAATGATGGTTTTCCATGCATGTCGCAGGGACTTGTCAAGTCGTGCAGTTGCCGAGGCAGCGTGGGGAAGCGGAGACGCCCACGTCCAATCAACCGCCACGCGTCAACCAAGGCCGCATGCTTTTGGGGCCCGCGGTGCTTCGTACTTGACCCTTGGTTTCGCCGCGAAGCCAAGCCCGAGTGCACCTTGGGCCCGGGGGCTACTGTCGGCGTTCCAGGAACGGGGGTCCCCAGACTTGCCTGCCTGCGGCCCGCGGCGTGGCTAAGTCAGCAGGCCGTGCGACCCATCTTCATCAACAAGGCATCCAATACCCTCGCGAGGGGCCAAGCCTCGCGAGGCAGACGACGCAAGACCTCCTCAGGAGTGGCCTAGTCAGGCAGGCTCACGGGAGCGGAGATATCAAGGCGGGGCGAACCTCACGAGGCTCTCGTGACATGAGCCATGACGATCTACACCAGGCGGGCGCCAGCGCGCGCAGCGTCCTTGTTTCCTCTTTGGTGCTAAGGAGGCCAGCACAGACGAGGAGTACCGAGGCATCAGGCAAAGGTTGCTATATCGGTGCAACGAGACCAAGACCAGGAGGACGGCAAGGCGGAGGTCATCCTGGAGCCCAAGACGGCGTCACCACCAGAGCCTTTCGCAGGCGAATACCACTTTTGTCAGGATAGCTTGTACTAGCTGCCCCCCTTCAAATTTGCCCGCTGTTGTTGGCTCCCTTCCCGCTCAATATTTGGGAAGAGGACCAGGGCCTATACAAGTAGAAGTTAGCCACCACAGTAGGGGCATCTGATCGAGCAGTTCATCCAGCTCTCGCCTGCTAAGCCACCAAGCACAAGAACACCTCAACCTCAGGAGGCTATTCTTCCCCTTGTACTGTTCATCATCAGCCCAAGAGGCAATCCACCACCACACTGGAGTAGGGTATTACACCACAATGGTGGCCCGAACCAGTATAAATCTTGTGTCACTTTGTGTTGCGAGTTCGTCGAGTTTGTCCGCGAGATCTTAGCGAGCTAGGGCATAGATCGGTAGGAGGGAAAGACTTCGCGCGCACCCCAGTGTTCGAACCTTAAGGGTTTGCCGGAACCCCACATCCAATATTCGGCCTGATATTAGTTTCGGCCTGTTAAAGGCCCGTTTAACATTGCGGCCCTATATATATTTCGGCCTGTTAAAAGCCCGTCATATAGTTGGGCCTAACTACGACCCCCTTTTCATCCGGCCTGCTCACAGACGATAATCTGATTGGGCCAAACAAGGACCGAGACAATTTTGGCCTCTTATAAGCCCATGATTTGATTGGCACAATCATGGGCCGGGGTCTATTTGGGCCTGCTGCCGGCCCGTGAGCTGTTCGGCACTTTCCAGGCCCAACCTACTTTTCAGCCTCCTAAAAGCCCATTGAGTTTTCTTGGAAAAATAGGGTCGGTGGTTTACTTGGCCTATTAAAGGCCCGAATCTACTAGTGGGCCAGTTTACATTTAGGCCTGTTAATGGACCAAGATGACGGGCCGATGATGCGGATCATAAATAGTGATTTGCATGACGGCCCGATTATGTAACGTAATTTTACGGGTTGGCCGGTTTACTACGAAGACAGGATATATATAGAGTAAAATAACTGCATCATCGTGAATAAGAAAAAAACCCTAGACTATACAATAAAGAAATTATGGCATATTACATCCACTGGGCATCAACGTTCGCCACTATGATAATAAAGCACAAGCAGACAACAGATTACATACACTGGGCATCAAAGATCGCCACCAGTGCAGTTAAACATGCCGACAAAATAATATACAAAACCGACAGCACTTCAATAGAGTTCAAGAAAGGTTAGCCCTGCTCGGGAGCTGCAGTGCAAGCAGCTGAGCAAGCTGATGAGACTGCACTTGTTTAACACTTATATCCTCCTCACTCTGAAAGATAAACAAGCAGACAGATGACAGGTTTTGCACATATAAGTATGAGTGCTGACAATTCATCACATTTCTTACTAACGAATAAAGTGACACAGTTTAAAATAGCATTAACACAATATGGTATTGTTTAGGTCAAGATATGGCAGGAAATGACATTGTGAAGGAGTTGGCAGCTTCACGATACCACTGGATTACAGATCATGAACTCATAAGTATCAATGGTTAGTGTGCTGTCAATTTATCCAATTTCAGACTGGCAAAATAAGATCACTTGCTCTGTATAGTTTAATTTACATGGTATGAAGAAGGAACTTGGTTGTACAACTGAAAACTTAAATTGAGAAGGACAAACTTTTATTTATGAAGTACATAATAAACTTTAAACATGCAATTTGATGCAAACACCAAAAATAAACAGCTGTTGCAGTCATGCCTAACCAAATATACACAACAAAGTTTGAAGGCTTGAGAAGGACAAACTTACATTATGGTGAAGGCAGGCTCTATAAAGCCCTTGTCCATGCTGATGGGGGGGGGGCAATTCAAGAAGTTTACCACAGAATCTTCTTCATAAGCATGCCTTTATTCTACATTTTGTTAAGAGTAAATATAGATGTGACAATATAAGAAAAAATGGAGAATATTTTAAGATAAGATGAAGAGTGATGCTACATAACCAAGTAGCTATAAATGTAAGTACAACGATACAGGCAAAAGGTACGGCCAAGAGCAATGCAGAGCTAAACTTCTTCAGTACCATCGGTGTTATCCGACCTTATGGTAAGAGTAAATATAGATCTTATGTGTAGAAAATGGAGGGCAAAGGAAAATAAGCTGCAGAGTGATGGTACATGAACAACTACCTGTCAATATAAGTACACTGATAAAGGACAACAGGTACTTACAAGAACAATGCAGAGCTAAATTTTTTTATTGGCATTAGATATATTCTACACTAATGTAACCATTCATACAGATCAGATAATTTGGAGCGAACAATTAATAAGCAAGCTATCATGCATACTGCTGTCACATAATGAACCAGGTATGTATGCAAGTACAGTGATACAGGACAACACGTACTAACAAGAGCAAAGTAGCGGGCAGCATATTCGCGATATCCTGTCATTCTTTTCAAACCGGAATTCCTTTTTGAGCAAATTTCCTGCAAAAAAGATCCGTAAGGCACATGCGGAAAAGTAGAAGTTCAAATTGTCATGCGATATCATGGACAGTACCTCATCCTCGGAACGAGACCAGTGCATAACAAGGTTTTTCCATTCAATGTCTTCTAAATTTACCACATGAGACTTCACCAGAAATTCGTTTATAGACTTGCCATCAAAGTGTGATTTCTCAGGTAACACCGATACTGCTGCAATGCTTCCTTGAAAAGTGCAAGCAAGCTTTGCTCGTCATGACTATCCAGATTGACCCTCTCCTACTTACAACAATGTCATGTAAATCATTGATGTGTTCAATCAGCAGAAAACAGGAAAATAATCACCATGAATGTCGGAGTAATTGGCCACGGGTACCCCGAAGACGACAAGACAATATTTCAAGACATCGGGGCTAGCAAAGCCCCTCAGTCCGACTGCCCGGCTGCTCCTGCCGGCTCCCCGTCCGACTACTCTGCCTAGCCGGCTGCCGGCTATCGACTGCACCAACTAGCCGGCTGCCGGCTTCAGCCCGACTCGACACCGACAAGACACCGACGAGACGGTCGTACCCGAGCACTATTCACGTGTCACCCCAGCCATCATGTATAGCCTCACTTGTCCCTTGGCACTATTTATGAAGTGACCCAAGGGACAAGCATGACACCCCACCATGCCTTGCCCATGCCCCCACTTAGCTTACTTCCTAAGCTAGCCATGCCTATATATATGGGCACACATCCATCCATCCAAGGGGATGGACTCACTCTCACACACACTCACGCATGAGCACCCACATGCTCACGGCCATGAGCATGGCCGGCCACTAGCATGCCCCATACGCATGCATATACCAGATCAGATGCACTTGGCACTGATCTCAGATACAGCTCCAGGAGCGACTCTGTACCAGATATACTACAGATACACAGACATGCAGGAGTAGGGGTATTATCTCTCCGGAGAGCCCCGAACCTGGGTAAACTAGCGCGTGCTACTCGCATACCCGCTCCCGAGCCTATCAGCAGCAGTCTTACCCTCACACTAAGCCCTTGTGGCATCTGTCGCCTCACACTCCCCCCCCCCCCCGTGAGAATACCACGACAATGAATAATAGCACTTACACGTAAGCGGGACAGGAAGATGTGAAAATGGTGTTTGTCTTCACTATAATCTTCCCATGATGGGAATATATGCACGTAGTCCCTAACAACATTCAAAGCATTGTCTTTTAAACTGGGAATAACTGGAATGGGGTTCCAATCTGCAGGATTTGGCCATCTCTGCAGTTGGGATAGGTCTTCGGCCGGTGGACTTGCTGTACTTTTTGCTGGAGTGGGATTTTTCTGTGGTACGGCTGGTGCTATGGCAACTGAAATCGGCATATCTTTTGCTGGAGTGCAGGTCCTGTGTGGTGGGGCTAGTGGAGTGGCTAGTGAAGTATGGGTACAGTCTGCTGGAGTCAGTTCTATGTTTTGTTTCACTGGTTGTACAGCCAATATAAGTGGGGTGCTGTCTGATTTCTCTGGCACAACCACGTTTTTCAAGGACTTTGCTGGTGCTCCTTCAGGTTCGGCAATCACCCTCTTCCTTTTTGATGTCTGATGCACAAGAACAACATTTGAGTGAAAAAACATGGTATGATGATAGATGGAATATGTATTGATAATGGATGGGAATGGCATCTCGATATATATGATGAGTAAACTAAGTAGATGGCGGTGCAACAAAGTAGAAGAAATGCAAGACAACATATGCAGGACACGCACAATCAATAAAACCTTGCCAAATTAGAACAGGCACCTTGATGGGTGAACAGGACAGGCCATCTGCCTTTGACTCCTCGAGGTTAGAATAGTCATTAGGATCATATTCTGAACAAGAATCAACAGGTGGGGAGCGTATGAGTTTCATTGCATCCAGAATGGCACTCAATGCCTTGGTGCCAATTTTGTAAGTCATTGCAGTGTTTAGCTTCAAGAGTGGTCTGCTGCTAGTGCGACACAAAGCAGCTACATAGATCATAGTGTAGATATAACGGGAAAACCGTAAGCATCAAAGTAAAATCAGCAAAGTGGAACTTGCTGGAATATATGTGCTAGTATTACCGGTACGGCTAGAAAGGCTTCCGATACCAGCTCTCTTCAACTGAAGGTGCGGTACTATTAATATCAGTGTAACTCTCAAAGGCGACACAGCTCCCCGCATTTCCTTGCTATTCTTTAAGGATTCAAGTGGGCAGGCCACTACAAATCCTATTCCCATCACTACAAAAAAAAGACACATCCATGACATTTTGGGCCGAACGAATTTTTTTCCTGTCATACTTATGACACTTCTATGACGATAATTGTGACAAAACCCGGTATCATCATAGATGTGGTGGGCTCCTACTTCTATGACAACGCCTACTGGACCTGACTTCGTAGGATACTCTGATAGACTAGTCGAATGGCAAAAAAATCATGACAGAAAATGGGCTTTTCGTCCTGGGCGGGCCGGAGACACAGCTGCATGTCATTCTTTGGGCCGTCCATGACGGAAAAAACCGTGGTAGAAGCGAGGGCGAGGAAAATATCGGGGTGTTCCCGGTTACGGTGGGTGGTCGGGTCCGAGCGATGCGCGTTTCTCTCGTACACGCACGCGCGTGGGTGCGAGGTGTTGGGCTCTGACTGAACCCGAGCGAGGCGTTGGGCTCTAACTGAACCCGAGCGATTGCACTGCAGGCTACGCGTTCCTGAACCCGAGCGATCGATCGATGGCTGTTAACTGAACCCGATCGAGCGATTCCTTTGCTACTGCTGCTAACTGAAGCCGATCGATGCTGCCTCTGGATGAACAGTGAGCATTGCTGGGGCGTTTTGGATGAACAGTTCCCGGTGGGGGTGGATGAACAGGACCCAGTGGTGTTGCCTCTGGATGAACAGGACCCCGATCGATCGAGCCGGTTGGGGCTGGATGAACAGGACCCCGTGGAGGGCTGGATGAACAGGACCACCCCGTGGAGCGCTGGATGAATAGTAGACGGTGGAGGGCTGGATGAACAGTAGCCCGTGGAGGGGTGGTTGAACAGGAGCCCGTGGAGAGGGCTGGTTGAACAGTAGCCGATGGAGTAGCGCGCGGTGGAGGCTGGATGAACAGGAGCCCGTGGATGAACAGTCGCAGGTGGAGGCTGGAGGAGGTCGACGGTGGATGAACAGTAGCCCGTGGAGGCTGGAGGGTGTCGACGGTGGAGATGAACAGTATCTCGTGGAGTCCCGTTTTGCGGTACGCCACACCCCTCCCGATGAACAGGACCCCCATTTCGACCATAGGAGGTACGTTTCCTCCGTTTTGCGGTACGCCAGACCCCTCCCGATGAACAGGATCCCGTTTCGACCGTGGTCGGTAGAACACAAGGCCGTTTCCTCCGTTCTGCGGTACGCCAGGCCTCATTTCCATCGGCTGTTCCGTCCAAGCCCTCCCGATGAACACGACGACGCATTCTGTTCTGACCCAGCCGGTTGGCTCCCCATGAACACGACGGTGACGCTGTTTCTCTGTTCTGACCCAGCCATGTACACGAGCCCAGGCCGTACATACACGCGAGCAGGCGTTCGAGACCCCGCCCGTATGTACATACGTGGCCGTATTTACTTTCTTGCACCCTGGCCGTTGTATGTACGTGTACATGCTACATGCGCGCCTCTACTACGGCACGTGCGCACCTCTACATGGACCAGTATGTACGTACAAGTTCGCGACCAGAATGACAACGCTACGTACGCTTCGACTAGGTGGGTCCCGACTGTCAGGCACTTCCTTGCGTGCAAAGATGTAGCTGGTGGGTCCTAGCAGTCAGGGGGGCGAATCGTTTTTTTTGCCCGGACGCAGTTCCTTGCGTGCGATGATGTAGCTGGTAGGTCCCATCAGTCAGGGGGGAAACATTTTTTTTCACGAAATACGGTTGCCCGTCCGGTGGGTCCCTGCTGTCAGGTGGAGGAATCATTATTTTCCGCGTAATAAGGAGGCACTTCCTTGCTGTGGCTGTGGACCCAGCTGTCAGCCTCTCCACGTATAGTACACGTCCGATGGAAGCCGTTCCTTGACCACATTGACCACGCCGCGCCGCGAGCACCAGGGCAGTGGACGACGGCGAGGCCTAGGAAGGGGACGACGCGGAGCCGGGGAAGACGCGGTAGTGGATGCCCATGCGTAGAGGAGTATGAGGGTTCACTGGTTCGGCTGTGGTGTGAGGCTGCCGTCGCCGTAGAATAACAAGGGGTGTGGGTGAGTAGAGGGATGGCCTGGCCAGCGGTGGGAATAGTAGGGGGCGGTGAGGCCTCCGCGGCATCACAGCCGACCACGGGAGGCAGGAGCACGCGGCCCGATCGGCGCTGGTTTGGGCGGCTGGAGCAAGAAGACCAGAGGTTGAAGAAGCACTACAGCCGTTGGATGGACATCGTATGGTCACTGGAGCTAGAATCGTTCATATTGACTAAGTTGACAAAGCCCTCCATCCCCGTCAACTTAGTAGGCCCACAAGTCAGCCTCCCACCAAGGTGGGTCCCAGCTAGCAGGGGGAGTATTCATTTTTTTTGCGTAATTAGGAGGCACTTCCGGTGGGTCCGAGCTGACAGCGAGGGGAACGTTTTTTTTGCAAAATACGGTGGCTCCTCCGATGGGTCCCAGCAGTTAGGGGGGAAACGTTTTTTTTTGCAAAATACGGTGGCCCGTCTGGTGGGTCCCTGCTGTCAGGTGGAGGAATCATTATTTTCCGCGTAATAAGGAGGCACTTCCTTGCTGCGGCCGTGGACCCAGCTGTCAGCCTCTCCACGTACAGTACACTTCCGATGGAAGTCATTCCTTGACCATGTTGACCACGCCGCGTTCCGTTGCATGCATGCGTCCATGGGCGTGGTGCGTCCCCACTGTCAGCCTCTCACGTACAGTCATCTTCCGATCACTCTCGGTTGTTCACCACGTTGACCACACCACGCCGAGCACACCAAGGCTGGTGGACGAAGGCGAGGCCCCAGACTGGAACGACCCAGAGATGGGAAGACGGGGCAGTGGAGTCGCAGATGGAGAGGAGTGGGAAACTTGACTTGTTCGGGTGTGCGGCAGCACAGCCGCGGTGCCGCCCACGGGAGACAGGAGCAAGAACAGAGGTTGAAGAAGGAGCACGGCTGTTGGATTAACATCCAATGGTCCAGCTGCTAGAATCATTTGTTGTTTAAGTTGACAAAGCCCTGCATACACGTCCGCTTAGTAGGCCCACAAGTCAGCCACCAAATCTGACGGGTCCTAGCTGTCAACGGGAGGAATAATTTTTTTCGCATAACAAGGAGGCAGTTCCTTCCGTGCGAAGATACAGTCGGTGGGTCCCAGCTGTTAGGTGGAGGAAACATTTTTTCAGCTTACTAAGGAGGAACTTTCCATGCGTGCAACCATGGACCTCGTGGGTCCCAGCCGTCAGGCTCTCCACGTACGGTCCTCTTCCGATGACTCTCGTTTGTTGACCACGCCGCACCGAGCGCAGTGAGGCAGTGGACGACAGCGAGGCCCCGGACGGGAACGACTCGGAGATGGGAAGACGCGGCAGTGGACTCGCAGATTGAGAGGAGGAGAAGGGTTATAACTGGTTCTGGTGCGGCGTGGGGCTGCAGTCGGTGGAGAATAACAGGAGGTGTGGAGGGGTGGAGGGATAGCCTGGCCGGCGGTGGGGTAGCGCTTTGCAGCGATGCGTGCTAAGCAGAGCCGCTAGCCGCCGGAGGCCGGATCAGGCGGTCCCGGCGATGTTGGAGGAAGAAGACGAGAGATTGAAGGTGCATGTCGGCCGTTGGATATAAATCCAATGGCCGTGGATGCCAAAATCATTTGTTGACCAAGTTGACAACGCCCTGCGTAGGCTTCGACCTATTGGCCCACATGTCAGCCTGCAAAAATGTGGCATATATTTAACCAATGTTTTCTAGAATGTACAGTCCATTTGCTGGGCTGGGTGAACAAATAATTTCGCGTCAATGCGGCCCATTTATATTTTCTAAGGAATCCCAGCCCATTTGCACTTCCTTCAAATACACGAATTAGCTGGGCTCGCTATATATATAATGTTATGTTAGAAGGAGCAATTAATATCAAAAAAATAAACCGGAGAGGCACATTTTTTATATACATAATTAACAAATTAGCGAGTTATTGCTCAAAATAAAAATGAGCGCGTTATTATTACATTGGTCCTTAAAATCTTCGCAAGCTTTTGTACGCAATCACCAGGATTTTCCTTGCCTGTGAGTCAAAAACAACCAGGATTTTCCTTGCAAACTTCTGTTAAACATTTACTTTTATAAGTTAATAACACGTGGGATGTTTTTATAATGTATATATAAGTCTCTATAAAATATACGATAATAGTAATAATATAAATATATATAATGTGGTTAAAAAAATACATTGGGCTGCCGATCTTTAAGAAAAAAGCCTATAGGCCGGTATGGACCTCAAAAAATAAGTTGAAACCACTGTCACCGTATGTCGTGGGCTACGCATGTTAAAATACAAAACCTAGGCCTAGCTGATACTTGTTCGCCCTCTGGAAAAAAATGATACCAGATCCCCGAGCGAACTGGATTAAAGAGGGGGCCGGTGGCACGACTGAAGAAGCACATCAGGAGCGATTTTTTTTCTTCAGTGGATGGCTCTCGATGGAATTTTTTACTTGCCTCTTCACCATACAACTTGTATTTTTAGCCTCCCAGTCCATGGTGGAACAGCAGCCCATTTGCTGGGCGGGCCAACCTACAGAAACCAGCACTCGATTTTTCATCAAGCCCCCTAAACAACGCAGTACTATGTTTGTTTTGAGGCCGAAAACATTACGGCAGGAGTTGAGCAGGGGAGGGGGCAAGACAGAGCAAAAAGATTAAAAAGAGCTGATGCGTCGTTGCTACCCTAACAAAGCAGGTGCAATTCTTCTCAGGAAGAAGATGTGCCATTGACACCCACACGTCACATACCCCACAGTAGGCATACTAACAAGTTCACACACAAGTACAACAGAAAAGGTAAACATTCGTATCAAACTCAGGTTCACAGGACACGTTCATATTCATAGCCAACATTCACTATCAACAACTCAAAAGATTCATAATACACAAGTTCAGCATGTCTATGGTTCCAAATGATTGATAGATCACACAACAATATTCATAGATAATTCACAAAAAGATTCAGATATACACATGTTCAGTATGTTTATGTATCCAAATGATTGAGATCACAGCCAATATGATCCATGGACGAACTTTAATTACCTAGGGTACAGACTGGTAAATGGTGTTCAGTCGAAGGTACTTCTTGCTAAAATTAATGCTTGTACGAGTAAACTTTCGAGTACATAAGAGGCAGCACAGACAATCTGAACTTTTCTTGTAGGTTTATCCTCAAATAGTGGCCTCGTGCCAAGGGAGGTTTGAGCAACTTGGCCACTACTTTCATCCAACTAGTTTACTAGCTCATCTTGGTCCTGTAGCTCTCCAAAATTCTACATTATAGACTGGTAAATGGTGTTCAGTTGGAGGTACTTCTTGCTAAAATTAATGCTTGTACGAGTAAACTTTCGAGTACATAAGAGGCAGCACAGACAATCTGAACTTTGCTTGTAGGTTTATCCTCAAATAGTGGCCTCGTGCCGAGGGAGGTTTGAGCAACTTGGCCACTACTTTCATCCAACTAGTTTACTCGCTCATCTTGGTCCTGTAGCTCGCTAAAATTCTACATTGCAGACGAGAAAGGAGGCGGTTGAGAAAATGAACCACCCAAATTTTTTGTGCAGTTCAACTGAAATGGAGCATCCCTGGCGTGCAGACTGATTAAGTGCCAGATGAATATATGCGTCAACCAACTTGTCTGGAATCTTTAGACTCCATGCCATACAGTTCGCTACCATATATGCCGATAACCAAAAGGCACAAGTTGGGACCAAAGACTGGACTGTGTTTTTCTGGGCTATGCGCCATGCAATATTTTTGGCGTTCACTCTCCTAATACTTGGAGTTTGACAACTGGTTGACGTCGGTTGATACTCGAATGAATATAGGCACTTCTTCTTGTCAACATCGATGCTTGTCTGAGTGAACTTTGGAGTACATAGCAGCAGCATAAGTACCTGTCCATCTGATCTTTTTGTGCAGTTCTACTGAAATCACCCAATGTAATGATTTGCCTGCGAGTTCAGGCTCCAAGTTACTCCTTTATGAAATCAGAAAATAGTAGCACAATACCAAATTACCAATACATATGACAAGCACAATAATCAGGATAAAGACTAGTACCAACCTGTGTGAGGTAGCATATCAATTACTATTTCCTTTGACTGGAAGCCGAGATAAGCCAAGCGACTGACAGCAAAGGAAGAATGCAAGCCTAGATTAGCGACTGGCAGGAAAGGAAGGAAGCTATCGAGGCAATGAAACACCCAAAGTTTTTGTGCAGTTCCACCAAAATCGAGCATCCCTGTTGGCACATATATTGAGAGAGTGAGATTACTATAATAGTGCGACTAGTTGATGAAACATACACTAACAAATAGACGCACCCTCATTATCTTAATGGGTAAAGTTAGCAACATAGTAGTCTTGCTTAAAGAGAGGTATTTGTTTATTTAATCAGTGCCAATTAGGTCAACACTCAAAGCATTGCCATGTATCATAGGTTGCACAACTTTAACGTGCAAAGATAACGGAGTTTCTCATGACAGTAGCACGATACAAATAGAGATGACAGCAAACTAATATGGATGAAGGCCTTAGGCCGGTACAAACCTGAGGAAAAAAGCTTATTCATGTAGTCCCATAAGAGACGATAAAGCACTCACTGGAATCACTCAATAGTGTATATTTTTGTGCACTTCAAATGTATGGTTGAAATCACTCTTGTTTACCAGTGCTGAGATTATATCGAAAGATTACCAAGAACTTCCAGCAGAGTTAAAGCACTGGCTGGGATACAGTTCATTGTATTGTCTTGTGTAGTTCCACTAAAAATGTATGATTGGCACAACATGATCCCTGTTTGCACAAGTAGGAACAAGGTGAAACCTTCATTAGCTTGGTGAGAAAGGATGGAAAGACATTTGCATATTACTCTAACAGTAGCATCAAATTCATGATGGACAATACGCAAAACATTGCCTCATTAAGCCAATGGCAATAAATTGACATACAAAACAATAGCACTATTATGTCATGACACTAATAATATTCCTTCCCTGCTCCACCACATGATTCACCTCCATAGACAAACATACATACGTACATGATTCAGCATAACGTGCTACTAAAGATTTGTTTAACTCCGAAAGGAAAATTAGGCAGCAATAAATTAGTGGTACTTAAGTACTCCTGATTAATTAAGTGACCTTGCAGGAGAGACAACAGAAGTGGAAGGGCTCCCTGGAGGATCGTCTCACATGTAAGGTAGACGTTGCCGGAGCCCTTGAATGGCCTCGACTGAGGCCTCTGGCTTCAGCAAGATCACCTTGGCACTGTTTATTCTTCTTCTTCTTCCTCTTCATCCTCTGTTTCTCTTTCTCCTCACCAGTTGGTGAAACCAAGTACATGATTGGCCTTCTATTTCTGAATTGGTTTTGTCAGTGAGGGAGTACAAGTGTACTAGTAAACAATAGCATTATTTTCTCATGGGAGTCGCAAAATAGAGATGAACACATGCATTAAATATCATTCTTACCTAAAGGAAGGTTATGGCGCCAATATGGATGATGAGTATTGGAACACATATCTCCCTTTGTGCAGTTCCACCGAAATGAATCAACTATTCCATTCTGACATTCCAGTTAAACAGCACAAAAGTCACTTCTTTTAAGTGTTTTGTGCAGTGCACCAAAATGTCACAACAGCAACCTGGTGAAATGGATATCCCTGTTTGCACAAAAAGCTACAATGGAAACATTCAAAGTCTCAAACAATTACAAGCAAAAACATTTGGCTAAACTTGTCATGGCTTATAACAGTGGCATGGCTTCATTTTACCAGGGGCATTAGATTAAGAATAGCTAAATATTTGGTATAAGGGCATGGGACAGTCCCTGCACCAGCAGTCCAGCACCATGTACCTAAACAGGGGCATAAAGTGGTGATTCAGAGTTTGTTGCCCCGAGAAACAAACATCCAAGAAACATATCTGGGTTGGTCCCATTTTTGTTCACTCTAGACACCTACTCCTATGTGTGGATAGCAAATCTAGTCCTGGTCATACCACTGTGTACAGCGTTACCCCGATATTTCCCTTTTCGACCAAGAGACCAGTTGGATGACCAGTCTGTACTACTTTCACCCCCTTTCCTTCCTGTTTGTACCAAGTCCGATGTACATACTAAATTCCCCCACCCCCACTCTATTTCTTGTTTGAACCAAGTACAAGATTTGACTCCATGAAGTAGCTCTACCTCTAACAATAGAAGAAAAAAATAGGTGACATTGGACCATCCGATCAAGAGGGGCTGAGAGGTAGAAAATGATACACATGCAGCGATGTGGCAAGCTGGGGAAGTAGAGCTAAGGTGGTTTCGAAGGAAGATATACCTGAAGGTCGTCGAGATGTGGATAGGTGGGCGGTGGGAGGCCGGATCCGCCCACACTAGGGCAACGACGAAGGGATCGGAGGACCTCCCGCGCCGGCGCTCGGCCAGAGATAACGGTGCGGCCGGCAGTGGGTCTCCTCCCTCGCTGTCGATAACGGCCTAAACGCTGCCCCTCCTCCCCTTCACCAGCGGAGGGGGATACGTCCGGATCTGTAACCAATTGTGAGGATCGAAAGACAATGTTTTTTAAAGGGAGAAAGACAGTGTTACCACCCCTATCTTGTTTAGATCTGGAGAGGATGAGAGTGTGTGAATAGAGCAACCCTAGCAAGCAAGCGCGGAGGCTCCGGCCTATATATACGTAGTGGGGTAGTTTTCCTTTTTCACTCCATCAAAACAATCGTTTAAAACTGTGTACTACATGCCAGGTCACCGTTTTTTTAGTTGTTGATTATTTTTTTGAGATAGCTACCCGCTTGTTCCAAGTGGTGTTACGGTGTGCTAGGTCGCACTTTGTATCGTTCAAGTCTGGTACAAGTCCCTCCATTAAATGAACAACCACCCCCTCGTAAAAATTGTGAACAAGCCCACGGCTAAAATTATCGGAAATGTGGGTTTCCCCAACATGCATTATTATTTATATTTTCTACTCCCTCCATTCCTAAATATAAGTCTTTTTATTAGCCACACCTAAGACAAGATTTTTTTTATTAGCAGTGAACCCCACATGTCATAGACACAACAAGTGTGGCAAGATTCCTTAGGCAAGCCAAAGTGTGTCTAACAATTTGAGCAACTCAAGGCAAGTGTGGCAAGTGTGGGAAAAATAATGTGGCAACATAAGACAAACATAGTCACAATCCAACCAGCCCGTAATTTCTTGTGACATGCATGAAAATTTGGTTAGTTAAATTTATAGTCAAAATTTGGCAAGGTGCATCAAATCAACACATGCAAGTATCAAAAGGGAAGTCACGACATGCATGCATGCGTTGTACTCCCTCTGTTTCCAAATATAAGTCTTTTTAGAGATTGCAACAAGTGACTACATACGAAGCAAAATATGTCTACATACATCCATATGTTGTAGTCCATTTGAAATGTGTAAAAAGACTTATATCGAGTGCAGTGCTTTGATGTGTCGCGTCAACTCGTACAAGACCGAGAAGTTTGATTACTACAACGCCCTCTCCCTCGCAAACTGAGCTCCGGTGCCTTAACTACACCTGCCTTTCGCTGCATGACAGGTGGGCCAACCACCTGTTGGGCCCACCTGTCATAGACGCAAAGGCAGGAGCAGTAAGTCAATGAAGCTGCATCCCTCCCTCGCGCATGAGCGTGGTGGCTGGCAGGACTAGTAGGAGCTTTCGCTACACGCTATCCCTCCCGCACGAGGTGGACGGACATGGATCAGTAGATTCGATACTATAGAAGTAGGAGTAACATCATTGTTCGTCTTCTCGAAGAGGCGAAGAGCCAAGCGCAACCCGAACGTGGAAGTTGCGAATGCTTGCGTGGTGCGGTGCCTTGGAGCACGCATATAGCTAGGCTCTTGCATGAGACAAAATTGCTATTTGAGCCCACTATTGTAGTACTAGTACTTGCTAGTATAGCCATGTAAACCGGAAAGGAGTATTTGCCTTTCTAGATATTTCAACAAGTGACTAGACTACACCGCGTGTAGTACTCCCTCCCTTCCGGTTTATAGGGCTCGAATCTCAAATCTCATCAACCAAGGCATTTTGCGATTGGAGGAATGTATCTCGTACTTTACAAAACTACCCTAATTAAACTCATGCATTAATTACGTAGTTCTCTCGTTTTCCTCTCCGCCTTGGTCGCGGTGCACAATATTGAGCACTCCGATATGACTAGCCGCTCTATCTACATGCGGGACATCAAAGCATCCGGGCCCGCGTGCCATCCACCAAATCACAGCGAGGTGCTATAGTCGAAACTCACCGGTCACCCCGGTGTGGCCGTCATGACCTGTCATATCACAAAACCCACACCTTTACCAGCAGTGGTAAAGTGGCCTCGAAGTTGGACTGGACGAAGCAACCATCATTTCACCCGAACGCTCGTTGAAGCCCTTTCTCCCCATTCTTGAAGAAAACCTCACTCCAGGCTACTCACTTCTGCCATTTATCTTCTGTACCGACGAAGGAAAGGTGGGCGAATCAGTGATGCTGCTATATTTTCATTCCAAGAATCTTCTTTTTGTGAAGCACCGACCGATTCTCACAGCCTATTCTTTTCCCGTTTTCATTGCGATTGTGGTTTCCTTTCAATTGCTTTTTGTTTGTCAGTTCATTGATGGATCCTGGAGCACTAGGCAAAGAGTTGCCGGCGGACAACCCACTGTAGATAGCGATCTCCTGGAAGCGAGCACCGACCAACGAGTTGACCATGTTGGCGGGCCAACCCATGGAGATGAAGAACTCCAAAAAACAAGCACTGGCCAAAGAGTTGACAACGTTGGCGGACAAACTCCTCAAAGAAAGTTGGAAGAACAGCATGGGCCCCACCGTGCCTACCCCAGAAACTCTGATGGCCACCTATGCGAGGCTCAAGGCCGAGTTTGAGGAGATAGTTGCCGTTGAGAAGCAGTATTCCCCTGGCAAGGTGATGGCCCCCATCGAGGATGAGGAGATGGCCCCCGGAGGGATGGGATCCCCCGGTGAGCTGCACAAGGTAAAAAATAATGGCTTATTACCATAGTTGTGGTTTTTTATTATTTGCAATGTGCTTGCTAATATGTTAGGGTTGTGCAGGTGCCGGTGGACGTCCTTGATGATTCCGATGTCGCGGCCCGTCCTGTGGACAACGCCCCAGAGATCGTTTTCGATGTCGTGGTCCGTCCTGTTGGCATCGCCCCGGAGATCGATTCCGATGCCGCTGTCCATCCTATGGACATTGCCCCAGAGATCGATTTCAATGTCGCGGTCAGTCCTATGGACATCGCCCCAGAGATCGATTCCCATGCCGCTGTCCGTGCTGTGGTCATTGCCCGAGAGATCAATGACAAGAAATAGTTGGTCGCGCTAATCCTTCAGGGTAGTTTGCATTGCCCTGTGTTTAATTACCAGAACGATGCGTGTTATCAAACCATCTTAGGGCTAGTGCACTGTCTTGTGTGGGCGGTACTTGCTACTTTTGTTTGATAGTGAATCATGCGAACCCTCTCCGAGTTATGGAAACAGATGTATCCTCACCAGCTTTTGATGTAATATATGGCATGCTTAGATGTAAGTTTGGACTGTTTATCATATCAGCAGGGCTTGTTTGATGATTCTTGGTGTTAGTAGGCTAGCTATTGTGCGAGCTATAGTACTTGCAAAACACTCACCGAAGAGAAACATTGGGGCTGATGAGCTCGTGGTACGCTTATACTTATCCGTCGTCGATCGGCCAATAGCCCAAGCTCCTAAAATTGTAGGCTTAGTCGACATGGATACATTCATGCCTCATTTGGTTCATAGGGTAGGAAAACTGTAGCAAAAGTACAGAGACGTACAACAGAAAATCATAGCAGTACAGAGACGTACTCCCTCCGTTCCAAAATAGATGACCTATAGGCGGGCTAGTTTGGCCTAGTGGGATTTTTTGAGGATGGCCTAGTGGGTTCCAGTGATATGACGTGGTACAGTGCCGTCCAGTCTTCGCGTGTGGTAGCAGTATTGCGGGTACAGTAAGTTTTCTAGAAGAAGCGGAATTCAACGAAGTCATGATGGTTCCTTCGTCGGACCAACTTACAGTGGGAAAGGTTGGGCCTGCGATACGACCGGGGTAGACCAGGATAATTTTTTCAAAAAAATAGTATCACTGCTGATTTATATTTATTTTTTATTTCTGATGAATGCTAGTGTTTCAACTCTTACGACGAAGAGTGCCAAACACGACACGTGCTGGATGTCCCACACGTCAGCGAAAGGAGTGGGACATGAACAGCGTGGTAGAGCCCAGCGCAAAAAATAGCGTGGTAGAGCGTCTCAACTTCTTCCACTTCTGGGTCGAAGACCACACGTAGTAGTACTAGTGGTATGAACGATACAAAGTGCGACCTGGAGAGAAATACACGTCTAGTTGGAAGGTCTCGGGGCATACACGTAAACAAATATAAAAGCTAATATGTGCCTCCAACTAATATAGAGGTAGAGTACTTAGGCACGTACTCCATAACATCACCGTGCATTGCACGTACAACATTTAGTGGTACTCCCTCCATTCCAAATTACTCGTCGTGGTTTTAGTTCAAATTTGAACTTAAACCAAACTAAAACCACGACGAGTAATTTGGAACGGAGGGAGTACGTAGTAAGAGACAAATGCCGCCCAAGAGTTCCCTTCTCGATCCACTTTTGGGTGTTTGGTAGAATGTATGGAGGGTGCATGAGTCCACACTAGTTTAGCACAAATACACTAGAAGCATGCATGAAGAGAGCATGCATGAAGAGGGGTGTTGAGTTGAGCATGCATGAAGAGGGAACAACTATGCTGAGACGAGAACGCAACCAAACACACCCTATATGCCACTCATGTTCATACCATTTGTGCCTTTCCACTTCACTTACTCCGGACTCCCCCATGGCTCACCTCACATTATCACCATATATATTTCTTGGAGTCCGTGCGCGGCGGGCGGGCAATCTCTTCTCCCTCCCCCGTCTCTCTCTTCTCAGCCGACGCCCGCCGAGCGATTAGATTTCGGCTATCGACAGTTTATTCAATTGCAGTCCCACGTGTTAGTGAAAATGCGAGACAACGCGTGTCCCCTCTGGTGAGCGGCGTGCCAGCCGGACTGTCGGGGGTGCGATGCGTACGAGTTGTAAGTGTGCCGCCTTTTCCTTTTGAACTTGCAAAGCATAACATTTTCGTGCGATCGATCATAGAAATCCAGAACAAAATGACGAGGGCGGTGCTTTCCCGCGTGTTAGGCGGGCTAGTTTGAGTGATATGACGTGCTACAGTGCCGTCCACTTGCTCCATTTTTATGTAAGCAAGAGTCTACACTCTTACATGGGAGGAGTGCGAAACACGGCGGATCTGATTTTGATCGAGGGAAAACTGTTCCCTGCGAAATAATGGAGCACTGTTAGCGATTATAGCATGATACTTAGGGCATCTCCAGTGCTGGCCCTCAAATTTACACCGGCATCTGTCCGAGGACACTAATGGATGCCATCCAATGCTGCCCGCATACCTTTCGACAACTATATGAACTAACCGGACAAAATTCATGCAAACAAAGCAAATTTCAAATTAACCGGATGAAATTCATTACATTTCGAAAACGTTTCCTATAAACTGGACGAAATTCATTACATATTTCGCACAAACCATACTAAAACCTACTGTAAACCTAATCTAAACGATCACCGGCGCCCGACCACCATGTCCGGCCATGAACCTGAGAAAGCCGGCTATTGCCTTTGCCTCCTCCTCATCCGCCTCGGTAACCTCCTCCTCCGGAGCACAAGGTTCTGAAGATTTCCGCCTCGACGTCGCTGTCAAGCGGCTAATCGGTCGCTGATGTTTATCCTACCAAGCTTGGCGTCGACTGAGTGGAGGAGTGGTGGCCTTCCTGGGAACAGAGCGGCGGCGACCAACCGTGTACTACTCTTCCTCACTGCCGGCTACGCCCGCACACGCGCGCCGGCTTCGTGGACGTGGCGGCGGAGGGCGGCCGGGGGGGGGGGGGAGCCGGCAATCTCCTTCATCTGCTCCTGCGACAGTACGTCCAAGAGAGCTTTGTAGCGTGCCCGGAGCGGGGCCGTCGATGTCCTTCGTCTGCTCCTGTGACAGTACGTCCAAGAGAGCTTTGGAGCGCCAGGAGGCCATGGTTGGAGTGGTGCCGACAGAAGGAAGGAACCGGAGGAGAATGAGTGTGGGTCTTTGGCTATGGTTGGGAGCTAGGGCTCAAGTTAATATAGCGGGAAAATGGCAATGAACCGCGGCAGACGGATGGACGGCTGGCGCTGGAGTAGGTTCATCGGCAGCCACGTGTCATTAATGTGGGCGGCGGACGGAAGGATAGCCGTCGTGTCGTTAACGCGGAACAGTCGCTTGCACCGGGATGCCGCGCGGGTGGCGCTCTCTCGGCCGTCGCGCTGCTGCAATGCCGGTGCCAGTGAGAGGTCGCGTCGGGCGTGAATGCGAACGCTGCTTTAGTGACTTAACTGCATGTGCGTTGTATCACTGACATGTGGGCCCAACGGGCATCTGGCCCACATGTCAGTGACACACCAACTGCACCTACAGTTAAGGCCGGTGAATCGTTTCAGGCGGGAAGCGTGCGCTAGCGATGGAAGGGGTTTCAGTAGGCCAGGGCGGTCAGACGCTGGCGTGGTGGTAAAATGTGAAATCATGGATGACGAGCCTTTGAAGCGTATGCGACACATATTCACAACCAGACGTCCATGCCACCGCTCTTGTCGCCAGCTTGCCTTCGACGACCACCAGAGCTGTCACCAAGCATCGTTCATGCCACCGCGCCGCACACTAACCGGTAAGGAAGCGATGGCATCCTGCCGCGCCGAGTTCCTCGCCGCCCACGACCGCCCATAGAATGGTAGGCAAGCGGTGGCATCCCGCCATGCCGAGTTCATCGCCGCTCGCGACCTCACACCTATGTGGGCAGAATTTGAAGCTGCCAAGGCCGAATGGGTGGTAGACACTACAAGAAATATGTCAACTTGTGACCCTCAATATTGGTCCCTGAAAGGTCATTGATTTTTAGTTGCGACCTTTTTTTGACCAAAAACAGATGGTCAAAAGCAAGCAGTCGTAAACTGAAATTAACGACCTTCTCTGTGAGAAGGTCGTAGACGTTTACGACCAAAACAGAAGGTCGTTGAACCCATGACCTTTTGTTTTGGTCACTGGCTGTCTGCCCAGGCCACGTCGGATTCGACGTGGCAATCTGACGTGGCAAAATTGCGACCAATTGAAAAGGTCAAAAATTAGAATCGGCCCGGTCCAATTGGGTGTTTATATGGGCCAAGCCCATTAATTCAGCAAATTTAGTGTATTTTTTCTGTCAATTTTTGTTAACTTCATGGGCCAAGCCCAACATCGCAGCCTTTTTATTTTTGGGCCATGGCCATTTTGGCTGAGCAGTTCAAGTATTTCTTTTTTTAAGATGGGTCCACTATTCAGATGGGTCCCAATTGTCAGGTTCTTCTAGTAAGTGGGTCCCAATTGTCAAGGTCCTTTTCTTTAAATTTCAATTTGCTAGTAAATAAATCACCAACATTCAAATGGGAACAGATAGAGAACACACGTAGTACTTTCACATAACAGCCAAAATCAGTTTGATACATCACACAACAAAGATACAATAGCAGAATCATTGTGTTACATCATCATATAACACATATACAATGGCAATCACAGTCTACATACTCCAGGTCTCTTCAACTTCGCATTCCCCAGATTCCCAGCTTCCAAATCTGCAGCACAAAATCAACGCCATGTTAATAGACCAAACTCGGTGTTACAACAGATGAATGATAACACAAATTGAGCTTGCTAGTACCATGCTTTTTGTTCTCCAACTAGTTAAAATGAGATACAAGAAAACATATACCAAGTGGAAGAGATACTGAAACAGATACACAAGTTGAGATGTAGCAGGCAGATTCATCAAGTATATATCGTGATGTGTATTCATCATATAGTTGTACCACTGCAAACCAAGAGATACCGAAATAGTGGAAGAGCAACAATTAATAGATTAGGCAGTAAGCTAATTTAATTAACTACAGCAACTTGGTTGTTGTTGTTTTAGCAGCAGTGGCATACTCAAAATCTAACAAGTATTAGTACGCTGATGATGTTCTAGTGCTAGTATTAAAAAAGGATGAATTTGGCTAGTGCAAGGATATGAAAAACAAGGACATAAATTCTTTCTTGCAAATTAAAAACCACATGCATAGCATGGCTAGCTAATGACCCAAAGGAAAAAAACTGATGAAGCAGCAAGGCCATGACCACCACCAGGTGCATAGCTACTCTACCTAATGGGCCATTAGCAGAAAGCAAGCCGTTTAACTAGCTGACAAACATCAAGCATGGAATCTTGTTTTTCTCTCCCTCTCTCTACTAATGACCATCAACACAATTCTGTAGAGTTGTAAACTGATTTTTGATAGAATAGACAGTCAATTTGTGTGCTGATTGGACCTAGTTTTAAAGAAACAAAAAGGATTGGCAGCATAGGGAGAGGGAGATGGACGTGCTACCTGCTGTTGCAGTGGTGCGTCGTGGTGGCCTGCTTGAGCTCCTCCTCCTAATGCTGCTCACTAACCTGCAGGACAAACAAGGCCATAGGTGAGCTGCAGCAAAGGTATTTCCTGATGATTTACTGAGTTCATGGCCACCTACAGAAATATTAGAGGGGCATGATAAGGAGTTGTAAAATACGAAGAGCCGCCTAGACCTATACCGAATAGTAATGCATATATTCAGGAATGTGAAGTTCACCAATTGTTCCAAAAAACAAGGAAAAATACTTCTTGATGTTTCAAGTGCAGCAGAATATATGCAAATCCCAAGCATCCAGATGACTACTGTAGTCGATTGATAGCAATAAATGTATACAAAAACAAACACTTCTTGACAATTGAGGTAATTAAACATTAAAGAACTTATTACAGATGATTTTCTTCATCCAGCATGATAACATGTTACTGCCATGCTATTGTGATTAAAAGAGTAAGATTTCATCAAGCCTATGTCTCATGGTACAGTAATAAAATACAGAACATGTGTTCTGTATTATACTGCACAACAAGAACATATTATAAAATACAGAATAGTAGTTCAGTGCCTTCAAGTGTTGAATGACTCATGGTACAGTAATAATCACAATAAACTATTAGTACATGTGTGGCTAGTTGCAAGGTGTCTATCATCAGACACATCATCATCACACATCATCATCACAGTAGGAGTAATCTAGTGTAGACAAATACCATCAGAGGATTGTTGACTGAATGGTAAATTGAGGGATTCAGTGCTAAGTCAAATGAAACAAAACCACGCAATTGCGAGCACCAGCCAAGCAATTCAATGAAGCAACGAGCAAGGTACTCTGGAACACGGGTAGGAGCGGTGGACGACAAAACCAATGGCGCATGCATGGCTCTCTGGGGCGCAAAGCCAGTAGCTGCGACCCTTCTGGGGTCCATGGCGCTCTGTCAATTTTTGTTGCGGTTCATATAATTGAAGCTTCATTTCTGTTTGCAAGCAGTGCGTCGGCGGGCAGGAGGGGAAACGTGAGCCTGACCTGGAGTAAACAGGCATAAGAATGTATGTCAGATGCAGCCAAAAAACAAACAAGATGATTAATCATTGGCAATGAACAGTTGAAACTACACAAGCCTTCCATTTCCTTGTATGGCATGTTTGTTTAGGTTCCATACAGACATAGAAAGCATATATCAATCAAACTATACAAGTAGTAAAAATAAGAGGGTGTGCAAGCAAGCAAGCAAGAGATAATGTTCCACTGAAAAAATAGAGTATTGGCAAAGAATAGAGTATACAAGCTACACAAGTCTGTATACACTAGATTAGGAAATGAATGAAGAGGGGACACCTGAAACTATGCAAGTCTGTCTGTAATTTATACACCTGAAACTATACAAGACTAGATTAGGTAGGTTTCCACTATTTGTTTCCATTTGCTTGGTAGGAATAGATAGATACATACATAGATAGAAAAAGAGCAGCACAGGTATCAAGTGAAAAAAATCAGTGGGTGGATTGATGTGTTCCACATGTGTTCAACCGTGGTAAAACTCCCTATGCCGATCGATTGCGTACAGGTTCTGTGAGGCAATTGGAATAACATTTTCAGATGCACCTAGCTCCTTGATTGAGTGGGGAACCCCGATTAGTTTTTTCCCCATTATACTTCCTTCCTGAGGAATCCCAACTGTTATCCAAATTGAGTGGTGACAGAGTTGTATACAATACTACTAGGAAAATAGTAGTACAGGCAAGTAGTGTGTGTAATCCAAGGACAGCGCATAAAAACAAGAAGGATCTGCTTCGCCGGCACGCGCGAGTACTACAGTCAGTCAGTCATCCCTTGGTGACGAGAGGAGGAGGGGAGGCAGACCTGGGAGAGCGGGTTGGTGGAGACCTCCGGGATGGAGAGGAACTCGTCCTCGGAGCCGAATCCCTTGGCGCTGCGGTGGGCGACTTCACCTGGAGGGGAGTTCTTGATTAGTTAAGAAAAGCTCAAATTTCAGGAAACTTAATCCATATTTCCATGCTAGTCATGCGTAGGTGTTCCACATCAGAAACCTACAGAAGTGCAGACTCGAGACGGACAATATATATCCACACTTGAAATTTTAGCGTGCAAAGGTCCAGTGGATTCTAATGAACATGCACATCAGAAATCTACAGGAACAGTCAACACATATATATCCAGTCAATATGCATGAGTTCTACAGATGTATCAACTACAGGTACAGTCACCATCGATCACTAGTCATGCACAGAGCACAGTTCTACAGATGTGGACATGATTTCACATCAGAATTCAGAAACATCAAAGGAGCAGAGCACAGATCACGTTGCATCTCTGAATTAAACCGATCTAACAGATCCAATAATAATGCAAGCAGCAGACCTGGATCTCTTTGGGCTACAGGCTCTCGAGCATGTCCGGGTGCCACACCGCCAATCCTTGCAGCGTGTTCTGCACAACCACCGCACCGAATCAGCACAACTAGGCCACATAAACAACCCAGAGCCACCCAAATGAACAAGGAACAAAATAACACAGAAGCGCTGCGGGAAACCTCACCTTAATCGACTCCACCAGGTTGGCCTGAGCTCTCGGCGCTGAGCTCAGGAGTCCATGCGCTGAGCTCTGCGTCGAAACCACCACCAGTGAAACCAATAAGACCTCACGCCCCATCAATGGCAACAGCAGCAAGGGGGGAGCGGGAGCGGCGAACGAACCTGTGGCGTTGGGGACGGCGACACCGAGGGCGGAGAGGTCGAGGGTGTCCTTGCCATCTCTCATGGCCACTGGAGACTCGGGCTCCTTCCTCCAGCGCGGGCGACGGCGAGGGAAGGCTGGGTGAGAAACCCTAGAGGCGGGGCCATGGCCATGGCCGCGGGGTAGGGGTTAGGCCTGAGCTGGTAGCTGCTGGGTTGGATCTGGAGGCCGGCGGCGGGGCTGGTTGAGAGGAGGTCACCGCCGGCAGGTGGGATCGGGGGAGAGGATTGGGTCGAATCATGGGAGCTGGCCCCCGCAGCGACAACCCGCCGGAACAGCACGCGGCGACAACCCAGCCCCTGCACGACGGCGAGGTTGGTCGAGGACGAGGGAGACGAGGGGGGAGTGAGGGTGGCGGCGGAGGTGGGTGGCGGCGAGGTTCAGAGGGGTGCGTGGCGGCGACGAGGGGGACGAGGGGGATCTGCATCGGGGGAGAGGGAGAGGATCTGAGCGGGGAGGGAGAGAAAGAAAGAAAGAATGGAGGCGGGGGGGGGGGGGGGTGGGTGGAAAATGTCCATGAGGACAGACCTAGGGTTTCGACTCGGGTGGGTTTGGGCCGTTGGATCCGGAAGCATCCGACGGTGGTTGATGCGTGATCCGCGTGGCATGCTCATGGTCCAATCAGAACGCAGCAAACCATTTGATGACCTTATGACCATATAAATTGGTCGTGATCGATTCAAGATAAAAAATTTCATTCCATTTTTCAGTGCTCAAAATGAGTATTTTTGTGAAAGTCCTATCAAATATTTTTTCAAATGATATCATATTTTGGACAAGTTCACATCATGGATTTGCAAACAATATTGACAAAGGGAGTTTTTATTTCCTTTGCACGAAAAATCAATTTTCCATTTTTCGAGTGCCCAAAATAAGTTTTTTTGTGAAGGACCTATAATATATTTGTTGCAAAATTGGACCAAATCATTTTTGTAAAATACTAGGCCATATTTAATGCACAATTGACCAAATGGTTGGGTGTAAAATGTTTTGATCCACCTCTCATGAAAAAGACAAATTTCCGCCGATTCAGTTGGAAGCGGGTCAAATTCGAACTGTAGCTGCCTTGTAGTTTGCACTTTATTTTTTCCAAAAATCATTTCTAGGTACATAAGTATCTATTTAATCAGAGAAACATCAAAAAAATCGAAGATTCAACCACTAGCTAGGAACGGTCATTCCCGCCGTTTTGACCGCATTTTGAAACGGGCATAAAAAATTCAGAAAAAACCAAAATTTGGGAAACCTTTGCATTGTGTCATTATATGTGGCCAAGTTCCCAGGAATAATAATAAAATTGTAATAAGGCAATTATTTTAAAAAAGTGTTCTCAGAAACGAGTTATCACGTGTGGAGATCAATGGCTTTCAAGCCAAATGATCAATCTTATGGCCACATTCATGGCATAGTTTGTTCAAATGATCTCATATTGTGCACAAGGGTGCATATTGGAATGGCAAACAATATTGCCTAAGGAAGTTTTCATTTTCTTTGGACGAAAAAACCATTTTCCATTTTTCGAGTGCCCAAAAGGAGGGTTTTTTGTGAAGGACCTCCCAAATAATTGTTGCAAAATTGGACCAAATCATTTTTATAAAATACTAGGCCATATTTAATGCACAATTGACCAAATGGTTGGGTGTAAAAAGTTTTGATCCACCTCTCGTGAAAAAGACAAATTTCCGCCGATTCACATGGAAGCGGGTCAAATTTGAACTGTAGCTGCCTTGTAGTTTGCTCTTTATTTTTTCCAAAAATCATTTGTAGGTACATAAGTATCTATTTAATCAGAGAAACATAAAAAAATCGAAGATTCAACCACTAGCTAGGAACGGTCATTCCCGCCGTTTTGACCGCATTTTGAAACGGGCATAAAAAATTCAAAAAAAAAATCAAAACATTGGGAAACCTTTGCATTGTGTCATTATATGTGGCCAAGTTCCCAGGAAAAATAACAAACTTGTAATACAACAATTGTTTTAAAAAAGTGTTCTCACAAACGAGCTATCACGTATGGAGATCAATGGCTTTCAAGCCAAATGATCAATCTTATGGCCACATTCATGGCATAGTTTGTTCAGATGATCTCATATTGTGCACAAGGGTGCATATTGGAATGGCAAACAATGTTGCCTAAGGAATTTTTCATTTTCTTTGGACGAAAAAACCATTTTCCATTTTTCGAGTGCCCAAAAGGAGGTTTTTTTTGTGAAGGACCTCCCAAATAATTGTTGCAAAATTGGACCAAATCAATTTTCTAAAATACTAGGACATATTTAATGCACAATTGACAAAATGGTCGTGTGTAAAAATTTTTGATCCACCTCTCGTGAAAAAGACAAATTTCCACCGATTTAGTTAGAAGCGGGTCAAATTTGAACTGCACTTGCCTCATAGTTTGCTATTTATTTTTTCCAAAAATCATTACTAGTTACATAAGTACCTATTTAATCATAAATACATGGTGTCGTGGCGATACGTCGAGGTTTGGGCGGTGGCCGAGGGCCCCAACTCTAGAGCGCGTGAACTCGCATGCCCGCCGCGTGGTCACCGCGTGACCGTGGCGTTGCCATGTGTTCTGGGCGGCCTAGGCATGTCTAGTGGGTTGGGCACTCCCCAGGTAGGTGCTAGGAAGAAAATTACAACATAAGATTCTCACGAGGACCGGTCGATGCTCAAACATGAATTAGCAGCCAAGTGTTTGATTAGCGGTACGGCAAATGTACATGGCTAATGGCCGTGAGTATTGGCTGAGGATGATCAGTTACTAAGAAGACCGTCTTCACAAATTTTCAGCTCAAAAGGAGGAGCCTAGGTGGTACTTGCTTTGCAAAGTACCACACTAGACATAAATACAAATGTTGAAGCTGGGCTCAAAATAATGAATGGATTGAGCTGGCATTTGGTGGAGGATGGTTATTTGGGCATAGGAAAGCACTGTAGAAAATGGATACTATTTGGACATGCCAAAGTGGTACTTCCTTCACAAAGTGCTGCTCTGAACAGAATAGGAAAATGAATATTGTTGAATTATTTTTGAACTAGGCAAGGAAGGTTTTTGACATATTTGATGAAGATATGATCCAAACAATTTATGAGAATTTTTTGGGAATTTTTGGAATAACAGAAATATAGGTTGCTTCACAACCTAGGGCAAAAATTGACACATGGACATGACACATAGGCAAAACTAATGAGATGGCGCCTAGTCATCGCAACCCACCACAATTTACAAGGCTATGACCATCTATATTGGTCGTTAACAACTAGAAATAAGGCAGCGGACTAGCGATGTTTGCTTTATGACCATTTCGTGTAAGGAAATTACGACCTTTCTGACCAAAATGGTCGCAATGGTTTAGGGTTTGGAGCCCCTGGACAGCTTTTGACCAATTGGTCTCAAATGGTCATAGATCTATGAACAATTCTTCCAGGGTCACTGACAGAAGGTCACTAGTTGACATATTTCTTGTAGTGAGGAGGCGGCCAAAGCCGCACAGAGGGAGCGGAAAAGTCAGAAAGAACTCAAGAAAAGAGAGGCCCGGCACCACAAGAAAGAAGAGGATGCACGCGCTGTTGGGGAGAGGTCGGCGGAGATCCAAGCACGGTGGGGTGTCGCTGACAAAGCCGGGAAGGAGAACGACGGCGTCTGGCCAGCATGTGAGAAGTAGTAGTACTAGTAGTTAGTGTGTGTGTCTGTGTCGCCCATACGTTTGTTTAATTAATTACGAGCATGTAACAGTACTACTAGTTACTACTATAGTTTTTAGAGCAAATTACCAGTACATTAGACTAGACTCAATGAAAAAATTCCTATCCTATGCATCAAATGTCATCTCTTTCTCTATAGGAATTGAGATGCATGTCATCTCACTTCCTATGATTTTCATATTCCTATAAAATTCCTATCCTATGAACCAAAGGAGGCCTCTGCTGGAGTAACTACTGTAGCTAGCAGTACTGCTGGTACAGTAGTTTTCTTCAAGAAGCGGAATTCAACAAAGTCATGATGGTTCCTTCATCCGAGCAACTTCACAGTGGGTAAGGTTGGGCCTGTGATTTGATGGCTCATTAGTAATTACTGCGGCGCGACGACCGGGGTGACTCTCCCTTGGAGTTCTGCGGGCATGGCAAGTGGACCAGGATGGTCGACGTCCCACATGTCGGTGAGCGGAAGTATTCTTTCCGATATCGAGGAGCAAAGAAACCGCGTGGTATAGTATCACTGGTGATTTATATTTATTTTCTATTTCTAATGAATGCTAGCGTTTCAACTCTTACAACGAAGGAGTGCCAAACACACGGCACGTGCTGGATGTTGCACACGTCAGCGAAAGGAGTGGGACATGAACAACATGGTAGAGTGTCTCCACTTCTGGGTCGGAGACCACACGTAGTAGTACTACTGTACTAGTGGTATGAACGATACAAAGTGCGACCCGGAGAGAAAGACACGTCTAGTTGGAAGGTCTCGGGGCATACACGTAAACAAATATAAAACCTAATATGTGTCTCCAATTAATATAGTAGTAGTAGAGTACTTAGTCACGTACTCCATCACATCACCGGGCATTGCACGTACAACATTTAGTGGTAGTAAGAGACAAATACCTATGTGCCACGCATGTTCATACTATTTGTGCCTTTCTACTTCACTTACTGCGCTACGTTACACAGGTTCGCACGTCCACTCCTGGGTACATGTCCGTCTTGTAGTTCCAGTCCCACGTGTTCTTCATATAGATGGAACATTCCTTGCATGACACGTGCACCTTGATGCTAGATGTCTCGCGTGTTGGCAAAAGGATGAACAAAGCTCACGTAAAAAATAGAGTGGAAGAACATAGATTCCCGACGACCGAGAAGGAGCAAGGAACCTCGTGGTGGAGCGTCTGCACTCATAATATTTTATATTATTCAGCGATATAAAATCAACCAATCATCTCCATAGTGGACTGGCAGAGTACGAAACACGGCAGCCCAGTGTAGTTACATCATACTAGTACATGGCTAACCCATGCTATCACCATATTTCTTGGCTTCCGTGTGACACCTATCTCTAGTAATCCAGCAACCCATATTGCTTCTCCCTCCTCGTCTCTCTCAAAGTGCGGCGGGTTGGCGTTTTTGCCGTCTATTGAGGTCGGTTAACTCATCACATGTTAGCGACATGCCAAGAGCATTCTAAAAAAAATTCCTTTCACGTTCTGTTTTCAAAAAGAAAAAAATCCTTTCACGTACGAATTTGACGGTATGCTTTGAGCAACTTGCATGTCCTATACTGCTCCTGTTTGGATACTCTAACTTAGCTAGAGGTTAGACTAACTCATGACTAACCCTGAACTAACTGTAGCCAAAGAGGTGTTTGGGTGACAGGGTTAGATTGACAATAAATGAACTTGATGGAGAGAGAAAAGTGATTTTTCAGTGGTCCCAATGAGAACTATCTCCAGTTAGCACCTCTTGGGTGGGATAGTTTTTTTGGTGGGTTCGGTGCAACTTGCTCCAATTTAAAACCTCAAGCTTGGATACTTTAGGGCTATTTGAGCCCCAGCTAGCTCAAACTAACTCTAACCCATGGATCCAAACAGGGCCTATGGCCAGCCTCGACGCGGAGCAGTCGCATGCACCGGGAAGCGGCGCTCTCTCGGCCGTCGTGCCGCTTCAAAGCCGGCGCCAGTGAGAGGTCGCCTCCGCTCTGGCCGGGCATTAATGCGGCACTGACGCTCCAGGGCGACGCTGACCGTTTCACGCGGGAAGCGTGCGCTGGCAAGGGAGTATAGGTTTTGAACCGTTTCAGGTGTAGTACTGGTAGTTTGCAAAACTACTCAATTATTGCACTCAGTTTCCTAAGAAATTGTGGTAAAAAATGTTACTCCACAGCCCGCTTCCCTTCTCCTTCCTCTTCCACCGCCCGCGCACGTCCGCCGGAAGCGACCGGTCAACCCTTATATAGGAGTGCTAGCACAAAAAGATGCATGCATGACCACTAAAATTTCCAGATTAAAGCGCCGCTCCGGCGGGAGTATGGCGTATGTTGTTACCTTTGGCCGGGCCATGGCTACCGGGCGACAGCGACCAATGAAGAGGCCGCAGGAGGGGAATGAATTCAGCTACTGTTTGGGTTCGCCGTCCGGCTTAAATAAATGCGCAACATCACGTGTACCCGCGGGTGCACAAATTGTAACATACGTGTCTGCTTAAGTGGGCGTCACGTAACTGGTGTGTGTGTGTGTGTGTGTGTGTGTGATTCTGAGAGACAGAGTGCGTGTGTGCGACTCTACTCTTCGGACATGTACTCAAACTTTTGCATCGGGATATAAGTATAATGGTATTTACTTTAGCTAGTGATTTACGTGGCCATGTTAACGTGGTTGTGTAAAAAAAATGTCACTTCCTGCTCGTGATTTGCGTTATATAATTACAAGCAAGATGCTCGTGCATTGCACGGAACATCAATATGCATTTTTTTACAAAACACCTGTTGTGATTTACCCATGCAGGAGTAATCCCATGTGTAAAAACTAATGATATTTCGAGAATTTTGTCGGAAAACTGGTATCTCAAGAATGTCATCGAAAAAATGAAAGATGACAGATAAGGTGAGGAGGAGTGGAGCGTGGTGGTGACTGGTGGTCGGAATGGGCGGAGGCATGGGAATGGACAGCGCCGGCAGGCGGCAGCGGCCACCTTGCTAGATTGTTCCAGAGACTTTCTTTTTTAATTGCTCAGCAATGAGGTTGTGGCACTACAGGAATCTGCTACTTTGCCGTCTACAACGGCAGACGGCAAAGGCAAGGATGGCGGACGGCAAAGGCCTTTGCCGTCTGCCGCGGACGGCAAAAGGCTCCGGCAAAGTAGGATATGGTAAAGAGCTTCTTTGCCCTCTGCTTTCTGAAGCGGACGGCAAAGGGGCCTTTGCCATCAGCGGCGGACGGCAAAGAAAGCCAACGGCAATAAATTCGCTGTTAGTCCGTTAGGCGTCTAACGGCAGCCTTTGCCGTCCGCCGCTGACGGCAAAGAGTATCAAGCCTTTGTCGTCTGCCACTGTAGGCAAACTGACCAAATGGGTCAGCTGCCAGGAAGCACAGGTGGTTGCCACGTGGCTTCTTTGCCGTCCGCGGTGGACGGCAAAGAGCCCGTTGCCGTCGGTGGCAGACGGCAAAGAGCCTGCATTGCCTCTTTTTCTGTTCTTTCTTATACCCAACCATTTTCACAGCAAATAGACGATACATATATATTTTTCACATGGCAAGTTCACAGCAAACATATGAGATGTCCAACACATATAATTTCATCATACATGCATAGTTCCATCAACCATACATAGCAAGTTCCACATACATGCATCCAACCATACATATTACGATAGTGTCATCCTACCATACATGCATAGTTCATCGATACAAAAGAAACATAGTTCATCCAAACAAGCACTCCATCTATAAAAGCACAAATGGAAAAGAAGCACTCCATCCATGCAAGCTTCCGTGAATTAAATCAAATCTACAAAATGATAAACAAGATGTTAGAAAAAGAAGAAGAAAAAGAAGAAGAAGAAGAAGAAGAAGACTATAAGAAATAAGCATACTTAAGTAAAATGGAGCTAACCTAGAAGAAAATGAAGAAGAAGAAGAAGAAGACTAGAAGAATACTAGAAGAAGACTAGAATAATAATAATAATAATAATAATAATAATAATAATAATAATAATAATAATAATAATAAGACTATAATTAAGCTTATCATGTAAACTTGGTCATTCTGTGCTAACATAAGTAATTTTGGAGTTAACCTATAGGAAACTAAGCATATTAGAGATAACTTAGCATATTAGAGCCAACTTAGGTAAAATGGAGCCAGCCTAGCTAATTATGCCATGTTTGAGTGAACTAAGCATATTAGAGCTAACTTATAGCTAACTTATGTCATTTTGGAAGAAGAAGAAGAAGAAGACTATAAGCTTGTTATGTAAACTTGGTCTGCTAACATAAGTAATTTTGGACCTAACCTATAGGAAACTAAGCATAGTAGAGATAACTTAGCATATTAGAGCTAACATATGTAACTAAGCATATTAGAGCTAACATAGGTAACTAAGCATATTAGAGCTAACTATATATAGATCATTTTGGAGATCTGACATACCTGACATAGTTCAGTTCTCATTGTTCTTCTCCTTCTCCTTCCTCAGCCTGATGCGCCAAGAGCGGCGAGGCGGTGGAGGCAGTGGGATGTAGTCTTCTACCACAATTGGCATGGTCATGTCGCCCAGCTGTGGGATCGCCGGCGCCACCACCGGGGCGAGGTCATTGTCAGGCACCACCACCATCACGAGGCCATCTTCAGGCAGGACAGGCATGACCATCGCTAGGTCATCCTCAGCCACCACCATCTCTTGCCCATGGTGCGCCACCACCATCTCCTGCCCTTGGTCGGCCACCACCATCGCTAAGTCATCCTCAGCCTGATGCCCACTCTGCTTCTCTTCTTCCCCACTCCAGTCCGGATCATCCTCCTTGCTGTCTTTGCTGCAGCCCGAATCGCTACTGCTTTTGCTACAGCCAGAATCGCTGCTGCTTTGGCTGTAGCCAGTGTCGCTGCTGCTGCTCCCATTGCCTGTCCAAATGCAACAATTAATGACCGTTAACAATCGATGCAAGACAAAGCCAAATGTAGAGGAATAAGAAGAGGCAGAACGTACCGGCATCATCGTCGTCAGCGTAGCGCATGCGACACATAGTCGCATTGAACACGTTCACGATGAGCATGTTGGCGTCGTCGTCGTGCCTGAAGAGAAGGAAGTACCCCAGCCGCAGGTCGTAGGCACGGTAGAACTTCTCCCAGCCATGACACAGGTACATGTGGCCCTCCTTGATCACCAACTCCACATCCCACAGCCTGCGAAACCCGCTGCCGGCCTGTCGCAGCTTCACATTATTTGGCGGATCTTCACCCAGCATGTTCATAAAAGTGTCAGGCAGCCTCTGCAGTTTGGGACAAGGAGTGATGTAGCAAACAACAGAGTTATCATAATGAGATGGGTGAAGGGGAGATCTCTCCTTCTATATACCTGCCTCTTGGAGGAAGTCCCAAGTATGATACTGAAGAACTCGAAAGCATCCAACTCGTACTTCGGTGTGGCAGAGCGGAGCCAGCGGTGACGGCCTCCCCCCATCTCTAATAAGCAGCAGAAGAGACCAATTAGTATCTAGCTAGAAGCATATCTATAAACATAGAGCCAAGTTCCTAGACATGAAAGAAAACTGAGAAAAAAAAGCAATGCACTTGTGCTCAACAACATCAACAACACTTAGTTAATTTGGTAGGTTAGTTGGCAATGGCAATTGGCACCTTTCAAAACTAGGGATTTCTTTAGACATGAAAGAAAACTGAAAATGTTGAAAAAAAAGAGCATACTAATCTAAAAATAGGGGGAAAATACACTTCTTCTTTCTCCTCTTTATCTTCTTCTTTTTTTTCATCTTTCTTCTTTCTTCTTAACCAAAACTAAACCTAAAGTTCCTTCTGGTGTGATCACATTGGAATACTTGTGGCAACAAATCATAGTTGCACCATATTTTAGGTGGCTCTAGGTGCCACACACCAAGCAAACAAACAAACCTCAAATCGGAAACTAAGGGTGTAGTGTCGTAAAATCAATTTACTTTGTATGCAAATCAGAATGTATAGTTTGCCTTTCCGCAAAAAAGAAAAGGAAAAGACGGGTATAGTTTGCCTCTTACGACAGATTCCATAAGCAATATGCATGCCTTGTTGTTTTCTCAAATTAAACTAATTCGAGTGTTGCTGATTGATGAATTTGAATATATGCAAAGGAATTTGAGGAAAGCTTTTGCTCTTCTCACTATTAGTTTCATAATATTTTATACAACCCCTTCAAGGAGTCTGTGGATAACTTTCGTTTACAGTTCACTAGATATGTGTATTACATTTTCTATTGGAAATGCATTTGAATTCATTTATGACAAATACTAATTCTACCACGACATGCCAATTTTTTTTCTTGTATATAAAATAACTCGTGCACTAATATTTACTTCACTGAAAGATTTTTCACTTTGAAGGGAAATAGTTTTTGTTCCATCATCTATTAATAATATAACAATAATAATTCATTATATGCCAATGAGTTGAGAAATCTGGCACTACATTATTTAAATGACACATAAAAAGCATAATGTACTAACTAATAAGACTACTAGTGAGAATTGAGATTATACACAATTATAGTAGAGAAGATGCTATCTATGCTCTAAACCTAAACTAAAGTAAACCTAAACTAAACCAAACCTAAAATAAACCTAAACTAAACTTAAAATACAGAAACAAAAACAGAAAAAAAACAAGAGGTCTCACCGGGTGGAGGAGGGGGCACCGGAGGGGTGGGGCGGCCGCGGTGGTGGAGGAGAGGGGCGCCGGGGCGGCCGGGTGGAGGAGGGGGCGTCGGAGTGGCGGGGAGGCCACGGTGGTGGAGCAGAGGGGCGCCGGGGCCGCCGGGTGGAGGAGGGAGCGCCGGAGCGGCGGGGCCGCTGCGGTGGTGGAGCAGAGGGGCACCGGGGCCGCTGGGGTGGAGGAGGGGGTGCTGCGGCGACGTGGGTGGCGTGGGGCGGCGGTGGCTCAGGCACGGGCGGCGTGGCGCGACGACGGGGATGGCGCGGGGCTGGGAAGGGGGTCACCGGGGCTGCTGGGGCGGGGAAGGGGGTCACCGGGGCTGCTGGGGCGGCGCGGCGACGGGGGTGGCGCGGGGCGGCGGCTGCACGGGTGCGGGATGGTGCGGGGCGGCGGCGGCTCGGGCGCGGGCGGAGAGAGAGAGGGACAGATGTGGGGCGCAGGCGGGCGTCGATATGGATTTTAATTAGGGCACGGTTCTTTGCCGTCCGCCAGCAGACGGCAAAGATCCTAGCTAACGGGCGTTAGCTTGGCCACTTTCTTTGCCGTCTGCTAGCAGACGGCAAAGAGGGGGGCCGTTAGGTTTTTTTCTAAATAGCTCGTTAGTGGGGCCCACCTCTCTCTTTGCCGTCCGCCAGCCGACGGCAAAGATTCTTTGCCGTCCGCTAGCAGACGGCAAAAAATTGGCTGATGGCAAAGACATTCTTTGCCATCCGTTTTTTGCAAGCTGACGGCAAAGACCTTCTTTGCCGTCCGCCAGCAGACGGCAAAGAATAGGCAGACGGCAAATAAGCAAATTCCAGTAGTGTGGGAGATAAGGATGTGGAGAGAGGTGCGGGTATCTTTTGTAAAATTATCATAGTTTGCTTCCTATCCGTCAGATATAGATCGGACGGTCTATATTACAAGATGGCGGGCACACCATCATCGCCAACTCGGTTTTTTATAAGTGTACAGATGATAAGTTTGCTAACTACTAAAGTAAAGTGGAATTTGTCCATGTTATACATGTAAATTAAGGTGATTGTTTATCATGCGGGTAAGGTTGGATGAAGGGTGGTAGGAATAAATGCTCCGCCTAGGGCATGTGTGTGTGAGATGGAGTCTTAGTGTGTGTGTGTGTGTCTGTGTGTGAGAGAGAGAGAGAGATGGAGTCTTAGTGTGTGTGTGTGATGGAGTCTTAGCGTGTGTGTGTGTGTGTTTGTGTGTGTGTGTGGGTGGGGGTGGGTGCGTGTGTGTGTGTGTGTGTGTTTGTGTGTGTGTGTGGGTGTGTGTGTGTGTGTGTGTGTGTCGCGGGGTCCTCGGTGGCGGATGTAATTTAAGTGTGCATGGATTCATCATAGAGAGGTGATGTTTATGGCAGAGGCCACCAACGATGGGGTGCGAGAGAGAAAATGCCCGTAGAGAGGGAAGAGAAGGTGTGTGCGCGTGAGAGGAGTCGACATCGAGAGAACGTGTTTGTTCGAGAGACACCGAGGAAGACTACTATATATCAATGGTGCATGTAGGCGGAAATTAAACGAAGGGATGGTCTTATTGGTTTCGGGGATATAGGGGAAGAGTGAGAGGGGGTAGCTAGAAGGAGATTGTTAAGTATGAGTGTGTGTTTTACCCATCTAGGTGGAAGTTATGTGCACACAAAAAGAGAACGATTCGATGTGGCGTTAGGGTTGAGGGTAATTAACTACGTATGGAGACATAGAGACCTTGAACGTGCATGTGTGAGAGGTATACATGTATATGTCGGATATGTGTGTGTGTGCGTGCGCATGATCGAGATAAAAGAAAGAAGACATAAGTCATAAGATCAACGACACAGGAGAGGCGGATCGGTATGACAATATGCATGCATGTGAGAATACAGGGAAGAAGGCCCGACAATTGAGCATGTGTTTTTGTCTTTGAGAGATAATGGCGTGGGCTGGAGCATGCATCTATGGCGAGCAGAGGGAGTGAGGCACAACGATTGTGCAAAAGAGATCAACCTATAAATGAAAGAAGGTTGATGGAGAAACAGATAAATAGAAAGATAAATATGCTAGCTAGTGTGTGTTAGAGATAGGAGTCGAGTGGATCAGAAGGCTGAGTTATGTGTGTGGGTGTGAGAGAGATGAAGACAGGGTGCATGTGACTCACATACAAACAAATATCGGAGGGAAATGAGATCCCGAGAGATAGAGTTTTGTGTCTGCGAGAGAGAAATATATTTCAAAACGAGAGTCATAGCTAGAGAAACATATGAGGGAACACAAGATATCTCTAGGGGGAGAGAGTGTGTGTGAGCGACATACAAGAGAGCAGTGGAGAAATATGAGACCCTGGGAGACAGAGTTTATGTTTGTGTGTGAGAAAGAGATATTTAAGAGGAAGAGTCGTAGGTTCTCATACCTAAGGAGCGAAAGACATCTCTGTATGAGGGGTGTGCGAGTGGCACACATGGGAATAGTAGAGAGAAATGAGACCCAGGGAGACAAAGCTTTGTGTTTGTGTGAGAGAAAGAGATTCCACATGGAGAATCATAGTTAGAGACACATAGCAGGGAGCGAGATATACTTAGAGAGAGATAGAGTGATGAAGGTCGAGGGAGAGAGTACCGTCAGTGTGTTACGAAGATAAAAGATCATTGTCGACATACAGGTAGCACAAGAGATACCCGAGATACAATGAACGCGTATAGGTCTAGAGAGATAGTCCTACATAAGCATGAGTGATAGTTATATGAGACGAATATCTGGATTAAATGGGATTGAAATATTTAAACTTGAGATCACGACATCGATAATATCATAACGCAAATTGGTGTATCAAACATGCATATTCATTTGAATTTGGGGACATGTGTAATGTTATATAGTTTATCAATATTGGTGATCCATAGATTCTTTAATTAGAAACAATGCAAGGTTTATATGCAACTAATGTCAAAACAGGATTACACTATATGTTGCGTGTGTGAAACACATTATACATGTTTGAGAAATAAAAAAACCCGCATGAAACACACATTAATTGGAGACAGTTAGCGATGAATGCATACATTAAACATAAAGTGGTTTCAAATATTTGAAAAATCCAAATTGATGGATACAACCTTATGAATCTGAGATCATGCCATTTGTAAACCATATTTATGTATAATGGGTGTTGTGCTTTTGAAAGTATATATAAAAAATGATGTATATAGAATTTTATTCCAATCGAAAATGGATCCCGCCCAAAAAAATAGAATACAAACGGGATTCGAATTGAGTTGGCACGGTGAACGTGCACTCTGCAAAATTTGAACGAGCGGGGAAAGTCGCAGTAACTGCCCGTAACCAAAATCTGCGAGATGGAAATTACTACTGCCTATCCCTACCACGCAAAGCCTATCTGCTTGATTTCTATAGGTTTTGATAGGGGTAGGTTTGTAATTTCACTCAAACGTGACATAACCGCCTCTCACCCGGATTCATACAGGGTGGGTGCCGAAACACAGTGTGTCCTCGGCCGAAATCGACTCCCTCCCCGATTCATACACGGTGGGCGCCAAAAACAAACTCTCATCAGCAAATATTCGGTGTATGCGAGATTACCGTCCTATCCCCAACCGACTAATATTGCTGTGATGTAGGAAATTTGAAACGGGGGCTAAGTTTGTAAATGTCCTCGCATTTGAGACAAGCGCGCCCTGAAGACATGGTTCCCCCCTTCCTCTCCACCTCCATTTCCCCATTCTTACTCCGTGGGCGCCAAAACACCCTCTCCACCCCAGCCTCCTCCGTCCGCCACCCCATCCACCGTCGTCCTCCTCCACCATGCCGGAGCTGATACCCCGACGCCGCTGTCCATTATAAGAGATCGACCTCTCTCATCCACGGCTTCGGACCGGGATCCTTGCATCCCGTCCTCTCGCTTCATCCCCGCCGTCGTCCACCTTGACGGCGCCGCTCCTACGGCCGTCTTGTCCACCGCGCCCCGCCGCCACGGTCTACCCTCCTAGATCTGCTTCCATGCCGCCGACAGCCATCGCTGCCGCAACACCGTCAAATTCTCCGCAGATGCATACACGGCGCCGCAAGAAAATAGATCGCCACTGCTTTACTCTGATTTCTTATCCATCACTTACTTGCTAGTTGAAAGCAAACATTGGTTGCGAAGTTGCCTTTGTCCGGTTTGCACCTTCAGATCCGCCATGGAACGCTCAACACTATACTCCCGATGCTTATGTTTTCCCCTTTTATATTCCACACTAGTTAAATCACAGTAGAGTAAATTTCAAAATTGGGTTAGTCGATTTTTCAGAGCTCGCCGGAGTTCGTCGGTGCGAACGAAGGGGCTCGATGGGTACGGTGGTTGTGGGGGCGGTGGTGGGGCCTCGCTAAACGAAGAAAACTCGACGCGGGTGGGGGCGGGGGTGGGGGTGGGGTGGCGGAGGAACACAGGTGGTGGGGGCCGATGGTCCGGCCGGCGGCCCGTGCGGTGTTCTATATGGGAAGAATCAGAGACGAGGAAGATGAAGGGTTAGGAGACATAGGATCTTCATCCAACCGCCTGAAATGGTCGACTGACCCAAATGACAAAAGTCACGCGACTTGCATGCAGACATGCCTTTATATTCAGTACCATCATCGTACCTGCTTAGCACTGCTCCTGAATCCATCAAGCTAAACAACGTGCCACTCATAATTCCAAACTTTTTGCTCAAGTACGAATCTGATATGATGCTAATATTACCAAAATAGATAACATTTAATTGGACAGCTAATGTTCCTACTTTACTTTCGAAAAGCACGTGCAACACATATAGAGAGACAGCAGGGAGTTGCTTTCTTAATGCGCTCTGGTTCATCATGTGTGGGCACTGCTCAACGAACATTTTATTATCCAAAATCTGCTTGCTCTTCTTTAGCATGTTCCTCTTCCGTTCTTCTTTAATAAGTACTCTCTCCGTTCCTAAATACAAGTCTTTGTATAGATTCCACCATGGACTACATATGGAGCAAAATGAGTGAATCTCCACTCTAAAATGTATCTGGATACATCTGTATGTGATCCATAGTGGAAATCTCTACCAAGACTTATATTTTGGAACAGAGGGAGTATGATAGTAGTACAGTATGTTCCTTGTAGTGAAGATTAGAAGGGACATTTGCAGTTTAGAGGTCTATACGGTTGGTTGTGATGGACACTTTGAACTCTTCGGGCCTCTTTGATTCATAGGATTTTGTAAACATGCACTACAAAAAAATACACTTCCATGATGATACGTGTTTGTCACAGTAGGTCACGTATGACATAATCAAATTTATGACATGTACATCCATGACAAATTTATGACAGAATCAAGATAGTCATACATGTGCTGTCGTAGAAGTGTTCCATGACATAACCAAAATTATCATCACGGAAGTGTCCACTTCCATGACGATAAATTGCGCGTCACAGAAGTGCTTTCGTCAAGGGTGACCAACATGTGGCATCCACCGTAACGGAACGCAGTTAAGCTATCGGGTCCGGTTTTGGATCTGATAACCCGTTAACAGCCCGGACCAATGGGGATTGTCCACGTGTAAAATCATCATTGGCTGTAGGAAACACGTGTCAGCTCCGTGTTGGCACAGGTGCCACTCATCTAATGGGCGAGATGCGCCTATGATATGTTAACACGTAGACCGGCCCAAAAGTGGCCCGTAAAGTTTAAATGGGCCGGCCCAACTAAAGGCCCACAAGATTTTGCGGACCATAATGGGCTAGCCCAGCTAAAGGCCCACAAGATTTTGCGGGCCATAAAGGGCCGGCCCAGGTAAAGGCCCACAAGATTTTTGCGGGCCATAATGGGCCGGCCCAGGTGAAGGCCCACAAGATTTTTGTGGACCATAATGGGCCGGCCTAGCTAAAGGCCCACGAGATTTTGCCGACATTAATGGGCTGGCCCAACTGTAGGCCCGCAAGATTTTGAGGACCCTAGTAGGCAGGCCCATTAACTGGCTGCCATGTTTTGGGCCAAATGCCGGCCCATATTTGATCCGGTCCATTAATGGCCTGCCACGTTCGAGGCCTAATAATGGCCCGTATGAGATCCGGCCCATTAAAAGCCTACCACGTTCTGGGCCAAATTACGGCCCAGATCAGGTCCGGCCTTTTAAGAGGCTTTGGGCTAAATTATGGCCCATATCAGATTCGGCCCGATAACTGGACGCTATGCTTTTGGGCCCACTTGCTAAATTCCCATTTAGTAATTCGGCCTGATATTAGTTTCGGCCTGTTAAGGGCCCGTTTAACATTTCAGCACTATATTTATTTCGGCCTGTTAAAAGCCTGTCATATAGTTGGGCCTAACTACGGCCCGGTTTGCATCCAGCCTGCTCGCAGCTGATAATCTGATTGGGCCAGACAAGGACCGAGACAATTTTGGCCTGTTATAAGCCCATGATTTGATTGGCACATTCATTGGCCGGGGTCTATTTTGGCCTGCTCCCGGCCCGTGAGCTGTTCGGCACGTTTCAGGCACAACCTACTTTTCAGCCTCCTAAAGGCCCATTGAGTTTTCTTAGGAAAATAGGACCGGCGGTTTACTCGGCCTATTAAAGGCCCGAATCTACAAGTGGGCCAGTTTACATTTAGGCCTGTTAACGGACCCAGATGATGGGGCCCATGATGCGGATCATACATGGTGATTTGCATGACAGCCCGATTATGTACCGTAATTTTACGGTTTGGCCGGTTTACTGCGAAGACAGGATATATATACAGTAAAATAACTGCAGCATCGTGAATAAGAAAAAAAATCTAGACTATACAATAAAGAAATTACGGCATATTACATCCACTGGGCATCAAAGTTCGCCACTATGATCATAAAGCACAAGCAGACAACAGATTACATACACTGGGCATCAAAGATCGCCACCAGTGCAACTAAACACGCCGATAAAATAATATACAAAACCGATAGCACTTCAATAGAGTTCAAGAAAGGTTAGCCCTGCTCGGGAGCTGCAGCGCAAGCAGCTGAGCAAGCTGGTGAGACTGCACTTGCTTGACACTTATATCTTCCTCACTCTGAAAGATAAACAAGCAGACAGATGACAGGTTTTGCACATATAAGTATCAGTGCTAACAATTCATCACATTTCTTACTGACGAATAAAGTGACACAGTTTAAAATAGCATTAACACAATATGGTATTGTTCAGGTCAAGACATGGCAGGAAATGACATTGTGAAGGAGTTGGCAGCTTCACGACACCACTGGATTACAGATCAAGAACTCATAAGTATCAATGGTTAGTGTGCTGTCAATTTATCCCATTTTAGATTGGCAAAATAAGATTACTTGCTCTGTATAGTTTAATTTACATGGTATGAAGAAGGAACTTGGTTGTACAACTGAAAACTTAAATTGAGAAGGACAAACTTTTGTTTATGAACTGGAGTACATAATAAACTTTAAACATGCAATTTGATGCAAACACCAATAATAAACATCTGTTGCAGTCATGCCTAACAAAATATACACAACAAAGTTTGAAGGCTTGAGAAGGACAAACTTACATTATTGGTGAAGGCAGGCTCTATAAAGCCCTTGTCCATGCTGATGGGGGGGGGGGCAATTCAAGAAGTTTACCACATAATCTTCTTCATAAGCATTGCCTTTATTCTACATTTTGTTAAGAGTAAATATAGATGTGACAATATAAGAAAAAATGGAGAATATTTAAGATAAGATGAAGAGTGATGCTACATAACCAAGTAGCTATAAATGTAAGTACAGCGATACAGGCAAAAGGTACAACCAAGAGCAATGCAGAGCTAAACTTCTTCAGTACCATCGGTGTTATCCAACCTTATGGTAAGAGTAAATATAGATCTTATGTGTAGAAAATGGAGGGCAAAGGAAAATAAGCTACAGAGTGATGGTACATGAACAACTACCTGTCAATATAAGTACACTGATAAAGGACAACAGGTACTTACAAGAACAATGCAGAGCTAAAAATTTTCATTGGCATTGGATATATTCTACACTAATGTAACCATTCATACAGATCAGATAATTTGGAGCGAACAATTGATAAGCAAGCTATCATGCATACTGCTGTTACATAATGAACCAGGTATGCATGCAAGTACAGTGATACAGGACAACACGTACTAACAAGAGCAAAGCAGCGGGCAGCATATTTGAGATATCCTGTCGTTCTTTTCAAACCGGAATTCTTTTTCGAGCAAATTTCCTGCAAAAAAGATCTGTAAGGCACATGCGGAAAAGTAGAAGTTCAAATTGTCATGCGATATCATAGACAGTACCTCATCCTCGGAACGAGACCAGTGCATAACAAGGTTTTTCCATTCAATGTCTTCTAAATTTACCACAGGAGACTTCACCAGAAATTCGTTTATAGACTTGCCATCAAAGTGTGATTTCCTCAGGTAACACCAATACTACTGCAATGCTTCCTTGAAAAGCGTAAGCAAGCTTTGCTCGTCATGACTATCCAGATTGACCCTCACCTACTTACAACAATGTAATGTAAATCATTGATGTTTTCAATCAACAGAAAACAGGAAAATAATCACCATGAATAATTGCAGTTACACGTAAGTGGGACAGGAAGATGTGAAAATGGTGTTTGTCTTCACTGTAATCTTCCAATCATGGGAATATATGCATGTAGTCCCTAACAACATTGAAAGCATTGTCTTTTAAACTGGGAATAACTGGAATGGGGTTCCAATCTGCAGGAATTGGCCGTTCTGCAGTTGGGATAGGTCTTCAGCCGGTGGACTTGTTGTACTTTTTGCTGGAGTGGGATTTTTCTGTGGTACGGCTGGTGCTATGTCAACTGAAATCGGCATACCTTTTGCTGGAGTGTAGGTCCTGTGTGGTGGGGCTAGTGGTGTGGCCAATGAAGTATGGGTACAGTCTGTTAGAGTCGGTCTTACATTTTGTGTCACTGGTTGTACAGCCAATATAAGTGGGGTGCTGTCTGATTTCTCTGGCACAACCACGTTTTTCAAGGACTTTGCTGGTGCTCCTTCAGGTTCGGCAATCACCCTCTTCCTTTTTGATGTCTGATGCACAAGAACAACATTTGAGTGGAAAAACATGGTATGATGACAGATGGAATATGTATTGATAATGGATTGGCATGGCATCTCGACATATATGATGAGTAAACTAAGCAGATGGCGGTGCAACAAAGTAGAAGAAATGCAAGACAACATATGCAAGATACGCGCAATCAATAAAACCTTGCCAAATTAGAGCAGGCACCTTCATTGGTGAACATGACAGGCCATCGGCCTTTGACTCCTCAAGGTTAGAATAGTCATTAGGATCATATTCTGAACAAGAATCTACAGGTGGGGAGCGTATGAGTTTCATTGCATCCAGAATGGCACTCAATGCCTTGGTGCCAATTTTGTAAGTCATTGCAGTGTTCCACAATATTCTTCTGATGCGCGGATTCTGATATTCACTGTAATTACGTATAATATCTGAGAACCATGAAAACATAAATAGTTGTGAGATTATCTTTGTAATGCAGAGGATATTCTAATATAGGGGCGCCCCTTTAAACACTTGTGTGCTATCACTGGATTCTGATGAGAGAGCTCATGTGTGTTGTAATATGGTGCGTGCATTTATATAATCCGGCACAAGTACACAAAAAATAGGCTCCAGAAGTAAGGATAGTTGGCAGATGATAGGTTCAAAATATACTGTATAGAGAGTTTATTGCCAAACCATGATAACAAGAGCACACAACAACTAGGCAAATCATAGTGTACATAAAAGTGGTACACCATAACCACGATATATAAATCGGGAAAGTGGAACTGGCTTGAAAATACGGGGTTGTATTGCCGCTAGTAATTGAAAGCCTATCGATCAAGTACATGCCAACTCTATCAGCTGTTAACTGCAGATGTCCCTGCTCCCCTTCCTGACAAGGAACATACTGTACGTACTAAATACAGAATAACAAAAGAGGAACATGTTAAAGAACAGAAGAGGAAGCATATTCTTGAGGTTCCGCTTAATTGCATACAATGTTGGTTGCCCACTCATGATGAATCACAGCGCCCAAAGAAATGCAATTCCATGCTGTCTCTCTATATGTGGCAATTTTGAACAAGAGTCATTAGGATCATATTCTGAACAAGAGTCAACAGGTGGGGAGCGTATGAGTTTCATTGCATCCACAATGGCACTCAATGCCTTGGTGCCAATTTTGTAAGTCATTGCGGTGTTTAGCTTCAAGAGTGGACTGCTGCTAGTGCGACACAAAGCAGCTACACAGATTATAGTGTAGATATAACGGGAAAACCGTAAGCATCAGAGTAAAATCAGCAAAGTGGAACTTGCTGGAATATATGTGCTAGTATTGCCGGTACGGCTAGAAAGGCCTCGGATATCAGCTCTCTTCAACTGAAGGTGCGGTACTGTTAATATTAGTGTAACTCTCAAAGGCGACACAACTCCCCACATTTCCTTGCTATTCTTATAGGATTCAAGTGGGCAGGCCACTACAAATCCTATTCCCATGTTTACAAAATCCTACGAATCAAAGAGGCCCAAAGAGTTCAAAGTGTCCATACCAACCGACCGTATAGACCTCTACACTGCAAATGTCCATGCTCATCTTCACTACAAGGAACATACTGTACTACTATCATACTCCCTCCGTTCCAAAATATAAGTCTTGGTAGAGATTTCCACTATGGATCACATACAGATGTATCCAGATATATTTTGGAGTGTAGATTCACTCATTTTGCTCCATATGTAGTCCATGGTGGAATCTATACAAAGACTTGTATTTAGGAACGGAGAGAGTACTTATTAAATAAGAACGGAAGAGGAACATGCTAAAGAAGAGCAAGCAGATTTTGGATAATAAAATGTTCGTTGCGCAGTGCCCACACATGATGAACCAGAGCACATTAAGAAAGCAACTCCCTGCTGTCTCTCTATATGTGGTGCACGTTCTTTTTTGAAAGTAAAGTAGGAGCATTAGCTAACCAATTAAATGTTATCTGTTTTAGTAATATTAGCATCATATCAGATTCGTACTTGAGCAACAAGTCTGGAATTATGAGTGGCACGTTGTTTAGCTTGATGGATTCAGGAGTAGTGCTAAGCAGGTTCGATGATGGTACTGAATATAAAGGCATGTCTGCATGCAAGTCGCATGACTTTTGTCATTTGGGTCAGTCGACCATTTCAGGCGGTTGGATGAAGATCCTACGTCTCCTAACCCTTCTTCTTCCTCATCTCTGATTCTTCCCATAGAGAACACCGCATGGGCCGCCGGCCGGACCACCGGCCCCCACCGCCTGTGTTCCTCCGCCACCCCACCCCTGCCCCCACCCGCGTCGAGTTTTCTTTGTTCGGCGAGGCCCCACCACCGCCCCCCCCACAACCAAAGTCCCCATCCGAGCCCCTTCATTCGCACCGGCGAACTCCGGCGAGCTCTGAAAAATCGACTGGCCCAATTTTGAAATTTAGTCTACTATGATTTAACTAGTGTGGAATATAAAAGGGGAAAACCATAAGCATTGGGAGTATAGTGTTGAGCGTGTTGTGGCAGATCTGAAGGTGCAAACTGGACAAAGGCAACTTCGCAACCAATGTTTGCTCTCAACTAGCAAGTAACTGATGGACAAGAAATCAGAGTAAAGCAGTGGCGATCTATTTTCTTGCTGCGATAAATAAGTTGAGCAGATACGAAAGAGTGCCGTCTCTGGTGCGGCGCCATGTATGCATCTGCTGAGAATTTGACGGTGCTGCGGTAGCGATGGCTGTCGGCGGCGTGGAAGCAGATCTAGGAGGGTAGACGGTGGCGGCGGGGCGTGGTGGACGAGACGGTCGTAGGAGCGGTGCCGGCAAGGTGGACGACGGCAGGGATGAAGCGAGAGGACGAGATGCAAGGATCCCGGTCCGAAGTCGTGGATGAGAGAGGTCGATCTCTTGTAATGGACGGCGGCGTCGGGGTATCAGCTCCGGCATGGTGGAGGAGGACGGCGGTGGATGGGGTGGCGGAAGGAGGAGGCTGGGCTGGTGAGGGTGTTTTGGCGCCCACGGAGTATGAATGGGGAAATGGAGGTGGAGAGGAAGGGGGAACCATGTCTTCAGGGCACGCTTGTCTCAAATGCGAGGACATTTACAAACTTAGCCCCCGTTTCAAATTTCCTACATCACAGCAATATTAGTCGGTTGGGGATAGGACGATAATCTCGCATACACCGAATATTTGCCGACGAGAGTTTGTTTTTGGCGCCCACCGTGTATGAATCAGGGAGGGAGTCGATTTCGGCCGAGGACACACTGTGTTTTGGCGCCCACCGTGTATGAATCCGGGTGAGAGGCGGTTATGTCACGTTTGAGTGAAATTACAAACCTACCCCTATCGAAACCTATAGAAATCGAGCAGATAGGCTTTGCGTGGCAGGGATAGGCAGTAGTAATTTGCATCTTGGAGATTTTGGTTTCGGGCGGTTACTGCGACTTTCCCCGCTTCGTTCAAATTTTGCAGAGTGCACGTTTACCGTGCCAACTCAATTCGAATCCCGTTTGTATTTTATTTTTTCGGGCGAGATCCATCTTCGATTGGAATAAATTTCTATATACATCATTTTTTATATATACTTTCAAAAGCACAACACCCTTTATACATAAATATGGTTTACAAATGGCATGATCTCAGATTCATAAGGTTGTATCCATCAATTTGGATTTTCAAATATTTGAAACCACTTTATGTTGAAATCCAATGTATGCATTCCTCGCTAACTGTCTCCAATTAATGTGTGTTTCATGCGGAGTTTTTTTTTACTTCTCAAACATGTATAATGTGTTTCACACACGCAACATATAGTTTAATCTCGTTTAGACATTAATTGCATATAAACCATGCATTGTTTCTAATTAAAGAATCTATGGATCACCAATATTGATAAACTATATAACATTGCACATGTCCCCAAATTCAAATGAATATGCATGTTTGATACACCAATTTGCGTTATGATATTATCGATGTCGTGATCTCCAGTTTAAATATTTGAATCCCATTGAATCCAGATATTCGTCTCATATAACTATCACTCATGCTTATATAGGACTATCTCTCTAGACCTATACGCGTTCATCGTCTCTCGGGTATCTCTCGTGCTACCTGTATGTCGACAATGATCTTTTATCTTCGTAACACACTGACGGTACTCTCTCCCTCGACCTTCATCACTCTATCTCTCTCTAAGTATATCTCGCTCCCTGCTATGTGTCTCTAACTATGATTCTCCATGTGGAATATCTTTCTCTCACACAAACACAAAACTTTGTCTTCCGGGGTCTCATTTCTCTCTACTATTCCCCTGTGTGCCACTCGCACACCCCTCATACAGAGATGTCTTTCGCTCCTTAGGTATGAGAACCTACGACTCTTCCTCTTAAATATCTCTTTCTCACACACAAACACAAACTCTGTCTCCCAGGGTCTCATATTTCTCCACTGTTATCTTGTATGTCGCTCACACACACTCTCCCCCCTAGAGATATCTTGTGTTCCCTCATATGTTTCTCTAGCTATGACTCTCGTTTTGAAATATATTTCTCTCTCGCAGACACAAAACTCTATCTCTCGGGATCTCATTTCCCTCCGATATTTGTTTGTATGTGAGTCACATGCACCCTGTCTTCATCTCTCTCACACCCACACACATAACTCAGCCTTCTGATCCACTCGACTCCTATCTCTAACACACACTAGCTAGCATATTTATCTTTCTATTTATCTGTTTCTCCATCAACCTTCTTTCATTTATAGGTTGATCTCTTTTGCACAATCGTTGTGCCTCACTCCCTCTGCTCGCCATAGATGCATGCTCCAGCCCACGCCACTATCTCTTAAAGACAAAAACAGATGCTCAATTGTCGGGCCTTCTTCCCTGCATTCTCGCATGCATGCATATTGTCATACCGATCCGTCTCTCCCATGTCGTTGATCTTAGCTTATGACTTATGTCTTCTTTGTTTTATCTCGATCATGCGCGCGCGCACACACACACACATCCCACGTATAGATGTATACCTCTCACACATGCACGTTGAAGGTCTCTATGTCTCCATACGTAGTTAATTACCCTCAACCCTAACGCCACATCGAATCGTTCTCTTCCTGTGTGCACATAACTTCCGCCTGGATGGGTAAACCACACACTCACACTTAACAATCTCCTTGTAGCTACCCCCCTCTCACTCTTCCCCTATATCCCCGAAACCAATAAGACCATCCCTTTGTTTAATTCCCACCTACATGCACCATCGATATATAGTATTCTTCCTCGGTGTCTCTCGAACAAACACGTTCTCTCGATGTCGACTACTCTCACGCGCACACACCTTCTCTTCCCTCTCTACGGGCATTTTCTCTCTCGCACCCCATCGTTGGTGGCCTCTGCCATGCACATCACCTCTCTATGATGAAGCCATGCACACTTAAATTACATCCGCCACCGAGGACCCCGCGACACACACACACACAAACACACGCACGCACCCACCCACCCACACACACAACACGCACACACACACAGTAAGACTCCATCACACACACACACACACACAAAGACACCATCTCTCCCCCCCCCCCACACAGACACACTGAGACTCCATCTCACGCACACATGCTCTAGCGGAGCATTTGTTCCTACCACCCTTCGTCCACCCTTACCCGTATGATAAACAATCACCTTAATTTACTTGTATAACATGGACAAATTCCACTTTACTTTAGTAGTTAGCAAACTTATCATCTGTACCCTTATAAAAAACCGAGTTGCGATGATGGTGTGCCTGCCATCTTGTAATATAGACCGTCTGATCTATATCTGATAGATAGAAAGCAAACTATGATAATTTTACAAAAGATAGCCGCAATTCTCTCCACATCCTTATCTCCCACACCTCATGCTGAGCAATTAAAAAAGATAGTCTCCGGAACAATCTAGCATGGTGGCCGCTGCCGCCTGCTGGCGCCGTCCATCCCCATGCCTCCGCCCATTCCGACCACCAGTCACCACCACGCTCCACTCCTCCTCACCTTATCTCTCATCTTTCATTTTTTCGATGACATTCTCGAGATACCAGTTTTCTGATAAAATTCTCGAAATATCATTAGTTTTTACACATGAGATTACTCCTGCATGGGTAAATCACAACATGTGTTTTGTAAAAAAATGCATATTGATGTTCCGTGCACTGCACGAGCATCTTGCTTGTAATTATATAACGCAAATTACGAGCAAGAAGTGACATTGTTTTACACAACCACGTTAACATGGCCACCTAAATCACTAGCTAAAGTGATTACCATTATACTTATATCCCGATGCAAAAGGTTGAGTACATGTCCGAAGAGTAGAGTCGCACGCACGCACTCTGTCTCTCAAAATCTCTCACACACACACACACACCAGATACCTGACGCCCACTTAAGCAGACACGTATGTTACAATTTGTGCACCCGCGAGTACACGTGATACTGCGCATTTATTTAAGCCGGACGGCGAACCCAAACAGTAGCTGCATTCATTCTCCTCCCGCCGCCTCTTCTCTGGTCGCTGTCGCCCGGTAGCCATGGCCCGGCCAAAGGTAACAACATACGCCATCCTCCCGCCGGAGCGGCTCTTTAATCTGGAAATTTTAGTGGTCATGCATGCATCTTTTTGTGCTAGCACTCCTATATAAGGGTTGACCGGTCGCTTCCCGCGGACGTGTGCAGGCGGCGGAAGAGGAAGGAGAAGGGAAGCGGGCTGTGGAGTAACGTTTTTTACCACAATTTCTTAGGAAACTGAGTGCAATAATTGAGTAGTTTTGCAAACTACCAGTACTACACATGAAACGCTTCAAAACCAATACTCCCTTGCCAGCGCGCGCTTCCCGCGTGAAACGCTCAGCGTCGCCCTGGAGCGTTAGTGCCGCATTAATTCCCGGCCAGAGCGGAGGCGACCTCTCGCTGGCGCCGGCTTTGAAGCGGCGCGACGGCCGAGAGAGCGCCGCTTCCCGGTGTACCGACTGCTCCGCGTCGACGCTGGCCATAGGCCTTGTTTGGATCCATGGGTTAGAGTTAGTTTGAGCTAGTTGGGGCTCAAATAGCCCTAAAGTATCCAAGCATGAGGGTTTAAATTGGAGCAAGTTGCACCGAACCCACCAAAAAAGACTATCCCACCCAAGAGGTGCTAACTGGAGATAGTTCTCATTGGGACCACTGAAAAATCACTTCTCTCTCTCCATGAAGTGCATTTATTGTCAATCTAACCCGGTCACACAAACACCTCTTTGGCTACAGTTAGTTCAGGGTTAGTCATGAGTTAGTCTAACCTCTAGCTAAGTTAGAGTATCCAAACAGGAGCAGTATAGGACATGCAAGTTGCTCAAAGCATACAGTCAAATTCGTACGTGAAAGGATTTTTTTCTTTTTGAAAACGGAACGTGAAAGCATTTTTTTAGAATGCTCTTGGCATGTCGCTAACATGTTATGAGTTAAACGACCTCAATAGACGGCAAAAACGCCAGCCCGCCGCACTTTGAGAGAGACGAGGAGGGAGAAGCGATACGGGCTGCTGGATTACTAGAGATAGGTGTCGCACGGATGCCAAGAAATATGGTGATAGCGTGGGTTAGCCATGTACTAGTATGATGTAACTACACTGGGCTGCCGTGTTTCTTACTCTTCTAGTCCACTGTGGAGATGATTGGTTGATTTTATATCACTGAATAATATAAAATATTATGAGAGCAGACGCTCCACCACGAGGTTCCTTGCTCCTTCTCGATCGTCGGGAATCTATGTTCTTCCACTCTATTTTTTTACGTGAGCTTTGTTCATCCTTGTGCCAACACACGACACATCTAACATCAAGGTGCACGTGTCATGCAAGGAACGTTCCATCTATATGAAGAACACGTGGGATTGGAACTACAAGACGGACATGTACCCAGGAGTGGACGTGCGAACCTGTGTAACGTAGCGCAGTAAGTGAAGTAGAAAGGCACAAATAGTATGAACATGCGTTGCATATAGGCATTTGTCTCTTACTACCACTAAATGTTGGACGTGCAATGCCCGGTGATGTTATGGAGTACGTGACTAAGTACTCTACTACTACTATATTAATTGGAGGCACATATTAGGTTTTATATTTGTTTACGTGTATGCCCCGAGACCTTCCAACTAGACGTGTCTTTCTCTCCGGGTCGCACTTTGTATCGTTCATACCACTAGTACAGTAGTACTACTACGTGTGGTCTCCGACCCAGAAGTGGAGACGCTCTACCATGTTGTTCATGTCCCACTCCTTTCGCTGACGTGTGCAACATCCAGCACGTGCCGTGTGTTTGGCACTCCTTCGTCGTAAGAGTTGAAACGCTAGCATTCATTAGAAATAGAAAATAAATATAAATCACCAGTGATACTATACCACGCGGTTTCTTTGCTCCTCGATATCGGAAAGAATACTTCCGCTCGCCGACATGTGGGACGTCGACCATCCTGGTCCACTTGCCATGCCCGCAGAACTCCAAGGGAGAGTCACCCCAGTCGTCGCACCGCAGTAATTACTAATGAGCCATCAAATCACAGGCCCAACCTTACCCACTGTGAAGTTGCTCGGACGAAGGAACCATCATGACTTTGTTGAATTCCGCTTCTTGAAGAAAACTACTGTACCAGCAGTACTGCTAGCTACAGTAGTTACTCCAGCAGAGGCCTCCTTTGGTTCATAGGATAGGAATTTTATAGGAATATGAAAATCATAGGAAGTGAGATGACATGCATCTCAATTCCTATAGAGAAAGAGATGCCATTTGATGCATAGGATAGGAATTTTTTCATTGAGTCTAGTCTAATGTACTGGTAATTTGCTCTAAAAACTATAGTAGTAACTAGTAGTACTGTTACATGCTCGTAATTAATTAAACAAACGTATGGGTGACACAGACACACACACTAACTACTAGTACTACTACTTCTCACATGCTGGCCAAACGCCGTCGTTCTCCTTCCCGGCTTTGTCGGCGACACCCCACCGTGCTTGGATCTCCGCTGACCTCTCCCCAGCAGCGCGTGCATCCTCTTCTTTCTTGCGGCGGCGGGCCTCTCTTTTCTTGAGTTCTTTCTGACTTTTCCGCTCCCTCTGTGCAGCTTTGGCCGCCTCTTGCTCTACCGCCCATTCGGCCTGGGCAGCTTCTAATTTCGCCCACATAGCTGTGTGGTCGCGAACGGCGATGAACTCGGCACAGCGGGATGCCACTGCTTGCCTACCATTCTATGTGCGGTCGTGGGCGGCGAGGAACTCGGCGCGACGGGATGCCATCGCTTCCTTACCGGTTAGTGTGTGGCGCGGTGGCATGAACGACGCTTGGTGAAAGCTCTGGGGTGGAGTGGCCGGACAACCGTAAAGTGCATTGGTTTGTTAAGAGCTCAAGGACAGAAGACGAAGGAAATTTGGATTCCCCTTCAATCCTGGTCATTTATTACCGAGTAAAATGCATTGGCGGTCATTGAACTTGTCTTGATAGCTCACTTTGATCATTGTATACGAGATATGGTGATTATACGGTCACTGGCTCAGGGTATAGCTCCGTATTTGTCTGGTTGACCAGTCAAACAGTCCGCATGCACCTCATCAGCTCGTGTTCTTTATCTATCTATCTATGCGGGCCTACCTGTCAGTGGAGAAACAAATAAAAACCAAAATTATGCCTATGTGACATTACTGTTTAGACGTTTGCTGGAGGCCTCCGCGAACACCGAGCATGTATTCACCTGGCACAACACCAACGGTCATACTCGTGACTCAGCGCCTTGCTCATGTATATCGTCCATCACAATGACAATCTATAAAACATCCTAACTAGAGAGCATACTATGGTGCGGAGTACTCCATGTACTATCGTGAGCAACCGATCATAGTGCCACTGCACACGAGTGTGTGTCTGATCGATTGGTCCATTATTCGTAAGTTATGTATGGTTGTGTGGTGTCTAATGGTGGTCGTCGAATGCTAGCTGGCGACAAGAGCGGTTGCATGGACGGCTGGTTGTCAATACGTGCCGCATACGCTTTAAAGGCTTGTCATCCATGAGTTCACATTTTACCACCACGCCGGCGTCTGACCGCCCTGGCCTACCGAAACCCCTTCCATCGCTAGCGCGCGCTTCCCTCCTGAAATGATCACCGTCTCTCTAGAATGTCAATGCCGCATTCACCGGCCTTAACTGCAGGTGCAGCTGGTGTGTCACTGACATGCGGGCCTGATGCCCGTTGGGGCCCACATGTCAGTGAGACAACGCACCTGCGGCTAAGTCACTGAAGCAGCGTCCGCATTCACGCCCGACGCGACCTCTCACTGGCGCCGGCATTGCAGCAGCGCGACGGCCGAGAGAGCACCACCCGTGCGGCATCCCGGTGCAAGTGACTGCTCCGCGTGAATGACACCATGGCTGCCGACGAACCTACTCCGGTGCCAGCCGTCCATCCGTCTGCCTCGGCTCATTGCCATTCTTCCGCTATATTAACTTGAGCCCCAGCTCCCACCCATAGCCAAAGACCCACACTCATTCTCCTCCGGTCCCTTCCTTCTGTTGGCACCACTCCAACCATGGCCTCTGGGCACTCCAAAGCTCTCTTGGACGTACTGTCGCAGGAGCAGACGAAGGACATCGGTGGCTCCGCTCCGGGCGCGCTCCAAAGCTCTCTTGGACGTACTCTCGCAGGAGCTGACGAAGGAGATCGCCGGCTCCCCCCCCCCCCCCCGGCCGCCCTCCACCGCCACGACCACAAAGCCGGCGCGCGTGCGCGGGCGCAGCTGGCAGGGAGGAAGAGTAGTACACGGTAGGTCGCCACCGCTCTGGTCCCAGGAAGGCCACTGCTCCTCCACTCAGTCGACGCCAAGCTTGGTGGGATAAAAATCGGCGGCCGATTAGCCGCTTGATAGCGACGTGGAGGCGGAAATCTTCATAACCTTGTGCTCCGGAAGAGGAGGTTATCGAGGCGGATAAGGAGGAGGCAAAGGCAATGGCCGGCTTTCTCGGGTTCATGGCCGGACATGGTGGTAGGGGCCCGGCGATCGTTTAGATTAGGTTTACAATAGGTTTTAGTATGGTTTGTGCGAAACATGTAATGAATTTCGTCCAGTTTATAGGAAAAGTTCTCGAAATGTAATGAATTTCATCCGGACAATTTGAAATTTGCTTTGTTTGCACGAATTTTGTCCGGTTAGTTCATATAGTTGTCGAAAGGTATGCGGGCAGCATTGGATGGCATCCATCCGTGTCCTCGGACAGATGCCGGTGTAAATTTGAGGGCCAGCGCTGGAGATGCCCTAACTATCATGTTATAATCGCTAACAGTGCTCCATTATTTCGCAGGGAACAGCTATCCCTCGATCAAAATCAGATCCGCGGTGTTTCGCACTCCTCCCACGTAAGAGTGTAGACTCTTGCTTACATAAAAATGGAGCAAGTGGACGGCACTGTAGCACGTCATATCACTCAAACTAGCCCGCCTAACGCGCGGGAAAGCACCGCCCTCGTCATTTTGTTGTGGATTTCTATCAATCGATCGCACGAAAATGTTACGCTTTGCAAGTTCAAAAGGAAAAGGCGGCACCCCGATAGTCCGGCTCGCACGCCGCTCACCCGAGGGGACACGCGTTGTCTTGCATTTTCACTGACATGTGGGAGTGCAATTGAATAAACCATCGATAGCCGAAATCTAATCGCTCGGCGGGCGTCAGCTGAGAGGAGAGAGACGGGGGAGGGAGAAGAGATTGCCCGCCCGCTGTGCATGGACTCCAAGAAATATGTGGTGATAATGTGAGGTGGGCCATGCGAGAGTCCGCACCGCTTCCAAGCCCGCTTCTTACCGCCCTGGCCCACCAGAACCCCTCCCCCACCCCACCACCTCCCCACACGCGCTCCCCCCTCAGAGGCCAGCTGCCCGCATTCATAGCAAGTAGTACCAGTAAAATTCTGGGCTATAAAGGGCATGTACAATGGTTGATAAGATAGTCTTATCATAAGTCTTGCATGTAATTTAGAGATGACAAAAAAACATGTGTACAATGGATCATCTCTTAGCCTTATCTTCAATAACTAGTTATTCCTAAAAACATGGTGAAACATATTGTGCTAAGAGATCATCTCTTGTCTTCTCGACAAGCCCGCTTATGTGGAGGAGAGAGAGGCATTGACAAAGTCAAGGAGTGGGATCTGCAGGAGCCCATCTCTACACGTGTTCCTAGGTATAAAAAACTAATTCTAAAAAAGAGGCATAAAAAACAATTGTGTCTAAAAAAAGAAAGGTAAAAAACATTTGAGAGGAAATAGATAGAGAGAGAGTGAGAAAAAGTTGTAACCTTATAGTCAACACTATGGTAGTATTACATGAGGAAGGAGGGAGTGGTGCACATGCCAAGTTCACTTGGCTGCCGTGTTTCACACTCCTCCGTCGTAACAGTGGAGACAATAGGTTTCATCAAAAATAAATAATGAATACTCGTTGCTCGTCCACTACATCAGAAAGAATACTTTCATTCGCCGACATGTGGGACGTCGACCATCCTGGTCCACCTGCCATGCACAAAATTATCCTGGTCCACCTGCCATGCACAAAGTTAGTCGGACGAAGGAACCATCATGACTTCGTTGAATTCCGCTTCTTCATGAAAACTTACTCTATCCGCAGTACTGCTACCACACGCGAAGACTGGACGGCACTGTACCACGTCATATCACTAAAACCCACTAGGCCAAACTAGCCCGCCTAGGATTTGTACTCCCTCCGTTTCAAAGTTAGTAGTACAAAGTTGACTCATCTATTTTGGAGCGGAGGGACGTCTCTGTACTGCTATGATTTTGTGTTGTACGTCTCTGTACGTTTGCTATGATTTTCCTACCCTATGAACCAAATGAGGCCTGAATGTATCTGCGTCGACTATTGTCTGATCGATCGCTAAGCCTACAATTTTAGGAGCTTGGGCTATTGGCCGATCGACGATGGATCAGTATAAGCATACCACGAGCTCATCAGCCCCAACATTTCTCTTCGGTGAGTGTTTTGCAAGTACTATAGCTCGCAAGTAGCTAGCCTACTAACACCAAGAATCATCAAATAAGCCCTGCTGATATGATAAACAGTTCAAACTTACATCTAAGCATGCCATATATTACATCAAAAGCTGGTGAGGATACATCTGTTTCCATAACTCGGAGAGGGTTCGCATGATTCACTATCAAACAAAAGTAGCAAGTACCGCCCACACAAGACAGTGCACTAGCCCTAAGATGGTTTGATAACACGCATCGTTCTGGTAATTAAACACATGGCGATGCAAACTACCCTGAAGGATTAGCGCGACCAACTATTTCTTGTCATCGATCTCTCGGGCAATGACCACAGCACGGACAGCGGCATGGGAATCGATCTCTGGGGCGATGTCCACAGGACTGACCGCGACATCGGAATCGATCTCTGGGGCGATGTCCACAGGATGGACAGCGGCATCAGAATCGATCTCCGGGGCGATGCCAACAGGACGGACCGTGACATCAAAAACGATCTCTGGGGCGTTGTCCACAGGACGGGCCGCGACATCGAAATCATCAAGGATGTCCACTGGCACATGCACAACCCTAACATATTAGCAAGCACATTGCAAATAATCAAAAACCACAGCTTTCGGTAATAAGCCATTATTTTTTACCTTGTGCAGCTCACCGGGGGATCCCATCCCTCTGGGGGCCATCTCCTCATCCTCGATGGGGGCCATCACCTTGCCAGGGGAATACTGCTTCTCAACGGCGACCATCTCCTCAAACTCGGCCTTGAGCCTCGCATAGGTGGCCATCAGAGTTTCTGGGGTAGGCACGGTGGGGCCCTTGCTGTTCTTCCAACTTTCTTTGAGGAGTTCGTCCGCCAACGTCGTCAACTCTTTGGCCAGTGCTTGTTCCTTGGAGTTCTTCGTCTCCATGGGTTGGCCCGCCAACATGGTCAACTCGTTGGTCGGTGCTCGCTTCCTGGAGATCGCTGTCTCCAGTGCGTTGTCCACCGGCAACTCTTTGCCTAGTGCTCCAGGATCCATCAATGAACTGACAAACAAAAAGCAAGCGAAAGGAAACCACAATTGCAATGAAAACAAGAAAAGAATAGGTTGTGAGAATCGTTCGGTGCTTCACAAAAAGAAGATTCTTGGAATGAAAATATAGCAGCATCACTGATTCGCCCACCTTTCCTTCATCGGTACAGAAGAAAAATGGCATAAGTGAGTAGCCTGGAGTGAGGTTTTCTTCAAGACTAGCAAGATGCTCGTGCGTTGCATGGAACATCAAGATGCATTTATATGATTAGTTTATCTTGTGGGAGATAAGGATGAACGAGGGAAGGCCTTATCTGCAAATGTGATGAGGGGTGCGGGTATCTTTCTGCAAAATTGCCATAGTTTCCTTCCTATCCGTCAGATATAGATCGGACGACCTATATTGCAGGATGGCAGGCACACCATCATCACTAACTCTATTTTTTATAGGAGTAGAGATAAGTATAAGTAATACCGGCAAGAGGCCCATGCGTTGCATGGAACATCGAGATGCATTTATACGAGCTGTTTATCTCGTGGGAGACGAAGATGAACGAGGGGAGTCCTTATCTGCAAATGTGGAGAGGGGTGCGGGTATCTTTTTGCAAAGTTGTCATAGTTTGCTTTATATTCGTCAGATATAGATCAGACGGTCCATATTGCAGGATGGCAGGCACACCATCATCACCAACTCGGTTTTTTATAAGAGTAGAGAGATGCCCGTGCGTTGCACGGAACATCAAGATGCATCTATATGAGTAGTTTATCTCGTGGGAGATAAGGATGAACGAGGGAAGGCCTTATCTGCAAATGTGATGAGGGGTGCGGGTATCTTTCTGCAAAATTGCCATAGTTTCCTTCCTATCCGTCGGATATAGATCGGACGGCCAATATTGTAGGATGGCAGGCACACCATCATCACCAACTCTGTTTTTTTATAAGAGTAGAGAAAGGGGAGAAAGAGCTTCAACGAGCGTTCCAGTGAAATGATGGTTGCTTCGTCCAGTCCAACTTCGAGGCCACTTTACCACTGCTGGTAAAGGTGTGGGTTTTGTGATATGACGGGTCATGACGGCCACACCGGGGTGACCGGTGAGTTTCGACTGTAGCACCTCGCTGTGATTTGGTGGATGGCACGCGGGGCCGGATGCTTTGATGTCCCGCATGTAGATAGAGCGGCTAGTCATATAGGAGTTGTCAATATTGTGCACCGCGACCAAGGCGGAGAGGAAAACGAGAGAACTACGTAATTAATGAATGAGTTTAATTAGGTTAGTTTTGTAAAGTACGAGATACATTCCTCCAATCGCAAAATGCCTTGGTTGATGAGATTTGAGATTTGAGCCCTATAAACCGGAAGGGAGATTAGAGATTTGAGATTTGAGATACTGCACGCGGTGTAGTCTAGTCACTTGTTGGAATCTCTAGAAAGACTTATACCACATATTCTTTGCTTCTTCTTACTACTACGTACTACTTCGCCGACATGTGGGACAGCTAGCAGCATCCGGGTCGACGTAATACATGTCATGCACCAGATTAGAGTGCGGAACGGAAGGGGGGCATCACCCCGGTCGTACCGCCTGACCCTGTTTGGATACTCTAACTCAGTTAAAGGTTAGAGTTAGATTCTTATCCTGAACTAACCCTGAAGTAATTCTAGCAAAAGAGGTGTTTGGATGACAGGGTTAGATGGAGCGCGGATACGGTGAGGTGCCTTCATGGGCGGTGCGAGAGGGAGGGAGGGAGAGGACGAGAAGCTTCGAGGAAGTGGGGAGGGATCTGCTGCGGGGAGAGCGAGAGAAAAATGTGTTTTTTAGTGTCCCGAGAAGAACTTACCCAAATAAGCACCTCTTGGGTGGGTTAGCTTTTTTGGGTTAGTTGAGTTCAAACTAACTCTAACACATGGATCCAAACAGTAACCCAAACTAACCCTCCTGTTTGGATATTTTTGGGTTAGTTGAGTTCAAACTAACTCTAACACATGGATCCAAACAGTAACGCGCCATCAAATCGCATAGCCCGTCCTTTCCAGCAGTAAGTAAGTTGAATCCGCTACTCCCTCACCCTCCTCGCCTCTCTGTCAAACCGCCTACGCGAAAACTGCCGCGCGTACTACCCGAGAAAAGCCCCGCCCTCAACTTTTAACTACGCGAAAATAGTTCGAGCTTGTTCGTTCTATATAAATACTAGTACTGTATGCTTATTCACCTGTGGGGTTGTTCAATGAATGGAGGGCTGGGGAGCACAAGTGAACAATACTACTACTAGTAGTAGTAAGTAGGAGTCATACAGGTAGTCACCTTAAATAGAGAGTTTCTTTTCTTTAATGCCACGTACACAAATTGAAACGCTTGTTGTGGAGAGAAAAAGATAATCACTCCACTACATATGTACGCAGGGCCCTGAGCGCTTGCTTTACTAGGGTTGCTCTCTTCATTCTCTCATCCTCTCCAGATGTAAACAAGACAACGGTAGCGACATTTTCTCTCTGCTCACCGCTGGTCACAGATCCGGTCGGATCCCTTCGGCTGGTGTGTGTAGAGGACGAGGTGCATCGTTCACGCGGTCATCGCCGGCGAGGGAGGAAACCCACAGCTGCCGGAGGGGCCCGATCCTCTGCCCGTGTCGTTCTCTCTAACACAGGTATAAGTTCCTCCGACCCTTCTTCCTCCCTGCCGTATTGTCCGCATATCCGACCTGCCGCCGCCGACATCCCAACGACCCTCAGGTATAAGTTCTTCGAAAGTGGTCTTGCTCTACTGCCCCAGCTCCCCATGTGTCTGCATGTGCATCTTTTTCTACTCCCATCAGCTCTTCCAAAGACACCTAAATTTTTAGTATTATTAGAGGTAAAGCTACTTCATGCATTCGAATCTAGGGCTTTGTTCAAACAACGAAGAAAGGGGGAAAGTTGTAGCATGAATCTAGGACTTGATTCAAAGAGTAAATAATATGGTGAAAGTAGTAGAGACCGGATACCCAACCGGTCTCTTGGTTGAAAAGGGAAATAATGGGAAAACGCAGTACAAATTGGATAAGGAACAGATCTATTATTGGTTGAAAAAAGGTTAGAAAGTGGCGGCTGGAGGACAAGTCAACAGAGTATGTCCAGGATTAGATTTGTTGCCCTCACATAATAAAAGGTCTCCAGGATTAGAATTGCTGCCCTCACATAGTAAAAGGTCTCAGGATTATATTTGTTGCCCTCACATAGTAAAAGGTCTCCAGGATTAGATTTGCTGCCCTCACATAGTAAAAGGTCTACAGGATTAGATTTGCTGCCGTCACATAGTACAAGGTCTCCAAGATTAGGTTTGCTACCCTCACATAGTAAAAGATCTCCAGGATTAGATTTGCTGCCCTCACATAGCATGAACAAACTCGGCATCACCACTTTATGCCTCCTTGTAGGTACATTGTGCCGATGCGTCCACTGTCGCATGTCCTTATACCAACGTTTTGCTGTTGTTAATGTAAGGGCGCATGTAAAATGAAGCGATCACACTGTTACCTTAGGGACATGTCTAACCAGTGTTATTGTTATTCTAATGCCTCTAGTGATAAGATGCAATTAAACAGTGTTACAAATGGCACTCCTGCTGTTTTCCCCAGTATGATAAGTAAGTTGCTCCTTTATGCTGCTGAGTGTCCTGGTGTCCCCACGGTCCCATGCCCTTAAACCAACTCTTCAGCTGTTGTTGATTTACTGTATCTGGTAAACAAGCAATGCCACCATTAAAGTAATCCCATATTTGAGGAATCTCATTGTTCATCGTAATGCTTCTAGTAACATGAAGCATTGCTGACGTTTTAAAATTTCTACTGTCCTTGCATGATTGCCATAATCATAATTAAGATGCTTCTTTTCATTTCGTATATGTTTCGTATATTCTTATTGACCAGCAACTGTTTACTTTCTATCTTTTTTGTGCAGATAGGGATATCCATTTCACCTTGTTGCTATTGTGACCTTTTGGTGAACTGCACAAAACACTTTTTTTTGGAATGAGTGTCTTGTGCAGTTCAACTAAAATGTCACGTGGGCAACATCTCTCAATTTTGGTGGAACTGCACAAAATGGTGATTGGAGTTTCCAAAATCTCCGTCAAGTTCTGCTGGTAATCTCGTGCAACATTTTATTAGCCTTTGCAAGATGAGCCGTCACTGTCACCACAATGGCACTTTATTTTAGTGGAACTGCACAAAAGGATAAGAAAATTATAGTTGCACCTTACATGAGCCGGACAACCAACCTTAATGTTCCTCAATTTTAGTGCAACTACTAAAGAAGAACCTGCCAGCTCACGAGAGCAAGTACTTCTTGCTAGCTGAATGATGCAATCTTTGTTTCATTTCAGGTGAACTGCAGAAAAAGGCGCATGAATTGAATCCTGGAACTCCAGGCAGGCCTCATCCGAGTGGAGCTGCAGGTTGAGTTCAAGGAGGCCACTATTAAAGTGAAATCATGCTTTCTTGTTTGTGTTGTGCAAACAGGATACTCAACTACAGATGTTGTGACGGTCAAGAGCATTCGCCAAATTCTTCGATTGTATGACATGGCTAGCCAAGATGGATTTAATCCCGATATTCACTTTATCAAAAGGCTCTAATGGGTTGGTTCTGAATCTTGCAAGCTGGGAATCAATGAGATGTGTAGGCATCTTTGTTGTACTTATTATTTGAATCTTATTTGTTGGTTCTGAATCTTGCAAGCTGGGAATCAATGAGATGTGTAGGCATCTTTGTTGTACTTATTATTTGGATCTTATTTGTTGGTTCTGAATCTTGCAAGCTGGGAAACACAGCATGATGATGCAGAGGACAACAACCATAACAAACAGTTCAAACTTGGTAGTATTATCTTTGTGAAAGTGCGACAAATGTGTTGATCGTGTGCGTCCTGAGAATAATAATTCTAATTGTT